>NC_140501.1:6312483-6944983 GCF_964271855.1 Acomys minous | reverse complement strand
CCTTTATCTTCCCTTGATCTCTGCTCCGGTTCTGTGTTCCTCCTGCCTCATTTTTGTTGTCAGTAGGGAGGAACTCCACTCGGTGTAACATTCTGCAATTTCAGACTTCAATTATATACCAGCTCCACTCTGGCAGGTGTTGGCCCCTCTGCAATTTTGGAAATGAAATGTATGTGGGGAAAGCTCTGAATGGAATTTTAATGGGATCGCGTCCATTGCCTACATGGCAAGGTTTTAAAAGGAGCTTCCTCTGGGATGAAGAAATGTATATCCTTTGAATTACCAAACTTGAGATTCCGTTCACCTCCTTGTCTTTTCTGATAATTGGAAGGTTTTCAATCTTGTGGTCATTAGCTTTCTGTTTTCTCTATTTGTAAAGACATCACTTGACTGAATGTTGAAAAAGTACACTGATGTTTCTTTTTATCTAGTCACCTTGACAAAATAGACTTGTTAAATATAATTCTGGTCAGTGAATTCTCTTCACTTGCATTAAGAGAGAAGGGGAAAGTAATGAGTGTGATTTGCCTATTTATGGGAGATGGCCATATGGCTGTCCTAGGATGATATTCAACTTAAACAGCACCTAATAGGCTACAGTAATTAATGCGTACACTTAAGACATTGAGTATCTTAGATATTCTATAAAACTTATATAGTCACTATTTTTCTAGAAATAATCTTTTAAATCACTGATAACTACTAAAGAAGTTAGTACACAGTGGTCTGTGTAAGAAATGCTGCAGTGCATTGTTCTATCGAAATGACCAAGTCATATATTCACTAAACATGTTGTATATTGTTTTGTTAATATTTCTTTTACTTCAACTTCCATGCACATATTCACCTGCATGGTAAACATACAAACATACCAAAGAATTGTACATGCAAAAATGCACCAATTGGGAACTATCATGATTTAGTCTTACACATCTAGTGAGCCACCTAATTCTGATTATGAGTGAATGTTTAAGACAAAGATTACAAAAGTATTGAGATAGTTAAGCAAGAAGGCTTTTAATTTTTTATGTTTTTAGTAATTATTTTTAACATACACATTTATTTTATTACACACATATATATAATAAACTACATTCAGCAAGAAGAAACACAAAACAATCAGGAATTATATAAATGTTACATTCATAGTGTTATAGCTATTTGTATTTGGCAACATGCAGAAAACATCTTTCCTATCTTGGTGAGTCTGAAATTCTGAACGTAAATAAATAATCTATCATATCTCATCTCTGTTAACTTAAAACATCTATCTAGACCTAAAAACATCTTAACCCTAAACAACTAAGCTTGATTATAAATCTAAACTATCTGGTCTTCAGTTCCATCAAAGACATGAGAAGGAATAAATTAATTACCTGAGTATACAGAAAGTGCAGGTTAGCAGCTTCCAAAGTGAAAAAAAAAAATTACAGAAAGAATTTACTGCCTGAACAGTCAGTCACCCAAAACTCAGTCTTCTGGCCCAGTATATCTGACAGCGTGTTTGTGAGGAACTATTGAGGACTTGCTCACCCTTTCTTGGGAGAGTATGGATGTCGACTCTGCCTGCATCCAACTTGCCCAGTTTTGGGCAGAATTTTGTCAGTGGCCAAAATGAGGACATTTTGCCCAGTGGCTTGTTTGCCATATGTGAAGCCATCTCCATAAAGAGGTTCTCTGATGCTCCTCATCTTTTTTGAGGTAGGCTGGGTGTTGCCAGGAGTTGACCTGTCGTATTGTCAATGAATCTTTAAAATAGTAAAACATCTTTAAATGCCATATTCTGTAGGACTCTGAGATTTTTGAAGACCTTATCTATTTTACCTTATCTATCTATAGAATCATATCTATCTGTTAAACCCAGGATGTATATTCTTGTAATATAAATAGACTCATATTCACATGACCATAATTTGATCAACTGACAATTAACTTGTATAACTTACTTATCCTAAACAGCCTGCAAGAGCACTTTCAAAGTATTGGAAGTAACTTCTGATCCCAATTGGTCCAGCATTTCAGACTGTCCCACACAGGACTTCTATTATGCCTGGAATTTCTCAATATTTAGAAACTGTTATTCCTAGATTGTTTAACCATTTTTTCCCAATTTTATTTGGGTCCCTACAAAGGTATTGTGCATCCTAAATCAGCCAGAAGATACCTAAACAGAAGCATGCCCCACTAATAGGGGTTGGGAGGATTTGGGTTGCTTCCTTGGGCTATAGATATTTATTTTCATTGAGAGTTGGTCTTAATCAGATAGAAGGCTTTGTTGGTAGAACAGCTTGAGAATTTACTCTGTGTTGTCAGTGTAGAGCTCTGGCCACAGGATGGAATCACCTGTCTCAGAGAATCAGTGGATTCTTAGCAGAGATAATGGGCTCTGTTGAAGTATTAGATAGAAAGAAGAATTTATAGAACAAAGGGTTATTTGATATAGATAAAGGGTACAGTTTCTGGTATTTTTTACGTATTTGTTCGATTCTTGCGGCCTTTATGAGATTTAAAACTAGTCACATTACTGTTATGCTAAATATAAAATGGCAGATTTCGGACTGTATCAATCATCCTGACATTTCTTCCATGTGTCAACATTCCTGTGATTATAATTCAAATCACTAGTTGTGGATAGGTTTTATGTGAACATGGACCAACCTAGCCCTTAAACTGGTAACTTGCAGAAGGAAAATTCAGCCTCTGCAGATTATGACTTTGAGAGAAGGCTGTGGTGTCTGCTGATTACAATGGAATCTCTATTTAGTACTTTCAAACAATGTACTATAATCCTTCCTTGAAAATGTTTCAGGAAATGGGGCATCCAGGTTTCTATGGCAAACTTGTATTTTCTCTTAGGAGCATGCAAATTGGGCTTTGTTGATCATTTTCTGATCACATCAACACCCATAGTGCATATCAAATAGGGAAATTAACTTATTGGAAATACATGGCAAAAGTTTATGATGAAGCACTAATGGTGTCAAGTGGTGTAAAGTTGGCCCGTTGACTAACAAGTGAGGTTCCAGAGAATGTTCTATTTGATGGTAAACAGTCATCTTCAAACTTAAGGATGTGAGGTTAGATCAAGGAGACAGAATGGATTAGAGATGGAGGATGACAGAGAGAAGGGAGTGCAGAGAATAAGCAAATGGAAAGAAGGAGAGGTGCAGACAGTATGCAAGACTATGTTAACAATATAAAGGGTGGAGCCAGGTATGATGGCGCTCACCTGCCATCCCTGTACTCGGGAGGCAGAGACAGGAAGATCTCTTTGACTTGGAGGCCAGCCTGGTGTACAAAGCAAGCCCAGGGCAGCCAAAGCTACACAGAGCAGCCCTGTCTTTAAAAAATCAAAACCAAAAAACAAAACAAAACAAAACAAAAGAATATAGAGGTTTTGGTATGGTTCATTTTACAAACTGGAAACAAGCTACATGTCCCTCAACCGAAGAATAGATAAGGAACTGCAGTACATTTATACAATGGAATTCTACTCAGCTGTTAAAAACAAGGTAAGCGTGAAATTTGCAGAAAAAAATGGATAAAAGTAGAAAGTATCATCCTGTGTGCGGCAACTGAGACCCAGAAAGACACACGTAGTATGTACTCACTTATAAGCAGAGATTAGCTATATAGTACAGCATAAATATAATACAGATCACAGACCCAAAGAAGATAGATAACAAGGGGGTCTTAGGGAGGACGTATACATCTCATTCAGAAGGGGAAATGGAATAGATATGGAAGTGGTTTAAGACAGGGAACAATGTATGAGAGAACGTGAGGAGAGAAATGAGGGTGGAGATCAGATCTGGGGAAAGCATGGGTGGGAGCACAGGGAGAAGAGAAACCATGGGTGCGGGCATCTCTGTGATCATTGGGTAAGCTTTTGAGAGGATATGGAGGTGACTCTAGCGAAGACTCCTAGTAACAGGGGTCATGGAGACTGACGAGGCCACCCTTTAGTTAGACAGGACTCCTAGTGTAAGGAGGGGCACACCAACTCACCAACAAAACTTGACCCAAATTTACTCTGGTTACAAGATGTGCAGTGATAAAGATAGAGCAGAGATTGAGAGAATATCTAATAAATGCCCGGTACAATAAACTATAAATTGAAAATAATATCGCAGTTAATATGATATCAATGAAATTCCCTTACTTACAATCGATTGGCTAGAGCTAGACCTTTTATTCATCTCCAGCATGTTAAAGTCTGTGGTTTTTCTGCATGTATATTATATGTTTTACTGTTCCTCTTAGAAACATTGAAATCACTTAGTACATTTGTTTCATTTATGAAACTATGAGGTATAGTTTTGGGCACTGCATTGTAGAGAAAACCCTGCCCTAATTCTGTAGCAGAGTCATAGGAAGGGCTAGAAGTAATCACATCATCACACCACCTACTTCTTCCTGCTTCCTACTTATTTGCTCAGCTTTCACTACTACACACTATTACTACCACCACCACCACCACCACCACCACCACCACCACCAACACCACCACCAACACCACCAACACCACTCTAGTTTTAAAGTTATAATTCTGCTGATTACCTATCCATACATGAGAATTAAATTTACAATGCTTTGGTTTGAGATAAATCTACATGCATAGAAATCTTGTTTTCATTATCTGAGATGAAATTGGCTCACTTAAGGTCTTAATACAGCAGAATATCAGTAGTAAGAATTTGTTTTGTATGGTTTTATGCCTTTTATAAATTTATACCTTCCAGAATTATATATACTTTCCAATGACTGTTTCAAGATGTGCTATGTAGTGACTAACAGAGTTTCCATCTATGAAGTAAAGTTGAAGAGGTTGGCTTCACTTGTCAAATATAAGAATACGACTAATTTTTAACATTCTTATTTACTTTGGTGAGAATCTTGTCTTTCATTGTCTTCATGGGTTCTTGGTAATATATCTGAGCCACACCACCTGACCTAAGCCTGTGGCTCCATGCATTGGTCTTCCATACCCTAGATATTTATACATTTTGTTTACTATACATTTGGTCCAGGTTATGTGAAAGGATGCTGTAGAGGTGCCTGAAGTCTTTGAAAAAGACCCTGGAAGGATCTTCTTTCTGTGCGCTCTTCAGGGATTTCATTTGGGAACTCATGATTCTCAAGCATAGTGTGGCATCTCATAGATGCCACACTCATAGGGCAAAAGAAAAAAAACAAGGAAGGAAAAGAAACACCCAGCATGGGAAATTTGATTAACTCATGATTCAGAAAAAAAATCTTGGATGTTATCTTCCATGTAAGGAACCTATGTGTATGTCAGATATAAGAGGAAATAAATGAGCTCTTGTAAATTGCGAGGACCTGTGTGTTCTCAGTGGGTAGCCCAGCAGCATCAGCTCCACAGGTAACTCAGTGCAAACACCATCTCAGACCACATCCAAGGCCGCTCAGTGGGATACTCCGAAAGTCATCCCAAAATCCACTGTTCTAACAAGTCTGGTGATTTGTCTGAAGGTGACAATTGGAGAAACTTGCTACATGTTCTTAGGGGCCAAGTGATATTTAGACATGCATCATCATTTCATAGAGCACTGGAGTAATACAAAAGTTTATAAATTCTAAGAGACAGTAAATGTTATTGGCCTGCCAAGATTAGTTGAATAGTCTTTCGTATTTTCTCTGCAGATGAAACCTTTAGATCTCTTTGTTAAGCTGAGCTTTTCATTTTCAGAACAGTTTTCCTTCCTCTGCCAAACTGTAAGACCTCAAAAAATGTTTTGGTTCTCCGTTTCATGTTAAGTTCCTTATAGCTCATGGATATAAAGGAAACATCCTATTGTGCGTGGTATTTCAAAAGAAAGCAGATGCATTGGGAAGAGAGACAGTCAGTTACAAGGAAACCGTGAGCCCATTGGATCAAAGGCGGACATTACCTGCAGCACTAGAGAAGGCAAGGGAAGGGCTGGTGTATTTCAAGTTGTATGAGTGGTGGCATTCCACAAAACCAGTGAGTGTCTACTGAGGTCATAGTATATGCTATTCTTAGCCACTCACGTGAGTTTTCAATGAAAAGGAAATGGATGATGACCCCAACACTGGTAGGTTCTATTGTATACAGTGACCATCACGGTCAAGTAGACGATACCCATGTTAACATTTGAAAGAGTTATGGAAGATGTTTTTAAGATGTGGATAATGTCATGGATAAGTTAGTCATTCACATGTGGTGGATTTTCCTTTGATAGAATAAGGAGATTTCTTTAACAGTTTTTGCCTATGAATGCTTTTGAAGGGTATACAGGAGTCCCCCCGCCCCAACACACACACCAGTATCCGCAATAACTGATTGAAATGCCACGTTTAATCTTTTCTTTTCCTTTTTTATTTTTTATGAAAAGGCATTCCAACATGAAAGGAAAAAATGTCAAGAGGCTTCAATCCTAGATTGTCCTTTAATAGGAATAGGGCAGGTACAGTGAAAAGAGTTTCCAAATTTAAATAAGATCTAGCCAAAATCCAGCTTACACATTAGTAAAGCATGTCAGGAGATAAATTAATATGAAGAGCGAGGCCCTGGGTGAGTCTGAGCAATCACCCACAGTCCTCCAGCACATCATGGAGCCAGATGCCGCATCTGCCAGTGACTGGAACCTGAGGCACTGGCAGATGTGTTTTAAGGGGCACCCACCTCAAACACATCCTACATACTCCAATATTATTAACGAGTAATTAAAAGGGTGTATTTCAGTTTTTCTTTTGCATTCTTTGCCCATCTATTTCTACCACTGTGTTAATTAAAAATTTATCCATTTTTTAAATTTAGGAATTTGTAAATGCCTTGAATGCATTGATGAACATGAGTCTCCATGGTGCTTTTTAAAAAATAATGTGTAATATCACATCAATCGCCACTTCTATTCTTTATTGGAACCATTTTAATAGTACATTTTTAGACTATCACAATGATATTTATATGAACATTTGACATCATTTTAACAGTACTATGAACATATAATACACATAGTTATTATGCATGTGCTTATTATTGAGTCTGGTGTGTATGTATGGTGTGTGTGTGTTTGTGTGGTGTGTGTGTGTGTGTGCTTGTGTGTGTGTGTGTGTGTGCTTGTGTATGTGTGTGTTTGTGTGTGTGTGTGTGGTGTGTGAGTTTGTGTGTGTGTGTTTGTGTGTGTTTGTGGTATGTGTGTGTGTGGTGTGTGTGTGTGTGTGCGTGCGCGTGTGTGTGTGTGTGTGTGTGTGTGTGGTGTGTGTGTCTTTACCTCTGATACCTAAACAAGTACCATTTAGGTCAAAGAAGATCAGGCAGATAACCTGAAATAAGATTGGCTTTTAATTCAATATGATTGGAGTGATAGGTAAAAAAAATAGAAAAAAGGATCACCAGAGGTGATAAAGGTGGAGATCTCGGTGGTAGTATCTATAAGACTGGCTTTTGCAGAGTGGCTGGGCTCACCCACAAACCAAAAGAGGTGAGAAAGATAAATCCATACATATTTCCACAGAATCACGGTCCAGGTGGCACTTTGATTGTACACTCAATGCATTCTGAGCGTCAAGACTGCAAATCTATTTTAAGACACATGGTTTACTGTTAATGGTACATTAGCCATAGTAAACTAACCCTATACTATACGATTGAACAGTTCTAAGCATACAATGTAATGATCTTGAGAATTTATAGAATTATGCAACCATTACCACAGTATAGTGATAAAACATTCCACTGCACTCAGAAGACCCTCAGCCCCATTGTAAGCATTTCCCTGTAATCGCCTCAGCCCTCGGAGCTCTTCTTCTGGCATCGGACTCCGTTTGCCTTCTCAGTTTTCAGCTGTTTTTACACTTGAGGGGTTCATCCATGTTCTAGTTCTATTTTGTAATATCAAGTTAATTTTTGTCCACAACAATCTACATATAATGGTACGCCTTTGGAAATCCTATGAACAGGAAAAACATGTTGCCAGAATGTAACTGGCGGCCATTGTGGCACTTAAACCTCAGTACGTGTGGATAAATATGTATACGTGGGGGGGGGGGGGGAGAGAGAGAGAGAGAGAGAGAGAGAGAGAGAGAGAGAGAGAGAGAGAGAGAGAGAGAGAGAGAGAGATTTTTTTGGTGATTATCAGAATCCCCCAAAGGTCTGCTAGGATACAAGTGGTTAGCTGCCAAGTCTTGGGTTTTGAGTCCCATCAGTTTGACCTGGAACCTGCAGAAGACACAGGAAAAGGCAGGGGGCTCCAGGAAAGTAATGCTGGGATCCGGTGAACATGAAGCATGTGCTGGGCAGATCAGAACATCACCATCCTCAGGCTGTTCAATGAGAAGCCAACTGAGGGAAGTCAACTGCTGGTCCCGGCAGGTCCTCAGAGGTGGGAATTTCTTTAAAAGGGGCAAGAGACTGCGGTCTCAGATGCCCTGTGGCTCGGAGATGATGTTGAGTGATTGCGTTGTTAAATTCTGTCCTGCAAACCAGAAATTCTCAGCAGCTACACTACTCCATGAAAGCATGGGTGATAGTTATCAAAACTTAAATATTGCCTACACAAATATCTTATAATCCAGCTACTCAGCGTGAAAGAAGAGCAACCTCCCTCTCCTTATTTTAAGACAGAGAAGAAGGCAGGGACTGATGGAGATGACATAAAACATGAGCTCTGGTGCCCCATATTTGACCACCTCCCGTTGGTGGGGAGGCCTGGTGGCACTCAAAGAAAGAATAAGCAGGCTACGAAGATGAGACTTGATAGCCTACGACCATGTTGTGGGGGAGGAGGTCCTCCTAGGTCATAGACCTAGGGGAGGGGAATAGGGTGAAAGCGGGAGGGAGGGAGGAATGGGAGGATACAAGTGATGGGATAACGATTGAGTTGTAATCTGAATAAATCAATTAAATAAAAAAATAAAAACCTCTGTGTGAGTCATTCTCATGGGGTTAGGAGGTGTAGCTCGGAGGAACAGCCCTTGCTTAGTGTTTGCAAGGGTCAGAGTTCTAGTCCAAGTGTCATGATAAAATAAAAGGAAACTCAAGCATGAGCACTTTCTCTTCACCCTTCATGCATACCATGAACTTCTTATGGTATCATTTCTGATACTTTATTGTGATACTCTGATCTCTTCTTCAGTGTCTTTCATACATAGGTCTGAGGTGCTGTGTGCACCCTGGGTTGCTACTCCTCTCTCTCTCTCTCTCTCTCTCTCTCTCTCTCTCTCTCTCTCTCTCTCTCTCTCTCTCTTTCTCTCTCTCTCTCTCTCAGCAGTAGCTTTTAGACATTATTTTAGAAATACAGAGGTACATATCACGAAGCAAAACCGATAACTGCCCATTTTCTCTCTCTTCTCTACTTTCTTCTGTAGCTCAGATCACAGCCCTGGGGAGTTCGGTTCAGAGGCTGCTAGAGTGGAAAAGAACACATTACTATCTAATTGCAGATAAACTCTCTCACCTTCAGAAATATGACAAAAATACATGGTTCTGTGACCCCATTTTAGCAGCTCATCCACCCAAGCCAGTGAGGCACATTGACTGCTCTGGAAGTGCACTCTGCCAGGTTACTGGAAAATAGCTGAGAACTGTGATGTGGAAGAAAGAGCAGGAAAGGGGTTTTCTCGCCGATGAGAAACTGTGAATTTGTGGAAGGAGATGGATTGTCTCTTAAATTTATAATGTTGACTGGACTAGAGCTGAAATTACAGTGGCATAGGACACAGAGGGTGGTGCTTGCAGCCAAGTTTTCTGTACTGGGATTGGGAGCTGAGAGAAAAATCCACTTCTCAGTTTCATGTGATTCTAAGATGCAATTTGAACTTATTGCAGGCTTCTAATCCAAGGCCTGCATGATGAAAGTGGCTACACATGAGATCCATACTCCTGTTTTCCCTAATAAGTTGAATAAAGGTCCAGGAGCCATGTAGTCACCCTCCCATGCTCCGTTTCTTTCTATTCTTCCATCATCTAGAAGCCGTTCAAAGCACAGTGCACAAAGCACAAGGACACTTTTAGAAACCACCCATTAGGCTGTTGACATATTGTGGGGTATGAAAAATTAAAATTAACCCTGCCCCTGTTTTATTCTTTTTGTTTCCAATCGGTTCACTGGACACAGTACCAGTGCTTGGGTGACTAATAAACAGTTGACTGGTTTCCTCTGGGAGGCAGTGACTCCATTGTACAGTGGCTGGTTGGCAACACTGCTTTGCAGGACTTTCAGTGCTTGGTGGGTTTAGAAGCATAACATAAGTGTGAAAATTTAGGACAATTAACAGTGCAAAGCGGATGTCATCATGACTCACTCTCCTGTGTCCTGTGTCCTGTGTGGAGAGCTACATCTTAATGGGTGTGTTCCTTGATATCACGGAAAAGGCATCCTTGCCCCGGAGTGAGGTAAAGTGCCAGAGGACTGGTTAGGAACTTCAACCGAGTCTGGAAGTGTCTACGTATTCATTTCAAGGCTCCACTGCCAGAACTCGCTGAGTTTTGATACAGTGGTACCTACTTGCACATGGACGTCACGTGGTTTCCACCTCTTCTTCTTGATGAGCATCAGCACCCTCCATGTCTTCCTTTCTCTCTGGTTTTAATGCGGTTTCAATGTGTTACAGGTTGTATGTTCATGTGTGATTTGAAATGACCAAGTGATGTTATTTTATATGAGTGTAGAAAGTGGAAGCTGTGTGACTTTTCAACCAACCAATAGTAGTGAAGCATGCACAAAAGATGGTGTGGTCCTAACGTCTTACTCCTGGGATGTTCACATGAGTTGTTTTCTCTGCTGAGGAAAACAGAAAGAAACAGGGAAATTTCAGTGTGTGTGAACACAGAATAAAGGAGTCTTGCTTGTATCCTCTATTGCTCGATTGCCAGAGTTTAGTCACATGGCTCCACTAACCTATGTAGAGGTAAAAGGTAAGCATTCTCTTGTGGAGGGGAGACTGAGCATTGAATCAGTAATAGCTTCTACCTTTCTTCTCACCAGCCACTGTCTGTTCCCACTGGGTTTGGAAACTTAAGGGAGACCTCAAAGGAACTGAGATTAAAAGCCGGCATATGCACGAAGGTGGAAGTGTTTCTATTGGAGCATAACTACCAGATTCCTTTCTAATGCTTCATTTAAAATGAGAAGTGACTTTCTATAATAACGAACTTTCCAGATATCTGTAAGGGGCCTAGGGACCAAAGAGGCCTTGAATTTTAAAAAGATCAAGAGTATGTGTAAGAGTTTAGAGGGGTAAAAGAGAAAGGAGAAACATAATTAAATTATTCTCTCAAAAATAATAAATATATGTGTATAAATAAAATTGAATCGGATTTTATGCAATTTTAAGATATTGCTGGATTTTTTTGTACTCTTACTCATTCAGAAGGGTTGCAGTAGGATTTCCTAAGGGATAATATAAGAGTGTGTGTGTGTGTGTGTGTGTGTGTGTGTGTGTGTGTGTGTGTGTGAATTTTTAGAGTGTGTACTGTGAAGGCATCTGATTATTCCATAGTCAGCATAATTATTAATTATAAGCGTTGTGGTATATCTAACCCAATAAAGAATAACTGTGGGGCTCCTTCATTGTGTACATGAGTGCACACAGTTTGATGGGCATGTTTGCCCAGGCATGTGTGTGTGTGTGTGTGTGTGTGTGTGTGTGTGTGTGTGTAGGGCAGCAGTGGGTATCAAGTGACATCATGTAGCTCTCTTTGAGGCAGCCCTACTCTGTAAGCCTGCAGCTTGCTGTTTGGGGTAAGAAGGCTGGCCGTCAAGCTGCAAGGATCTGACAGGCTTTGCCCTCTGATGGCTGGGTGTACATATCCTCACCACCATGCTGGACTTTCATGTGATTGGTATTGATCCAAACTCAGCTCTTCCTGCTTGCAAACCAAGCACGTCCCCTCATCCTCTTTCTGTCATTGAGACACTCTTTAGTGGCTCAGGTTGGCCTAGACATTGCTGTGTAGCAAAGGCCAGGCTTGAACTTCCTGGCATGCCTTCCTCTGCCTCTCCCATCCTGGCAATACAGCTGTGTATCACCAAACTGGCTCTGTTAGAATTTTTGAGAAACGATATAAAGATAAATTGGCATTAAAACTCCAAAATTAGCACCCCAAGATATACATAAAATGTGACTAGCTCGAGTTTTCCTTTTGAGAATTCATGTGAGTATCATTTCGTTCTGGGTTCAGCATCCAAACTGTGGAGTAATGTGCTCATGATTCCAAAGGGATGTTGTGTTGCTTTTGTTCCCCTAGGTGATAGCTTTTTGGGAGCACATTTTAATATTTGGGGATACTAAATAGAATACTACTATTGCTTTTTTTTTTAACTTCTCCCTTCCTCTTGGGTAGGGGGAGTATATTTTTATAAGCTAGTTTGACTGGCTAAATTAGGATATTGGTATTTTCTTAGTTCCTTGTGTGTGTGTGTGTGTGTGTGTGTGTGTGTGTGTGTGTGTGTGTGTGTGTGTTGATGTGGAGGGTTGAAAGAAAAGAAAAGAAAAGAAACACCTTAGTTTTCTGGTTGGTGGTTCAGTCTCCGTGAGCCCCTACATTGGTTGATTCTGTGGGTTTTCTTGTGGTGTCCTTGACCTCTCTGCCTCTTTCAATCCCTTACCGCCTCCCCTTCCACAAGACTCCCTGAGCTCTGTCTAAGGTTTGGCTGCGAGTCTCTGCATCTGTTTTCATCAGCTGCTGTGTGAAGCCGCTCAGATGACAGTTATGCTATCCTTCAGTCTGAAAGTATAACAGAGTATTATTACTATTGTCAGAGGTGGGCTCTATCATGGCATGGGACTCAAGTTGGCTCAGTCATTGGTTGGCCATTCCCTTATTTTCTACCCCCTTTTTATCCCTGCACCTCTTATAGACCGGAAAATTGTGGATCAAGGGTTTTGTGGCTGGGTTGGTGTCCCCATCCCACTATTGGAAATCTTGCCTGGTTACAGGAGGTGGCAAGTTCATGTTCCATGTCCCCTTTTGCTAGTGTCTTAGCTAGGGTAACCCTCAGATTCCTGGGGTTTCCATTGTGCTAGATTTCTAGCTTGTCCCAGAGATACCACCACCCCACCAATGCCCGTTTTCTCTCCCATTCTCTATCCCGCAATCCTCCCTACACCTGATCCCTCCTGTTCCCCTCCCACCCTCTCCCATCCAGTTCTCTTCCCCCACCCACCCCAGATGTCTATTTTATTTCCTCTTCTCAGTGTGAGTCAAGCATCCTCCCTTGGGCCCTCCTTGTTACTTAGTTTCTTTGGGTCTGTGGATTGTAGCATGGCTATCTTGTAATTTATGGCTAATAACCACTCACAAGTGAGTCCAATAACCTGTTTGCTTTTCTGCGTCTGGGTACCTCACTCAGGATGATCTTCTCTAGTTCCATCCATTTACCTGCAAATTTCAGGATGTCACTGTTTGGAATAGCTGAGTAATATCCCATCATATAAATGTATCATATTTTCTTTATCCTTTCTTCAGTTAAGGGACATCTAGGATGAACCTAGGTCCCCAACACATATGTAACAGATGTGCAGCTTGGTCCTCATGCGGGAGCCCTAACAGGAAGAGCAGAGGCAGTCTCTGACTCTGTTGCCTGCCTATGGTTCCCCTTCCCCTAACTGTATTGCCTTGTCTAGCCTCAGTAGAAGACTGCCCAGTTCTATTACAACTTGACGTTCCAAGGCAAGTTGATATCCATGGGAGGTCTCCCCTGCTCTGAGGATGAAGGGGGGACATAGAGAAAGGGAAGGGGAGACTGGGAAGAAAGAAGAGAGGGGAAGCTCCAATTGGTATGTAAAGCAAATTAATAAATAATGGAAAAACACAGTCAACTTTGTAATTCCTCAGGATTTACTGGGCATTGTGGAACATCAGCCATGAAGAGAGTCTGTAGGTGTGAGCATTTTCCTGGAAGCTAGCATTTGAGTGGGTCAGCTCAGCAAGGCCTTTACCTGCTGAAATTACATTGACGACTGCCTCAGAAGATAAGTTCAAGCTCTTCCCCATCATGGGAACCTAAAATTCGGTCAGCTCCGACTCTGCTTCCTCCACTAATTTATCTGTGAGAAAACCATGAAGTCCTTGAACTAAGAAGCACAGACACACCTCTTGCTTTGTAAGATTTTTAGGAACCATTTTCACTTGCAACTGGCCCAGGGTTTTAGACAAAGCAGGCGTAATACAGAATTCATATCTGAGCCTTCCTGCTTCCTCCCAGTTTCACTAAGTACAGCAATTGCCGAACTGTAGGAATAAGAACACTCTGAAATTTCCAAGGCTTGACTACAATAAGAGATGAATTTCAAGTTTTATGTATTATAGTGAACTGTTAGGCACTACAGTGTTCACTTCCTTCTTGTAAAATTCACTGCTACTTATCTTTGTGGGGGTTATGAAGTAGATACTTGTAGTGTGCATATTTTGTGGTGAATTGTTTGAACATTCGGATACATCTAATGCTTCAAAATTCAAATTATAGCCTAGGCATGCAGGTTTTAGCTTGGATCCCTTTGGGGAAGGAAAGTGAGCCTGGGTAAGGGATTTGAGCTGCGGAAGCCACACCTGCTTCCCTTTGACATGTGGGAGTATGTTTGTGGCACAATGCTTCTGCTCTCTGGCCTTCTGTGTCTCTGCCTGTAAAGTGACTATAGCATCTTACCTCATGGGAGGCTTATGGAATACTGGAAACATTAGGGTGGTTATTGTTCATACAGCATGTAATCTACTTGCCATGAGAACAGTAGGTGTTTTAACTACTCCATGTGTTTTTATTAAGCTTTCCCACAAAGGACTATGTGTTACGAAGGCTGAAGTGTTTAGGATGCAGAACATTCATGAAAGAAATAGGGCCGTGTGTGGCCTTTCCAATCTCTAGAGTGGACTGTGGAGGATTTTGAGAACAGTTCTCTCCTCTCTATCTGCCCCTGCTTCCTTGCTTTAGGGAGTTACACAGTGTGTGTGTGTGTGTGTGTGTGTGTGTGTGTGAGAGAGAGAGAGAGAGAGAGAGAGAGAGAGAAAGAGAGACGTGTCATAGTGTGAGATCTTGTAACAAGTCCCAGGGCAACAAAGGTGCTGAGAGTTCTGAAAATTTGGACTAAAATAAAACTTTTCACTTTTTAGCTTGTCTTAGGCGTTCTGTTTCAGTATCAGAAAGCTTACCTACAAACTACTAATACTACTGAGAACTGAGAGACTTTTTCTTTCTATCTATCTATCTATCTATCTATCTATCTATCTATCTATCTTTGCATTTTTTTATTTATTTCACTTTGCATCCTGGTCAGAGCCCCATCCCTCCTCTCCTCCCATTTGCACTCTCCTCCTTCCCCCTCCCTGTCCATCTCAGCTCATCAAATCACATCCAGACTCTCTTTGTCCTCTTTCCTGTGACCTGGCAAGCCAGGGGGAAGTGATTAAAAAAAACTGGCATCACAGTTCATATGAGAGACACCCCTACTCCCCTTAGTAGAGGACCCACATGAAGCCTGAGCTGCCCATTGCCTGCATCTCTATAGGGGGCCTAGGTCAAGTGCATGCATAGTCCTTGCTTAGTGCTTCAGTCTCAGCAAGCCCCTTAGTTGGCTCTGTTCGTGTTCTTATGAAGCTCCTGTCACCTCTAAGCCCTTTCCCCCTCCCTCCCACTTTCCCACAAGCCTCCCTAAGCTCTGCCCAATGTTTGGCCGTGAATCTCAGCATCTGTTTCAAACTACTGCTGGGTGGAGCCTCTCAGAGGACAACGCTGCCAGGCTTGCAGAAAAGAGCCTGAAAGACTTTTATGAATGAACTCAGAGACTTTTTCTTCATCTAAGATGCTTACTTACTTATAGTATTTTTACGCCATATTTATTTCAAGGACAGGTGGTTGGGAGCGTCTTAAATACATGTGCTCAGGAGACTGTGACGAGAAATCTGCATCAGCTGCCTTCCTTAGTCATGTTTTATTTATGTGCGTATGCATTTGTTTGTGTGCTTATGCATTTGTTCGTTTGTCTACATGGAAATCTTCCGAAGCCTGGAGTTGTCCCTGCCTCTCCAGCCCTGGGATTACTGGCATATTTTATATGGGTGCCTCCTGTAGGACTCTGGTACTTAAATATGCATGGCAGCTACTTTTCCATCTGAGCCATCTCCCTGGCTTTGATCAGTTTTTGTTTTGTTCTGTTTGTTAGTTTTTCGTCAATGCAAATAATTTCAAGGAAACCCTCAGTTTTCTGTCTCCAAGAAAGAATAAAAACCAAACCAAAACAAAGTATTGGTAGCTTTAAAAATGTCCATAGTTGCTGTTTGTATATGTTATATGTGCATAACACATTCCTCCCAAAATTTTGAGCAGACTGGTAAGAATTATCCACACACAATTATTCTCTAGCATGCATCTGTTGAGGTTTTGTGTGTGAAAGTTAATGATGCAAGCCTACTGTTGTGAAGGAAGCAAGCAAAGAGGTAGTATGGCTCGGTAGCTATGCCCTAGCAATACGTTAAAGTGTATGTTTTACCTAAAATCTTACCAGCAGAAAGCAAAACTGTCTTGTTTCAGTCATTAAAATTTTAATTTAAAATAATTAGAATTTTATAGTAAACTTGTAAGAACCATATACCGATCCCTCCTGGATCTTCACCCAGATCCCATGACAGTGACCAACTCATCAGGTTTGATTTCTCTCATGCTACTTTGAGACTAAAATGCTGACATTACACTATCATTCTCTAGAGTTTTCCCTTATAGTTTCTCAAATAAAATCCCAAACATACAAAAAGCAGAAACAGATTTTCATATCTCTAAAGCCAATGTGAATTCCTCCATCACCGTTTTCCTTTGTGTTTTACTGCAAGTGTGGCATCCATCCATCCATGAATGTATTGATCACTCAATCTTTCATTCGCTCATTCCTTCATTCATTATTCCTTTTTTTAATTTTTATTTTTTTAATTAATTTATTCATATTACATCTCAGTTGTTAGCCCATCCCTTGTATCCTCCCATTCCTCCCTTCCTCCCACTTCCCCCCTACTCCCTTCCCCTATGTCTGTGTCTGAGGGAGACCTCTTCCCCATGTATATGCTCATAGGGTATCAAGTCTCTCCTTGGTGACCTATTGTCCTTCCTCTGAGTGGCCCCCGGCGTCTCCATCCAAGGGACATGGTCAAATATGGGGCTCCAGAGTTTGTGTGAAAGTCAGATCTCCTTCTCCACTCACCAGTGGAGAATGTCCTGTCCATCGGCTAGTCTGGGTAGGGGTTCGAGGTGTACTGCCTATTTTTTCCTTGGCTGTTGCCATAGTTTGTGGAGGACCCCAGGGCCCAGACTCGCCTGTAGTTTTCCAGGACCCGCTGGATCCTTCTATTTCCTCTTTCTCCCAGGCTTCTCTCACCTAAAGTCTCAATAGGATGTCCTCCCCTCTTACCCACTTTCCTGATAGGTACAGTTTTTCATGGGGACGTACCCCTTGGACTAGTGTCTCAATAGAAGTGAGTATATACCATTTAGCTCTTTTTGCTTCTGTGTGAACTCACTCATTATTCCCATTGACTTTCAGCAGCAAATTAGTGACTTTTGTACCATACAATTCATTCGTATAGAAAACTTCACTCTTGGTTATGCTCATCTAGTCAGAAGAACTGCAGTATATCTGGATCACGTCCTAGGGAAGAGTCACTAACTGGGCACTAGTCGCTGTGCCCTTGTCAGTGGAGACAGCTCTGAGGGTGCTAAGTTATACTGCAGGGACTGCTTCTGTGTTGTACTTTATGTCTGGGGAGAACATGAACAACCTTTTGAGTCTTGGTTTTTGAAAGTAGGAAGTGAGGCCATTCGTTCCTTCATTCTGTGATTTTCTTGTGCCTCTAAAAAAAAAAAGAAATTTTAAACTATAAGATCCCCACTTCTGGATGCCCTGCCAAGTCCTACATTTTAGCTTCTGTTTGCTTTCCTCAAAATTAATCCTGATGACATCATGTGGCGCAAGTTAGCCTCAACGTTTAAGGGGCACTCGTGCCTCAAGGACTCTCCCAGAGTGAATCATTTATCCAGAGCATTTGCAGCATTCTTCCGTGGCATGGAATCTTGCCGTTTCTAATGTAGAGTCCTGCTGGTAAATGCTCAGACAGCACATATTAGCCAGCTGGTGGCCGAATTCTGACTATTGAGCTGCCTAGAGTTGGTATAATTAATTTTCGTGGAGAAAGTACACTGTATTGCAGCTTTCTTTGATTATGACTATATAGTCTATAATTGCCAGAGTATTTATTTTTATTTGTTATTATACCAGACTTTGTAATGTATAGTAGAGAGATAAGAGTTGGCTAAATAGGAGGCACAGAGTTGTGAGTTCCCATTGATAGTTTTGTGAATTTTGTGTGATATAACCTGAGCTGTTAATGAAAAAGTATTAGCTAAATACTCAGCTTCTAGTTGTCTTATCTAATGAAAGAAGATTCTAATGTGTTTACCTCTGGCTTTTCCCATTAACTCTAACTATGTTTTTATTTTGTATTAAAAAATGCAATGCAACTCTAAAACTACATTCAAAAAAAGTATACGTCATAATAAAAACTCCCCATTCCTTAGTATTGCTTAATTGTTCACTTTTTTAGTTTCTTAGTGATGCATATAGTTTGTTTTGGGTTTCTGTTTTGTTGCTTATTTTGTTTTTCAAAGGGAATGTCATGTAGTCTGGGTTAGTCTTGAACTCATGCACTTGCTTCCACCTCATCCATTTTTACTGTCTCTGCAAAGGGACACCCAGACCTCTGTACTTCAATGTTAGAATATACAAATTGCCATGTTTTAATGAGTATTTGTAAAAAAAAAAATGCTTATACAACTGTCAGACATCATTCCCAGATAATCTAATATGCTAACAATATAGATTCACCCTTAAAAGTCATAAACATTGACAGAGATGGATCATCTTTTGTATAATATAGATACCCTTAAATTTTGCAAACTGTTATCAAACATATGTTTATTGATTTTTGAGATATATATCATTCAGTTTTTAATGAGACATGTATAGCTAAAGGGCAACTGGTTTCTTTTTGTGACAAAATATCTTTCATGATATTAATAATCATAAGATAAAATTCCATGATGCATGTCATTCTATGATATCACACTCTAGGATACGGTGAGTTGGACAAACACTGGTGGAAAGCCCTCCTGTGCTCCGGGACTCAGAGGTGTATTCATTTGCCGTTAGAAGGGCAGTGCAGTTCGTGTACTGTATGGTGCACAGCACTGCTGTTCTAATTGGGACAGCTGGTTATAGGCAGCCACCCGCCTTTCCATGTGGAAGTCCGGCACCTTAGCACAGTTCTCATGACTGCAAGTGGCTTTTGCATTTTCAGGGTTTTTCAATTTTAGAATTAATGGTAAAGAATTAAAATTTATCATTAAACATATTGTTTCTGAATTAATTTTGGGTTTATACTGCTTCAAAAGTTTACTTAAATTAGCATTATATTTTATAGCTATCATGTAAATATGAGAAAAAGGTTACGCCTTTTAATGTTTTAGTAAAATAAGAATAGTCTCAATAACAGTGAAAATAACCATAATCCTTAGTTTATATAGAACATCTGTCTTTCCATCATGGTTTTTTCCTGTTTTAAAATTTTTTAATTATTCTCAAAATATCTACAAATTTGCTGAACATTTTGAATAAAAAACTTAGTTGCTTTTAACCCAGAAAATATTAGTATAGGAAGTGAAACATTATTTAATGTTAATATTTGCTTCCTCTTACCCATCGTGAAATTTTCCAAGAAAGTAACATAGATATTTTCCAGTTTAGGGACTAAAAATATTGTATTGAATAATTACAGAGAAAAAATTAACAAATACATCTTTTATAATAAATCAAATAATGTCTCTGATTATGATAAATTATGTACTTAATAATCCTGGGTGGAGTCTTTTGAAGGCCCAGTACTGCCTTAATACATAAATACAAGTTTTTAAAATGCTGATTTTAAATATATCTTGTATAAATCCAGTATCCTGGTTATCCCTGTAGCTTTCTGCTCATACACAGGAAGAATGGGTTCTTAGAGATGAAGAGCCTAAATGTCCTCTTCTCCTTGTGTCCAGTTGAATTAATAGATGGACTATTTCTTGATTCAAGTGATTTTTTATATTTTATTTTTGTACTACAGTGGATAGAAAAGGTTATACTGAAATCCCCATATCAACTTTCTCTCTATGTAATAAAGGTAGATCTACTTTGACAGATAGCCATCTGCACTGAGTGCTCAGGGAAAAAAATGTTTGCGACTCCTTGTACCTAGCAAGAAGGAACTAGAAATTGCTGGATAGAATAAGATCATTTGGGGCATATATGGTAATGGTAAATCCAAATGCTCTCTCATGTAGAAGTTCCATTTCCTGGAATTTGCCATACAACTACATGTGTCACATGCTGTGGCTCATTTGGTAATACCAAAGCAGCTGAATAATCACAATAACTGCCTCTCATGGATTTTCAAACAGAATATATCACTGGTGTATCACAAATGTCTGAAATGCTATAGAGAGCATAAGAAAATTTCTCTGAAAGAAATGTTATATGAAAAATGGAGGGACTAAGGAATATGTGCTATGCAGCCATTGATGTGAAGAGGAAAAGGGAAGCCAGCTCTCTGTATATGTGAACTTGCATAAAGACTGTGCTACATCCTATACTAAAGACGATCCTTTAAATAGGGAAAAAGAGAAATGACCATTTTAGCCATTGGTAAGGGTAAAGACTTCACATCGTATTAGACATTAGAAGGGATACTGTTGCTTACACACAATTTCATAATTAAAAAAAATGTTTACCACATTGTTTTATTATTTATGTTATAATTAATATTTTTAGAGTGTGTTGTGACTATGCTTTTCACCTTTATTAATTCTTGATGCAACTCATCTGGAGGCTAATTTTATTGCATCTCCACTCCAGTAAGAGATAAGAGAGTGGAGTACAGTAGGCAAACACTCCTCAGCCACAAAAGGAGAAATAATTAATATCTTAGTTTATTTGGGATGCTGTGGCACAGTGTCATAATGTGTAGTTTATCAAGCACAGACATTAATGTCCCACTGTATGGATGCTGCTGAGTCAAACATAAAAACAACAGCAAGTGTGGTATGTTGTAAGGATCTGATTTCTTTTTTTTTCTCTCTCTCTTTCTTTTTTTCTGATTTCTTTAAAAAAATAATTTTTTTCAGTTAAATGTATGAGTGTGTCCGTGTGTGTGTGTGTGTGTGTGTGTGTGTGTGTGTGTGTGTGTGTGTATGTCTGTGTGTGTGTATATAGGGTACTTGTGTAGGGTACACGAGGGCACTGGATGCTCAGCTCTGTAGTGAGACACACTTGTGAGACACAGGATATAGGTGCTGGGAACTGCACTCGAGCCTTCTGCTATAGGAGCTAGCATGTTCCTGAGCTCTGAGATCTGCTTCCTTGTAGATGGGTTTTCTGCTTCAGTCATGCACTAGAAAGGGGAAGACCATTCTCTGGACCCTCTCCAACAACAGTGCTAATGTCCACCCTTGAAGGACATCCCAACCTTCTAACACTGCATTAAGTTAACTACATTTTGACTGACACTCAGATCATAGCAAGAGCCACACAAGCAGCAAACAGATTTAGAATATGTACATGACAAAACCAAGAATCTTTACTAAAATTTTATGATATGTATGACAACTGATGATTAAATTTATGTTTCTATAAATTAATATTAAATTGTTTCATTGAGATGGATGGCTTATAAATAAACCAGAAAAGATGAAGACATTAAAAGGAGAACAACTACATTTTAAATACTTGTGTAGACAGTGTTGTGAGAAACATTGACCAATTCCTTAAAATATTAAGGCACATGGTTGATAAGAATGAGTTTTTAATCCTTGAGGCATTACTTTAGCTCTGTACTGAAGGTAGCATTACAAACCTGGTAATACAGTTAAAAGTGTCTCTGTAAGTACAACCCAACTCTTCATGTATATTTTACATGAACCGTGACTATTTCCCAAAGTATCTGCGATTTCTCTTCTCTTTTAAACAATATAACTAACAAAAAACCATTTATATCTGCCCTTCCTGAAAACAGAATTAAAATTTAAGTGCCTTATGAGGTATTGGTGTACTCTGAACATCAAGAATTTAGAATGCTATTGCTTCTAAGACACAGCAAGCTGATTGATGGAAGCTATGAGTCCTATTCCCCTCTGATGCCTCGTTCTACACTTCTGGGAGTAGTTGAGGATAATGACTTTGAATAAAAATGAATGACCATTAGAAGGTAATTTTGAGCAATACTATTATACTGCCAGGCTCTTCCTTAATAGAATATTTTCTTTTGTGAATTCAAGGAAAGAGAGAAGAGAGAAAAACTTTTATTATACAAATGCTTCTAAGGCCCATATGAAGTATTTTTTTCCTAGTGCATAAAGGAATGTAGAGCTATCATTCTGTATCTCATTCCATAAAACCTAATGTCATTATTTTTTTTATATACAAACACAGAGATGATGCTTGAAAATATTTTTCTTTGTCAAGTTGTAAATGTAACAACCTATATACTTATCATTTTGCATGTCTTCTTCAAAGAAGTTTCACTTAGTGACTCTATGATGCTTCTTCAACAAGAACAAGTCCATGTCCATATGCACAGAATTCTTTAAGTCTATTCTTGAATCTATGGTATAATATTGGAAAGGCAGAGAAGTATATAAGTATACAATCTTTCATCTTCCTACTATTCTATAAACTGAGACAAAGAAGAAATACTTTGTCAATATGTTTCATTATAGTTTGACTTTATTTCAAGGCCTAATAATTGCCCAAGTGTTTTTTGAAACATCTGAACAGACAATGTATGGGTGTGCGATAGAAGTCTTGAGGATTCTATGCTCTGCTCTTCACTAAGAAAAGCAACTCAGAAGCCCCTGATAATAATGGCTGGATAAATTTGTGGCTGTATGCATGTGCTGGCCATCTCAGCAGTATACCAGGGAAAGGCATAGGGAATAGAGGATGGAGGTGAACGCATGTGCTGTTAGGAGCATCCAGCAAGAAGGAGGACATATTGGATAATTAGGTATTATTCGGGATGTTGAGGGTATTGCAAGATGTACATGTCTCTGTTAGACAGGGAAGGTCATGTAGACAATCTTTGCCAATATCCTATTGATTCTTACCCTATAAAGGCATGCATTCTGCAAAGAAACATGACCATAAGAATGCACATATCTGTGTATTTATATATCAAAACAATATAACTATATATTATGTTATGTATTATATTATATACTAAATATTATATAAAACATATTGTATATCACACAATTCACAATACATATTACATTATATATCATATATTACACATTATATTATACTATATATAAATATATATATATATATATATATATATATATATATATACCACATATATACATATACACACACACATGTTGTATAAGAAATCGCACTGTGCAGACATGGAAGCTGAGAAGTCCTGAGATCTTCAGTTGACAAGCTAGCAAAACAGTGAAGCCAATAGTGTAGATTTTGTCTAAAAGACAGTTGGATGAAGATTCTAGAACCAATATTTCAGTTCAAATGTGAAGTCAGGACAAAGAGAAATGTCAGCACATTTGTTCTATTTAGACTTCAGCTGACTGAGTGCACAAACAAATAGGAGGAAAAGCAACCTGCTTCACTCATTCTGTATAGTTATCCAGGAAAATCCTCACAGACGTGACCAGAATAATTGTATAGTCAAATGCCTGGGGAATTTCTAGTCCTGTACAGCTCAGACATAAAACTAACCACATCGTTTCTCTATAATAGGGGCATCATCAGTGGCCTACTGGTGAAGGGGTCAGAGACTCTCCTAGAGTCCGATGTTATACAAATAAGTGTTCTGAATGTTATCACACATCTCTGGTCTCATCCTCTTCTGCAATGTGACAATGTGAGGGATATGAAAGCTCCCCAAAGGACCAAAGAAACTTAACGAGCTATCTGAGCACTCTGAGCCCCATTTTACCTACCTTTAAGAAGAAAACCCATTTGGGGATTATAACAAAAGGGGCTGTGGTAATGCATCAGTCAGCATCGGTCAGATTTTATGGAGTGTATTCTGTGAGTACTCATGTTGTGTTCAGTCTTCAAACCACTATTTGATGCTCCTCTCTTTTAATTCCTCTCAGACAAGTTGAGACTTAACTTACACGAAAAAGTATACCGTATGCGTTCAAATTTGTACCTAGTTTGCACCAGCTCTTCCAATGATTTTGATTTCCACACACATTGTTGTTCATATAGGACAAACACATAGAAAGCCTGGTAATCAACCATTTTGATGGGCCACAGTTGGGCTTTTACTGTGGTTGAATATAAGATTACTAAATCTATCCTTCCTCCTTTGCGGTTGCATTATATATGGTGGGCATGCATGTTTAGATATGGTTTCATGTGTGTCAGCACATGTGTCTAAGGCTGAAGGTGCACACACGAGTGCATGCATGTGGAAACCTAGGTTGATATCCAGTCTTCTCTTCAATCATTTTTCAACATATATGTTGAGGCGGGTTCTCTCAGTTGAATTACAGCATGCCGGTTTGGCTAGCTAGCTTTCTAGCTTGCTCCAGATTGGAATCCCTTGTTTCCACCCATTCTAAACTGGGATTAATGGTAAGGTGCCCTGCATACCCAGCATTTGGGTGCTGGAGTCGCCAATGTGGTCCACATGTTTACATAATGAGAGCTTTATCAGCTGACCTAAATGGCTAACCCCCCTACTCCCATCTACAAAGCCTGCTTTCCACATGTAGAAGAGTGCAAGACATGCTAGTTTTATTTGAAAGCATAGCAGAACACTTGGTAGTCAAAGAACTGTCTTGTAAAAACAGATTTGATGACTTGCTCACGTCTCAACAGCCACTGATAGCAAGAAAATTCTTTATATCCTACACGATTATAAGTGGATACTACTTCAAATAGGATAAAAATAATTTGGATTTTTAGTGACTGAAAATTATAGGCATCCTTTTTGAAATTAAAATATAATTATAGATTTTTATAATACTATTTCTTATTGAAAAATAAAATCATTCATGTGACATCTCAATTGCTATCCCATTCCCTGCATCCTCCCATTCCTCCCTCCCTCCTGCTTTCACCCCATTGTCCTTCCCTAAATAATGCAGCTCTCTTTAGCTTTCCTTTCTTTTACTCTAGCATAGTGTTTAATTTCTTTTCCTTAAAAAGCATGAGGTCAGCCTAATTTATAATCACCCATATGGCAGTGACATCTAAATTAAAATGATGTTACATTTAAGACTGCTGTTTATCAACTTTGAAAAGTTTAGCAGTATCTTTGAGCACAAAGAATTATCACAAGGATATAGAATGCAGTGACTGATTTCCTCGCATTAATTTTACTTATTAACTTAAATTACATGAGAACCTCTGTGCTGGCTTTGAGCAATCTTTGTTGAATAGGTATGCACATTAGAAAAATGAGCCCCTAAATTATTTACAGAAATGCATATTTTATTGATTGTTCATTTTGAGATAGTACTTAGAATGCTCACAAATACCACTACCAATGGAGACATCAAAATTCTTTCAAGGAGCTCAAAAATAATATTGCAGTGCAAACACACACACACACACACACACACACACACACACACACACACGCACAATATATATCAAATCCAAGTGTTTGTTCATAGAGATCCATTTTACTATGAATAAAGCTGGCCACAGAGGCATGAAATTGAGAGCATTTGGAGGGCCTATTGAAATTGAAGTCACTCTACTCTGCTCACTCTCGATGATCCTGCTTGTGTGATTCATCTAAAAAGGAGGCCAAAGAGTGAGTTATAGAAACAGCAGCTGCACTTGGTCCTGCCCAAGTTCTCTGTATGTTATCACAGTAGCTTGTAGGGTCAGATGGCTGAGGTGGGAGGAAAAGCAGAATACAGTACCCAGTCTCAAGCTCCAAGATGCAGAATGACTTCCTCAAGTACATCTTACTGTTAACAGTTTTAACCTTGAAATGGTAAGAGTGAAAATAAAATTTAAAACCATCATGTTTACCACCACTTTCTTTTTAAAGTCACTTTAGTACATTTTAAATATAGACATCATACTATGACTTACAGAGGTGAAATAAAAGATGAGAGTAAAAGAAAGAGGCTTCATGTGGCAACAAACATGTTTAGTAGCCCCTTCCTTCTCCATGAGAAGTGCAGGAACACACACACACACACACACACACATACACACACACACACACACACACACACACACACACACACATACACACAGGAACTTAGGAAGAGCTGCCTCAAGTGACTATTAATATGAACTCCAAAGTCAAAATAGTTTGTAAATTCTCTCTGTCTCTCTTACTCTCTCTGTCTCTGTCTGTCTCTCTCCCTGTCTCTCTGTCCCTGTCTCTGTCTCTCTGTCTGTCTCTCTGTCTGTCTCTGTTTGTCTCTGTCTCTCTGTCTCTGTCTCTGTGTCTCTGTCTCTGTCTCTGTCTCTCTCTGTCTCTCTCTGTCTCTGTCTCTCTCTCTCTCTCTCTCTCTCTCTCTCTCTCTCTCTCTCTCTCTCTCTCTCTCTGTGTGTGTGTGTCTCTCTCTCTCTGTCTCTCTCTCTCTGTGTGTGTGTGTGTGTGTTTTGTTTTCAAGACAATTTTTGGTGTGTAGCCCTGGTTGTCCTAGAGCTCTTTCTACAGACCAGACTGGCCTCAAACTCACAACCTACCTCTGCCTCCAGAGTTGTGGAATCTCTCTTTTTCACTGCACAAAAGGGAACAGCCAACTTATGTTAGAACAAAGAATCCGATGTAGAATTAAATGAATATCATTGTTTATCATGCCCAGATAAGGCAGAAAGCAGAAACACAATCCAGTAAGAAACAGCAAAGATCATGCAAGTTCTTGGCTCCTTCTAGCTGAGAAACTTTATCAGACGCTAAGCAATTAATGCTAAGTGGCGTGTTGCTAATGTAATTACAGTTGAGGTTTCAGAGAAAAGTAAATTCGCCACAGGTCAAAGCATTTGGAGAAGTAATTGTGGAAAACGGGTGGATTGTCTTGGCTGTATATTGACTCAAATCCTGTGAAACTGCACAGTCATATCTTTACTCGGGGCTCTATGCTTCATTTTGTAATGGAGGGTGGTATTCTATTTTTAAAATACGCCAGGAAGAAGTCACACAGGTTCAACAGAGCCTCTCTCTCTCTCTCTCTGTCTGTCTCTGTCTTGTGAGTTAGTTACACATATACTGTAGGCTATATTTATTAAGCTCTATTTTAATTTTCTTTGTGTATACACCCAGTGTTTTTTTTTAATTTTTTTATTATTTTATTTTTGTTAAATCTCAATTGTTATCCCTTCCCTTGTATCCTCCCTTTCTTCCCTCCCTCCCATTTTCCCCTTATTCCCCTCCCCTATGACTGTTCCTGAAGGAGATTTCCTCCCCCTGTATATGCTCATAGGGTATCAAGTCTCTTCTTGGTAACCTGCTATCCTTCCTCTGAGTGCCACCAGATCTCCCCCTCCAGGGGACGTGGTCAAAAATGGGGCACCAGCGTATGTGTGAAAGTCATACCCCACTCTCCACTCAGCTATGAAGAATGCTCCATCCATTGGCTAGATCTGGGTAGGGTTTTAAAGTTTACTGCCTGTATTGTCCTTGGCTGGTGCCTTAGTGTGAGTGGGACCCCTGGACCCAAATCTGCCTTTTATAATGTTCTACTTGTAGGTTTCTAGGACCTTCTGGATCCTTCTACTTTGCTATTCTCCCATGCTTCTCTCATCTAGAGTCCCAATAGGATGTCCTCCCGTCTTTCCCAGTTTCTGGTAAGTGAAAGCTTTCGTGGGACATGCCCCTTGGGCTAGTATGCAGATATAAGTGAATATATACCGTTTGAGTCTTTCTGCTTCTGTGTTAACTCACTCATTATGATCATTTCTAGCTCAATTCATTTGTCCACAAATTTCAGGAAATCCTTGTTTTTAATAGCTGAGTAGTATTCCATAATGTATATATACCACAGTTTCTTTATCCATTCTTCTACTAAGGGACACTTAGGCTGTTTCCATGTTCTGGCTATTATGAATAAGGCTGCTATGAACATGGTTGAGCAAATTTTCTTGTTGTGTGCTGGAGCATCTTCTGGGTATATTCCAAGGAGTGGAATAGCTGGGTCTTGAGGAATCCCTATTCCCATTTTTCTGAGATAGCACCAGATAGATTTCCAAAGTGGCTGTACTAGTTTGCAGTCCCACCAGCAATGAAGGAGTGTTCCTCTCTCCCCGCATCCTCGCCAGCATGTGATGTCACTTGAATTTTTGACCTTAGCCATTCTGATGGGTGTAAGATGGAATCTCAGAGTTGTTTTAATTTGCATTTCCCTGATGACTAAGGAGGTTGGGCATTTCTTTAAGTGTTTCTCAGTCATTTGATATTCCTCTGTTGAGAATTCTCTGTTTAGTTCCAAGCCCCATTTAAACCCTATTTTTAAAAATTTATTCTTCATTAAAAATATTTTTTCTACAATCACACATCTGAGAACACCGGGAAGAATAGGAGCAGTGCCATAGAGTCTTCACTGAGAGGAAATTGTGACAAAAAGCAGACTTTTATGAACCTACAGTGTGAGCATACACAGTAACCATGGAGAACAGCTTCCATTCACAGCTTAGGTGAATATTGCTCTCCCAGGATAAGAACTGTCCTCTGCAGAAGGTATAACCAGACACATTCCCTGGTCCCATCTCTTCTTGACTCATCCAACCTCTGTAAATATATAAAATAATCTTATGTTTTCATTAACTGGTCAAGCATTAGTTTGTTAGTTCTTGTTTCACATAAGGTTAGGCATTCATTTACTCTTCTATTCACCTTTCAGAGTGTATCCAGTATAGCTGCGTGCTCAGACATTGGGATATTTTGGAAGAAGAATAGCTAAACTCTCTAGATTCCTATGCACCACCATAATACAAATGCTAGGCAGTGGAGGAAAGCACCGATGAGGTGTGAATTTTGATGCTTAGATCCTGGTTCCTGCTCTGTCCTTTCCTGGGTTCCTGCACTGCCTACAATTACAAACGTGCAGATGGTACCCATGCGGATCCAGTGGTCTGCTTTCCTGGAATTCCTAGCTCGGAGAGTTTGGAGAAGTAATAGTTGCCGTGTGATCCCTGTAAACTGGACATTCTGTAAAGTAAAATGTACCCTCGATTTTAGAACATGTAATTGGAAAGGGTAGGGCACATTGTCAGCTCCCGTTCTGCCCATGAAAATCAATTCAAGTCGTGATTATACTGCTAGTCTTTTTGAGAAGTATAAAATATTCTGAACTAATGGCTTTGAGCTCTCAGGCAAAACTAGATTTTTTTTTTATTCCGAGGAAAACTCCACAATGGCCCTGGAAAATAGCTTTATATTTTCTCAACCAGTATGAATATTATTCTTGATACAAACTGAGGAAACATAATGTTTTGGGGGTTGCCTTTCCAAACTTTCTCGAAATATTAAAATGAGTATGTCTGAAAGGCAATTGATTCCCCTTCACTGCCATTTGTAGCAGGAGGATAATTAGTTTGGCACTATCCTTGAATGTGGAATGACCCCAGGAAAGTCCAATTCCTGGGAGTGCTATTATTTTCCAGAATATTCTTCTACAGTTACTTTCTGAGAGACTATATAAGGGAAATTGGAAAACCTGAACGATTACTCTTATTAATAATCCTGGGGGAGGGCAATGCCTTGGTATGTCAATTACCTGCTGCACAACCCAAAGACAGGAGTTTGCACCCCAGAACACACAATGAGACCAGGTGGCCATGGAGGCACGCCTGTAGTTTACCACTGCCTGGGACCTCGGCCTGTGGGAGGGAGTGACAGGCAACCCTTAGAGAAAGAAGCCCAGCTGGGTTAGCTGGGACTATCAGCTTCTATTAAAATGAGAGACCCTGTCCCAGAGTACATGATGGAGAGCCATCTAGTGTCAATATCAGGCCTCCATGTGTACATGTGCACATGAATACCACACACATATTAAGCTATGCACACGTGCATATGTAATCTTGTTGATATGAGATGTTATGAAGTGTAGTACATCAGCCTTTTAAAAATACATTTTAGAAAATATATCAATTAACTATGTGAACTAAATATTGACTAAAGAGGAAAACACGGAAATTAGCTGTATACATATGCTAAGTGTCAGGAGCTGTGAAAAACCTGTGCTATCAATTTCTAGAAAAATTTCCCCTAAATATGGGAAGTGTTTAATAATAATGAACTCACTAAAAACACATAGTCCTCTGTTGAGAATCACTTCCCATTGATGTTATTTAAGCCTTAGAAGGATTATTTCTCACAAACAGTTTATATTGCCGGTACCAAAATGTTTCTACATGTTTATGTATGTCTTAGTATTTCCATTACTATTTAAAACTATTTGGTCCCTGAGCATATTTGGTATACATATGTGTCATTTTATTCTCTCAGGATATCTCATACAGTAAATCGTGTCATTTTTTTTTTCTTTTTTGGTACTGGCAAGGGACCATTAAGAAGTTATTATCTGTTAGGAAAGTAAAATGACAGCAGCTCATTTCCTATGGGCCTGTTCCACACCATGCTCTGTGGAGGCAGACATCCACACAGTCAACATAAAACTATTGAGCATCCTTGTTAACCTGCTAAGTCTTGTGCCTTCTGAATACGAGGAATGGAATTAAATCGGTAAAACCTTGCTCACTAGTGGGCACAGTGATGCAGGAAGGCTGCAGTTCTGCACATTCAATTTACAACATCTGTTTTTAATATATATATTATCAATTTATTCATGTTACATATCAGTTGTTATCCCATCCCTTGTATCCTCCTATTCCTCCCTCCCTCCCACTTTCCCCTTACTCCCCTTCCCTATGACTATGACTGAGGAGGACCTCATCCTCCTGTATGTGCTCATAGGGTATCAAGTCTCTTCTTGGTAGCCTGCTATCCTTCCTCTGAGTGCCACCAGGCCTCCTCATCCAGGGGACGTGGTCAAATATGGGGCACCAGAGTTTGTATGAAAGTCAGACCCCACTCTCCACTCAACTTTGAAGAATGAATGTCCTGTCCATTGGCTAGATCTGTGTAGGGGTTCAAAGTTTACTGCAGGTATTTTCCTTGGCTGATGCCATAATTTGGGCAGGACCCCTGATTCAGAGTGACACATTCTCCTGTTTTCCAAATCAAAATATTTGGAGGTTTGTCACTTCTTTAAAAAGCAGATTCATTGTGTATGCAGAAGAAAGCAATAACACTCTCTTGGAGACAGTAGATACACATATTTAGTAAATCGATGGGGCAATGCTTTTCACGTTGTATAGCAGAACTATTGCTCCTACATAGAAACTTACAGAGGCTTTGCAAATTCAAACGTTCAAATCTTGAACCTAACCTCTGTAAGTTGCTCTGTCCAAGAGACACAGCTATTCTGTGTCTGTGTTTCTTTACAGGTAAACAGAAGATAATGGCAATGCTACTAAAGCAGCAGGGCTCCACCTTTCATCTTGCATTTCAGGAGGGTCCAGACTTCTAACTTTAAATTAGATTTTAGGTAACAGTATCCCGCTCCATGCATTAGTTTTGAGAAGACCACCATGGAGTATACAGTATGTTCACGCTGGTTTCCTGATGCCTTACGGACACACATGTCACAACCCTAACTAAATGAACTCTTTGAGTAAGATAATGAGTAAGGGGCCTGGTAGGGTAAGGGGCAGGCATGGTGTGGTGACCCCAGTAATTCCTGACAGAGGCAGAAGAATCACAAAGTTGAGAGCAAGTTGGATTGCACAGTGTGTCTCTGTCACTTAGTTAACTTGTTTTAATTTTAGCAACAGGGAAGTTATTTTTAAGTGCCTATATTGTAATTGTCGATAATATGGGAAAAGAAATTGAATTTATAATGTCTTTGTCTATAGTTTAGACTTTAAATAAATTCCTAGAATTCTCAAGTCAATGTGGTTAAAAAGCCATTACTCATAACCTATGCCAAAAATTGGGAATCGGAGGAATGCCAAGAGAAACAGAACAGCCATTATATTTCAGGATATATTTCATGGGAGAAGCATACCCTCTGAAACGTGTAGACAGGCAACTTTAGTGCCAATCCCTTGCTAGAAACTCAAATGCATTATTTAAAACTTCCAACGGAGAGGAGATGAGTCACCAAGAATAAATCACAGCATGCTGAGCTCACAGAAACCTGACGGACTTCAGGCCAATAGATCCAGGACTCGTGCAAAATCACCTGGAGACCATTTTCCAGCAATCTTTACAGTGCTCTCTTCAGACCCTAGTTAGCACCCTAGAACGCCACACATTCACAGCCCCCACACCCCTCCCCAGGTAAACACTGCATGTAAGTCACTGGGGACGCGGGGGGGGGGGGTCAACCTGTCTGCCCTATATTTGAAAAGCAAAGTGCCATTACAGTTACAGGTCAGGGATAAAAAACATGTGTTCAGCCCATAAAAGAAACGAGAGCTCAGAATTCAGCAGAATATGCAAGGGAAAGAAGGAGAGAGGGAGAGGGGTGAGGGGAGGGAGACAGAGAGAGAGACACACAGAGAACTTAATATAGTATGATACACACCAAGCCCCCAATCAATGACAATGCATTACTATTATCATCAGATTATAGGTGATTCCACCTTACTTTTTACTTTGAAGAGAAACAAAGAAAATAGAATACAAAGCTCTTGGTTTATGGTCTCAATTGGTCTCTTTTATTGTGGCAAATATAGGACATAGACTGTTAACTGAGTACAAATAAGACTGTGAGTATATAGAGACTATTATTTCCAGCATTTGATTGCCCGTGTGGAAGACTGGGAAAGCTGAATGTTTGATATTCAAGGTGTTACATCCGTGGATGATAAACACATGTTCAGGGTTGGCTACACAATCATTCTTTTATCTATGTAATTATCTGGCAGGCAAATTAGAAAGGGATTCCTGTTTGGACAAGGACTCATATGATTAGCCCACCTGCAGGCTAAACATACCACAGCTCGGAAAAATGAGCATTTCAGCAGTAAGTATAAAGCAAACGAGTCAAGCGTCCATGCCGTCTGTCCGACGGTGTAGCATGCAGTATGCAATACGGCCTGGGAAGGGGCATGCACATGCTGTGGAGAGCCTGCAGTTAGATACAGAGCAATGGCCTTCTCAGTACACGGGAGCATAGATGAAGTATACGTCATCATGTTTGTTACACATGCTCTAATTTCCTGTTTGTTTTTTCTGATCTTGTGCTATGTTTCTATTTAAAAGAACATTGCCTATGAACATACATCCTATTGAAGTCACTGTTAATCCTTTAAATATCTGTTTTGTAAATTGATCGGTGCTCAGCATGACCTGAAAGTACTGAGAATATTCATGGCATTTTGGCAAAGCTTATATTTCCCATATCTCTGAAATGTTAACAGAAATTTTTGAAAGCGGCAATTGAATGTTTTCTACACGTTTTTCTGTTTTCTAACATGCATGGGAAAACCATAGTATATTTATTGAATCTTATCAGAACTAATGAACTAGAATTGTATTATCAGATCCAAATTACTAATTAATCCTGACCTTACCTTTTATGAGTATACGGCATTAACTTATTCTAATGTTTAAAATTTTTATTTTTTAATAATTTGTTCAGATTACATCAAATTCTTATTCTCTCACCTGTATCTTCCTGTTCCCCCTCCCTGTTTCACCCTATTCCTCTCCCCTAGACCTGTGACAGAAGGGGCCCTCCTCCCCCACCATATGTTCACAGCCTATCAGGTCTCATCCAGGTAACCTGCTTCCTCTTCCTCTGAATGCTGCTGGGCCTCCCCACAAAGGAGAAGTGGTCAAGTAGGGGGCACCAGAGTTCATGTCAGAGGCTCTCCTCACAACCATGGAGAATGAGCTGTCCATTGGCTAGATCTGAGTAGTACTGAATAGTACTGCACGCATTGTCCTTGGTTGGTACAGCAGTTTATGCAGGCCCCTCTGGGTCCAGATTCACCAGCCTTGATGGGCTTCTTGTGGGCTTCCTGGTCCCTTGGGTCCTTCTATCTTCCCATTTTCCCATACCACTCTCACCTGGAGTCCAATAGCAAGTCCCGGCATCTATCCCAATACCCCACTGAGTGAAGACTCTCATAAGACATCCCTTTTGGGCTAATATCCAATTGTAAGTGAGTATATACCATGTGAGTCTTTCTGGGTCTGGGTTATCTCACTCAGGATGGTCATTTCTAGTTCCACCTATTTGCCTGCACATTTCAAGATTTCCTCATTTTAATAGCTGAGTAGTATTCCATAGTGTAAATGTATCACAATTTCTTTAGCCAGAATCTGGAATCAACTTTTTTTTTTTTTTTTTACCAAGTGCGACTAGCATCTTCTTCTCTGTAGGAAGGAATCTTGTTTCTTCTCCATACTAGTTTTTCTTTTCTTTTTGGTTTTCAAAGCACTCCTGTGACAGGTGGAACATTTATTCTGGCCTCGCTCACAGCATTGCATGTTTTGGTTGTCTGTGGTCTTGACTAATCCCAAATCCAAGGCCATTAGCTGAGAGTGCATTGCCAAGGCTTCTTTCATTATGATCACTGAGAAGTCTAGCATATTGCCTTAAAAGCACTAGGCCTTCAGGAGATGGTTTTTTGAGTGGAAAGAATGCATCTTCTGAATCAATTTTTATGGAACTTGTTCTCATTCTCTATTCAATGGCTGATACACTGTTTTTCTTTTATATATCGTTGCCCCATATTTTCCCATTGATTATATTTCTTATTCTAAAAACGGTATCAAAATAAGTATCAGGTTTTTACTACATAGTTCAAAGGAAAAGGGTAATTAAAGAAGTTAACATTGGCTCCATTGTTTTTTTTTTCTTCTTCTGCATTTACAACTGTGGTTGCAGTGTGTTTTTAAACACCGCATTTTCTACATTCCATGTTTTAAAGAGAGTTGCTAAAATTAGATTTACTTTCCACTTTTTTTGTGTGCTATGTTGACCCAAAATATTTGGGGTTCTCTCTCTAAGTCTTTAAAAACAGAATTTAGGGAGGTAACCAGTCAGTAGCATACACCTGGCTCTCTCAGCTGAAGCTGGCAACTGTTACTTTTCATGCAGTTAACACTAGACAGGAAGTCAGACCCTATAGGAAAGTCTTTTTGATAAATGAGGAGAGATTTGTTCTCTGTATCTCCCAGCCTTAAAGAAACAGAAACAAGAAGGCTTGTGGGGGTCACTGACATTACTTCTGCAGAGTCCCCGATCGCTAATGTCAATGAGGGTCTTTGAGATTTGTCACTTCTGTGTCAGGGAGTTGAAGCCAGCATTTACCAAGTGTGCACTGCCCCAGACTTAGTAGTAGGATGCACACAATACTGCCAACAGGGTGCTGTAGCTGAATTGTCACTGTCGAGTAGACATGCAATCCAGTATCTCCTAAACCTGGAGCTATTGTCCAAGGGTGGGGACATAGCGTGGCAGTTCGTTCTTTTGCAGGCACAATGCAATGGGCTCTCTTCCAGCACCGAAAAACGTAAGCAAACGCATGAACGGACAGAAGTCACTCCTCCCGCACTGGTTCCGTAGTTGGTCCTTTTAACCTTCCTTCTGTCCAGTTGATTCCCACGCCCTTGTGCCCTCCCCAGAATGAGGTGGTTTCTCCTGTATGCTGATTCCACTTTCTCCCTTACTCTGAAATCTCCTCCAACTCTGATTCCTACACTAAGTGCATAATTGTGTCGCTTGCCATACAGTGAAAACCCTCCCACCTGCCCCGCCTTTTCTGGATTTCCTATTCTTGAAGAAACTCCCGAGTCTGACCATGATGTGCCTAAGTCCTCTGGTAGCTTCCCCAACTCCGAAGAAAGTTAGATTCTTTTTATTCTTTCAACTTCAATCAACGCGATGTCTTTGAGTATTTCCAGCTCACCCCCTAGTCATCTCCTTCTGTAATCTTCCTCTCTTCTGACACCAGAAAGTCTCAAATTGGCTCTTTCAGTTCAGCTTGATACCTGATCATAAATTCCCACTGGTGTTGGAAAGAGCAGGCCCGCCCTTTAAGTCTGGTTTGCATTCTTCATCCGCATGATACACTGGGCTCCCCCGCCACCCCATACTTTACTCATGCTCCGCTTCGCTGACTCTTTTTCTTCAGCCACTATGCCACCCTATCAGGTGACTAGTGAGTGGAGAAGTATAAATGAACAGGGTGAGGACTTCACAGGGTGACCACGGTCCGCATCAATTTCCTAAGACCAGGTGTTTTGTGTGGGGGTTGATCTAGTCTCACGTTTCCTTTTATATTTCTAATACATTTGTTTAAAATATAGTTACATCACTTTTTCATTCCTTTTCCCCTCTCCGTCCACTGCCATTTTCCTTCCTCCTAACCCTTCCATGCGCCCCCCCCCTCCACTTCCACTCAGTTTGATGATCTTTGTCTTTTATTTAAAATTTAATCATTGAAAATTACGTTTTTATTCTGAGGTGACAGTTGTTGGACCTAAGGCCTCAGGCGCAGGAGGCAGGTGCTGTATCAGTTTGCCACCCTCCCTGCCAGACACCCTGACAATGGTTTCTATTTTAAGAATGTGGCCCGGGATGCGGTTACAACTGTGATGGTTGCATGTTTTTTGTGTGGAAGTTGGATAAAAATCTTTGTCCTTTCCTAATTTTACTACCTATAGCAAATCATTTGAATTGAGGACATATCATTTGCTGGTAAATAAGGAAAGAAGAATATTTTCCTCACATTTGCCACTGTAAAGCTAAAGATATGTTTTATATTCAAACACCTGGCAACAAAGCATTAGCATTCTAGGTAAATATTTGAAAAGTATAGGTCATTAATAGTGCTCCCGTTCTATCCATGGACACTTAGGACTTGAGCATTGAAACAAATACCACAGTTGCACCAGGAATGTATATCCTCAGGTAGGCAGAGCAGTTTAAACTGGATTGTTTTCTTTTTGTTTATCTCATTTGGTAGAAATTTTCAGGGAATTAAATAGTATTACTTTCATGTTAGCAATAATCATGGATAAAGAAATCATTCTACCATTTACAGCGTGCACTTAATTATAATAATAAAATAATTAAGCAAGGCTAACTGCATGAAAAGATTAATTTCTGGCATGACTATTTAGATCTATGCTTTCGGAGGTCATGTAGGGTAGAATTAATTATTGATAAACTAGGTCATTAATGAAATTAAAATCATACTTGTCATCTTTAAAGGTGACACATAATTACCAAAGTAACTGTAGCCTCTGATCTCAAAACAGAAATAAGAGAGCTGTGTGTAGCCCAGCTGTGGAGTGCTTGCCTCTGGTACAGCAAAGGCATGGATTTGATCTTGGCACTGATGATGTGTTCATGATGGTGATGAGGATGACGATGAAAGTGATGATGATGATGATGATGATGGTGATGATAATGGTGAAAATGGTGATGAAGATGAAAATATTAAAACAATAATAAAATTTCAAAGCTTCCCTGTAAGGAATCACTGCATTTGTTATTTTATTTTTTTCTCATTAATTAATTTATATATTATTTACTTTACGTCAGATTTCAGCTCCCTCCCTCCTCTGGGGCCAAAGGTTTTGTGAGTGGGTTGGTGACTCCTCCCTTCTCTGGAAGTCCTGCCTGAATACAGGAAGTAGCAATTCAGTCTCCATATCCCCTACCTCTAGGAGTCTCAGCTAGAGTCACCCCCATATCCTCCCAGGAACCTACCCCATTGCAGGCCTCCAGCTTGTCTTAGAGATGCCACCCCCTGTGGTTCCCATCTCTCTCCCAGTCCCCTCACTCCCACCCTTGCCCTTTCCACATCTGACCCCATCCTCCTTCCCCTCCCCACCCGCTTCCCAGCCAGGTCTCACTCTTCATCCACTCCCAATGTCTATTTTATTTCCCCTCTGAGTGAGATTCAAGCCTCCCTCCCTGGGCCCTCCTGGTCACTTAGCTTCTTTGGTTCTGTGTATTTTAGTATGCTTATCCTGCATTACATGGCAGTTTGTTATTTCGTAACCAGCAATGGCCCTTTCGGTTAGGACTAAAGTCAGTGATAACTCATTTCTAAAAATAATTAATGATATTTTAAAGCCTGAAATAAACTATGATATACTTTCCTACAATAGACTAAATTAGATTAATTATTCCTTGTAGTTACATACAGAAAAACATTTCATAAGCTAAAACTCTGGCTCCTTCTTTAAATTAAAATAATGGTAACATTCAACTGCTGGGTTTAATTGGACAGTTTTGTTTAGAAATCTTCTGTGATGTGAACTTGCCTAAAGACAGTGGTGAAAATGACAGGAGATGGGAGAAAAAGCCAATTTACAATGGAAAATATGTTCGTCTTCTAGGAGACCGTTGGAAGATGAAGTACAATTTATATTATTCTTCCTCTTACATACTTAGAGAGCAATGCAATGTGCGTGAGTGTAAATGCACTGAAGTAAGTTGTGATGAATTTAACACCATCCCTTGGAGGTATTTGGAGCCTTGGAGACAAGACAGTGGGCAGAATCTGCTCCCCAAAATCTGGCTAGAATTTTCTCCAAATGCCATTCCTTTCAAGCATCACTCCAGATCTGCGAAGCCTGGGGCTCCGTCCTCTTTAACTGTTCCTTGCATCTAGTGCATGTATGTGATCCACATCTTGAAACAAAGGCCAACGACCTACAGTGGGTGAGCAAAAAGGTATGCCCTGACAATAGCCCAGTGCCTCTTCATGAGTTAGCCCAACAGTCAGTGTCACCTTGGCAAAACTATTACCAACAAAGGACAGAAGTAGACAGCTGCACATCTCCTGAGTTAGGGTCCTAGTGTGACATGATGTGGGGGCAAGTGATTTCTGTGGGTTCTAAGTATAAACATTGGGAGTAATGTATACAATGTGTAAAACCGCTTTATAAAGTTAGAAAGATAGATTCTCCAATCCTGGGCTGCTACAGGATCCTTCATACTGCCTCTTTCCCATCACTCATTTCCTCTCTCCTACTCTTTTTTTCTGAGATAGATAAGGGCACACACAAATGCATACAGTGTGAAGATGTTTCTTTCCACTGATGCCACTTTGGTTTTTCAAATGCTTGTTCGCTTTTCCCTAGAAAGGCCAGTCTTTTTGTTGACTGCTTGGCTTTGTCCTTACAATTCAATAAGATCATTGTGTGATGTTTGCTCCTTGCTCCACCTATGAGGCCATCAGTCAGACAGAGCCTGTCCTGGCAGAAGGCAAATTGGGGGGGGGGGAGCTGTACCACTAATAACTCCCAGAGCTCATTCTCAGCTCTGGTCCTGGGTTTCCACACCACTAGAGACCCCTTTCTCAAAAGATCAGTATCCCTTTAAGTGTGGGCATTTCTTCTTTCTCTACAGTGAGGTGCAGAAATAATGCTTCTTTTCATTGTGGCCTATAAAATGTAGAAATTGCCTGAATTCTAGTAAATTTGGAACAATTGGCAGTCAATGGACTAGATCACCCATCAATCTCCTTTGGCAGTTATTGTGGCCCAAAACCCCCAAATGCCATAAAGCTGTCAGTCTCCTGGTGCATTGATGTCCAAGGAGTAATAGGTTTCATTACCCCTTCCAATATTTTTTGATTATCCAGCAAGTAATCAGGAAACTGTGTCAGAACTTCAATATTCTCTATCACTGGGTTAACATAAATGTTATTTTTCTGGATGTAGTGAATCATGGTTTATTATTTCTTATAATATTTTAGAATGAGCTACAGATCAATATCCCAGGAAAAAGTATTTAACTATCAAGGACTACTCCAGCATGTCTGCCCAAAATGTGGTATGTGGATACACAAAAGACTCAAACACGTGCCTAAGACATGAGTTTACAGACATCTAGGCGTAGACTCATCTATCCTTGACCCTGAGGATACTGGATAAATCTACTTTCTAATCTGAAATTTTGTTTTAGCAACAATTACTAGCTACTCATATAGTGCTCACAGTGAAATCTGAAAAGTGATGGTTGCTGCAAAGTAGCCATTGTCCTTGTGAGCTGTGTTCATTGCCAGGATTTAGGAGTTGCTGTGTGTTCTCATTTGCAGTACAGTCAACACACACCACAGTCTTTAGGACTCGAAATGTGCTTTATTGTCTTAGTCATAAGATAAGAGGCCTGAAAATAGTAATTAGTAGATACTTCAAATGGAAGGGAACGCCCATATATTTTGAGCCAGGCCAAGTGATGCAGAGCTATAGCTCCAGGTACCAATAGTCTGAGGCAGAAAGATTGCAAGTTTGATGCTAGCCTGGGCTTGGGATTAAACTCAAAGCCAGTTTGGACATTAAATTTTGTTCTTTGCTTTTTCCTTTTTAATTTTTAAAAATTTTTAAATTTAATAGATTATCATTTATTCAGATCGCATCCGGAATGTTATCCCCTCGCTTGTATCTTCCCATCCCCACCTCCCCTCTCTTTTCCCACCTACTCCCCTCCCCTCGATCTCTGACAGAACAGGAACTCCTCCCCCACCGTATGACCACAGCCTATCAGGTCTCATCCTCTGTGCACTGGAGGGCCTCCCCACCAAGGTGAAATGGTCAAATCACTGTCACCAGACTTCATGTCAGAGGCAGTCCCTGCTCTCCCCACAAGCTTGAAGAATGATCTGTCCACAGGCTTGATCTGAGCAAGGGGGGGTCTAGGTTTACTGTATGCATTGTTCTAGGTTGGTGCTACAGTTTGAACAGGACCCCTGAGTCCAGATCTGCCAGCCTTGATGGCCTCCTTGTGGGGCTCCTCAGTACCATACAACAAGGACATTCGCTCGACTATGTTCATAGCACCTTTGTTCATAATAGCCAGAACCTGGAAACAACCTAGATGTCCCTCAACCAAAGAATGGATAAAGAAACTGTGGTACATTTACACAATGAAATACTACTCAGCTATTAAAAACAAGGAAATCTTGACATTTGCAGGCAAATGGATGGAACTGAAAAAAATCACCCTGAGTGAGGTAACCCAGACCCAGAAAGACACACCGGGTGTATACTCACTTATGAGTGGATAGTTGCCCAACATAGATGTCCTCAGAGAGACTCCAACTAGCAGGGTATCAGGATAAATGCTGCTGGGACACCATGATGGACTCTGGCTGGAGCATTGAGAGTGTTATAGAAGAATGGTGCTATGGGGATTAAAATTTTAAAGGGTTTAAAGTATAGCCAAACATGAGCATGCTTGCTTAACATATACAAGCCACCTAGTTTTGATCTACTGGCCAGTCTCCCATACCACCCCCAAATTTGCATTTTCTTTGTAGAATAACTCTGCTTCCTATGCCTCTTCTCTCCCCTGTCATGCCATCCAAAATAGTTACTCTACACAAAGCTCGCCTGTTGCACATGGGTTTCCATGAGATGCCTTGAACAGATATCTTTATGTAAGGACTTCTATCCATTCCCTGAGATGGGCTGTGATGATGCTCATAAATGCTTGTGGGATGTTTGATGTAAATATAGTTTCCAGTCATGTTTTATATGTTACATTTCTTTAAATGCTAAAAATCCCTAATTTGGGTAACATGATGTGCAGTAACTAAGTGAGCTAATGCAGGTGACCTGAGGTACCTGGGAGTGGGTAGGGACTCCTTAAAGCAGAGCTCGGTTATATCCATGGAGTCTTTTGCCTGCTTTTGGGTCATTTCTGCCTAGGTGGGCTGCCTTGTCAGGCCTCAGTGGGAGAGGACGTGCTTAGTCCTGATGCAAGTTGATGTGCTAAGGTGGGCTGGTGGGCAGATTTCCCTTTTCTGAGGAGGAGGGTAGGGGGTATGTGAAAGAGGGAGAGAGTGGGACTGGAAGGAAAGGATGGAGGGGGCTGTGGTAGGGATGTAAAATGAATAAATAAATAAACATTTTTATTAGTGTATTTTACATACATATTCATGTTATTATGCATATATAAAATAAACTATGTATAGCAAGAAGAACCACAAAACAATCAGGGATCAAAGTTTTTTGGCTATTTGTATTTGGCAACCTTGAAGAAACATCTTTCCTATCTTGGTGAATCCAAAATTCTGACTGTAAATCATTATCGATCATATCTCTGCATTATCAACTGAAAACATCTATCTAGACCTAAAAACATCTTATCTCCTAAACAACTAAGCTTAATTGTAAAACTGAACTGTCTGGTCTTCAACCCCTTCAGAGACTTGAGAAAGAATAAAATCAAATCTGTGTATACAGGGAGTGCAGATTAGCAGCTTCCCAAATGAGAAGATGACAGAGATGGTTTGCTGCCTGAGCAGTCACCCAAGACTCTCTAAAACGTTGGAGCATCTTCTTCAGCCTTCTGGCCCAATATATCTGACAGACATATTTGTGATGCAGGAAATATTGAGGTCTTGGCAGAGTTTGTCCGTCAACTCTGCCTGCATCCAAGCTTGCCCAGTTTTAGGCAGAATTCTGTCTGTGGTAGAAATGAGGACATTTTGCCCAGTGGCTTGTTTGCCACACTTGAAGCCATCTCCATAAGGAGATTCTTTGATGCTCACCATCTTTTTTCAGGTAGTCTTGGTGTTCTCAGGAGTTAACCTGTCTCATTATTAGTGAATCTTTAAAATAATAAAAAACATCTATAAGTTACCTATTCTGTAAGGATTTTGAAGACCTTACCTAACTATTTTATTTAATCTATGTAGAATCATATCTCTCTGTTACACCTAGGATGTATATTCTTGTGAAAAAGATAGACTAGTAATTGACATGACCATGATTTGATCAATTAACAATTAACTCATATTATTTACTATCCTAAAAAACCTGCTATAGCACTTTCAAAATATTGAAGCTAAACCTGGTATTCTTCTTCAGTTTTATGAGTACAAAACCTCATTTAGAGTAGAAATATATAATGTATGTGAAGAATAATCTTACGTTTGAATTCTATACCAACGTATCAAAGTTAATCTTATTTTGCATCAATATACATAGTTCTCTACCAGTGAATTAAAAATAACCTTGTGAGCATTTTGAATTGTTTAAAAAGAGCTCAGTTGCATTAGGGTTCTGATGTAGGGACAGAGATGTCCTCATGTCTACATGTGTGTGACCTAAATGTCTGAAATTAAACTTCAGTGTAAATGTGCTCACATACTTTTAAAACTAAATTTTAAAGAGTATGTGTTTTAGTTCAGTTTGTCTTCCTAAGAAATTAGTGTATTCATCCTTTATTTTAGATTTTCCTTCTTTTGTGCAATACGTATCTGTATGAAATTTGCTGTCTGTCAAACTTTTGTGTTCATTCCCATTTGCACATTTAAGGAATAAACATAAGTCTATTGGCCTTGTCTTAAAGCAAACAATGACAGTATAATTTCAGTTGATAAAATTTGCAATATGAACTCTCTTTGTTTTTCACATTCCTATTTATTAGTTTGTTTGTTTATTTATTCATTCTCATTTTGGGACAGTATCTGGCACGTAGCCCAGTCTATCCCTGACCTGTCAGACCTCTCTGCCTCTTCGGCTGGAAGGTTGGTCTTCCAGGCCTATATGGCTATGTGTGACTCAGAACATAAATTCCTAATAAGAAAACTTTGGAAGTGTGGAGACGGTGCATTAAATGTTTTGCTTTGCTCTGTTCTGTTTTGTTTGGTTTGGTTTGGTGATTGATTAGGAGATCAACCATTATCTTTTCAAAGGAAAATTATTCAGATCTTTCAAAATGGATGATTAAATCATTTGTAGCTGCGTGTATTTTAAATAGCAAACAAAACAAAAAGTAAAAGTTTGAATAGGCACACTGGGAGGAAGTGCCACTGTCTCAAAATCAAGGTCACATCTGTAATCTGGGCCCTGATTAGATGCTGAAAGAGGCAGAGAGTCAGGTCACACAAGGTGCTTGCTCCTCCTACTAATAGCACACTCGGTTAGTCACTTTCAGGAACTGAAATAGACAGGCAAGAACCACGTACCAGTCATTTCTAGAAATAAAAAGTGTTTCTTTAAAATACCATTTTATGAATGCCCAGAGATTGAAGGGACACAAACCACACTTCCCACAATCAATGGGAAAGTGTTTATGAGGGAAGAGGACTGGTCGAGACCTTTCAACACCATCCACCTCCCCTCCCTGTCTTTTCTTTTTGAATCATGAGGAATTATTAACTTTCTAACATACCTATGTTATTCGTTATTCTCTAGCGTGTGACCACATAACCAGAAGGAAGTAACACATTATTGTGGGGCGTACAGTCCTTGCTTCCCAAGACAGATTGCATGCTATGCTTTAACCTCCTTTAAACTACACAATTTTGAAATGTCCCAGAATTTGGCATTTAGAGTGGGGACTATGTGGAAGCTAAAGCAAAATCAAAGCCACGCATAGCCCACACTGGAGCAGAGAAGCGGACATTGGAGTAGGCCTGCGGCTGGGGAGAAAACTCTCGGAGAAACCTTCTTTGAAGAGATTGATCACATAGCGTGGCTCTTATTTTTAAATAATTGATATACATTTTCCTTTGAAGCAGCTTTATCATTGTAAGAAAGATTAGGCAAAGAAGCTCAAGTTTCCTACTTCCTGTGAGCTTGCTAAGAATGAACTGTATAAGCCACATCTAGGAGTCCCTCGCCTTCCTTGCCTGTCATTTTATCTGTGGCGGCTAGCTGTAATGCTGTCTGATGCAATGTCATCAAAATAAAATTGTATGCCAAATAATGAAAAAGGAGATATAGCTTTAAAAGCAATTTTCTTGACATTATGCTGTAGTTGCCTGGGTTATGACCAACCTACCCAAGCGTTGGGAGACTTCTCAGACACAGTTGTGTGGACCCCTCAGTTCTTAGGGTGGAATATGAAAATTATTGCATTTAATTTTCTCATGATGCTTAATAAAGTGGATTTTGTACGTTCCCGTTCTCCCCTCCCCCTGTCTTTCTCCTTCCTTTATCACTGCGTCCCTCCCTTCATCCTCTCTCTTCCCCTTCTTCGCTTCCCTCTTCTTTTCTCATATATTTTAATGGGAGTTAGAAAGAACATTCTGTGCTAATCTCGTGGGTCATTTTTCTTTCTGAGAAATCATTCTAAGAAGCCAAAATCATAAAAGAAAATGCCCTTTCACCCACTAACTCTAAATCCACATGGCTATTTAACACATGCTTTGATGATGAATACACCCAACATTTATATATAATTTCTTCCAAAGGTCAGGTATACTATTATTTGCACATATAAAAACAAATGCTAAAAAGCAAATGTTAGAGCATGGCGAGTAACTTACTATTAATTTATCTTTAAGGATATTTTACTTCATATAGCTTTATCAATATAGAGATAGATCCTTATATGAATATTGATCTAAAGAGTATATATGGGTACACACACACAGGAAGAGAGAGAGTTACTCCTACCTTTATTTTATTTACTAATCTGGCCAATGTTTTATTAGTCATCCATTGAAATCCACAGCATAGTAAACTGTTGATAGGAAAATAATATAAATAGAGAATGGTGACCTGGAATTCTAGTCTACAATGAATTTCAATGAAATCAGTGCGCCTGCCACCCTCATCTTGATCTGGTGGCCTCTGTGGTATGGGGCTTAGGCAAAGTGGAAAAGGGCTTTGACGAACTGTCATTAGGGAGCCAGTGATCAAGGCTTTAAGGACGGGGCTTAGCAGTGTGGGTGTCCATGGAGCCTCCCTGAGCACAGTGTTTCTAATTATGCATTGGCTGGAAAAGACATTGGAGATTCATGCCTGGTACCTCTTATGGAAACCTTTTCCTCCTAGGATGATTCAACGTATTTATCATGCTTCTAACATTTTAGGTAACAGTCCCAGGGTTTGTTTTAAATATTTAATATTAATCTTAAATGGCACATATGAGATTGTCACTAAAAATTAAGGCACACGAGGGCCTAGCAGTTTAAGCAGTAACGTCCTTTCAGTTGCATATACTGTTGTATGTATTACCCTCATGTGAGAAAATGGGTTGTTTAATATAGTAGGTTTATTTTGTTTGAGTGGTGTGTGTGTGTGTGTGCATGCATGTGTATGTGTGTGTGTGTGTGTGTGTGTGTGTGTGTGTGTGTGTGTGTGTGTGTGTAAAAGCTGAGTGGACGCTGTCTACCGTTGGAGTATGTCCCTTAAATATGTCAATTGCATGATAAGCGAACCTGTGCTCTCTCTTTGGCCTCAGACAATGACTACATAAATTCTCTTTAAAGAAAAGCAAATGTCTGTTTCACAGCTTTAGAACTGCGTATTCACAGTGAATAGTTTTGGAACTCGGGAAGATCTGCTTTTAAAGTGCCATCATAAAAGTATGTTACAATTGTTCACTGTTTGTGCTTTTTAGTTATAAATATAAAACACATTTTTGGTGTAGGTGAATATTTTAATGAAATTGGATTCTTACCTTGTATTTTTTTCCTTTAACACAGGGCTCAGATATAGCACCATTCTCTGTGCCTTGTTACTTATTGAATGACTATTGAATATCTTCAAACTGTTCATATCCTGGCTCATATGCTAAACTGACTTCATAAGTTATGAGCTCCATGTTCTCTGGTCTCTAAGCTTCTGTCTCAGCACACTACTCAGAACCTCTTTATGTCCCTTTTAAAATACGCATTTGGGACCGACATGCTGGTGCAGCGAATAAAGGTACTTGTCCTCAGGCCCGACAACGTAAGTTCAGTGTCCAGAGACTAATTGGTAGAAGGAGATAACACGTTCATTCAAGTTCTCTTCTCTCTACACACACACACACACACACACACACACACACACACACACACACACACACACCATAAAAACATCATAAAAGACATCTTCAAGGATAATGGAGTTTTGTGGAGAATACCTTATAAATACAGTCTTAGCATCTGTTTGAAATTTCAAAAATCAGTTAATAAGATTATTCTGGACCCAAACCCATCACATTCCTGTTCTTCCATTGGCGAGGCATGCTTTGTCCAGCAGAATGGAAACGTGTCATTTTGCTACAGTGAGGTGGTGTTGACTGATTAACACATTGTTCTCATTGCGAACATATGGCTCGCTCTTAATTAACTGAAAATAATTCAGCGGTCTTGTTTGGCTTTAAATCAAGTTAAGTTCTACTTGAGGCAGCAGTGACTGACATAATTTACGATGGTAATAATAACGTACATTAAATCATATCAGTTCATTTCCTCTTTGGTGGTTTTCTTTCCCCATCAAGTTTTATTTCTTTAGTTCTCGAGTGGTTCCAAGCTACATCTGGCTTGGTCTAAGCCATGAGTAAACTCTTAAAAGAAAGTGTGCAGAATGTGTTCTTATTTATTCAAAAGATGTTTTCAATCACCATTAAGATCATCTTTGGTCTAATGTTAGTAGTTTAAATATTTAAGGCTGTTCTCTGGGCACCAGAAACCCAACTGAACTCTGGAAATCTGGTCCATCCTTCATTTTATAGTGATTTTCCAAAACAACCACTGATTGCTCAAAGCAGAAATCTCTTTGATGATACAGGTTTAGAATGAGGAATAAAGTGACTCGGTTAGTGGCTGTTTCTCCTGCAATTAACCGCTATCTCCAGTCCTGCTCTTTCTGCCAATTCCAGATCTTTCTTCTCACAGCCAATGCTCACACTTCTGTTACCAGCCTAGAAGATTTAGTCCTCTTCATCAGCGGGCTGTGTTATTTTGTTCACTAACTTCAATGTACTCACCTATTTATTTCACAGCATATTTGATGAACAGAGAATTCTTCTGTTGTGATATTGATGTTAAATGCATCAAGGATGTATTTCTTGCCTATGCTCAATGCAGAGTGAGTACTGCAGGCGAAAGATACCTGCTCTGTGCGGTGCCTTGAGAACCAGGCCACCAAATGCTGCTGCTCATGCTCAGTTCTTTCCCTCTAGTGATGCAATACTGACTCATCCCAAGAAAGGGTCAGAGCATGGTGTGCTGTGTCCAACTGTGCTGGGCTAGCTGTCATCTATAGCCCTCCTGTCAGTCACTGAGAAAAATACTCCCAAGCCCTTGCCTGAAGAAAATAGGTGGGGAGAAAATGCTTGTGCTGTTGTCTGAGTACCCTGATGGTTGCACTGTAAAGTGCTTTGTGGCAATACAGATGGCATGTCCTTTAGTGAATCCTATGGTGACTATTTTTTAATTGGACTAGGTTGATAACAAGAATCACTTTAGTGTTTTCCTCAAAATGCAACCACCTGGTCTGTACCTTGTACAGCCCATGTCAGCATTTTCTGGGACAAGTTCCCGGGGCAATTCTTATCAATGCTAAAATTGTGATTACAAAATTAGCTTCGCCAAAAGCCAATAATACCATAAGCAGAAATAAGCAACTACTGTTCACAGTGTGCTCATCTTTAGAACGGGACTTCTCTAACTCAGTCAACAGCCTCACCAAGTCCTGAGCATCTCTTAGGGGGCCTCACAACTGCACATTTCACATTGCAGTAAAACTTCAGCTGATCTTCTAGGTGATGTAGCTGCTGCAGTGTAGTGAGAAGGACCCTGCCTTCCAGGTGCCATGCTGAGAGCATCTGTGTCCAGCATCTCTCAGGCTCCTCTGGCCACCACTGTGCAACAGAGTCAGGAATGAAACTTTAGCATTGGCAAATGAACTTTCCTCTTTGAAACATGAATTTATTCCCTATAAAGCTACAAAGCATTTTGAATTTGTTTGAAGCACACCACAGATACACACATAGAGACCCATACACACACATACACCGAACATATAGACTCACACACAGACACACATAGAGACATTCACACACATACACTATACACATAGATCACACAGACTCACACACATGTGCGCACACAGAGACATACACACATATATACACACACAACATACACATAGATTCATACACAGACACACAAAAACACGTGTGCACACAGACATATAGACAGAGACACATAGATTGGAACACAGATGTACACACAAAGAAACAGTCACACATAGACACACAGGTACAGAGACATACATACACAAGTACACACAGACACAGAGACATACTTACACAGATATACACAAACACATAGACACAGATATACATACACACATAAAGGCAGACACAAAAATACTTATAAACACACAAACACACATACACATAAACACACACAGGACACAGAGAGACACACACACACATACACAACTTAGATTCTTCTCAAAGTAGAGAAGAAAATGCTGTATTATACTTTTTAATTACCTGCATCCCTGGGGCCTCAAAACAGTAAACATTTAAATCATTGTATTTAAGGAAATTGATTTTGACCCTTAGTATTTCACCAGTTGTACCTGAATGTTACACATTTTCAGTTCCTTTTTCCTCTTCACTGTCTCCTAGACAAAGGCACAGTTCCTCTGAGCACAAATATGGAAAATTGCCAATATAGTGAATGTTCTCCCACTGTCCTTGTATGATCTGAGAGTCAGTGGTGCTGAGCTAATGCAAGACCCAATAACTTGCAACACAGCAAATATGAGAAGCTCTCTTAAAATAATACATCTCACAGGAAGAAACGGATTGCCTCATTTTAAAGTACATTTGAAACACTGTGGGTTTGAGGAGACTGTGGTGTTATTGAAAGAACATTTTCATATCAAAAGCTGGGCTTTGTGTGCCTGAATCTCACTCTGTGTTATCTTGAACTTGGTTCTATACTAAAAGGCCCAAAAGCTGTTTCCTTGTGAGTGGAAATGCAAGATTAAGAAAAGAGGATAAAAACCAGAGTCCTCCTGATTTTTCTCTGAAAAGTAGAAAAGTAATCTTTTTATAAAGTAAATCAGAGTAGCAGGTGTGTGGCACTTAGTGAAATGTCAGATGGGTGAAGTCACAGGCAGGTAAATAATAAATTATGGTAATGAGCCTGTTAATGGCACCTGATAACCAGATGTGTAGAAAACCAAGCCAGCCCTCCATAAAAGGCTTAACAAAGAATGTAAATCAACACATCCCTACCCCCTTATCATCACAGAATAGATTTAAACAAACCAAAGGCTGGAAGCTGATTGCATATATAGGAGATAAACCTTTCATAAGGAGTAACTGAATGCCAGCGCTTTCAAGGGTGAAATTTTAATCCTGTGGCTGAGATTAAGTGATGCTTAGAATACAAATATGAAAGTGGAATATGGAGGCAAACACCAATTCCATGGGAGAGAGGTTTGAAAGAATTTTTTAAATAACATTGTTTCTCTCTTGTGGTTTACAGTTAAATACGTAAACTTCCTGTGTTCAGAATTCGTCCCAATCTGTAGAAATAAAATGAAATGCCATGTGTAAGGCAGAAATCTCTGAATGGCGATAAAGTAAAATGTGCTGGCACTCAATTATATTCTTATTCGCTGTGACTATATCTAAGAGAAACTTAGAAAAAGCAAGCAAGCCAGCAAAACTATGCCGTGTCTTCTGCAGCTAAACCTCTCAGCCCTTTGCTTTTCACCCTGCTCTGGGTAAACAGATGTCAAAACAGGCATTTCTCATCAGGGACATTACCCCAAAGTCATACTAGAAAGTGTAACTGACAAGCTCTGTGACTGGTCCACATTCAGTGGAAAACGAGATTGAGCGTCTAAAAATCTCTATTGCAGTAGGAAACACTTGATGGGAGCACGGACATCAGATAGCGGGGTGGCGGGGGAGATCCGCGTGGGATCTCTAGTTCTCTGACAATCATTGCCTGGAGGATTTCCCCTTCTGTTGGGAAGCTTTTCTCCTGCTTCTTAGAAACCAGAGGTAAAGGGCATGTGTGGTTCGCTGAGTTCCATGGAAACCTTTCCTCTTGCCTCGGGGGTTGGTAGGGTGGGTTGAGGGGGGGGAATCTTTAATTTGGAAGTTATGACGCTAGATTCTCACGGTCACACAACCCTTCCATGGCCATGGTCTCTGGATTCTTCTCCTGTAAATCTGAAGAATGAAATCCACGGGCTGCAGATGATGACGTTAATGGAGACGCTTACTACAGAGTCCTCTGTGAGACGTTAAGAGCGGCCAGGGATCCTGTATGGCAGGAGTGGGTCCCTGGGATTGAGGTACCTTTGCACTGCTCTCTTCTGGGGACTTGTTAAAAGACATATGTCAGAAATTAGGGTGAGGCATAGGAAGGAAGAGACGCTGGTCAGTCCAGTTGGCCCAGTCAGGATGTGTCTTTGTGGAACAGGCTCTCAGGTTCCTAAGAGATAACAAGAATCTGAGGCCCGTGCTCGTTTGGCACTCCTGGCCTCCAGTGAGTGTGATCCCGGAGATTCCTTCCAGACCTGGCTTTTTTCTATCCCTTGTATCTGCAGACTTTGGCCCTAGGATCTAGACAGCCTTCCAAGTGGGAAGCACTTTCCCACGATGCTCAGCAGGAAGCAGGCGAAAAGTATAAAAGATCCCTAATTCCAATTCGGTTCTGTGTGCATGGGGCTAAATTCTGTAAAGGGACTTAAAGAAGGTAGCATTGGAGCGGCCAGCTTGCAAACTATTTTCTCCTTCCTTAAGCTTGCTTGCACTTCCCCTCAGGTGCCACATTTGGAGTTAGTGTACCTTGAGTTTCTCCTCTTGGGATGGGGTGGTTTCCTGTAGAGAACAGCTTCCATTTGTTGGGAATATATGGTTTTCTTTTTTTTAAATTTTTTATTAATTTATTCTTGTTACATCTCAATGGTTATCCCATCCCTTGTATCCTCCCATTCCTCCCTCCCTCCCATTTTCCCCTTACTCCCCTCCCCTATGACTGTTCCTGAGGGGGATTTTCTCCCCCATATATGCTCATAGGGTATCAAGTTTCTTCTTGGTAGCCTGCTATCCTTCCTCTGAGTGCCACCAGGCCTCCTCATCCAGGGGACATGGTCAAATATGAAGCACCACAGTTCGTGTGAAAGTCCTTCCCTACTCTTCACTCAACTGTGGAGAATGTTCTGCCCATTGGCTAGATCTGGGTAGGGGTTTGAAGTTTACCGCTGGAAGCATTGCATCCCTGCCGTACACCACACATGAATACGCTTTCTAAGATCTAAGTATCTCAAGTCGGTGCCGTGGCGCAAGCACTGTGCTGCCCTGGGTGAAGTTGCTTCGGGGAAGACAAGTAGGATGGCTAAGAACATGGAACACACCCGTGTAAAATTCTTGAGCAGCTCAGAGGGGTAGGCAGATTTAACCTACCTGGATGCTTATGACTAATTTGGAATTTAGTTTGTCAAGCTTCATGAGACACAGAAATGCAGAGATCCTGATACAGAATCTATTGTGTACAGGGACCTGTGATGCCCATCCGTCCTATGTTGTAGCCTTAGTCCCCTGCATCACATCCAGCTCAGATTTTCAGAACACAAACATGCCCCTCCCCTCCCCATCTTTTCTCCACGTCACACATCTGTGGCTCTTTCATGATAAATAAGAGCAATTGTTGACTTGAATGCCAACATCCAACCATTCTCATGCCTGTAGCCAGCAAAGTTCTCCAAGGCAACTACATGAGTATGTTCCAATGACTTATACAGTAATGAAACTGGTACCCAGTCCTGGTTAACTGAGTTAAAAGTGCAGCCCATTATTTGTAATATATTTATTGCCTTGAATTATACAAATGGTTGAGTACAAAGATCTGTTGAGCAGGGTCTTCAGTTTGGAGCACTATTGATTTTGTCTCCTCCCTTTCCCATAACCACAAGTAAGTAGGTTAGACTTCAGAAGAAGATATTTTCATAAACATATCAGTATGTTTTAAAATATTTAAAATATCACTTAAATGAAAGTTATACTTTGAGAAGATGTTTTGTCTATGCCTGTCAATTTTTGTAAAATAGGTTTTAATGTAAGTCTTGAAAACTTCTCAAAAAGGGCAGTTCCCCCCAAAAAAAGGATAAAAATAATCAGACTAAATTAAGAATAGGGATACATCTTCCAAAGGGACTCTTGGAACAATTAAAAATTAAAGAAGGAAGGACCAAGGAAATTCAGTTACATTTTGCAAAGTTTTTCCCAATGAAGAAAAGAATCAGTAACTTAGAATGAGATGTAAAAATGTCATTCTTACCAGAGAAATAGATATCGATTTTTGAAAGCCATTATTTATCACCAAGAATCCACTTACTTGAAAGGACTCCTTTTAAGGGTCCAGCTGGATGATCTTTCAGTTCTACTTAGCAGCTTAAAGCTTTCAGGAAAAGGTTAAACTCACACTCTGTTTATGCAGATAGTGAGTCTAGTGAATATATTGAAATCTGGCACAGCATTACTTGCTGCTGTATTCAGATATTCCAGAATCTCCTAAACCATCTGGAAACTCTCTTTTTTATTTTGTAACCTGCTGTGTCTACTAGGAAAATAGGTATGCATGCGTTTTTGGATGAGCATGCTTATACTTGAAAATAATAAATAATAAAAAAGGCATGCAGTTTTATTTGAAAATATGAAGACTATGTTTAAACTGGTATCTAAAATAACCTAATATGTAGTAATAGCTATTATTTTCCCCCGGATCTTTATATTTCACAATTAGGTCATAAGATCCAATTACCTTGAAATAATATTATAAAATGCCTCAAACTTGGAACAGATTGCCCTGACACTAGATTAAGATATAATAAGGCATGTTTTATACTGGGTCTAAAGATCCCAATGCGTAACCCTCGGTACAATTTCACTATTTGTATATGAAAGATCCTTGTACTGATATTGTACTCATGAAGTTTCTGAGGCCTTAAAATCTGCATGGAAATAGAAGAAGCAGGTACATATTCCTAGTATCTTCCCCCATTTTTTTCATCTCTCGATTGAAAAGAGAAGTGACTACAACTTTCTTCCATCTATATCCTCTTACTATTACATTTACCACTGTGAAACCTGCAGCATAAATAGACGCTGCTGTAAACTTGGGTGTTTTCCAACTTTTTGAATTTTCTTTTCACATCTGTAAAAATGCACTTTTGGCTGAGTTAACCATGACTGGGTCCCAACTGTATAAATCTGTATAGATCGCTGAAACATACTACGTAGTTGCCTTGGGGAAGCATGTTGTTGCCTACAGGGCTGAGAATGGTTGTTCTCTGGCTTTGCAGTGTGTCTAACACACTGGACAATGAGATAAAGAAATCAGCTGGCAGACAGAAAGCACACAGCATTAGGTTTGGCCACAGGCAGCAGAGAAATAAAATTTAGGTGTTATAATCCTTGTTTTATTCCATAATTTGCTGGGATCTTTTGAGTGATGAGATTGACTACTTCCCTGATTAGTTTCCATGTGGAACAATGTTAGCTCCTCAATAGACTCACAGGACAGGTGTCCTCTGATTTGGCATTGTCCAGTAGATCTCCACATTCAAACCATGTTCGTGGAATCAATGGGTCAGACCTGCTGGGAGCTGGCTGGAAGTCTGCTTGCTGGTTCTCCCTTTGCCCACAAGTTCTGGCACAGTCCCCTGCTCTGGGTAGTGAGCCAAAGACCACATCCTAGTCTTTTTAATGTGTCTGACAGAGATCAATGAGCATACATAGATGTTCAAGAAAATTTGGAAATGCCTCAAGCAGTGATGTCACTTCCCCTCATAAAATAAATTCTCTTTTGTACAAGGAAATACATGTGAGTTCTTCATGAGACATTATTTGTGAAAAATTTAAAAGTCCATTTATTTTATAGTCAAAATTTATGGGTTTTAGCTTGGTCTCTACAATTAGAAAAATATTTTGTGCCCAGTAATCAATACTTTTTTTCTAGTTGAACAATTCATAACAGTAGCAAAGTTACAGTTATTAAAATAATGTTATGACTAGGGATCACCACAACATGAGGAACCATATTAAAGTGCTGTAGCATTAGGAGGTTTACCATGATATTCATGGGATTAACCCGTGCCCTTTAATCATGACCACTGATACTTTGCCCACTTCGTTAGAAAACATCTTTATCCTTAACACATCTCCATTAGCCTTAAGTAACTGAAAAATCACTTAGGGATTTAAGCAGCCAAACTACACAGGATTATTTGTAAAAGCCTAATTATCGAAATTGAAAAAAATTATTGGAAATTTACATAAGTCAAAAAACAAGAGTAATAATCCTCCTGTTCTATCAAATGGAGATATTTGCTTTTATGAATAGTTTCCAGCTTTAAGAAATAACTAAACTTTTTTAAACACAACTGAGTAAGACAGGGAAGGGCAAGAGGGGGCAAGGGAGGGAGGCAGTGGAGGTGGAGTGGGAGGGAGAGGGAGAGAGATGGAAACAGCCGAGTCTAGGAAATGAAAGTAGAGAAAAATCAGGTTCTGATTTGCAGTCCTTTGAGGATTTTAAATTCATGTTTTGAAATTGTTCAGCTGGTTCTGTTGCTAATTTCTTTACTATTAGAGCAGAATTGCATCTCAGGAAGTCTTTAATCAGGAGCTGAGACTGAAGAGTTGAAAACCCATAATTTCAAATCACTAAGCACATGTTCCCCTCTGCCTCCTTTCTGTAACCGGTTAAGGTGGCCGTTGGTTCCTGAGAACTTTCCCATTCCATAAGGCCTGAGTTCATAACCCTATCCGGGAACTACACGGTCTACCCTCCGTTTCCTGACCCTGACCTTCCCTTTCAGTTCTGGGTTAGTTGCCTGTCAGTACGTCCTATCTCTTCTCAGATCTTGAGAGATGTTGTTTAAGTGTAAAATCTTTCTATGATGGTAGCTAAATGGAGGTTTGCAGAGCCCTGCACAGCCTGAGCATCTCCGTTCTAGGGGAGACCTCACTGGGCTATTCTCAGTTTGGCCGAGTCCTGTCCATGCTCCATTGAGGAAGGCCCAGCCTAGTTAATGAGAACTGCTAATCATTTCAGACCCAGTCTTAGCTGATTGGAACTCTAGACAATACAAGTTGTGGTCATATGTGAAGTATAAAGACCACTAAAATGTAGTGACTAAGTAGTGAGACAATGAACTCGCATTTTCTCTTTGCTAAGCACTCATCTCCGTGTGTATTAGGAAAGGCATCTGCTCCACACCACCCAGGTGGAAGCCGGAGATGGAGTTGGTTCTGTCCTTTCATCATGGAGGTCTCTGGGATTGACCTCTCAAGTCCTCGGGGTTGGATGGCCAAAGACTACTTCCTGCTCCCAAGTCTTCCTTCTGTGTGTTGTCTACTGAGTTTAATTGTAGTTTCCCGCCAAAGAATTGATTAGGAGGGTTCAGTGCATGAATGTAGTGTGATAGAAGGATTAGCTACCATCACATTAAAGCTCAGAGATGCAAGAGACAGAAAGCACAGGAATAAAGAAGGAAAAGGCGAAAGGTGGCACTGCATACAGAAATGCTGGCTTTTCCAGGTTTTCCCAGTAAAGTTTATTTATACGCGCTCGTTAGCCAAAACAATTCCATATGCTCGCGTGCAGTCAAGTGAATATGAAGGAGCGAGAGCTTTTTTTTTTTTTTCTTTCTTTCTTTCTTTTTTTTTTTTTTTTTTCTATAGCGAGGGAAGGAAAGAGATTTGTTAAACTGCCACACAGCTACCCAGTTTGAGGTACAGGAGCAAACCAGAAAGAAAATGTGCCACTGACAGAGCTGCCCAGCAGCAGCGCTAGCAGTGGTGACTCTCCCGCAATGATGAATTAAGCTGAGTCGACTGCATGCTTTCAATGATTCGCAGCACCCATTTTAAGACGCTAGAGTTTAGACAACTTGTTATGATTACAAACACTGATGCGGGGGCCTTACTCAGAAAAATATATAACTGGTTTTGCCTCAGCCATGTGAGTGGCCATTCAAATGTGTACCTTTCACTCATTAGAGCAACAAGGGTGACTTTGGCGACCCCTATTACATCAAAGAAGTCCCGCAGCAAGGCCTGCTCAGTGTAGATTTTCCTGGCACATTGCAGCAAGAACGACTCTGAGGCAAACCAACAGACCTGCTAACATGGAAAGGGGCTGTCTTACAGAGTCTCCATCAAAGACCAAAATAGACCAATAGACCTGCTAACATGAAAAGGGGCTGTCTTACAGAGTCTCCACCAAAGACCAAAATAGACCAATAGACCTGCTAACATGGAAAGGGGCTATCTTACAGAGTCTCCACCAAAGACCAAAATAGACCAATAGACCTGCTAACATGGAAAGGGGATATCTTACAGAGTCTCCACCAAAGACCCAAAATAAAAAGCAAACAAACTAAAACCTACAGGAAAATAAGCAATGATGAGAGTGGGAAAAATAGTCTCTTCTCAAGAAGAATCACCCAATTAGCTTACCCAATACCAAGTGTTCAACTGTGTGAAGACACATACAACTAATATTACAGGGACTGAGCAGGTTTTATTTGTGTATTTAGGAGCAGAGAGAGAGAGAGGACAATATGTTGAATTTGAGAAAGAGCAGTGTGAAAGAAACATGAGAAGCCCGAGAAGAAGGAAAAGGAAGGAGAAAATGATGTAATTATATTTTATTTTCCAACAATAATGAGAAATCCTTTTTAAAGTGCTTATTAGTGAGGTTGCATCACGTCCTTATGTCCCCGCCAGTTATGTTACAGTATAAAGGTGGCTAACTTGAGAGTGTGCATGCTTGCTTCTTTTAAATCTGCCCAATTTCAGACTGCAAAGAATTGTATTACAGCCTTACCTCTTCCCCCCAACAACATAGTATTGAAAAGAGAAAAAAATTAGATTCAACCTCAAGAAGATAAAAGAGAATAAATTGCTGAGCCTTTCCTTCCCTGAGCATCACTGAACTAGTTTACTGAGACTGGAAGAGGCATGAATGAAAGTGATTCCAGCGATCAAGGCATCATACCAATGTTCTCTAAAGAAAAGGCGTGTGTTTTGTGCTAACCACTATCCGAGGGACAAGTGTCTCTGAATTGGTTATATACATGGTTTTCCGCACTAATGATGTGCTAGTAAATTATGGACCTTCTGGACTTGAATGTCGCCATATGTGGCAAATTTTATAGCTTCCTGAGCTCAGTGTCATACTCTCTCAGCCCCACTCACTCTTGAAATATTACTTTGAAAAAAATAAACAGAAAATAAAAAGTAATTGAATGTTACAAATAGCCCAGTCTTTAGGCCGTTCTATAGATACTGCATATATTATAATAGAAATGTTGTAATAAATAATAATATGATTAAATGAGATAAATGTGTACACATCTATATCTATATCTATAAACACGGGTACATATTGTTTTATTGAAAACAGTCAGGAGACTAATGAGGGTGAGTTGAGTGACTAGAGCGCTCTTGCTAGGACATTTGCCAGGTCCATTCATATATACTCTGTGGAATAGGCTCTGTGACAATTCCTTCATTTTTTTAAAAATAGGATTATCTCAGGTGACGTATTTAACATACACTTCTCTTCTCAAATAGTGTGACCATGTGCAGAAGCCTTGGATCAAGGTATGTAGAAGTTTGTTCTTAGAAAAATCCTTATGTTAAACATTGCCATCTTCAGGAGCAGTAATTAAGAAAGTCCTCACAGAAGGTCTGTTTATAAATGGCTCATTGTACAAGACTTTTTACTGAAGACTGCTAAAAAGCAACCCGTTCTGTCACCTGAGCGTGCACACCTAAAGCTGAAATGCAGAGGAAGAATGAGGTGATTGTGCTGAGAGATCATTCCCTTGAAATAAGAGTATGCAGACAATGAGACCTCCATGTGTGCCTGTCATAACTGACACTACAAGTGGGGATATTCCAAAGGGGCCCAGCTTGCTTAAGTCACTTTGTCTTATTTGCGCTAGACAGCATAACCAGTCTAAACAAATCAGAACCTGCCAGGTTAAAAATTTGCTGAGTATTTCAAAATGAAAAGTCAATAACAAAGCTAACGTGTAACCTTCCTGCATAGTAGAAATATTATGGCATACTTTAGTATATGGCTGCAATGTAAGATATCATGTAACCATCTGCACACTGTAGGAATGTAATGACACATTTTGGTATATGGCTACAGTGCCTCTAAGTTTGATATTTTATGTTCTCATCACACTGCTGTTAAATTGCACCAAAGTTGTCAAGTAGAGGAATGAAATGTGCATAACATTTAGATAAGTGACATTTGGTAACATGTGACTCCCTTAGGGATGGCGTAAGCTCTTGAGATCTAACTCTTCTCTAAGCTTTCAAATATGCACAATGGTTCAGGGTAGGTTAATTAATTAAAAGTGTTTAAAGCCATAGAAAATAGATAAGATTGTTAGATTCATATATATGTATTAAAAACCCTTTTGACAAGAGTGACATTTTTTTCAGTTGTGGCTGTTTTTAAAAGATAAAAGCCATATCTTTATTTAATTTGTTCTTTCCCTATTTCAAAAGTGCATTCCAAATGTCTGACTTTCATTCTTTAGAAGAAAACGTCACCAACTGCCATTGAACATCCAGTAACAGTTTTCCTTCACTTGCACCTGGGTATTTTCCTAAGGCATTTTAGCATTTTTGTTTACCAGCTCTGACTCCCCAGTTCACTCCATCTATGTCTCATCCTCCCAGACATTTCAGTCTTTATCACTGGGAAAAAGTAGTGAACATCACAGTTGAACTTGATTAAAGCTGACAGCAATATTCTAACCGTATACCAAAGCCAACGATGACACATTGTACTTCTAAAGCTGGCTTTTTAATGAGCAACCACGGAAGAGGTGCGTAGTTCATTTATATTTATTATAATGTGTCACAACTGTTGGTTACTAATGATGTAAATTTCATTTTACTAAGATGAACATTACTTATCTCCAAAATATTTGCATAATGGCAAAATAACATATGTGTTTGTATTAGAGTGACCCTTCACTCAGACAATGTTTATTTTGTTCCTTTATGCAGATAAATTTAAAGTGCAAGCAATCCTATCAAAGGGGGAAATGCACACAGAAACAAAACACCAACAAAACAATCTGTCATCACAGTATGGCATTCTGTTTGGAAAACATAAACAGTAAAAAAAGAAAAATAAGGTTTTAAGATAATACTAAGCATGACATAATTAAATTAAAGATAGGTATAGAGAGTGAAATTGGGCACTGGCAACACTTTACAGTCGGTGTCCAGGTAAGACCCCATTGGAGGAGATGCTGGAGATAGTACCTAGACAGGCAGAAGGGTAAACGCAGAGCTGCAGAGTGAGGGGCATGGAGACATGTTTGTGGAATCTAAGAAGAGCAGTGGTTAGGGTGGGGTGGGCCTAAGGAAAGTAAGACGTGCAGACCCCTAAGGAGCATAGAAGGCCATGTAGAGAGTCCAAACAGAGAAGCCTCAAGAGTAATCAGGAGACTGCTGACATACTCTAGAAAGTAGATGGTGGCAGCCTGGACCAGCATGGGTTCTTAGCAGGAATCAAAATGGTTGCAGTTTAGATACAGATGAAGTAAGAGGGACCTATTGTCTGGCCATTTGATTTGCCAGTGTGATAAAAGCGAACGAATCCTGTATTGATACAAGGTTCAGAACTATCCTGTGACTTGTAGACAGCAAAACCAGACTAATTTATCTTTCAGAATGAAACCTCATAGACTGGGGCTTCTTAACCCATGGAGGTCATACGTAGAGTTCACAGGAAACGTCATAGACTGGGGCTTCTCAACCCCATGGAGGTCATACGTAAAGTTCACAGGAAATGTCATAGACTGGGGCTTGTCAACCCCATGGAGGTCATACGTAGAGTTCACAGGAAATGTCATAGACTGGGGCTTGTCAACCCCATGGAGGTTATATGTAGTTATGTGTAGAATTCATACACTGTGCAGTCTGGAGTAGGCACAGATTCATCCTTGCTTTTAGAAATTTATCACCACCCATAGTTACATTTTCATCTTTCTTACCAATTTAGTTTACACATGTGTGCACATCATATTACATACTGACATATCAAAGTGCCAATTACATTCACAATCACTTCCCAATAATGATTGGCAAGTAGATCTACTGCCAGGCCTTAGTATTTAATGTATTTATAAAGCTCATCTATACAATGAAGCACATCTTCAGAAATCCAATCTAATATAATAATTTTCTTTGGAATATTGTTTTATTTTAGGCAATTTTAGACATTATGCAGAAAAGGGATTTACAGATTTTAGGAAATGCAAAAATAGTCTGTGATACAAAAATATTAACTCTTTACTCTTAGCTGTGTGGTCTAATGGTTCTTCTCAAAGGTGATATGGCTTCTATTGTAAAGATAGGTTGTTGTGGACCTGCTGTGTGCCATGCCATCATCTACATTATTTCACACAGCAAATGTACAAGTCATGGGTTATTCCCATCTTTGAATGAAACCAATGCTTAGAAAAAATAAGTAACTTACCCAGAGTCATCTGCCTTAAAGTACAGACTCAAATTCAAATAGGCTTCCTAACTATATCTCTTAACGACAAAATGTATTGCATCTCACCAGGAACGGGTTGATGCTGATGGTATAGGACAGCACCGCTTACTTCTCATGTAGAAGTAGAGGTGGGAGCATAAAGGGCAGGTAGAATAGAAGCATCAGGGGAAACATTACCCCAAAGCACTTCTTTCCTTACACTCAGTTATTACAGAGCATTTGATCTGTCCACAGGCTACTAGGAGGAAGAGCTGGAGATACCGCTTAGTGGCAGAGCATGTGCCTAGCATGCTCTACGCCCAGGACTCAGTCCCCAGCGCTACAAAATCGAAGCAACACACTCAGGAAGAACAATGCAAACCTATGAGTATTATTAACATAATTTTACACAATAGTACATTTATACACAACAGTGCAAATAGTAAACTACAAAAGAAATCTACATTGGTAAGGAAACTAGGGATTGAGCCTAGTACTCTACTCCGTCTAAACATGTGTTCTCCCACTGATGTGAGCTCCAATCCATAGGTAACCTTTCTAAAAGGAATACTATCTCTTCCTGCACAGCGTGTATCCTCAGCCCCACATAGCATGCTCACAGGCCTGGTTTTCAGCCAACAGGTGGCCTCCTAACCTTTAGGAATAGAACAGTGCAATGAGGGGCCTAGGTCACCCGCTGCTTAATAGCAGGTGTGTATTAGATTATCAAGGTGCCTATTGCACCCTTTGCTGAGATTTCCTGCGTTTGATTTATAGCCAAATGTGCACAAATAATTCCTGAGCAATTCTGAGCAGCGTCCTCATGCAGAAATGCCTTTTATTTAATTCCCTGTGAAATGAGCATAAGTAATAATTTTTTCTTCACGTGAGTTACTTTTAGAAAACTGAAGCCCAAATATTAAATGAAAGGCTGTTGTTGTGTCTGTCTTCTTGTCCTGCATCAGACCCTTCATCATATCAAGTACATTTTTCATCTCAAATAAAACCAACCTATTTATGAATAGTTAGTTCGTGGCTGATATATATATGATAGCCAACAGTGGAACTTGGAAATCTCTCCTTTCCCCTTAATGGGTTATTAAATTTTTTGGATTTGATAAGAGATAACACTATTGAGATCTTAAAGAACTTGAGCAGTATATTGTGATATTAATAAATAAGTGACCTATATCATATATATAGTATATACTGTATAATATACAATATATAATATAATAAAAAGAAAATATTTTATTTTAGAAATATAATTATATATCCACATGAATTATTTAATACTGATGACAGGAAAGATAATTTGCTGGACATTTAAATAAACTTATTACCAAGATGTGAGTGTGTGATTGTATGTATGTGTGTGTGTGTGTGCGTGTGCGTGTGCGTGTGTGTGTGTGTGTGTGTGTGTGTGTGTGTGTGTGTTCCTGCTGCATATGTCAGGATAGCTGGCCTGTGAGCTAGATTCAGTTCTGTTTTCTCTTGGGTAAGCTAGGATTACCTAAACTTCTACAGGTGTGTCTGCCTTTTTACATGTTTTGGGGGGGGGTCCCAAATCAGGACCTCTGGCTCACGGTGTTACACTGAGACACCAACTAAGTTCTTCTTCTCTATTTTTGTGTGCTCTGAGGCTGGAGTGGTGCGATAGATGGAGAACAATCCCTTTTACGGCTGCCGACAATTTTCATTGAGCAATTTAAGTTAGAAAATGGAAGAAAACTATTCCCCAGGAGGATGTCTTTTGTAGGGAAGCCTGGTGGTAGCCTTGTACCAGGGTTTATAGATTGCCTTTGTGTCATTGGGCGTGGGGGTGGGGTCTGGAGAAGGACGCCTCACCTCTAATGGGCAAAAGTTCCATTGAAAACTGATAGCGTAGGCTGAGAAAAGTACACATATGTTTACATCTATGTGGAAGAGCTGACTATAAAGTGAAGACACACAGAGTTGGAAGAGCAGAGATGACGGCATAACCACCTGCGTGAGACTGTCAGTGGTGAGAGGTGACTAGAGTGAATAGCTTTCCTCACTTGCTGGTACAATAAAGGACCATTTTCAGATGACAGTTCTCTTACGTCTCTGATAATAACAATTTCTGTTTCCTTGTACAGAGTACCCTACATCTCCTTTTCAAGGAGTATTAACTCAAAATTACATTCTTACCAAACTGACACATGCTTCTGCCGTCTGGCCTCAAGTCTCCATACCTTGATTCTTCACTCCAAAGCTGCACTGCACACTGACACAGTCGGGGCTGTCGGTGAAGGTGACTTAGTAGATCAGCCTTTTCTCCCCTAGTCCCAATGGCACAGTGAGCTTCTCTCTTTAAAAAGAAATGATTGTTCTTGGTAGCCTGCTATCCTTCCTCTGAGTGCCACCAGACCTCCCCATCCAGGGCACATGGTCATATACGGGGCACCAGAGTTCGTGTGAAAGTCAGACCCCACTTTCCACTCAACTGTGGAGAATGTCCTGTCCATTGGCTAGATCTGGGTAGGGGTTCGAAGTTTACTGCACATATTGTCCTTGGCTGGTGCCATAGTTTGAGCAGGACCCCTGGGCCCAGATCTGCCCATCATAATGTTCTTCTTGTAGGTTTCTAGGACCCTCTGGATCCTTCTATTTCCCCATTCTCCTGTGCTTCTCTCACCTAGAGTCCCAATAGGATGTCCTCCTTTCTGTCCCACTTTCCTGGTAAGTGAAGACTTTCATGGGACATATCCCTTGGGCTAGTGTCCAGATATAAGTGAGTATATACCATTTGACTCTTTCTGCTTCTGGGTTAACTTGATATCCTATGAGCATATACAGGGGGAAGAGGTCCCCCTCAGTCACAGTCATAGGGGAGGGGAGTAAGGGGAAAATGGGAAGGAGGGAAGAATGGGAGGATACAAGGGATGGGATAACAACTGAGATGTAATATGAATAAATCAATAAAATATATTTTAAAAAACGGTTGTTAATGATCTGGATGCCCTTGTACAGAGTGGTAATTGATCACTCTGTGCTCTGTAATCCCATCGGCTTGTAAATATGGACTATGTTATTCTGCTTAGAGTACATTGTCCTACTCACTTCCCCACTGAAGCCTGCCTCCCTCTTTTTAACCTGTCAATCTTCTGAAATTATTCTACACTTTATTTCCTTTAAGCGTATTTATTTCATTAGCAAAAGAATTTTATGCTGTCTGTGCCGTTGGAGATGGTAATTCTTCTTGATATATTTTTAAATGCTGAGTAAGGTCATTCTCAGTATTTATCTTGAGGGGATCCCCTGTCACAGTGCTTTAATGTACAGTTTTCACCAGAGCATTTTTGTGCTCTTGAAATCATAAAAGGATGCATCTGTGTGACAGCATCATGAGGATGAGCTATAATACCCAACATGGCTTCTGCTTAAATAACTTATAGCTGATGATTACATTCATGTCATAACGAAAGTAATTTAATTTATGCTTTAAGTGCGGTTAATGGAAAAGAAAAATATTTGCTGCAATTTCTTTCAATTAATAAGCTGACTATAATTATGAAAGCAGATGAACTACAAAATGTTTTCTAAAGTCTTTTTTTGAAACCAGGGGAATGAACTGAAATGAATTATATTCCAATAAAAACAATGGTTAGTAATCAGTCCATATGATAAGCAGTAGGGCTTAGGTCTCCCCTTCTCCTGAGTGTCAACAGAGATTACTGTTGTAATTGGGAATAAGTAAATAAGTAATTGGTAGCCTCAAACATGACTTTTCCCCCTGCTTTCTTCCTCCCAAATTAAAGAGTTTGATGGAACTTAGCCAATGCCTCCATATCAGTGACCCACCTGGTTAAACACTCCATGGAAATTCTTTCCGATCCCCAGAGCACTTTGCAGGAGAACATTTCAAAGAAAGACAGAAAAACAGTGGGTGCAAGACAAGGTTACCGTAGGGGTGGCCGGAAGGACAAGAACTGCAAAGTTCACAGTCAGGCTGGAAAAGTGAACCTCCCTGAGCGGATGGTGGGTAGCGGAGATACTGCTGACCTTCTGGAGTCTGGCCTGTGGGTTAGCACAGAGAAAAGACTCTCCCTGGGACCCTGCTGGAATTCTTTTGGCCCTTCCTTCAAGATCCCATAAGAGTGCAGTGTGCAGGGACTCCTCTGTTTTCTTATGCTCTGTTTTTGATAATGGGTTTAATCTTGTAAATAGATGAGAAAGCATAAAACGTATTTTAAAAGATTTTTATTGGGAGTGCTGTAGGTGGATTCTGAAATAAAAGTCACATAGTTGACTAAATACAGAGTGACTTGCAGCTCAAAGGGCCATCCACCCTGTGCTGGGAGGGGTTCATCTTCTGGCAGGGGGGAGAAAACATTGGAGAATGAGTGCTTTAGGAGCCTGAACAATGGTCTTCCTCAGGTACCACACCTGCACGGAGCCTGCTGAAGCCCAAAGAGCTCTGGGTACATTTGATTTAACCCCTTCCGGCCCCGATCTGCTTTAGAAAGCCCTGGTGTTTCATCTGTCACTCTTTACTTCCTGGGGGAAGTCGCACCATTCCCAGGTGCATTTTCACAATGGAGAAGGCATCATCTTTTTTCAGACAGCCTCTGAATTTGTATTTCATGTCTGGGGAGGATGTGATGGTGTTTTATTTCAAATTAGGGCTGGTTAAGGTGGCAGCTGGAGATACAACGCCCCCCCCCACTCCATCCCCTGTTCTTCGACATTGCAGTGAGGTTCCACAGTGAACTAGGCAATTTAAGAAAAAGTAAAACCCCCTTAAAGATATTCTGGTCCTTCCACTGTTCCCCTCCCCCACCCACAACCCACCCCAGAATCAAAGCAAAGGAGATGGTTAAGGATCTAAGGAAAATTAGACTTAGGGACATTGGACATGTTGGCAATTTTAAGAACTAAGAACATCTGCAGATTTACTAGCAAATAAACTGACTGTTGGGGGCCTTAGAAAGTGCTTGTTCATCCTTAAAGATAATTAATCCCATTGTGTATTAACTTGATATTCACTGGCTCGGATTTAGTAAAAATTTGTTGAAACAGTAGCCTTAAACTATGTTTAGAGTTTATCTTTTGGTTTTTATCCTTAGTAATTATAAAGAGAAGATGTTTTTTACATTGAAAAAATGAAAAATGTGAATTGTTTGTATCCTAGCCAATAAGGTATTTTAGCTAGTTTATCTTGGCAAATTCATTTATAATATCATCCATATCCAGAATTCTCTTTTAGATGCCATATCCAGTCCTTTAAGCTTTCCTCTGCCCTCCACATGGGTACTCTAGTTTACATATGTGTGCATGCGCATGCACATACACACACACACACACACACACACACACACACACACACCCGGCACTAACACACACAAACATACACACATACACATCACACAAAAACTAACAGACACACATATACATGTCACAGACACACAGATACACACTGAATAAATATAAAATATCTTTTATAAAGGAATGTACATAAGAAATGATTATAACATGCTCCATTGCACATATGTCTTTCTGCAGTTTTGCCTATTAAAATTTCAAGCTGATGTGCTTACTTTAGTCAGGGAGTCTCTTAGGTCTTTGAGTTTACACCCCTCCCCTGTACTATCATAACTGTGACATTTCAGTGACTGTCTTCTTTGCTAGTGCATTCATGAATCTGGGGTGAGGGTGCACCCTAACTTTGGATCCAAGTACAATCTATCCTGCTGCTTCTTTTTTACATGGAAAAGTCCGTCATGTGTATGGATGACATCAGAACTCTTGGTTTCTTATTATTTCTCTTGGAAAAAAACACAGTGAAACACATTATTGAAAATCTCAGTAAGAAATCGCCTTGACATTGTAATGACATTATGATAAAACACAGGGCTAATGCTAATGTCTTGTCAACAAAAGTGCATGTGGCATACCCATTAAGAAGCACTCAATTACCCTAGAGATCCATGGGCTCACAGATTCTCCATGACATTAATGGGATTATCAAGATATGGTCTTTGATTTTTTTTATTATCTATCTAAAGTTAATAGGCTAAACTAACTTTAAATATCATGTGTGGGAGCTTTAAACTGGGTTAATTAAGTGTCTAAGTGTATGCAAATTTGTGGGGTTTTTTTGCATCCTGTGTACTTTCATATTTCAAGGTAAAAGTTCTTATGTTGTTGCAAAAACTTTTCTTTTATGACATTGATGTTTTTTCTGTGTTTATTATGTTTGCCTGTACATGTATATGTATAAGCACATAAATATTAATTAATCTATTTACCAGGAATAGTCTAGGCACCCATAGGTCATCAAAGAGATTACAGTCTGTGGGCACTATTAAGGTATCTGTGGAAATATCTGTGGTACATTGCAGAAAGAGGTGATTTTTTTTTTTAGTTTTGGTAAAAGGATGAGGCATTGAGAGTCCAGGAGAGAGGTGAGATTCTGTAGGGGAGATGGTGATCAGGGAGTATGGGAGTTCAAGGACAGACTGAGTGCTGATGCCTATGGGGAGAATCATGATTCCTTGCTTGCAGCTGAGGACTGAGGACTCGTGAGTTTTCATATCTTGGTAACTCGGCTTCGTTCACTCAGTGATTCCCGAGCCTCCTGTCTTGACTTCACTTCCTTGATCATCAGTTTTGCTTACTGTGACTATAGCTTATTCACTGATCCAGAGCACTCATCACTTCTCCTGATCTTTCTTGCTCTTGCTTCTGAACCCAGAATCAATAGCCTGCCTTGAACAAACGCTTCAAAGATCATGTCCTGATGCATATGGTCTCCCACTGCCTGAAAAGCCCACTCCCTAGTGGTTTGGGGATAGATTTCCCTCCCCCGTGTCATCCCTTATAGGCTGGGATAGAAAACGAAGTGCCTTGGTACCCAAAGGGGAGAGGCACTGTATGGGTGTCAGCCATGCTGAGGGGAGCATCCCACCGTGCTCCAGGCATGTTGGCACTTCTCTGGCTGAGACATATGAGATGCCCTTGTATTTTTGTTTCATTTTCTTTCTTTTGTTGAGAGGATGCTGCTTTCAGTGGTCCCCAAAGCCAACCCTGTTCCTAGACTACTCTGAACCTCTGAAAGTTGGATTCTGTTCTTGCCTTGACTTCTCAGAAAGATGCAAGAGACAGAAAATGGAGCACCGAGCATGATTTTAAACAATCTATGACCCTATCAGCTGAGAGGGGACATGTAGAACACATACAATTTTTATATAATAGAGGGAAAAAAAGGACTCATATATTTTGTTGAAAGAAAATTACAAAAAGGAAAAGGAAATCATTTTTTGAGTGTTAAAGTTGCCAGTGCAAAAGAATGTAGTGCTGATGATATTACATAAGTTCATATAGAAAACTGAGAATGCATTTCTTCACTGAGCTCATTATTTCAGCAGTATATGCTGGATAGGAAATCTTTGACCTCATTCAGCCACTACTTTATTATTTTTTCTCTGAATAACAAATATTGAATGAGTCTATGGCTGATAGTCAGAAACAATACTTGTCAGCTACCGAGACAGTGTGGCCCAGACTGATGTAAATATTTTATAGTATTGAAGGACTTTCACAAGTGACGTCAGAGCATTAACATCTTTCCACAGTGCTTCATGTTCAGTCATGTCATGGAATTTGACCTGTATCTGATACCTGCCCCAGTGTCATTTAAACAAATATACTATAAGCTATACTGAAGTGTGCTTCAATAGATATTGAGTATGCCTTCAGTGTGCTTGCTTTGGAGACGAGCTTCAAGTTAGTACAATGATGTTAGTCATCCGAAATTTTTTGCCTTCATTCTGCTGTTTATGACAATATTCAGATTTGTAGACCAATTTAGCTTCTGTTAAATCTTAGAAAATGTCTTTCTTGGCGTTCCTTCTTAAAGACTCCAGAACTGTTCAGGAATGTAGACGCAGCTCTGCACAAGTACATAGCTAAAAGCAGCAGCTACTTCAGCTGAGCCCTTCTGGGCAAACATGCCTATACAGACTAAGGTTCTATCCTTATGGGAGAGAAACCAAAGCAGCTTCTACCCTGTGGTCAAAATGTAACATCCACAAACATGATTTATTTTTAATTAAGTTTTTGTATGTGTTTCTTCGTGAGTGTGTGCACTTAATGATGGACTCCTGTGGATGCCAGAACAGGGTATCAGAAGCAGCAGAACTGGAGGTACAGGTAGTTTGGACCCCCTGACATGAGGCTGGAAACCAAACTCTCGACTGTAAAAGCACTACAAGCTCCCAAAGACCAAGACATCTTTCTAGCTCCAAAATATAACATTTTCAGTATGCTTTCATTTCACAGAGCACCCTATAAAGCCATGTCTGTGCGTAGTCCTTTTCACAAAGTCAGTACTTTCAACAGTTTTACACTGTATTCTTTCCTCTAAGACAGTGAAGCCTTCAGGAGCTGATACTGCATGTAGTGAAGCTAGCTTACCAAAATGAAAGGTAGGAAAATGTATGTATCTGATTTTCTACTTGTCATGATTCTCAAGTGTCTTCAACACTACATTTGTATTTGGGGGCAAAATATAAAGAATCCAATCTGATAAAAGATCGTTTTCTTGCCTAACACTTGTATCTTTTTGTTCTTCCCAGAGTGGTTTGGTAGGTTAATGTTAGAAATATCACCTATGTAATTAGCTTTCTGCTCTAGAAAATCCCTCAAAGACATAGGATAAAAGATTATACATTGACTTTCTGACAGTCTAGGTAGACAAATGTTTTTAAAAAAAACCTAGAAGGCATCCAGTTTACTGCAAATAAGGAGTGTGTGTGTGTGTGTGTGTGTGAGAGAGAGAGAGAGAGAGAAAGAGAGAGAGAGAGAGAGAGAAAGAGAGAGAGAGAGAGAGAGTGTGTGTTTGTGTGCATGTGTGTATATATATATTTTTTCTACCATTCACATGGGTGTGTTGGTGCCCTCCCTGTTCAGCTCATGTTTTGGTCAGTCATGTTAGTGTGACATTGTGGGTATTTCCAGATATTTCCAGGACATACAGGCTCACTGCAAACTCCCTGATTCTCCTGATCTTACATCAGTGCAGGAGTTATGTTACAGATGTTTCCATTGGTTCAGTAAGCCACATCTCTGAACTTTGATTTGTGTGGTTTTCGTTGATGGCCTTTGTTACAGAGATATTTCCTTGATGAGGGGCGAGTGCTACACTTATGTTTAGATATAAGGACAAATATCTAGGATGTAGTTAGGATTATGCTGGTTAGCGAAGTGGCAGCTATAGGTTCTCCTCCAAGGTGCCTGACTTCAGTAGCCCTTCATATTTCATTAGGTATTGAGAACCAGGAACGCTTTTCCTCTGGAGTGGACCTTAAGTCCACTTAGAGAGCTGTCGGTTACCAGCAAGACATGCCTGTCCCTCCTGAACCCTTAGAGCAATCATTCCATGCTCGACATCATTATGGCTCACATGATAAGGCTCCATATACATAGAAAAATTCTACCCTTAGTATTTGAAAGCAGAAGCTGTGGGTCTTAGCCTGTTGACCACCACTAACTGACTCCACCGTCAAAAGCCACGTTATTTGCTTTTGTTGTGTACATTCCTGGTCAATTGTAACATCACTTGGGGACATTGAGCCTCTTAGGTATCTTTAGTTCAGTGCCAGTCCTAGTTTGTAGAAGGGGTGCACAGGCACACGCATTCTGCTCAGAGAGTGCTGTCTTTCCCCTCACTACCCCATTTTTGAGTCCCTGCTTTTGTGTATTGTAATGATGTGCTGTCAGGACCGATGGTCGCGGGTTAACAGATGTTCTCGCTTTATGACTTCTTTAAAATATGTGCATTCATAAAATAGGGCTGAGTGCAGAAGCAAAAAGCCCACAAATTCTAGGCTTTTGTTCATTTTATGTACATAAATATATGTAGGGAAATGCAAGAAAGTCCACTCAACATTGCTTTTAAAAAGGTGAACTTTTTTATATGTCACCTTAGCATATTCAGAAAATAATTCTTTAAATGAAGAAAATAAAGTTTTTGGCTTGTTTTCTCAAATCTGTAAAAACATAGATATGATATATTTCTTTCTTTTTTCATTTAGTTATTTTCGGTAGATGTGACTGGCAGCATCTGATCATTTTGGTTTGGGGATGAGCTTCCTCTTTACCTGCCTTCGAACATAAAACAGATTTTGATGAAGACTATGGAAGCACATATGTCTCTAGAAGCAGCTAAGCTTCTGGAGTGTCAGTGCTGTGGGTTAGCTTAGGAAGTAGCCACAACCAACAACTAAATGTCCTTATTATAATTTGCTGCAAACTTGATTTGTTCCTGATGTGAAAATCCTGCCTGCTGATACCTGGGAGCCTAGATGAGCAGATTCAACCACAAGCGAGAGATAGGTGATATTCTCAGATCTTGATTCATATTTTTTTTATCACGATCCCTCAGATACCCACTTCTTTCCAAAGGAGCCCATGTGGACAGGCTCTGCCTATGAGGAAGGATCCAGCTCCTTCTCCTAGCCTGGGTGGTTTCCTTGCTCTGCCTCTACACAATTTCTTCATAAACTGCAAACCAGGATGAAATCAATGGTTTTCAAGTCTGACTTCACCTGGGGAACCATTAAGCAACACAGGTGGATGGCTATACACCACTGTAGGCCAATCAAAGCAGAACCCTGTAGCAAGAGTCCTGCTAATGGGATCCTAAATGCCCCTAGGAGATGCCTTTCTGCAGCAGCAGCTGAAGCACATCACCTTAGTGATAAATTTCATCCCAATGGAGGGAAAGCAAGGTGACCACCATAGTCACTAGAAATAAATCTAAATTCACTAAAGAAAAAAAACCTAGGAATTCTGACAGATCTGTCATTTGAACTCAGAGTGGAGCATTTCACACAACTAGTCTGCAATAAACAAACTGATAACTTAGGTCTTCCTTTTTGTGTAATTTAACATTGCTATGGAAATATTGTCTTGTATTTCCAGGTCTTGGGCTAATCCATTAATGTTAGCCAGTGATGAATCTTCCTCGATGATGCTCATCTTTGTTAGTTTATTGCCTTTGTGTCCATCTATGAATATTAGCTGAGGCTGATCACAAACTCACAATGTACCCCTTCCTAGCCTTGAACTCATTCATGGCCATCCTCCTGCTGGGACGACAAATGTTAAGTCCACGGTTAGTTTGCAGTGTTCCCTTGTGCACCGGCATGCTAATGCGGGCAGCTCAAAAATGACCTCACTCAACTCTACAACAAGCTTGGCTACCATCCTTTTCCACCACTCCAACTGTGCCATGGCTAACGTGTGCTCCTGACTCCACATACACTGATGACCTCACGGAAGAGGACAGGGGCCTGCACCAAATCCAGCCCTCAGAACAGGTTTCAAAGGATGGTTATTCCTATTCACACTCCTGTGGAAATTTCATTTCTCTCCACTGGAAGTAAAATCATGACCTGAGTTTGCAACTTCTTCCATACCTCTTACCTACAGCTTTAAGAAAGACAGACCTTTACCACACCTGCCTATTTATAGGTGAATCTGAGCTTAAACCAAACTAGAGATTCTCCTTTTCTCATACCGTACTGAAATCCTAACTGAAATGTTATGCATATTACCATGTTTTCAATAAATAATGTTCAACACTTTGAACAGTTTTGATCTAGGGTGTATTTGGTAAGGCTCTGAATATCACATTTTGTGTGTGTGTGCTAGAACATTTTGACTATTGGTATAAAAATACATCTGTCAAATGAAGTGATTTTTGTTCTTGGAACAGTTAAGTTGCTTAAATTGGTTTGGAAATAACCTACTTTTAACAGTATAACATTTATGTTGCTTTATATACCATTCATAACATTCAAATACTTAGGGGGAGACACTAGATCACTGATTCAGGAAAATACATTGATGGCTATTAATTATGTCCACGCACATGGTCCATTTAGATTAAAATGGTGGCTTTCAGTGAGAGAAACAGAGGCTTTGTTTAAGCAGTTGTGGGAATATGATAAATAAAATCAGTGGTTTGCCTGTCTAAATTTTTCTACCTTAGGTTCCACTTTCTTCCCTGAGTCCTTTAGTTATCAATAGCAAGTGCAAATTTGTCTGTTTTATGTCTGTGGAATCCTAGAATGAGTGAAGACACATTTAGATTTTTGGAGGAAATCTTACAAATAGAAAGAAATCACATGTGTGTTTACTTTTCCTACTGCTAAGGATGCTGGTGCTGTGAGTCCAATGTTTAGCCACCTCCACAGATAGAAAGGATGTGCTGTCCATGCCGAGGTCTCATCTCCTCTGTGCTTTCATGTCCCTTATTCATTCTGTGCATTTTAAGGAGATAAGGGCCATTTTTTACCAGTCTGGTATCAACTGTATACTCCCCATGTTGAAATGTCTGTCACCTTTGCTGAGATGTGCCATTTTCTCTCTTCATCATTATTTGAGGTTCAGATCCACCAGGTGGTTAGATTTTAGTAATTACTTTTTTTTTTTTTTTTTTAAAGAAAATGCAGCCAAACTGCAATTTCTAGTTTTGAAATTCCTCTAACTTCTACATCCGGAAGATGTGTTAGGTTTGGTTAGATATTATTCTCTCCCCCCCCTATATAATCCATCTATGAACAAGAAAACTTTTAGTGTCTAACTGAACTGAGACTGGGGGAAAGTCTCTAAATGCAAACTATCAATGCAGAACCTAAGCTTCCACGGAAGCCAGGTATTGTTTGAGACAATGTAGCTTGGGAGTCTCATGCCTCAGAGATTGACTAGCTGACAATAGTTTTCTTTTTCACCCAAATATATGAACACAAGTGCTTCCTTCTGCCACAGATACCCTTGGCCACAGAGAGAGGACTGAATTACAACAGAGCCTTGCCTTTGCTGGATGTGAGCAGAGTATTCCTGCAGGATCCGGCAAGGATAAAAATTGATGTCCCTCTTGAAACAGAGTGGTCCAGATGGTGCTACTTTATAGCTGCCTCCAAATACCAAATGCCAAACTGCTCCTTTGATAAGAGGAGGTGGTATAAAGGTTTAAATATAGCCTCTTGCTGGAATGTCAGTGACTGATGGATCCCAGTTACAAGCATACAAAAACGTCCTATGTTTAAGCATGTTTTACAGCCGTGGCTGTGAAAATTCTATATCGAGAAAATTATCCACTGGGGGGGAAGGATGTGAAACCTACCTTAAAAGCATCTATGTGTGTGCCATGAAATCATCTAAAACAGGAAGTGAGATGGGCTGGCTGATGCACTAAAATATAGTGACCTCAGTTCTGCTGGTAAAATCCACAGTTAAACCTGACCGTGATGCGTTAATTTTATAAGGCTTAGTTTTAACTTAAAAGGGTGAATGTGTGTGTGTGTTCACTGCCTCATCTTTATATAATCTAATTTGTTAATTAGTTATCTTTTCATGTATAAGAACCTTCTGAATGTCAAATGATGGCCTTGCTCATTGAGAATGGCATTGGGTCACAGCATGGTCAATTAGAACAGTTTACCTTTGCACATCATTGTAGATAAATGCTGAGTAAACAGGAGTATAGCTTGGGTCAGGGTGTGCCCTCTAATTGTATGTTAGATACTTTAAGTAGTTCTCGGTCGCCCCTAAAATGAACATAGCATTATTTGTATATTTAAAGAACAGGAAAGTAACAAGAATTATTATTTTCCATTTTACACATTTTTCATATTGCTAAATAAAGTCTTATAGAGGAATATTACATCAAATATTTTCAAAAGCAGTGAGTCAAAAATTCTCATTTCCAAGACAATTTGGGATGTAAAACAGGGCATTTAAATTACTTATGAGGCAATTTGCCGGACTGTGAAAGTTACTCTTCAGCCCTGGACTTCCTTCCACAGGCGTGTTTCCATCTTACTGACCTGGTGGGTCCGGGAAGCAGACAGTTACCTTCATAGAGAATGCCCGTGGATTATGGATTCTCATATCTGTGCTATTTATTATGGAATTCTTGTGCCTAAAGGCTAATCTGTTTACTGTCCACTCTGAATTTAAAGAGGGGAGGAGGCTTATTGGGGGGAAAAGGCAGTTGCAGAAAGTTAAGATTCAGTTCGCTTAATTTTATAAAACCACGGTCCTATGATTCTGGAAGAATATATAAATTCATGCTTTGTCCTTGAGAGCCAATCTGTTTGTTCAATCTATTCACATTTTTGTAGTCTTTAAATACAATATACATTGCTGGATTCACCTTTGGGAAGCTCTTCTGTCTTAGCGCTGCCTCTGTATCTGGAGGCCAAGTGAGGGATGCTGAAGGAGACTGTCAATCCAGCTATGCTCTCAGGACTCGTTTGAACTTTGAAAGACAGGCTTCTGGGGACCACATTCGCTTACACTGAGCTCCTTAGCAGGAGAGTGACAGGTGCTGGTACTCTTTCTTCTTTTAAAACAAAGCATTATCAAGGCTGTTGGTTCTGTGACAGCCACAACCCACCTAAGATGAGTGCAAATGCAGAGATCCTCCTCTTTCCAGAGCAGGGTTGGGCTTCGTGGAGGGAATACAGGCTGAAGATCCTCTATAAGTGATGTCTTTAGTGTTCTACAGCAAACTAGCTGGAAGAATCTGCACCTGATGTGAGACCCACAGGATCATCTGTAGTGTAGTAACCACAGGTGCATTTGAGCGGGCAGTGGACACCTGTGACATGAGCCAGCACACAGGGAGGTGGTGATGCACTGTGCCCTCCCTTCCTTTTCCTTCTCTTCCTCCTATTTTACTCTTGTTCTCTTATGTTACTCTTATTCCTTTTCTTTCTTTGCTTCTGACTTTTCTTTCTTTCTTTTCCTTTGCTTTTGTTTTTGTTTTTCTCGAGACAGGATTTCTCTGTGTAGTCCAGGCTGTCATGGAGTTGTTTTGTAGACCAGGCTGGCCTTCAACTCACAGAGATCTGCCTGCCTCTGCCTCCCCAAGTGCTAGCATTACAGGAGTGCACCACGTCACCTGGCATTTATATTTGTGGTCTTAGTTTTCAGCGGCATCATTTGATGTTGAAGGAAATGAACTAAGCAGGGGTAGTACAAAGTACTTGAATCAGTACCTAGGACCCGGGACCGAGGTTTGCTACAAAGCCTCAGAGAAGCTAGTGTCTTAGTGCTATGAAGAAGACACTGTGACAACAGCAACTCTCACAAAGGAAAATATTTAATTGGGACTGGCTTACAGGTAGAGTTTTGGTCCATTATCACCGTGGAGGGAAGCAGAGTCACATAGTACAGGCAGACATGGTGCTGGAGAAGGAGCTGGGAGTTCTACACCTGCACCACAGGCAGCAGGAACAGCAGTCATACTAAGCCTGGCTGAGCATTGGAAACCTCAAAGCCTATCTCCAGTGAGACACTTTCTCTGACAAGGCCACACCTCCTAATAGCGCCACTCCTTATTACCCTATGGGTGCCATTTTCATTCAAAGGACCACAGCTAGGATGCAGACTTTCTCTCAAGCATAATAGGCTGATGGTAACGCCGTGTCCCAGGGAACTGTACACAAGTATGCTTTATACCAAGCACATTGAATGCCATCACAGGATTCTGATTAAGGATCTATGGGGTAGGACTAAGGATCATTGCTGTGAATTCAATCGGTTACTCCCCAGTGGCATAGACCCTTGTCTCATCGGCCATAATGGAGAGTATTTTATAATGAACTGCTTTTGGAAGAGCCTCTCCTGCAGGAGAACAGTTTGGCACTCTATGTATCATGTCTGGGCTACCCATATGTCAGTGACAGGAGCCATGCTAAGTGGCTACGCTTGGACTTTGCTTAACCCTACTAAATGGTTTGGAATACTGCCAGTCCCCAATGCTGCTCACACTGACAAACTTATATATTGTACTGATTGCCCTGACATTACCATTTGTGAGCAAAACTCATCCATCCAACCCTACTAAGGCTCTGTGGCCCCAGGCTTGTGCTGGATTTTTGATTTAATGTATGTTCTATTTCTTTACTTCTTCTCAAGGCCCCGGTCATTCATAAATACTTAAGTAACCAGAATGACCCAGGCCATTTGACATTATTCCTCGCAGTTAGTCATTCAGGCTCATTTGTTATCATTGAAGGCTAATACTACTGGTGGTAAAAGTTGTGGAAGGGGAAGACGAACGAAAAGGAGATATCCCATTCTTCTTTACTTAAGGTTGATTTTTAAGTTGAAAACATTTATTTAAATGTTTCTATCAGGAGCACATCACCAACTGGCAATTGCTTATTTACTTATAACTCTTAATATCTTCCCATTGATAACTTTAAAGAATACTTCCTGAAGAGACCCTTGTATAAAGAATGAAACAGAACAAAACTGAGACTTGTAACAAAACAGGAACAATACCCAAGGCACTGCCCTGACTAGTCAATGAAATTTACGTTTTATGATGTGCTTAGGAAGAGGTTTTTTTTTTAAACTCTGACTTCTTTTATAAATGTGGGCCAGCTATGTCACACAACCTGGTCTCCAATTGCTGAACTCACGTGATTCTCATTTGAATCTAGGATAGTCTCATTTGAATACTAGAATAAGCAATACATGCTATTATGCCTGGCTCACTTTTCTACATTTCCTAATATTTGTTTTATATAATATATTTTTACTACTAAAATCTGATAATATAGACTATGTCTTGTTAACAAATAAATGCACACATTGCCAGTTTATGATGGTTTGTCTTGTAGAGTGACAGGACATCAGTAGAAAACACTTTTATTTTTATCTTTTCCAACATATTCCCTGTGTGTTGCTGGCTAGCAGTGGCACATTAGAGTGCCCAGTCACCAAGTGACCACAGGACAATCTAATGATATTCTATTGGGGCTACAGAGCTGGCAGTTTTTTATAGAACTAATAGGCTTTGAGTTAGATTATTTTAATTGACTATAGAAATGTATATGCATATATATGCTTGTTATATTGTTATAGATTGAGTAAGTTGAACTATGATGATCAAAAGGCTAGGCATATTAATTACACACACACTTGGCTTTGTTTAGTCCCAGATTTCAACTGGTTTTTTATGACGTCTCTCCATTTTAAATTAAGGACCTTCAGTACATTTCTGAACAGTATGGCTCCTGCCAACACTCTGAAGTAAGATTTTTTTTGTTTGGTTGGCTTTTTTTTTTTTTTTTGGACTCATGGATAAAAATGTGCCCTCAGAGAAGATCTCTACTTTGCCAGTCAGATGTTGATTGTATCACTCCTGGTTCTGGTGGTTTGCTCCTCCTGTCAAACTTTATTGGATGGTTCTAAAATGCTAGGCATGGATAAGCATCTTGATCTCAGACTTTAGAAAGAGAAGTTGCAATACACTGCAGATACAGTTTCAAGATTAAGAGCATCAAAATCTGTATGTATAAAGATAAGCACAGATTGTGGAAGTTAGTAACAGTCTCTATGTGAAGGGAGAGATAGACACCATATGAAATCATCTGGGATTAATTGTTATAAAACAGCCTAAGGTTTTTTTTTTTTTTCCTCTAAAAATGCAATCAGGAAAACGCTTTCTCCAGCACGTGGTCCCTCAGTTGAAGCCAGGTGTGTGCAGTGAGCTAGGAAAACACAAACAGCTATAGTGCTGTTCCCGAGATATGCCTCGGAGCTGTTTGTGGGAGTCTTCTGGGGAAAAGGAATTTTTGTTTTGAGAAACGTTTTCTATGTAGTTTAGTCAGGCCCTCAAAGTTCTATCTTCCTTTGTCTGTCTGTCTGTCTGTCTTCTCAGTACTGAAGTTAAAGATATGGGCTGCTGTACCCAGCACTCTGTTCTTATTCTCTTTTATATTACTTAATAATTACCCATGAGCATTAAGTCATTTGTGGTTATTAGCCACACTGATCTTGAGAGTTCAGCACTGATCACCTAGGAGGTTTCCAAAAATCCCTGAATGAATGAAATGTTCTTCAGGCAGCTTCTCATAGGTCCACCCTATCCCGTTTATCGTTAATGTGGCTCAAGTAAGATGAAATTAATCTCTTTCCCGTTTCATTTCTAGACAGAACAAGATTACGTCAGCTCATGAATACTAACATAATCTCAGGCTTTGACACCCAAAACTAATAGATGATGAGCTGTCTTAATGTATGTTACCTTCCATTTTTCACAGAACTCATGTTTTCCCAATAAAACTTTATTAAATTGTGCCTTGACTTACACTGAGGTTTTACCCTAATAGTATCACACAAAATTGAAGAAGTCATAAGTCAAGATTACATTAAGTATACCTAACATGCTGAGCATCCCACTTTAGCAACATGGCGCAGTGTGGAATGCCAGTGAGTCCAGCTGAGACCCTTTGACAGTCCGGAAAGTGTCAGGATGTGGTTAGCTGCCACTGCTCAGCATCACCGGAGAGCGTCTGACACATGCTGTTTGATCAGGGAAGCCTGAATTCCACAACCTGAGCTAAGGCTTCTCCTGTTCTCCTCATCTTTATAACTCCATGATGCAGAGCCAGCAAGGTCAGTCCATCTAAGGCCAGGGAAAAGCTTCACACATAGTGCCCAGTGCTTCCGCATAGAGTAGAAAACATTTAAAGATGATGCTTATCATACTGAAAATAATTATGAGGATGATATCTGAAATATGATAGATTTGATTAATGTGAAAACACATTCTGGGACACTCTTACAATTCCTAGATTCAAGTGATTGTGCAAACAGGATCATGGGATCAAGGCTAATCTGTCTCAAAAAAAGCAAAACACAAAACATAGCAAAAAAAAAATTACAAATAAGGTAATACAATGCCTCCCAGCATAGAAATCAGCCATAATAAGATTATACTTATATAAATATGCTTCAGTTTTGCTTTCAAAATGAATAAGAAACTCAGTGATCCTCTTCTGTTTACATCAGCCTGTCAGAGTTGCTTCGGCATCATTCCATTCAGATGGACCAGCAACCACCAACCCCACTCTCCACATCACTTGCCAGAGAACCCTGACCCTAATGAAAGCACCTGTGTGCTGTGGTTTCTGCTGTCTATTGACCTCTAGCTCTGTAAATTTAACTGTGGAAACCTGCCTTAAATTATTTATACTTCTTCTTTCTCTTAATAATTTACGATAATATAACTTGCTATGAAAAGATTAGAAATGTGAAATAATTTGCTCATATTAAAATCACCTTTTTTAAAAAAAAAAAAGCAGTGCTCTGTTGATTAGTGAACTAAATAAGAAGTTTGCCTGCTGACATGTGTCCATAACCGTCCTCTGCCCACACGTAAGCATCTGTTTTGTGGGGGCATTTGAGCACAATAAAACTGACTAGGAGAAATGATGGCCAAAATAGAAAGTCCCCTTTGATTTATATGGAGATAACATTTGTGAACTCATGATGTAACCTTTCAGGTCCCAGAGATGCAACCTTCTCTGGAAATTGGGGCTTGCAAGATTATTGAGGATTTGACATGGTATCATCCTGGGTTAGCTTCACAGGACCTGAACCCATGATGAGAATCCTTTTTTTTTAATTAAACATTTTTACTTTTAAATATATATATACATATATATATAATTATACATATATACAATAGACTACCTATAGCAAGAAGAACCATGACAAAATCAGGAATTATATAAATGTTACATTCTTAGTGTTTTGGTTATTCGTATTTGGCAGCCTTGAAGAAAACATCTTTCCTATCTTGGTGCGTCTAAATTTCTGAATGTAAATCAATCTCCATCACATATTGTCATTATCAACTTAAAACATCTATATATCCCTAAAAACATCTTAATCCCTAAACAACTAACATTTTTACATCTGCATAAGAGAAAGAAATAAGATATGGGCTAGCTCTGTCTGATAAGTCTTGTAAGGTTCACCTTGTGTGAAGCCTGGGCTGGCTCACAGGGCTCCAGGCTTAACAGAGTTGATGAGAGTCCTTTTAAAAGCTCAGTGGAGAGAAAGAGAGAGAGAGAGAGAGAGAGAGAGAGAGAGACAGACAGACAGACAGACAGACAGACAGACAGACAGACAGAGACAGAGACAGACAGAGAGACACAGACAGAGAGACAGACTGAGACACAGACAGAGAGAGAACTATAGGAAGACTGAAACTGGGGGATTAAAGTGATGCAAAGACTTCCAGGAACCCCCAAAGGCTAGAAAATGAAAGTAAGAGTTGTATACTGGAATCCGGGGAGGAATGTGATCTTGCTTCCTACTTGACTTTAGGTTTCTGACTTACTCAACACTAAGAGAAGACCTTCTTCCTCTTTTAGCATGATACATTCATGGTACTTACTTATGGATGATGCAGGAAAAGAACACAGCTGGATAAGCAGACTGCCTGGAAATACATAAGTACATGTAGTGCATGTGTAGAAAGACACCACAAGGATGCAGAACATGTGAGAAAATAATGTAGGTGCTTTTACATGTGTACTCACCACTAGGGAGGTACACAGGATGTTGCCGGAGCACGGGCACACATGAGCTATGAAACCATCCTCCATAGCTGAGTTTCCCTGCTACGGCAACAGTGAAGCGAAGGCCTCTGCAAGGGGCAGCAGTGAGATAAATGAGGAAGTTGGGAAACCATCCCCTGAGAGCCAAAAAAGGACAAGCAGGCGGTGACAGAAACTTTAGTTCAACGGGTTTGTAGAAAGAAAGATCTGTAATGTCACACACCTCAGCCTACTGAATTCAAGGCGTGTGAAATGCTCTAAGCCAAAAAGCATTAAAAATGACATTAAAAGAAAGAAAAACCAGCCAAAGGTACATTGAATTCCTACATTTAGATACTGATCCATTTGCTAATACGCAATTGATAAAAGATTCCTACCTATTAAAAGGTCTTTAGCAACCCCTTTGCAAGTGGGGTGGCTTTTCTTCTCAGAGAAGGAAGGCCATGGCTGCCAGGTTTGTTGTCATTGGTTCCAGTCATTCAGCACTCTCTCAGAGTTGACAAAATGAGACTAAATTGGCAGTGTAACCAACTGGTGACCCATCAAGGACTTGAGTGCAGCTAAGTCGCCCCTGGGGACAGATACTTTTACAGCCAATAAACCTGGCCTTACCAGCTCCCAGCCAGCTTGCCTGCCATTGCAAAGCCTTTAATGCAAGGGACTGACACCCAGTAGAGCTCATCCTTAGGTTTCTCCAGTCAATATTGACATAATAACAGCCTCGTCCACAGGCGGGAGCTGCAGTATTCTGTCAGATTCTCCCAGACAAAGGTGATGATTGTAACCATCATTTTATACTCTGGATAGGAATTTGGAAGATAACAGCTACACAGATTGATTTTTAAAAATTGCTACCTGAAATGAAAGTGATCCACTGAATGACTTTTACACTAATGTTCAAAAATATTACTCATCTGGTACAATATTAAATGTGTATGGCCATGAAATATGCCTCTGATTTTTATGTACTTGCTAATTTAATGAAACATTAAAATTGTGTCTGGGAGTGAGAATGGTATTTTTCAGTATGGTCAAATGCTGCTTAGACCTTTAAGGGAGGCAAAGTGAAAGAAGAGTGATACTTTTCAGTATGGAAATAATTTGAACACTGATACTGTAATTATACATTGATTAATTTTACTGTAACATCAAGTTATGTGTCTCCCTCAATAATGAATTTGCAATCTCTATGTCATTAATAAAGTTGCTTATTGTATATGTTACCTTTAAGGACTTAAGGGCCAAGAACTTGAAAATCTCAAACAGGAAGTTCATGGTCACTGGGTTGCACTGGGAGACACTTGCTAGAGGGTGAGAAATGAAATGATGAACTTGGATGTACATGAAAGACCAAAGACCATTTTTTGTCCTTTGCTTTGTTTGTAGATTGTTATTGAATACATTATAAGTGACAATTTTTGAGTATTGCAGCATGCTAACATTGGGGCATTCATGAATTCATTCCCTTCAACTCTAATTTTAAAGTGAAAACCCTGGACCTCTTCCTCCTCCTAGACTTACCTTTTTATATGTTCACACTGTTTGCAAAGCAAAGGGTCAATTTACAACCATCTGCATAAAGTTTTTCAGTGATTGTTTTCTCATTGCTTGTAGGAGTACCTGAAAAAAAAAATTGGTCTCATGAATGTTATTTTAAAGGGTTTACTGTACAATTATATGTACTTGGCAAGTTGAGATTAACACAATTGGATGGTTACCTGTCCAGAAATATTTCTTAAACCTATTAATAGAAATATAGATGAGATTTATTTGGTCATGCCAATTGTAGCTTTTCTTCTGCACAGCATCTCCTAGTGAATGAGGTTCAAGGGAAAATTCATTCTGTGGCAAACCTTGGCCTGATCAATACTTTCTATGATTCAAAATATGACATGCCTTCAAATATCTGACCCCTCACTTTTGGATTAGCCTCCTATATCAGCGTCAGCAAGTATGTTGTAGATTACAAAAAGAACTAACTACAGTAAATGCTCTTTTAAAAAAAACAATTATTTATTTTTATTTTATGTGCAGGTGTTTTGTCTGCTTGTGTGTCTGTGTAAGAGTGTCATATCATGTAGTTACCGACAGATGTGAGTTGCCATGTGGGTGCTGGGATTTGAACACAGGTCCTACGCAAACCAGAAATATCCCCCAAGGAAGAATACAGCTAAACAACTTTTTAAGAAAGTTTGCTGTCGGTACTGAAGAGATGGCTTATCAGTGAGGAGCACCAGCCGTAAACTTTCTTTAAGAGCTGTTTAGCTGTATTCTTCCTTGGGGATATTTCTGGTTTGCATAGTCACCACTTACATGCAAGTGTTCCCACGAACACTGGGCTCACTCCATCTGCTGCGTATTCTGACCCTCCAATGCCCCATTACACTCAATCTTTGTCCTTCTTCAGCACAGTCTTCAAACCTGATCATCATCCTGTTGGCTCTGGCATCTCACCTATGAAATCTACATTTTCTTTTAGTCCGAATGTGAACTGAGAGTTCAGGTATAAGTCCATCTCACTGACGTCAGTTGAATCGCCTTGCCACTATTAGGGCTACTGCACTGCTTGCTCCTCAGCAGAGAAAGTGAAGGTTAGGCAATCTGTTACAAGGGAATGGCTGGAGGGCACTCTCCTAAGTGTCACACATTTGTACAAACCTGAGGACATTTCACGTACAGCTCATCATAGAGAGATTCAGTAAGTTGACTTAATGATAATGTCATGAATCAGTTTAATGTAACCTATGGTTAATTTAATAATACTACAAAGGAAATTTTTAAAATGTGTTTAGAAGGGAAGAACAAAGCATATGATAAAAAGAAAAAGTGCTAGATTCTATTTCACTCCGAGTACATGCAGAGCGTTTTGTGATTGTGTGTGTGTGTGTGTGTGTGTGTGTGTGTGTGTGTGTGTGTGTGTGTATGTGTGCATGCACACTTGTGTATAGAGATCAGAGATTGCTCTGTTGTTATCCAGGAGCCATCCATGTTATTTTTTAACACAAGATAGAGACCTGGGGCCTGGAACTTGCTGGTTAGGATAGGTTGCTACCAGCTAGCCCCTGGCTCTGCCTTTTGCACCACCAGCATGGAGACAATGGAGATAGACCTCAAGCTCGCCCCACCACATCTGATTGTGTTTGCATGAGTGCTAGACAGAGCTCAGGTCTCCATGGTTATGTGGCTGCAGCCCCTTGGATGTTTCATCCCAGTGTTGACAATGTGTGAGCCTGTTTTGCCAATCATGGATAAGCTCATGTGAAACTCCACATACATTGTAGCTGACATGTGGATATAAATACTGGGTCTGTATCTCTGCAGTGGCTTTTGTCAGGCACTTAAAAACATCACAAGCAATTTTCCCTTAGATATTCATTTTCCAGTCTCTGTCAGAAAAAAAAACTGCTATCCTCAGTGAGCCAAGCATGTGAGGGCACTGACAAATTAAAGTATGATTTTTGATGATATGTGATAAAACATAAAATAAGAAATGTTAAAATGGGAGTTTTCCTCTAAAATTGTGTAGGCTTTCCTGTGTTATCTGCCTCTTTTTATATGGTATATTAAAATTGGAAGTAAAAAATAGAATGGCACCTCTCTCAACTAGAATTTGTGGTAGCTGTTTATAAAAATTCAGATATGTATGTGCGATCTATCTATATACACACACATATCTCCATCCCGTGGATGAAAAAAGATAGACTGAATGCTAACATCGTTTATATCAATGACTAAATTTATGCTCTCATGTTAATGCTTTGTCTGCTAACATAACCTTTTCAATGAGGTAAATTACAAACCACTCTTTTGGTAATTTTTTGTTATTTTGTAGGTAATGGGTGCACATACTTATAAGGTTCAGTATAATAACTAGATATATAATTATAATGTATAATTTAAATTATGGAGATGGGCGTTCCCATATTACTAAGCATTTGCCATTCCTTTTACACAGTATTTGAGAGACCACTGTGAACTGTAGCTTCCTTTCAGTGATGCTGAACACTCTGGGTATCACCCCTATCTCCCTTACGCTGGTTGCAGTGAGCCAATGCTGGGACACAGCCTCCCCTCCCTTCTCTGCCCACAGCTAGAGCCCCTTCTATGTCACCAGAGGTCTCCTTGGCTTCTTTGGGTTCCCTTCCGCATGAAAAGTCATGTACAAGCAGATTCCTCTACTGTTATATCATTTTCAAAATAATGCCCTGCCTACATAACATGTGACTATTGCCAGCAGTAAGTCAGAGAGGCATAGGGTCATTCAAAAGACGGGCAAGCTACAGTCTGTCTACTCTACAGTTGAATGCCACTGGAGAAGTGAGTGGAGGTCAGGGTCTACTTTTGTAAGAGGAAATATAGGGAGAGGCAAAGAATTTGAATGGTGTAGCATTTTTTTCTCTAAACTGCAGTCACTTGTTTATGTTGCTAACCCACACTGCATTGCCCCTTGAACTTGAACTTGAACTCGCAGAGTGAAGGTTGTATGTATGGAAGGGTGTTGGAGGGAGGAGTCATGGTCCTTGGGGAATTAGCAGATGTCTGGCTGCTGCACTGGAGCATGGCTAAGCCACTACTTTCTCCTATCTCACATACCTTCATTCTGACTCCTTTGCAAGACAAAGTAAATTTGCATTAAATCTCTAATCCAGTTGGCCTGTTAAAATAGTAGCATTGCCATGATAAACAAGTACAGATTTCCTATATTCACAAATAGAATTTGAAAATAAACATGTTGGCGTTTCAGCTTGCTTTTTCCAAGTGGCGTGCATTTAGCTTCTTACTTTTGTATTTTTTTTTATATGAACTGAATTCCACTACAATATGGTGGCAATCTGATTATCCCTTGAACTCAACAGTATTGGAATATGCTGAATCCCAATCAGAGTTCCGTGTAAGGATTTATTAGCAACGCTTGCCTTTTTATTTTCTCTAAGTACAGTGCTTAAGAGCAGGAGACAAAAGCTTTTCTGAAAAGAAAAATTACATAGGAAGAACAAGGAGGGTACGATGTCTGACAGTGTGCAGCAGGGTGTTACAGAGACCAGTGTGAACAGTAACGTTGCAAGTGGCAGAAAGCAAAAGAAATGAAACAATTTGATATTTCACCTGTCAATCAAGTTAGAAGTCATCAGGCTGAGAGATGCAGAGAGCTCATTTACATTTATTTACTGTATATCTACGTCTAGGTTAAAGCTGATCCCTAAGTAAATAAATAAATAAATATGTATATGTATGTGTGTGTGTGTGTGTGATATAGAATTGTTTCAAAAAGGCTGTAGATCATTTTTAAATTTTTTAATCTTGAGACAATTTTCATATCCTTCCTAAAATAAATGGGATCCCATCAACTGCAATTGAACCTAATTTTAAATTATGTCTTTGGCTATAGCTGTTACTAGGAGTATTCAGTTTCCCTCTTTGTAATGAAACAAACAAACAAAAAATCAAATAAAAAATAAAATAAGCTTGTCTTGTCTGGTATTTATTTACTATGAATCTTGCTGCTCCAAACAAGTATGTAGAAGTTTCTAGGACACCGCCTTGGCTAAAATACATTTAAAAGACAACACTGTCACGTATCACTTTATTCCCATTTCCTACTCTCAGCAGGAATCAGAGCCAACACTCTCCTCTTCTGTTTGGTTATTCTATTGTGGACAGAACGAGGGATGCTGGAGACACGCGTGCTGATTTAGCGCTGTGCTGATGGGACCGTTCAGGTTGTATGATGTGTCGTTTTTCACTTCTGCCTTATCAAGGTGTTTCAGCTGTGCCCAAACCAGGCATGGTAATTGCTTTAGTTGCTTGTGGCAAAGTTATGTCAATGTCAATCCCTAAATGACTTTTGACTGTTTCTTGCGAGATGTGCTCTCCAAAGAAAGACAGGGTAGAGCAGTTTTCATGCCTGAGTATATGTGTTACTTCAAAGTCTGAAGACAGACTCTGTTCGGTTCTACCAGTCATAGGTTGAATTCAAACGCTTGTGTTTGTGGTTTTAAATGAACAGAATGCAAGTTCCAATTTTCCTCAAGGTGTGGTCTCTTTTGTGGAGAGCTTTCCTTTCTTTGGACAGAGGACCCGTGCTTTGACCCCATTCAGCTATTCATTCAGATTGATGCACTCTAGATCAAGAAAGCAGAACGAACATGTGCTGGCAGACCTGACGCTGTTTACAATCCCCTGGGATACTGAAAGAAGGAAGGGTGAGGTCACAGGGACGGTAGGGTGCGGCATGCTGCCTTGAGAAGGGGAGTCTTCTGCATCCCTGTGAAAACCCAGGCGAGGATGTGCCTCCAAGTGTGTTCTTGTTGTGTTCATGGATAAATAGCGTTGGTACTGTGAAAACGTGAGACACATGAATGTTAGTGGAGAGAGGTTGTTCTAATGGTCCAGACAGACAGAAGGTAAAGGACTCAGGGTGGGTGCTTTCACATCTCTGCAATGAGAATGGGCCGAAGACTTAGCCAATTCAGTTATAGATGCCACGGCGCCGCATAAATCATGTCCTTTCCCTCCCATTTCACACTCTGATGCTCATTTGACTTAAAGTTTATACTTCCTTTGTATAGGGCATAGGCAACCATATCTAAGACAGTTCTCTTAGGTGATGGTAGGCAGAGATGATATATTCTTTGCTAGTCTTGAGTGGGTCAACAGGGTAATACAAGGCTTATTTGTATTTGAATATTAATAACTAAAGATCATAATTTTTAAGCCCCATACTGTTATTAATAGCACGTAATAATTACTTAAAACTTCTCCAAACAATGAGGTCACCAGCAATCTAGCATCCGTGTGGCACTGGTTCACCATGGATATAATTAGTGGAGACAAAATTCTACCTGACTGTATAAATGAATCAGCGGATGTCACAGAAGGCCAGAGCAGTTTAAACAAAGGACTAAAGCTGTGATGCTATGTCAATTCTAAACCTTCATTGCCTAGGAAAACTAATTTTAGGAGGTAAGATTATTTCTATAAAACCTATCAGTTTGTTAAATAGGTTTTGAACTGTAGATAGATCACAGAATAGGATAGATAATATTGATATAGCCAAATGCATTTCTGTTAATATTTAAATTAAATTTCATACTTTATTAATGTATGTGGATCCAAACTTTAAGCTAAGTACTAAAACTTATTTAAAAAATATTGTTTCTACCTCTTCTTCATAATTTTCCAGTTCCTATGGTAACTCCAGCAATTATTGTAAATGTTTGATTTTCCTTCTTATCAGATTGATAAAGAAGACTGACTTACCCATTGAATAGAAGGCTCTGTGTACGCAAGCAAAAGCAAGGTTTTCCATGCAATTCATAATGAAGTCTCTCCAATAGCTAATGTGAGTGCAAAAGTGAGCAGGGGAGAGATAGAGGTGTGCATATCATTTGCATAAAATTCAAAGACAATGGACAAGCCTATAATGACATGAAGCACTCATAAACAGAATAATTATCTTTTGGGGAATACTAGCTGGAGTTACCATAGGAACTGGAAAATTATGAAGAAGAGGTAGAAACAATATTTTTTAAATAAGTTTTAGTAGAAATTCCACATGTGGTTTAAATACTATAGCTCTTACTCCAACTGTGTTCTTAAAGTATGCTTATGCTATCTGACTCTAACAAAGCCACTATCACACCCAGTAGACAGTCTAACCTGTTTCCTTGTTCCTGGTACTAGTGTGCCTGGTGACAAATACATACAGACAATTGTAAGCAAACACTCCTTCTTACCAGAAGTGCAAGAGTTCTTTCCTGCTCCAGATTTCCTGGTTATTTGGCCTCTGTCATTACCAATTCTTTTGAAATTAGCTATAACACTCAGGGGATTCTGACTTCGGGCTCCCAATATCCTGACCGAATAAGCTTACCCTGTTAGTCATACTGATGTCCCACACATCAAATTGAATGTCAAACATAACTCCATGGAGAAGCTTCCACATTTTCTGAAAGGTTTCTGTGGTGCTGAAGGTGTCAGAAGAAGACAGATTGGCTACATGGGTCTAGCCTGGTCTCTTATTTTGCCTTTTACCCAGAGGAAGAAGGGCATTTGTATGTCCCCTCTCTCTCTCCTCCCTGTTACTCTGTTCAAATAAGGAACGGCCCTAGATGTCATACCCTGCAAAGGCCTCTATATTCCTGGAAAGCCTCACTCTGATTTCTATATTGCTTAGTGGGCATATATGGTACACTGTTTTTCCATAGGTTCATAGAATGGGCATGGAGTTCATAGCATCTGCATGGATAGATGTCAATTAGAAGAATTTTAAAATGTTTATGCATTGTGCAGTTCCCTTCTGTTCAGCGGAGCCAGGAGAACATGTCCTTTTAGCTGTAGATTAATGCTTGATTCGGTCTAGTGTCCTGTGGGTCAGTAATGGTGAACGCAAAAGTTTAAATCCATCAAGAGAAATGATAACCAGTAAGCCATGGAGTTATAGGCGCTGTTAAGCTGATTTACGGGCAACTGGTGTGACTAACTGTGGCCAGTCCTGGGAGAGGGGGAAATTTGCTGCTGGGTCTGTATCTAGACAAGCAGAGGAGAGTCAGCATTTATTTTTAGAATTATACCACTATCTTGCTGGCTCATGTTGGCTTCAACCGAGATTATCTCCAAAGGTCATCTTGTTATCTAGACACATGGGTGTTGAAACTGGAGGAGACAGAACGTTCTTTATAGTCTTGAGCACACTCGCATGACTCCCTCACTGGGGAATGTCCAGGACAGAATGTCTAAGTCTCAATGTTTCGGTTCTTTATAAATATTTGACATTTCTTGTGCCTCATCAACTTGTTACTTGGCCAAAGCTGTTACTAAGATGGATGGGTGTTTAGTGATTTGAACAATATTCACAGAGTGATTCTTTCTGATTATTTATTGTGCTGAGTATTATGGGTAGGAACAAAAAGGCCGTGGAGCTGTCAGATTCCACAAACATGTGTCCACACAGATAACTAGTATGAAAGGTCAAAGATATGATTTGTTACTGCAGTTCAGGCTTTACACAGAATTGAATGAAGTTTCTGGATAGCTGACAAGGAAGGGTGTCACGAGGAAAACGTCATGACTGAATGGCTATCAAATGAGGAGGAAGTATATGGAGAAGTGGGGAAAGGGGCCTATCATGAATTCAATAGTTCTCATGAAATTTATTAGCTGGGCGTGGTGGCGCACGCCTTTAATCCCAGCACTCGGGAGGCAGAGGCAGGTGGATCGCTGTGAGTTCGAGGCCAGCCTGGACTACAAAGTGAGTCCAGGACAGTCAAGGCTACACAGAGAAACCCTGTCTGGGAAAAAAAAAAAAGAAATTTATATGACATTGCCATGCTCAACACACAGAATATGAACATGTTAAAAAAAATGACCTTATGAGCAAATAGGGTATATGCCAAGTAAATCCTGTTAGAATTAGGTGAATAAAGTGGCCTCTGATACAGGAGGGCCTAAGTCACTGTGTCTGGCATCCTTACAAGAAGAGTAACAAAGATACGGCGACGTGCATGGAAGGTGATGTAAATTTGGTGACAGAGTTTTCTAAGAGCCAAGTCGAGCAGTCTGGCATAGGCCTTCGCCTCCCTTTGAAGAAAACAAACCTACTAGGGCCTCAGTTTAAAGGTCTACCTTCCAGTGTATAGAAACAATATGTCTCCATTCTTGGGGACTTTGCTATGGCAGCTCTAGTGAGCTAAGAGAGCAGCCTGTGAAGCAGAAGAACCATCATAGTAATCTGACACATCAGAGGGGTGTGGCCAGCACGTGTGATTCCTAAAGGAATAGAAAATGCAACTGAAAGAGGAGGTGATGACAGTCATAGGGGAGGGGAGTAAGGTGAAAATGGGAGGGACGGAGGAAGGGGAGGACACAAGGGATGGGATAACCATTGAGATGTAATAAGAATAAATTAATAAAATAAAATTTAAAAATTAAAAAAAGAGGAGGTTACAAACACTGGGGAGGGTCTTACAAGGCCATGCTGCTGACCTAGTGCAGATCCATAAGCAAGATATCTCAGCTGACAGCAAGCATGCTTATGTGGGCCTCATTAGTCACAGGAAGAAGCAACTCTGCACCAAAGGCAAGTCTTCTAGTCCCTTCCAAGATGCTCTAGATCTTATTCCATGACATGGAAAGCTGAAGGTATCAGGACCTGGAAGAATTAGTTACTCATATGTTTATTCTTTGTGAGTTTCACTGCAGATGACTCAGTGTTTGGAGGAGCGAGTGTTGCAATGGAGGATGTTTGTTTGGATAGGAGGGGAGCCAGACTAGGAAGCCCTTGGGAAGCCGCTGGCAAAGTTCAGATAAGAAGTCCCTGAGGGTTAAAGAAGTGTCTCCGTGCTAGTGTGCATGTTTGTTACATTCAGGGGAGCTGAGGATGGAGAGGAAGGGAAGGAAAGGAAAAGAGAGAAGAGGGAAGAAGAGAAGAGATGTGCTGCCTTTGAGTTAGGACACCTGCAGTGCATGATGGGGAATGGCTGTCTTTTTCTGTATAACGTTTATCACAAATTTGCTTCTGTGACTCTTCAGCTGGGTTTTAAAATAAATGTATCAGTTACATTCATTACATTCTATAGATATGTTAAATATTCTAAATTTGTGTGAACAATTCATAACACTTTTCACAATGGTTCTTTCATTGTGCCGAGGGATGCTGTGAAAATGAGATCAGATCAGCCCAACAAACAAAGAACCTTTCAACTGAAGCAACGTACTGATCACAATGATGTGTCCATGAGGGAAGAGTTCATCACTCCCTTAACTTTTGTTTTCACTCTAACTCTAATACATCTTCCATGTTCCTCAAAAATAATAAACAAATATAAATCAGAAGAATCAGAACAAGATGGCCAAGTGGAAACCTGACTACTTTTTCTATTTGTGGCAGCATTCCAATTCCAGAAACTAAGATTTTTATACAACCGAAGGCAATTTAGTTACAAGCATCCCAATGGTTATTTTTCAAGTTACATATTTATATTAATAGATGTAGAATATTTTATTGATTAGTGTTTTTTTTTAAATACATGAATCTATTTTTGCTGTGCATGTTAATAGCAAAACTTGGAGATTTTATGTACAGATTTGTGAATACTTGTCAAACTGATTAAGGAAGATATGGGGAGAACCATCAATAAAAACCGGAGGCAATAAAATATAGAAATCAATTTGGATGTCCTATGATATTAAATAAAACTTCATTACGTTATGTGACTCAGAGAACCCAAACCATCTATCTTTATATGTTATCTACAGTGGTAAAACACGTCTGAGAAATCAATGAGAAATTGATATTTGGTTATTTATCATGGCAATTTCAATGCTTCCTCTGGGGGTTTTAAAGAAATCAATCCATTTTAAATGTATTTCATAGACCAGGGATGCTCCGCCTATGATCTGATATTGGGAATTGCAGAGAAGGTCTAAATTTTCTTTAGCTTTTACTATCACCCAAAGAGATACTGATGGTCTGTGCTGCTGGCCAGGTTGTTTTATTGCCTTTATCCGTTGATATATGCTACAGGTTTCATTGATTTTTAGCTGTGTTATGCCTGCAAGATTCATTTTTCTATTTTCTTTGACTTTAACTTTTAGTATCTTTTTTCGACAGCCATTTAATTGTATTGATTTTTTTCTAGGCCAGTTATAATTTAGAAAAGAACATTTTAGCGTATTTTGTTTAGAAAATATTGGCCTCAGTGGCTTACAACTAGCAATATTCTGAAGAGTTGAGCCACAAATACCACTAATTCACTGGGCAGACTACTGTGGTAATGGGCAGACAGTAATAAAAGGGTGTTGTAAACTCACTGTCTTCAGAGGCTTTCCCTAGAAGGTAGATTGATGGGCTGAGGACAGACCTGCAAGCCAGTTTATGGGACAATGTCTTCAGGTGCAGAGGTATGAGAGGTGAGGTGCAGAAAGAAAAATTAAACTGCCATATTGTGCAAACAGTAGTCCCAACAGATCAGCTCTCCTCATGGGATGCTCTCCAGGGCTAACGCCTCATCCATTCTTGAACACAGTGAATTAGACTTGTACACTGTCCTAGGTTCTCTCTCTCCCTCTCCTTCTCTCTCTCTCTCTCTCTCTCTCTCTCTCTCTCTCTCTCTCTCTCTCTCCCCCTCCCTCCCTCCCTCCCTCTCTCTCTTTCCTTCCCTCCCTCCCTCCCTCCCTCCCTCCCTCCCTCCCTCCCTCCGTCCCTCCGTCCTTCCCTCCCTCTCACTCTCCTCTTTTCCAGCCTAGGATCCAAACCCACTGGATGGCTGGATGGTACCACTTACAGTAGGTGAGTTTTCCCACTTCAATTAACCTACTAAAGATAGTAATCCCAAGGCATGCCCATAAGCTCTTCTCCCAAGTGACCCCAGATGTCATCATGTTGGCAGTTGGGATGAACCATGCGTTCTTTAACAGTGGCTGCTTCATGTCTAGGTATGATTGATTCTGCAGGTTCCCATGAAAGACTTCAACCACTGGCATTCCTGTAGCCAGGAAGAATCAAACTTCAGTACTGACAGACGAGTGGAGGCAATTTTCCACAATGTCCCGGTGCTCAGAGTTGTAGACAATCACATTTCCAAGGAAAGCTTTCAATTTCATGCTTTAAGTATTTCTTAACCATTAAAAATATTCCATATTTACAGCTCTGTGTTTGTTGAAATCTATAAATTGCCTCTTAGAATGGATCATCATTCAACAAGACAAAGAGGAGTCTACACAGACAGTAAAATGTGTAAGATTCGTCTGACTCATAAAAGTCACATCAATTGGTCCATAGACATGTGTCACGATTACTATCAATGAATTCAGTCATCATGTGCTGCAAGTAGAAGGTCTCTCTTTGCTCTTTTAAAGCCACAGAAATATTATGGTTTACACTAGGTAAATATTAGAACTAATATCTTCTTACTTCTAACTCAATATTAAACACTTTTTACAAGTTATTCTTATCAAACAGATGTGTACTTTCTTATGATGTTCCATTTTGTCTTTAGGTGTGGGAATATTTGATAAGAATGCCTCACTTTAATTGGGATTCCATTTGTAAATGAGATTCACCTTTGACTATATAGTAGGTCCAACACATACATATTTGCTGGATACACATAGTGTCATGATTACAACAATATTGTGTTAGCCACCTAAAGGCTCAAGTACTATACTTATATTATCTTTAACTTTTTATACTTAATTTTTGAACTATTAGCATTACTGGAACTACTGCCTTGAAAGACTGATCATATAACCAGAAATATATGGTTTGATCTTGTAGAATATGTCTTATTTGTAGAAAGCTTTTATATATCTTAGGAAATTCTAAGGTAAGGTGAGTTAGGTCTCATCTTTATTTGGGCTGAAAAAATCAAATACAGTAGGTAGAGCATTTTTATTGTATTTATTGCACTTGGGTCTGTGTGTATGAATGCATGCTATGGCACACATGTAGAAGTCAGAAGACAACTTTGTGGAGTCAGTTCTGCTCCACTTACTAGAGGACCCACATGAAGCCTGAGCTGCCCATCAGCTACATCTATGTAGAGGAACTAGGTCTAGTCCTTGGTTGGTGCTTCAGACTCCACAAGCCCCTCTGGGCCCTGGTTAGTTAGCTCTGTTGGTCTTTGTGTGGAGCTCTTGTCATCACTAGCTCCTTTTATTTTTCCCCCAGCTTTTTAACTAGACTTCCTAAGCTTCCCCCAATGTTTAGCTGTTAGTCTCAGCATCTGTTTGAAACTGCTGCTGCGTGGAGCCTCTCAGAGTAAATCTCACTCAGAAGGAGAAATAAAATAGACAGAGGGAGTGGCTTAAGAGAGAGAGTAAGGTAGAAATAAGAAATAAGGGTACAGATCAGACTTGGGGAGAACAGGGGCAGGAGGGCAGAAGGCCTGAAGAGAAAAGAGAGTCTGTGGCCAGTGGCATCTCTGTGGAGTCCTAAGACATGATAGGGCTCTGAGAGGATATGAGGGGAACTCTAGCAGAGAGTCCTGGTAGCAAGGGCCATGGAGACTGAGAAAGACACTGTCTAACTAGACAAGACTCCTCATGGAGGGAGGAGAACACCAACTCACCCACAAACACTTTGATCCAAAACTTACCCTGCCTATGTTCATGGTAAGTTTTGGATCAAAGGGATTAAGATAAAGCAGATAGAGTAGAGATTGAGGGAATGCCCAAGCAAGGCATGGTCCAACCCAAGACCCACCCCATGGAAAGAGCCTAACCCGTGACACCATTAATGATACTCTGCTAGGCTTGAAGACAGGAACCCAGAAGAATTGCACAGTTTTCAATGTCTTCCTGTTAACTGGGAGACTTTGTTTCCTTATGAATCTCCAGGTTTTAGAATGGTGACTTACAGTTAGTTGACAATTTCTAAGTACATATATACCATAGGCATGGTTTGTATAGATCCGGGCAAAATGGCACATGGGTGTAATCCTGATAACAAGGAGGCATACACTGGAGGATCACCCCAAGTTTGAGGTCAGCCTAGTCTACATAGTGAGTCCTAGGCCATTCAGTGATTCATATCAAGAGCCAGTCTCAAATAAAATAAGCAAAAGAATTAATAAACATTGTTTTACTAAAATTTGAATTGTTTTAACATTATGCAAATAATCATACTTAAAGCATATATTGAATTGGAAACACTATAGGTCGCTGAAGTTAAGGAGCCGTAGGTTTACCTACATGTGAGAAAGTAGATCAGAAAACATATTATTATTATTTCTCCCTGTCAAAAAGGAGCTATGAAACGTTCATGAATGCAAGGCTTGATAGTGCACACCTTAAATCACTACAGTTGAGGTGCTGGTCAGCGAAGAGGTGAGCTCAGGCTAGGCCAGCACACTCAAACAACAGAGAAGGCAAGCAAGAAGGTCAGTTCAAGGATACCAAAGTCATCAGTTTGTCTTAATTAAAAATGTCTTGTTAATCTAATAGCAAATAATAAGAACATTGAAACGGATTTACAATAAACTTCTTAAGACTTCTTATCCTCTTCTAAGTCTCTCCTGCTTACTCGCATGTAATAACGTGAACTATCATAATTGCAAAGACGTCTTTTTTCTGTGTGTCTGAGACAAAGTGAGTATCAGCTTTAAAGCAGTCTGTTGGTAGACAACATGAAAATCCTCAGTGCAAAGCTTTCCAGGCTCAGAAAAGCTCTGCGTAGTGCCAAGAACACCTGAGAGAGAGTTGGCTTCTAGCCTCTGGGTTTGAAGAGCATGCCCTTCACAGGCTGCCTGGTGCCCATCTTGTGTCTCAGACCCTGCACGACCAGGTCCAAATGTTCCGAGGGAAAGCATGTCAGTGTTGCTGATGACCTTCTCCGTGCAGAGTATGAGGCATGTGTTTGTTTGTTTGTTTTATGCTCTTATTTTTAAGTTCATATTGGCAGGATATATCACAAAATGCCAGAAAATGTAAAGCTTAACACCTGCCATTTAAAATTAATGGCGAAACACCTCATTTAACACTATAAACACGTTTAGTCGTTCCATGTGTTTGCAAATTTATTTTGAAATGTAGATGGTCCTCTGTCATGTACCTTAATTTCTCAGATGCAAGTGCCAATGAGGTTGGGGTGGTTAGTTTATTTTCTGGATGGTCATTAGTTTTCTCATAGATAAAAATCCAAGCACATTATCTTCTCTTCTATATATTTTTCTATTTTATTTTAAAATTGTATTGATATATTTCCTTGCTTGTTTTATTATTATTATCATGTGGGGTGTGTGTGTGTATGTGTGTGTATGTGTGTGTTTCTGTGTGCATACAAACCAGAGTGGGATTATGCATGCCATAGCAAACATGCTGAAGTCAAAGACCAGCTGTTTGGGAACTGGTTTTGTTCTTCTACCTTCTAGAACACAGAGACTGAACTCTAGCCAGCATACTTGGCTGTAAGTGACTTTATCCACTGAGCTTTCTTGAAGGCCTTAAGTTTGGCATTCCATTTTGGGGGCAGTTTATATTTTATTAAAACATTTTCTTTGGCATTCTTTTCTGTGTTTCATTATCTAGAAAGAAGGGTTAGAAAGACGTTTTCATTTCTGTCCTTGACAGTGGAGCAGTTGCTTCCTCCCAGGGTTAACCCATGCTCATGTCTGTGTGGCACTGCCTTGCCTAGTGGTTGCTGGGAGAGGGCCCAGCCCACTTGACGCCTCTCGTGGACAGGTGCTCTTGGGTTGTGTTTGGAAAGCTGATGGAGCATAAAGCAGAGAGGTCAAACTAGCGAGCAGCATTCCTTTCTTCAGGTTTCTGTCCCAAGTTCCATCTCTGACTTCTGCTCAGTGATGGCTTGATACCCAAAGTGTAAGCTGAAATAGACCCTGTTCAATCAGCTTGTTTTGGGTAGTTGTGTTTATCAGAACAACAAGAAAGAAAACTAGGACACCTGCCAGTTTGGGCAGCTATAGATAACTCTATGGGCTTTTCCCATATACAAAAAAAACCTCTGTGTTCCCTGTTTCTTTGCATCAGGGTTCTTTAAGTGTTAGCATCACAGTCTTTTTACTATGGGGAGCAATAAGGTTAAAATATAAGGCTTTTACCATGGTGATGATTAATGGATATATCGACATACTAAATAAAATTAGGAAGCAGACTTCTTTATTTTTAATTTAAACTCATTTTAACTGATAACTAAAGCATATTAATATTACATTTTAAATCTTGTAACATTTATTACACTGGGTTAAACATTAAAATAAATGTTTTTAATTTGGCTACCAAGCTGCTTCCATTCCTTTTTATTATTTTTCTCACAGAATTATAATTATTTCCTTATTAATTTCATACTGCTCCCCTCTGAACCTGTCATCCTGTGTTTTTTCTCCTGATTCTTGCCTGTAAAGTAGTAACTCAAGGTATTTGAGTGAGTTGTAGATTAGAAATTTCCTGGTATCCTTGGTTCCTCATCTTGTGGTGATACCAACCATAAAATTATTTTCCTTGCTACTTCCTAAGTTGTAATTTTGTTACTGATATGAATCACAATGTAAACATCTGATATGTAAGCTAGCTTATATGTGAGCCCCCTGAAAGAGGCATTCAACCCCCAAAGGGGGCGCAACCTTCTGGTTGAGAATCATTGGCTTAAATAGACCTTGAAAGCATTGTGCCAAGTGAAATAACGAGTATTCTAAAACATAAGAACAGCATTGCCCTTTTCATATAAAGTACAAAGAATGAGGAGACACATGGAAGCAGAAAGTAAAATAGAGTGCATCAGATGCTGAGGGAAGAATAAAGTGGAAAATTCTTGTGTAGTCAGTTTGCTCAGATGGTTTCAGTGTGGGGACAGAGCAGTCCTGGGAATATATACAAGTCCTGAATGTATCTAGTGTGATTGAATTCTGCAGTTAAAATGGTAAATATGGTAAAGTTTATATTTTCTGTGTTTTACAATAGTATTTTTAAACATCTTATAATGTTAGTCTGTTTGTCTATGTACAGTGTCTGTGTTTTATCCCATACAAATTATCCCACCACTGTTTCTACTGTACTGTAAATTATGATTTCAAATGCCATGTTCAGTTCAAGAGTCTATTATCTGTCTGTCTGTCATTTTTTAAAGCCAACCATTCTTTTTTTTCTCTTTTGAAATTTATTTATAATAAACAATATACAGTAGGAATAATTATGAAACAACCCAGAAAGCCATATATAAAAGTTACATTCAGAATGTTTAGCTCATTTGCATTTGTTAGCAACTTTGAACAAAAATATTATCTATCCTATCTAGGTGAGTCTAAAGTTTCCTAGCTAAATCATTCTCTATCTATCTTGTATTAATGAACTTCTTTCTTTTCTTTTAATTTATTCAGATTATATCTAATTTTTTATCCCCTTGCTTGTCTCTTCCCCTTCCCCCCTCCCTCTCTCTTTCACCCTGTTCCCATCCCCTAGGTCTATGACAGAAGGGGACCTCCTCCCCCACCATATGGTCACAGCCTATCAAGTCTCATCTTGGTAGCCTTCCTATTCTTCCCAAGCCTCCCCACCAAGGGGAAGTGGTCAAATATGGGGCACCAGTGTCCATGTCGGAGTCAGTCCCCACTCTCCACATGACTGGGGATAATGTCCTGTCCCTTGGCTAGATCTGAGTTGGGGTTCCCCTTCTCCACTTCCCAGCCAGAATGTGCTGTCACTTGAGATTTTGATCTTGGCTATTTAGATGGATATAAGTTGGAATCTCAGGGACATTTTGATTTGCATTTCTCTGATGGCTAAGGATGTTGACCATTTCTTTAAGTGTTTCTCAGCCATTCAATGTTCCTCTGTTGAGAATTTTCTGTTTGGTTCTAAGCCCCATTTCTTGATTGGGTTATTTGGTTTGGTGGTGTGTAGTTTCTTGTGCTTTTTGTATAATTTGGATATTAGACCTTCGTCAGATGTAGGATTGGTGAAAATCTTTTCCTTGTCTGTAGGCTGTCGCTTTGTTCTGTTGACATTGTCTTTGGCCTTACAGAAGCTTCTCAGCCTCACAAGGTCCCATTTATTAATTGTTGTCATTAAGGCCTGGGATGTTAGAGTTCTGTTCAAGAAGCTGTCTCCTGTGCCAATGAGTCCCAGGCTCTTCCCTACTTTTTTTTCTAACTGATTTAGTGTCTCTGCTTTTATGTTGAGGTCTTTAATCCACTTGGACTTGAGTTTTGTTCATGGTGATAAATATGAGTCTACTTGCATTTTTCTACATGAGACATCTAGTTAGACCAGCGCCATTTGTTGAAGATGCTATCTTTTTTCCTTTTAATAGATTTAAGCCCACCGTTCTTCATACAAATATATAGAGTAAATTATTATATTTCCAGTTAGTAGCAAAAAATTTTACCACAGAAAATAAGACATTAAAATGATCAATTGTAGATTCTGAAATGATTCATTAAAATAATTTTTAAATTGGCCAATTATTAAATAATATTTTCTTCTGATCAAATAACTCAAAATAGGAATATGAAGAGGAATCTAAGTGGAGCAATCTATGTGTAAAGAACCTTGACACGAATGCAAGCAGAAGAGTGTCAGCCTTATGAGGTGGATCAGATATGTGAGGGAAAGGCACACAAATGTCAGACTGGGATACTTGGCATTTCCAGAAGCTTCCAGGAAAGGCACTCAGTGAGCAGGAGCACACAGGTGGGAGCTAGGTCAGAAAAGGTCGTGGTGTACTGAGAGGAGAACCCTGGTCCTGGTTCTCATTTTGCCCACTCTATCCAGGTCAGAGCCGAAAGATTAAGCCATAATGATGATTGCTTTCAAATCGGATGTGTTTGCTTTCTCCCCTGATTAAAGAGTCTCTGTTTCCCTAATTCTCATCTGTGTTGTTCATGTGCTTTTTAGTTTTAAATCACCCTTAAGCATTTCTGGAAGCATATATACATTCAAATATAATCTTTGTTTGTCTTGAAGCATTGTCTTGCCCCTGAACCATTCAAAGAAGGCCTTGTGATTATCAAAAGAGATGCTTGGAAAATGGATAACCAACTGTTTCTGTGACAGTGACTGAGGCTTTCCTCCTTGAATCCTGTGACCATTTAATTTCTTTAAAACCATAATTCCCATTTTTGACATTAGATATTTTCTACACAATTGTTCATAAGTTGATGTTTTGCTGCCATTAAGATTAAGGGAACCTCACTGTGTATCACCATGGCTTATCTGCTTTTACAGGATCATCAGAGCTCAAGTTCGCTTTAGAGGAGTCAGTGCCAATCTCACTGTTTTTATCCCTTGAGCTTACCTGGGGATGATGGAAAGATGCACATGCAAATATTTCTTACTATTGATTTTACAATCCCACCCCTAGAAATCAGAACAATTATTCCTTAGTTTAATTTACACTCAGCAATACTTATGAATACAGTGGCTGAATAAAATAGATGTTTTAAAGATAGTATGTCATATAATCACTTGAATATATAAAGCACAGATTTGTCATTTCACTGATGGCTTTTCCCTGTCTTTATTTTTACTTATCACCATTTAAACTCTAAGAAGGCCTGCATGGGTTTCTGTAAGATCTGCAGTAGAGCTTTAGAATCTAGGTAATATTCAACGTTAAAGGATACACACTCAGGAATTATTCTCACCTATGATCTCAGGTGTGTGCCACACTTGTCCTGCACAATTCTTTTCTTGTAATTACTTAATATTCATATCTGTTTCTTGGTAATTTTATATAATAGAGTTTGACTATATTCTTTCCATTCTCCTAAAGTCTCTAAGCTCCCCCCTCCCCTCTCTATGCATATAACTCTATGGCTTTTTTCTCTCTCTTAAAAAGTAATAGAGTCTTCTCTCAAACTGTTTAATCACAGATTATTGGGTCTCACCAGGGGAGCCTGCATCCCCTTCCTCTGTGTGCCCACAAAGGCGCCCCACCAAGGGCAATGATCACATCACAGGCATCAGAAATCATGTCCGCAGCAGTGCCCTCTATACCCCCTCCTACACTCATGGAGAATGAGCCGACCACCAGCTACATCTGATAAGGGGGCAAGGGTCCTCAGGGGAGGTGAATAGGGCTGAAACGGAAGGGACGGTGGGAACAGGAAGATAAGACCAAGGAGATAACAAGGTGGTGTAATGTGAATAAATTATAATAAATGAATTAATTTTTAAAGAATTGGAAAAGTAATTAATGGATTCCATTTTGTGTTTGCCCACTACTCTGAGCACGTGCCCTACCAGGAATGTGGCGGCTATAGTGACCATCCATTGTGAATACTGTTCTTGGTGGGGTGAGACTTTCTTCCCGTTCCTTGCACTCATGCAGGCCTTGTGCACACTGTCACAGTCTCTGTGCATTCATAAGTTCATCTCCCCTATGGCATCAAGAATATGCCGCTTCACCGAGATCTTCTTCCGCTTCTGGCTGTTGGAGTCTTTCTGCCCCCTCTTCATCGATCCCCGGATCTTGAGGGGAGGCCTGTGATACAATCACATCCTTTAGGGCTGAGCTCTACAGAAATCCCTCACTCGCTATCTGAAAATTGCTCAGTTCTGGGTCTCTATGTTATTACCGTCTACTTCAACAAGAGATTTTTCTGATGGGGATTGAGTGATGTGCTATCTATAGGTTCAGTAATGGGACAATAGGTGTTTTATACTATGCCCATTAGTACCATTAGTACCAAAACAGTGATCAGCTCTCCAACAGGACCTATGATATGTTTAGTTATCATTTCTTAGTCCAATAATTGTTCCAGGCATCACTGAAATACAATCATAAGATGGAAGGTTATGACCATGGTCTCATATCACCATTGCTTCAATGGACATACCTTACAAGCTGGTCATTATTGTAGCTGTGCGGCTTGTGGTTGGGTGAGACTGGTTGTTTTTTTGTTTTTTGTTTTTGTTTTTGTTTTTGTTTTTTTCTCCTCTTGTTGAATGCATACTATCTTCCAGCACTACAAACTTTAGCCAGTAGGACTGAGGTTTCCAGTTGAATACTAGCTGTATTTTCCACTTTCTGTGACATAAATATCTAGTAAGTTCAGCAGTGGTGTCTTATCATTAAATTGTAGAGAACACCTAACACTGGTGATGGGGCTCTATGGGACACCTCTGCCAAGTGACGCGAAGAGGTTTGAGTCTTTCTTAGCACTGGTGGTTTTATTTCTTACTATGTGACACCTGCTTGGAGTGTGTTTCTCCTCCTCCTGTAGTGCTGCCCACTCTAAGCTCCTTCAATACCTGTGTATATTTTAGGAAGCTTCGACACTAGGAGCTGTTCATATGCCTTAATGGTCTTACCTAAATGTGTTTTATGAAAAATATACGAAATACTGTCACAACAGACTTTCAGGCAGAAAGTTTTTTACTATTAACTCGTCATTGTTTTGTGGTAAATTCAACCCCACTGTCCAAAATTCAGTGTGTTCCCTTAAGTCATTGGCTAAGCTTTGCCTGTGGTAAAATAAGACAAGACAAACAAACAAAAATACTCACTGTATTCTCATTTTAATATATTTTGATATATCAGCATGCTAACATAATTTTTATATTATTTATGAATCAGAAATAGGAATATGTCTGATTTTTCCCAATTTTTTCCTTTAATCTCTTTGAAATATAAACTATAGTATTCCCTGCTGAGAACCATGTAAACTGTGCCTGGGCCACTTCCACTTACGTCACGGCATTCCTCTTGATTTGTGTAGACAGCGCTATGAAATGCAGTGTGTGGGTGACTAGGGCCCTGGGACTCCTTCTTAGATTTGCTCAGTGAGGCTTTTATTGGTATGAGAAACTAGTTTTCAAACATCAGGCTTTCCATGTAGTTCATTTAGGATATTTTCCTGTATGGCTTATTACATATTATGTAGAAGTTTCATATCTTATCCTCAAAAGAAAAAAAGATGTGTAAGACCACAAAATCAAAAGTGGCAGTCATTTTGAAACCTCTTTAGAACTATAGGACTATAGAAAGAGGTAATAGTAATGCTCACAGAGTAGTTTTCTCATGTAAGAATACACAGACCAAGAGCATCCCACATGAGTAAGGCTGGTGTCATGTCACTGATAACCAGGGCTCAGATACAGGCTTCTGAAGAACAAAGGGAAGTGAGTGACTGAAAGCACAAGTCATGCAGTAGTTCAGCCCCATTGACACCTAGAGGTGCCACTTCCTGGTGGAAGTGGGAGGTGCCTGGCTTGTGTTGAACGCTCTTTGTTCCCTGGCCTAATATATAACCCTTCTGCTGCGTGAGCTGCCAGCAGGCTGTCTACCTTCCTTCTCTTCTTGAGCTTTGACTAGACCCAGTTGATCTGCTTAAGGATAACAGAAAATAGTGAGAAAGAATGCATGCCCTTCTTCTTAGAAACAGTGCGAAGTCATCTTCCACCACTAACCCTGAACTTCAGCCTGAGACTGAAATCCCACATGTGAAAGAAGCCTTCGAAGTCCTCTCCAAGGTCAAATTGTACTCGGGTGGCACAATGCTCATTATGTGAAATCTAGTAATAGAGATGGCTCCCGAAATAATGGTTTTAGAGTACTTAGGGACTAAGTTTTATGAAACATTCATGCAGTGTGAATAAACACTTCCTAAAACCACATTGCAACACGCACCTGTTTGCTGACAGAATGAGAATTTGGTGTGTTTACTTAGGAACTTTCTTGCCTCACGTTGACACTAGTAGGATCACACAAATTCCCAACACCACATCTTATTTTCAATTTGAACACTGCAAATTAAAATTTTATTTATTTATTATAACTATGTATACACTGTTCTGCTTGCCTGTACTCCTGCAAGCCAGAAGAGGGCGCCATATAACATTACAGATGGTTATGAGCCACCATGTGGTTGCTGGGAATTGAACTCAGGACCTTTGGAAGAGCAGGCGATGCTCTTAATCACTGAGCCATCTCTCCAGCCCATGGACATTGCAAATTAAAAGCACTTTTGTTTATATTTCAACCTAAAAGGTAATGATTTAGAAAGAGTTGAAAGCAACATACATACAATCAAGTAGTGAGTATTAATAATTTTATTTCTGTTCAGTTTTAACTTGAACTTTTATGCATCCTAGGATTACTCAATATACAAATGCAATGTTGTTCATAATATATTTTCTAAGGACCTTTTATATAGTAAATTGTCTTTTGGGAAAATGCAGTTCCAACTTGAGTAGTGACAATTTTTTCCCAAAAATTTTAAAACACTCCACATTCTTTCCACTCCAAATTGCTTAGAATAGTTTCTCAAATGGCAGTGTCTGGACTCTCTGCTAACAACATAAAGTATTATATGTATAAATTTCCTCATCCTGACATTGTGGAATTTGTATATTTAGAGTTTGGGTATTGTCTTTACCCTTTTTAGTATAAAAATTAACAAAACTGCCAGGCATCGTGGCACACCCCTTTAATCCCAGCACTTGGGAGGCAGAAGTAGGTGGATCACTGTGAGTTTGAGGCCAGCCTGGTCTACAAAGTGAGTCCAGGACAGTCAAGGTAACATAGAGAAACCCTGTCTCAAAAACAACAAAAAAATAAAATAAAATAACAAAACTTACAGACTGAATATAAAGAATGCATGGAAGAATGAGGAAATAGAAGGATCCAGAGGGTCCTAGAAACCTACAAGAAGAACATTATGATGGACAGATCTGGGCCCAGGGATCCCGCTCAAACTATGGCACCAACCAAGGACAATACATGCAGTAAACTTCGAATCCCTACCCAGATCTAGCCAACGGACAGGACATTCTCCACAGATGAGTAGAGAGTGTGGTCTGACTTTCACACAAACTCTGGTGCCCCATATTTGACCACTTCCCCTGGATGAGGAGGTCTGGTGGCACTCAGAGGAAGGATAGCAAGCTACCAAGAAGAGACTTGATCTCCTATGAGCATATACAGGAGGAGGAGATCCCCCATCAGTCACAGTCATAGGGGAGGGGAGTAAGGGGAAAATGGGAGGGAGGGAGTAATAGGATACAAGGATGAGCTAACAACTGAGATGTAATACGAATAAATTAATAAAATATATTTAAAAAAAGAAACTAGAAAAAAAAAGAAATATGTTAGAGGCTGGACAGTGGTTGCACATGCCTTTAATTACAGTACTTGGGAGGCAGGGGCGGGTGGATTGCTGTGAGTTTGAGGCCAGCCTGGTCTACAAAGTGAGTCCAGGACAGTCAAGGCTGTCTCAAAAAATGAAAAACAAAAACAAAAGATAACATGAGGTACAGCACATGTGGAGATCAAAGGACAGCTTGTCTCACTTGTTTCTCTCCTCCCTCCCTGTGTGTCCTGAGGATGAAAGAAAGAAAGAGAGAAAGAAAGAAAGATGTTAATTAATCTGAATAGTTTATAATGTAATATACTGTGACAATTACCTCATAAGCACATAAACTTATTTATCAACTTATTTTACTTGACTGGGGAGATAACTGAGTGGGTAAATGATACCACAAACATGAATTGAATTTTATCATCAAAACAAATATTTAAAAAACTATGAATGCAGGCCGGCGCACACCTGTAATCTTAGCTCTCAGGTAGAGACAGGCAGCTCTCTGGGGCTTGCCATTAGTCTGTCCAGCCCGCGTGGCAAGTGCCATCTGCAGTGAGAGACCCTGTCTCAAATAAGAAGGTGAGAGATGGTTGAAGAAGGAACCAGTCTTGACTTTTGACATCTTATGTGGATATATAGGCGTGCATGTGCATCACTCCCCACCACACACATGCTCAAAAACATGGACACACCAGTATCGTCTACAGTAAATAAAAAGTATCAGTCCTCTTACTCTTAGGCTACTTATTACTTGGACTTTTGCAATGAGTGTTTCTTTTGTTTGTTTTCTATATCATTAGCTACCGCCACAAGGAATAGTTAACACAATTATATTAATTGATTATCTTCTTCTTGCTTTCAATGATAAACACTTTAAACTGCTGTAAGGTATGCGGTGGGGCATATCTGGAGAAAGATCACCGCTGAAGACGTGTGTGTGTGTGTGTGTGTGTGTGTGTGTGTGTGTGTGTGTGTGTGTGGTGGGGGGGGAACTTATAAATCCTCTCTGCATCCTTCCCTACAGTCATTTTTCACATTTTGTTATGGCTATTCGTGTGTGTGTGTGTGTGTGTGTGTCTATGTGTGTGTGTGTGTGTGTGTCTGTGTGTCTGTGTCTGTGTGTCAGCTGGGGCTTGCACGAGGTACAGCACATGTGTGGAGATCAAAGGACAGCCTGTCTCTCGTTTCTCTCCTCCCTCCCTGTGTGTCCTGAGGATCAAACTCCAGCAGGGAAGCTTCTGGGCAGCACCCTTCAGGCACTGAGCTGTTTCACCAGCCCCTCACTGCCTTCTCTGCGTGGTTCTTCCGTGGCTGCATTACACTGTAGTCTAGGCCAATCTCCAACTCCCACTTCTTCTGCTTGAACCTCTGGAGGAGTGGGGCAGCAGGTTCCACTGTCATGTCTGACTCACTCACACTTCCGGCGATTTTCAACAGCTTTCACACTTGGCTTTCACAGTCCGCGAGCCCCTCTCTCGTTGTCGTCCTTCTTTCCTTCCTCCTGCCACACGCACCTCTCTTTCTGTCTTTTTTCCCATTCTTGTCTCCAAACAGTCTAAGCATAGGGAGTTGCATACTTTGAACTGTAATTGGAGCATAATCATGGCCATATGAGAGCATTCAGGAGGAAGGGTCTTGTTGTAGCTCACAATGCATTACTCTAAAAATAATAATTATCTCATTCCAAATTGAGGAGTTTCAAGAGGTTGAAAAATCTCAGAACATTTTTTTATTGGGGCCAAGTGGAATATCCATGAGATTAGGAGAATATTCGGTTTGGCTAGAAGCTTACCAAACTAGAGTTAATTATAACTCAAAAAAGATGGAACCGAAGACACTCTTCAGAAAGACACTACACAATTTATCCTTCATGAGATAGAGCTGACCCAGAGACTTCAAATCCAACATTCCTTCCTGTAGGAAGACTGAGAAGTTCACGTTGGCGCATTTACACATGGATAATAAATTTAAATCAACATAAAAAAATTAAAATGGACAATGATGGAATTTGAACATAAAAGGTAACTTGTGAGGAAAGTTCAGTCATAGACTGTGTGATCAGTGTGTGAATATACATGTAGCATTGAGTCACAAAACGAAAAACATGCTTCATGCGAGCGCACGCGCGCATGTGTGTGTGTGTGTGTGTGTATATGTGTATGTTTGTGTGTGTGTGTAAGAGAGAACATGCTGCATGCGTGTGTGTATGTGTTTATGTCTGTGTATATGTATCTGTGTATATGTGTGTGTATGTCTGTGTGTGTCTGTGTGTGTGTGTGTGCATTTGTGTCCATGTGCACCTCACATATGCATAGTAATGAAGAACAGGCATACCACTAGATCTGTGGTAAAATAGTGTATGTGAATGTTGCTTTGTTTATACTGTGTCTAAGTATTACCTAAGTAGATCTGTTAATCCCTTATTTTCCCCATTCTATTAATTTACATCAGCCATTTGTTGGATGGCATTAAATATATATGCTGAAATAATATTTTTTGTTATTTCAAGATTTTTGTCTAGAAGTGCTGTGGTGTACTGTGTATACATAGGAAGTATGATCTGTATGTATACACGGTCATGCTCTTCCTGTAAGAATTTTGATAAGTGAATTTATTCACGCCCATGTAGGAAAGCCTTCTGTCCCTGTGGATGTAGATGCTCCTCTAATTAGCAGCATGTTTATTCTTGTTAACAAGTGACAAGCGTTTTGTGACTGAGCAGCCTTCTCTTCTTCTCCAGAGTCTTCTTCCTCGGGGATGTTTCCCTTTCCATGTCCACTCCGATCTTTCTCCGAGCTTTCTCTGTCATAACAAGTTGAAAACAAAAAAAAACAAAAAAACAAAAAACTATCATTTTATCAGCATCGGATCAACCTAAGAAGCATACTCCTGAAGGGAATTCTCCCAAAGCATGTATCAGCACAAATGTTTTTTGTTTTTAATGCGTTTATAAAATCTCTCTCAAGAAATAAAGGGACAATAGACCAGATTCAACTGTGAAGGCCACAGTGCCCTCAGCACTGCTGTAAATTCCACAAAGCAAACAACAACAAAAATACTACAAAGATGTGAAAGCAAAATTGTCATACAAGACACATCACCTCTTGGTAGAAAGAATCACTTCTGTCCCTGTTTTATAATGAGGGTTTGCCCTGGTACACATCCTGTTCCATTACTCTATGATTACTGCATTTCTCACATCCCTGGAGAATACCAGTCTTTTGTAGAAAGAGCAAATTGTTTCCAATCCTGTCTGGAGAGCTTCAAAGCAGTGTAAGTGAAAACAGCAGTGTGAGGGTGTTCTGCAGCCACCTTGCTTAGTGGCACTTCTCTGCTCTCATCACTGCTGCTATAAGAGCTCACGTGGCCAATAGGATATCAAGAGGTACCCGTGCTTCCTAAGCTGCTACAATGAGGTCTCCGTGCCTGTAGCGGCTCCAATCTGACTTTTGTAAGTGAAGCTTAGAATTGTTGTTCGTGAAATATGTAGAATCAGTGCGTGGGGTGACACGTATTTTACTAAGTCTCTGATCTCAAGGTTGAAGCCTTTGTCATTTTGTCATTTGGGTACCATAAGGTGACTTACAGTTTTATCATTATCTTATGAGTCCATGGGCTCAACAAATATCTCAAATGCCTTCATACAAAATAGTTAGTGCTTAAGCCAAAAGTTTATTCAACTGATTGCATCCTCAGGTATTTGCAATTCTCTGTGACCAACTAAGATATTTGTGTGGAATGGAGAAGGAAAGGTTAAGACCTTGTGGGGTGTATGTTGATTTTCACAGTAATCTAGGCTAGCAATTACAGCATAATGACATTCTTTTTTTTTTTTTACTGAGCCCCTAAGTTTAGCATTTATTCGCAGGTCAAATATAAAAGAATTTGCACTTGCAATTTTTGGAGAAACAAATGCAATTATTAGAAACCCATATCAAGAAGAGAATGTTTTATAAAAGTCCACATATAATAAGGCATGATTAAGGACCCTGAGATATCAGCTTACATGAATAGCTTATAAAATATACAGATGCCAGTAACATTTATGCAAAAACACAAAAAGCGGTATTCAGATGCTGTGTGATGCTGTGGAAACTAAAATGAACTCAAGTAACATGAATGAATTAAAAAGAGTTGAGTTTTTTTTTTAATCTGTTCTGTTTTAATGGAAAATGAGGAAGTTATAAAGATAACTTACAGCCCTTTAAAAATGGGAAATTCCATGATGTTCTTAGAACTCCTTGATGACTTAGAGCTTGAGGAGGAGAGCTTTGAGAAGACAGCCCTAGGTCGATAGTTTTATGGAGCAGATGAAAAGAAAATCTCCATCTTTAGCAGCCAACTGCTTAATGTCAGACAGATGTGGCTCTATCCATGATTATAGAATTGCATTTAATTTAGAACAAAAACATTTGAGCCTTATCTTGGCATGAGAGCTAGCCATTCATTGATGATGGAACACAACGTAAGCATCACACTCAACTACCCATGAATAGTCAACCAAGCAGAATGTTGGATTAGCTAGTGAGTTCTAGAAGCTCTGCTTTTGACACACTCTTGAAAGGAAACTTATCTTTTCTTCTTTGCGCTCTCTTCCAGCGTTTCCCATATTTACTATGTTTCACGTTACAACCTCTCTGTAGTCCTCGTTTGATTAAGTTAAAATCAGTGCATTTTCTCCTTTAGTCGACTAGAGTCACATATAGAAGTGTCTCAGGTTTCTGTCCATCTTCTTGCATGCATTTGAACCAGATATGAAAATATAAACCAAAAAAGTAAGAATAGAATCTGTCCGACGTGGTTTCCTTTTGATCCGTAGTATAAAATAAGAACAAGCTGCTAAGGACCGCATTTTATTGAACTAAAGAAGACTGAGCAGAAAGAATGGGAGCTGGAGATATGGCTGAGCAAGTTGAGAACAGAGGGCTCAACTTCTATTGCCAGCACCCAAGTGGCAAAGCTCATGACAACCTGTAATTCCAGCTCCAGAAAATCTGATGATGTCTTCTGGGCATCCATACACGTGCACATGAAATAAAACTTAAATATATTACTTTTGCATAAGTAAATATTTAAGATTTTCATGTAGTCACATATTAACATTATAAGTTCCAAAATAATGTCACAGTACAGCATAGATTCCTGGTCTCAGAACCCTGCTGCAGGCCTGAGAGACAAGCTCACTGGTTAGCTCAGATGGCATCCGAAGCATGGCTTGCTATGCAAGCATGATGACGTGAGTTCAGGTCCTCAGAACACAAGTAAAGTCCGTACATGTTGGCCATGTCTGTAATCTCAGCACTCCTATGTCAAAACAAGTGATGAAGACAGTAATCTCCAGAAAGGCTGTGCATTGGCTAGCCTGGAATAGACAGCACGGTGGAAAACATGAAGAAAGATACCGCCTCTAACGAGGACTCATGCAAGGATATCTTCTCATTTCTGCATGTGGTCATGGCATATTAGTGCCATCATATGTCAGTGTGCACACACACACACATACCACACACACACACACACACACACACACACACACACACACACACACTTATTAAAGTAAATAAAATATAATTGTTAAGCTGGATGAAATATTTTTCCATCTAAAGAAAACACTCTTCCCCCCCGCCCCCCGCTTTGGACATTTATTGTTTTCTTTTTATATATATTTTTCCTAAATTATGTCCATACAACTGTGAACACAATCTATATATTCAACTGAACAAATACTTCAAGCAAATACTATCCTGTAAATCACAAGAGCCCATGAGGATATAAAAACAGAAACTGAGGGAAAATGCATAGAGACTTCTAAAGTAGTTTGACAGGATAATTCCACATCTACCAAACTCATAATTTAAAATGCTGTTATATCCTGTGTCTTTTCTAACCACTGTAATTTTTATTGTAGTTTACAAGTAAAACACTAGTTTGTGAATGAGAAGAAAAATTGGTCTTTTTAGCACAGGAAATATGAGAGGCACCATGTTGGGCCCAAGGCAGCTGTCATGTAAAGTGAAGAAGATACAAGTGTTTGTGAGGCAGTTGGCTGCTGCTTTACCAAACAATGATCCAGACAGGTGAAGCAAAGGACCGGAGGATAGAGTCTGCATTGTCACATGTCCTGTCTACATGCAATTAGCTGTTGGAATTCCCTGGCTAAATTAGAATCAAAATATGGTCTGTGGCTTTTATCCAAATGCCTGTGTGACCTGATGGTTCTTTATGTACATACTAGAATGAATTATTTCATTCTGAAATTATTTTATGCCACTTATAATCTTCCCATAAAATGTAACAAATTACTGGTTTTGTCATCAGTTGCATACAAACATGGCAAAAAATGTAACTGGTTTTCTTCAACTAGGTGGGATGCTATAGCAAGATAGCATAAAGTCTCATTGCAAAACACCAAAAAAAAAAAGCTAAAATAAATTTGTATTGTTAACTATAAAATTTTAGTAAATGCATAGGTATAAAACAAAGATTTTGAACACAAATTCTTTTTTCAATTTTCTTTAAGTTTCTATTTACCTTAGGTAACTGAAATTGCATCTTAGGCAGTATAAAGATATTATATTTCATACTGGAAATGCCTCCACTGGAGTAATTCTCTGTTTTCAGATGTTTAAAAGCAACTCATATCATTCTCTGTGCTTTGTACCTGAATTTGTCAGACTTAATATGAGTTTCCACCTAACGATTTTAAACAATAGGGCCTGGCCTATAGTTGTAAAATGGTGTCTGAACAAGTTCAAGGTTCTGTTTTTCATAATTAGTAATTATTTCAATGAAATATCTTTGCTGTCATGTTCAGTCTTGATATCACAACAGATTCTCCCTGTATTTTGTTCATCAGTTATCCAAACTCTACATGTACAGGTACACTGTATTTATATTTATTTATTTTTATTAATTATTCATATTACATCTCAATTCTTATCCTATCCCTTGTATCCTCCCGTTCCTCCCTCCCTCCTGCTTTCACCCTATTCCCCTCCCCTATGTCTGTGACTGAGAGGGACCTCCTTCCCCTCTATATGATCTTAGGGTATCCAGTCTCTTCTTGATAGCCTGTTATGCTTCCTCTGAGTATCACCGGGCCTCCTCACCTAGGGGATGGGATACATTTGGAGTTTTATAGTCATCTGCAATTATTCTGTAGGAAATAGGCCTGTGCTGAAACAGTCTGACTGAGTTCCCGCATTTACAGAACATAGAAGATGGCGCTCAGCCATTCCTTCTGTACCTCGCAGGCAATCAAGAACATGTTTGCCTGCTTTTATGCTCAGATTTCAAATAGTTAAAGAAAAATAAGCATGGCTCCTCTTTCTGAGGAAGAAGTTAGTAAATGACTCCTAGTTAGAAGTTTCAAATAGTGTTTCATCCTCTTGAGAACTGACATCGAGGAGCTTGTCAGGGGATGATCTCTACAGACCAAGGGCTTGCAAACGCTTAGGTTGGGGATGGAAGCGAATCTACTGCCTTCCTGTAAGCATCCTGGTGCAGCCTCTGGCCTTCTCTCCTCATCCCTACTGCAGACGATTCTATGACTGTTCTGTTAAGCCTGCATTGTTGAGAGTCATCCTTCTTATGCTTGATCAGCATAAAGAGTTTCCCACCAGAGTTGGATTCCTGAAGCTTATTTTGACACCTTACTCCTGCAGGCTTCCTTAGACAGGAATCGTACAAGGCACAAGTTGGGGGCCTGTGATTTCATCATCAAAGGAAAACAACGCACAGCTTAGAAAGGAAGACTCAAGGATCTCAGAAGCAGAGCATAATATCACCAGAGTCCAGTTTCTATTACTCTTAATGTTGGCTGTTGTATTTTTATAATATTAGACAGAAATATTCCCTTAAAGTTACCTTAAATAATTAACATCAAGCAACATTTTCATCTTTTAGCAGCAAGCTTTGTAATTATTTGAATCTGTGAGAGATGCTCCCATAAACTCTCTTCAAGAACAAGCCTTTAATTATTTACAAGGTTTATGAGTTAGATAACATGTTTGTGGCCATGCCTAGCGTGCACAAAGCATCCTAATTTAACGGCATAATGTCCAGTAAGCACAAGTGTGTTCTTGTGGGTTTTTGTGACTGTTTTGGCTTGCCTTAGTTTTTATTTTTTTTCCACCAGAACACATTTGAATATATATGCAGGCTTATCTTCCTTTATGCCTACGGTGTGTTAGAGGCTCTTCTGGCTGTCATCTCCCACATGGGAATCACATATTTGGTTTTTCAGCCCCTCAGGAAAGACAGCAAAACCCTAAAATGCCTCTGATGACATTGTATTCTGTTTATTACATTTTCTTGTGTTACCCTTCAGGGAGTTATAACAAGAATGGCTTTAGACTTTCTATCAGCACCCGGAGGTTAGCTGTTATCCTACAATACTTATTGAAATATTTGTTGTTGTTCTTAACTAACATGAAATTATTCCTTTTTTTATTTTTTAGAGTCGAATTCCTTACATGTGTTAGAGGTTTCTTTTCTTTTTCTTTTTCTTTTTTTTTTTCTTCAAATTTTAGTGTTATAAGCATGTTGGGGGATATTCAATGGCATGCAGCGTAACTAAGGTTTTTATATGACAGTGAGAATTATTTATTAAGGGTTTAACGTATAGCTGTGATACTACAAACCACAACGCTTGAGGCTTTGGTGAAAATTCTTTGCCTTTATGAAATGGAGTCCTACAGAGAAACAGGTGATAAACCTTATCATGGTAACTCCTTCCTGCCAAATTCTGCTCTGCGTTCTGTGCTTGTAGACACACTAGCTGGTAATCTTCGAAGAGCTTTTCAATGTTACATGCCCATGCAACACTCCTCCCCCAAGCTCTACGGTGGTACAGCAACAGAGTTTAACTCAGGGTTTTCTGATCCCAGTTTTCATCATTACGATCAATGCATTAAAGTCAGCATGCCCATTATTTCTCAATGTACAGCCCTGATAGGTAGAAAAGTGAAGCAGGGATGCTATTTTATGGCCAGGAAAATGATTTCCATTGTTATTTTTTAGTTTATTGCTTTCACAAGCAGAGTGAGCACTTCATCAAACAAGAAAGGTCCAGATGTAGACACACAGAGTTACCGTAGCGATGGAGCCTGCCCTTCTCCCAATTTACAGTCTTTGGATAGGTGAAGTTTAATTACTCTGTAAAATACTGTTCCCATCCTAACATCTTAACCTTCCCAAGGCTTAATAACCTTCTGTGTGTGGCTGATCTGTCTTCTGTCTAACTCCAGACATTACTTCCATATAGAGATTGAGAACATCTGGTTAACACCCTCCTAGCAATAACCTTTCATATTTCCTGGCTTTTAAAGTAGAATTAGGCGCCATTATTCTTTGAAATGACATTTTTACATTGAAGTTCCTTTAGTTTCATGACTCTTAAATGTACACTTCTTCTATGGCTGTTAAGCATTCTTCTCTCAAGAGGGTTTCCTAATTCTGAAAACATTTTTTTCTGCTGAAATTCTACTGTCAATTACTTTGTTTGTGCAGCTGAGTATAATTTGCTCTGGAAAGAAAACAGGAAATTCGGCAACAAATTTGGATACTTAGGTGTTTCATTTATGGGAACAAGTACACTGTGTATTTTAGACTATGATTTGGGGTTCATTTATCTTTAAATAATGTTGCCAATGTGTCTTTTATTTCCTATCCTATTTTGTTGGTTATGTTTACATAATTAACAGAGAAAATTTTAAATTAGACTAATATTTTTCTGGTTAATAATAAGGTTCCCATTGGGAAGTGTTATCATGTTTATAAAATTGTTAACAGAAAATATTAAAATAAGAACCCAGGACGATGAGCAAGTGTAATTGAAAGCATGCGCTGAGAGGTTGAATAAACAAGATCCATCAGCTATGCAGGGTTGACATAGCTGGCTTTCTCCAGACTGTGAATTACCATTTAGTATGAATGTTTCTAATTTGCTTTTATTTGAAAGACCTAGGATCACAGGTAGTATGATCTAAAAAGCTCTAAGTTCAGAAAGGATGGTTTTTGGTTGATGGTTTTCTTCTCATAAATTATTATTTTAAATATCATCAATACTTAAGTAACTAAAAATTCACATATAAACACAGTTATTTGAACACACTCAGGAGAAAATATATCATTTTATTTTCAACAAAATAAAATATAATACAAGATAAAAACTATATATATACATATATGTATGTAAAACAAAATTTATCACATTGAAGTTGTACATGGCAAGGGTTATGGTGAGAGTTTTCCCCCCATGAATTCCTATTTTGAGTATCATCACTACTTTAAATAAAATTTTATATGTAAATAACTTGTTTTAATATAATCAAAGACTAGAAAATATATGTCGACACTTCTTAGTGACATCCACAGACTGCTACTATAAAACAAGGCATACATAGTAATGATTTATAAGGCTACCAGCATGGAGAAATTTTAAATGATCTAGGATCAGCTTAATATAGAACGTAAAGAGTTGCAAAGCCAATTTGTTTAATACGCCCAGACGGCCATATCTGCAAGTAACCAACCTTCCTTAGATCTCACCAGGCTCGAGGCGATTTGGTAAACATGTGACTTGGAAACCAATATTTCTGCATGGAAAAGGGAAAGCACAGTTCTCTGTTCCGGAAAGGACAGCGCACTCCTCCCCCTTCGAGGAATCTGTTTTCCCACAGCATCTACACATTTTCATTCTAAGCGTTGCCGTTCTTGTTTGTTTCGTTTTATTTTAATTGTGTACACTAATCCTGTACTCTCTGAAGGTTTTCTGAGAGAAATATTTGGCCAGGATCAGAACACTTAACCACTACAAAATGTGGAGGAGCTGTGTGAAGAGTTCCTCAGTGCGCTGTTCAAATATGGTGTCTAGGTTTTAAATAAAGTAACCTCGGTCCCTCAAACGCACTAGCAGGCTTGTTGGAATCAGCCCAGTTCCATCCAGATGTGTAGGTTACACTTTGTAATGAGAATCACTTTAAGAGGGGACTGGAGAGATGGTTCCATAGGTAAGAGCACTTGCTGCTTTTAACTAGGACCAGAGTTTACTTCGCAACAAAGCTGCAGTGGCTCACAACTGCTGCTAACTACAGCTTTGGAGACCCAGTGGCCTTTTCTCCACATGTGGGCTCTCACATGCATGCTGTACACATGAACTCCTGTCAGCTCACACATTACACAAGGTCAAAGAAATATAGTATATATATATATATATATATATATATATATATATATATATATATATATCAGTGTCAATGAATAGCATTTATTAAAATATCATAACCATTTCTGTATATGAATTGTTAATTTTAAGCTTTGGGACTTTGCCCACTGTTTGATATTACTTTCAGGTGGCAGCATCAGTGACTCTTCCCTAGAAGACAGAAATACATCCCTCTGAAAGATATATATTATTAGGCAGAGCTTATACTAAAGCCCTGGAAAACTTATTTCAAGACCTAGTGTACAACACGGCTAAAATTCAGCTTCTATGTGCCCTATCTTTGAGATACTTAACAGCTTGGAATGCCTCAGCATGCCAGGAAAACCTGAGCGTTATTTTGTGATCAAGCATACGTGTGTTTCTTAGCTGACGTCTCCTCTGTCGTTACTTATGCTCTCTCTATTGTCAATTCAGGGCCTTCTCAGAGACACCACGTGTTTACGCTGCCATTCTTTCAATGTACCCTATGCAGCCCTTATGTGTGGGTGTTTTACCCCAGGCTTTGATACCTACTATATTAAGTGGCAGTGACTTGACCTAACAGTATTGCTCACTGGGCCTCCTCTAAGTATATAATTATTAATTCTAATATATTACCCAATTGGATAATGTAGGAAAATGGGCTCCAGTAAGGTATCATAAACTTCACAAATAAATCTCATTTGTTTGAGATTTTATAGGGAGGGTAAGTTTTAAGCAACTATTTGTAATACTTTTTACTTTGATTTATCTTTATTATTCTAATGATGGTGCTGCAATTTATAATTTCAGAGAAAGTGTGCCTTCCATATATGCTTCTCAAGGTTTTCATACAACAGTTGCCATAATATGCATTCAAGATAGGTTTTGCATCTGTAGAAATTGGCTATATACCTCACCACAAATAGAATTTTAAGATTTAACCTTCTATCTTTAAAAAATACAATAAAGTTCATTATTTGGCTATAGTGTAGTAAAATTATGTATTCATTTTAAAGGAATAGCTAATAAATATCATGTAATTGTATGTTCATCTCTCCTCTAACTATCTCTTAACATTTGAATGCATGCATGCACATAGGTGGCTTTTTGACTAAAGAGAATTTAAAGCAGAAATAGAAACAAATTTAGTGTGGAGCTATAAGAATGATTTAGGATTGATATTTAAAAAAACTAGAAAGAACTAGAAATGAAAAGTTATGATCTACAAATTTATCTATAGAAGCTGGGGAATAAAATAAAAATAAGACAGAAGAAGGGAAATAAACATGAAAATTAAATGAATAGAAAAGAGCAAAATGGACTTTATAGGACAGTCCAGAACAATCAGTTTCCTTATAGTGTGTCAGTAAAATAGTTCAGTCATTGACATAGCTAAGAATGAGTAAAGAAGAAAAGAACAAATAAGAATCTCATCAACACCAACAAAAATAATAATCAGAACAACTATATCTAAATAGCAATTAAGGGTGCCTCTTTCTTCAACAATAAAGGATTTTAGTATGAAATGAGAGTCTACATGTACTTGCATGAATTTCATCAGTTTATGATACTTTTTCATGTCCAGATATTCGTGGCTTTATATGACTGCTAGGAACTAAGATGCATTTTCTTTTCTTTTCTTTTCTTTTTAGTTTTTTCTTTTCTTTCTTTTAACGACTTTAAAATTATTTTTACATATACATTCATATTATTACACATATATAAAATAAACTGCAAGAAGACTCAGAGAACTATCAGGAATATATTCTTGTTACATTCATAGTATTTTGGCTATTTGTATTTGGCAACCTTGAAGAAAACATTTTCCTAGCTTCGTGAGTCTAAAATTCTGAATGTAACTCAATATCTATCATATCTCATCTCTATCAACTTAAAACATCAATCTAGACCCAGAAACATCTAAATCCCGAAACAACTAAGCTTAATTGAGAAACTAAAGTATTTGGTCTTCAACCCCATCAGAGACTTGAGAAGCAGTAAAATTAAGTACCTGAATAAATAGAAAGTACAGGTTAACAGCTTCCAAATTAAAAAAAAAATGACAGAGACAGTTTGCTGCCTGAACAGTCACCCATAAGTCTCTATAACGTTGGAGCATCATCTTCAGCCTTCAGGCACAGTATATCTGACAGACATGTTTGTGAGGCAGGAAGTATAAAGGATTTGCTTTTCCTGTGTTAGCAGAGTTTATCCTTCGACTCTGCCTGAATCCAAGCTTGCCAAGTTTTAGGCAGAATTCTGTCAGTGGTTGAAACGAGGACATTTTGCCCAGTGGTTTGTTTGCCATATTTAATGATTTGTGTTTTTATATCACTAGATTTTAAAATCACTAGATTTTAATTTCCAAGTTTAAAATAAGTGACCTGATTAACACTATTAGGTGTAATGCCGTGAAGATACAATTATTTCTGATATATATTTATAAGACTTTCCATCTAAAAGTAGTATCTCAGGCCAACAGTATTTCCAGCATCTGGGAGTGTATGAGGGATCCAGACTTCAAAACCAACTCAGTCCCTGGGTTGATGTTTATGCTTACTTAAGTTTGAGAAGCACTGCTCTTGGTATTTCATACTCAAGCATACATGTATATTTGTAGACACAAATAAGCCAGCTAAAACAATTCTATTAGACAGTGGTGATCCAGTATACCTGTGTGTTACTAGCAGTTATTGGTGGTCATGGTTGAGGTCTGCATCTTTATTTCAGGGTCTTAGCCTCTTCTTATCCACAGATTTGGGGGAAAAAGCAAAAGAAAAAATGATGCAAACATGTTGTAAAGTGTCAAAGAAACCTTATTCAGAAACAAGGCAACAGTACAGATCAGATGTGCTGCCAAGCGTGGCAGCTCGCAGCCTGAGGGAAAGAGCATTTGAAGGTTATTGCTTAGTGTTTTTGTTTTTGTTTTTGTTTTCTTGTGATGTCCAAGAGAGGGAAGAGGTTCTTACAAGGGAGCAGGATTTGAGTGCATCTCTATTTTGACTGACAGATTGGGTTCCACAGCGTATCCTCAACTGTGAATTTCATGATGTGTGTTGCATCTTATTTCAATCGTGTGCATACCCAGTTGTGCTTGGACATAAAACTGAAACGGCAGGATCTTCCCATAAGTCTGAAACTCAGTCTAGGCTGGGACAGCCCAGTGTCCATGAACCATGTGTCCCTGATGTATTTGAATAGAAATAAGAAAGGTGTGCGGGTGCATTGGGGGGTACTGCCCTTTGTGAAGTGGGGTGTTAGTCCAGCTTCACACAGGTGGGGATCCCAGGCTGATAGGTTGAAAGAGGTGCAAAGTGCAAGCAAGCACAGCAATGAGATCTTTTTCCGCTGGCTGGACTCATTTGCACGCACATTCTCATTTACCTTCATGCTGAAAGCACAGATACTATACAGGGTTTGTCGAGGCAGATTCTTCCTTAAAAAAATCTTATTTAAATGTAAATAATTCTGAAACTAAATAAGCTCCTAAGAGTAGAAATAAAGTATGTCTGAAAGCCCATGGATGTAATTACAATATTATGGAAATGGTTTCACAGTGGGTAACCTTCCCCATTGAATTTTTTTAAAAGAGGGAGGAAAAGTCACAGGGAATGAATGTCTGTATAAAATCTCATCATCTGTTCAGCATATGCTGAATACTTTCAGGAATTTCTTTTATAGCCTGATGTGCCCTTAGTGTAGTTTATGAAAAGCTGCAATTATTATTAAAAGCCATGACTCTGTTGACTTTTAAAATAGTTGATTAAAGTAAACTGAGAAGGAAGGAATCCTTAAAATTTGTAGTTTGCTCATACCTGTTTCTTCTACATCCACAAAGAAGGCAAAATGCAAAGAAGAATTTGCAGGTAAGATTAATGAAATAAAGAAAATCTCTAGCCCTAATTAAAACGAGGAAGGATGAGCAGGTAGTCTTAACAAAGCCAATGAAGAAGAGCTGCCCATGTGTTTCGGAGGCAGCTTTGCTAAAGAAGGCCACACCTGTTTACTCTCTAAGCACAGAACTGTTATTAAGTGTAGTTTTTTAGCTTTTGCTATTCTGGTGGTTGTGTCATCCCCTTGTCTTTGAATAATGGTTGTGTAATCAACTTTTAGGACCTCAATTGTATCATATCTGTATGAGTTTCTCTCTGCATAATAGTGTCCATATAACACTTAATTTTTTGTCCATATGTTATTTATAATTGCTTGAATTGCTGACCTATTTAATTTGAGGTTTCCATATAAAAGCGTGAACCAATACAGACAGTCCTTAGGTCCAAGCTTTTGCTTCTGTAGCATTTTTGAACTTTGACTGCATTACTCGTTTTTTAAGACATATATACATATATATGATTTGAGGGTTTTTTATTTGAAATACCAACGAAACCCCTTACTGTTTGCATTTTGACATGTGGGGATTTTTTGCTTGTGGAGCTGCCATTGCCAAGCACTGTGAGCTAAGAACATGGAGATGTGTCCTGTCACTCTGCTGAGGACTAGAAGGGCGGAGTTTGTTCCCTGCTGTGAGATTTTCCTCCTGGGGAGCCATGCTTGGTTGATACATCACTAATGTTCCTGGATGTGAATCTGCATCATCCCAATCTTCACCTCTCCCACTACCTGCTATATTTCTACAGTTATCTTGTAGTTTTAAAAAATAGATTAGTGCTCATATTGGATGAGCTACTTTTTGAACCCTTTGCTGATGACATCATTTTAACTGCTGAAACACACACCACACACACACACACACACACACACACACACACACACACACACAAATATTTGTAGATTACCTCACATCCACATGTATTGGGGGTCAGTATTTTAATATTTTAAAGAATAATTTTATTATTATTTGAGTTTATAATATAATGACTTCATTCCCCTTTCCCTTTCATCCCTGTAGACCCTCTCTAGTACACCTACATTTTCAAATTTATGGCCTCTTTGTGTTTTATTGTTTTTTTTTTTTTATACAAAACTTCCACATGAATTTTATGGCAGGATGTTAGTTTGTTGGAGGGCAATAGCTCAGTTGACCAAGTATCTATCACATAAGCAAGAGGACCTGAGTTTTACCCACTGCACCCACATAACCGAGTATGGTTGTGTGTTCCTGTAACAACACACACTAGTTCTTACATATGGCAACACCAACAGACATGCCAATGTGGGAAGAAGGGAGTCACTGGAGGCCTTGGCCTTAAACAAAGAACTACAGCCAACTAAAGAATGCTTAGAGTGGGAGAAATAGTTTCATCCAGGGATGAGCAAACCAACCGGTTGTCCAGTGTGTATTTCTAGAGTGAACAGTAAGCGCAATGTCCTACTTTAGGATTTGACAGCAATTAGCTATTGTTAACAAGCTTGGGAATTATTTGCTTAAGAGAAGAATGGTCTTCTAGAAGAAAAAGGAAGGAGAAGGAGGAGACAAAGAAGGAAGAAGGAAGAAAAAGGAGGAGGAGACAAGGAAGAAGAAGGAAGAAGAAGAAGAAGAAGAAGAAGAAGAAGAAGAAGAAGAAGAAGAAGAAGAAGAAGAAGAAGAAGAAGAAGAAGAAAGAATAAAACCTACCTGCGTATTGTACTTAACATTGACCATTTATTGTCAGTATAGATCAACACTGAAAAAAAACAAGCTTTTCTTTTGAGCCCCAAGAAATATATCTTTTATTTTAGGGTCAATCTTTCCTGAAGGAAAGACTTCTCAGGTGCTGCTAATTGTCCAAATACACCAGTATCCTCACCCTTTTGTAATCTCTTTACTTTTAGAATTTCCTGGCCTAAGAACTAATTGATAATAAAGAGATGATGCAAAAATAGTGATGTATGGTTTCAAATCAGTTTATGAAGCCTGTGGGTTCCATGTTGCTAGCCAAGCACTACTGGACCACTTGTTAGACCACTAAGAATCCTCTCAGTTGATAAAAGGGAAGATACTGGATGCAGGAAAACTTCCCATCAACTTTGAAGACCATCTGTGAGACCATGAATCTTGCCAAGGATGGATGTGCTCTCAGAAACTTATCTTTTCTAGATAAAGCTTTAGGCTGGTGTAAAACCCAGCGCCAGATGGTTAAGCCATAGGATTAATAACCAGTGGAGACTGTGGCACCTGAATACTGTCCTCAGTCACTGTGTTGATGTTATTAGTTATGTAGCTATGGCAGACTAAGGCACATCTTCATCACTCCCTCAAGTCACCTACAGCCAGATCTCCTCTGATTTGATGTTAGTAAGATGATGCCCATGACGCATAGAATGGAGAATCAGTGCCTTAGAAATACAAAAAACAGTGAGAAAAATGCAATTGTTATAAAAAGCCTGAGATTCAGTGTTTTATGTTGATAATAAAGGTCTGCCTGTCTTTGTTAAAGACTCAGGCCATCTTCCTTAGGAGAGATCCTGGGCTGCATAGATGATACACATTCATGTTTAAATCCTGCAGGTAAAACTTTTGTCATTATTTTTATGTTGTCTAGGGCATTTGATTTGCTTAGTGGCTACTTTCCTCGGCACATAAGTAATGATGTTAAAAGCTTTACTAGTAGTTCTGGCCATCCTGAACTCAGATTTCTCTACTGAATTTTTCTGCATTGAAATATTAAGTGCCTATACTAAATTCAGATTGCTGACACGGGAATGCACATTCAGTATGAAGACATATAGCTTCAAAAGGAAGGTTTCACTAATGTTCTTTTTGACTTGTTGTTCAAATCAAGGGAAATATACACATTTAAATGTTTCCATTGATGAATCAGCACAGTGTGGTCAGGCTGTATGGTGAGACATGCACCATTACTGTGCTTTCTTCTCCTAGAAGAGTTGGTGAGTTCCTTTCATAACTTTACTTTAGAGAGGAGGCTGTACATAACATTCTCAGTACAATCGAGAAATTATATTCCTGTCAGGATTTCAAAGACAACAATTTCTTAACAGAAACCTGATTTCAACTTAGAATATAGTTTTCCAACGATTAATGGACTGGTTTTAAGATAATCTGGGAAATAAAGATTGAACACATCATTCCCCTAATACCCTGCTATATTTCTCTGTTCTTTTATATTGTTATTCTTTTGGACCACTTACTAGGATTTATTTACACAAAATTGTGTGTCCTTGGTGTATCTCTTTAAAGGTGCAATCTCTCATTAGTGTGCCATTCATCTTGATTTCATAGAATGATGAAAATCCAGCCCATAGAGATGTTATGTTTTTGTAAGTGAGAATGATTTTATCCCCTTCTCCAAAAAGTTTGCCTTTGTTGCATTCAGGAATTGAAGGTACCAAAGAGAATAAAGTTACTTACATCTCTATGGAACCCCACATTTTAAAAAGTAATGTTGATGCACTCTCAGATAAAATGGGATCAGCAATGCTGTCTTGACAAATTACACAAGTGATGGCTTGTTGTCATGTGATGCTCCTGGTCAATTTGGAAGATAGTCAGCTTGTGCAGTACAAAGCTTCTGCTTTTATAAAAGCTGATTTTGAAAGAAAAATTTTTAAAAAACCCAGGTACTAGAATACTTTTTAGGCCATGCTTGAGGTTAATGTTGTTAATCCCAGCACTTGAGATGCTAAAGTAAGCATTTCTAGCCAGAGTGAGCTACTTAATGAATTCAGGGCAACCAGTACTGTTGAGTGGAGTTATTTCAAACACCAAGAAAATAAATAAACAAAACAACATGAATAAAATACCAAACAAAAAGTTAAAAGAAAAACTGTAGAAAAGGAAAACATTGCTTCTCAAAGCAATGAAAATGAAAGAAAGTGCAAAGCATCCACTCCATAGAAATGGAAATCCCTCATTTCAGTCCACCCAGGACTTGAAGTCTTCCTCTTGACCCACTTCCATGCTCCCCTGTCACAACTGACCACTGAAGGCCTGAAGGCACTGTCATTTACTGAGATTCTACATCCTAGTTATAGCAGGTCTATGACATGTTTAATTGATTTGTTTCTAAGGTTAGAACTTCATTTAAAAAATGAACAATGTCTTTAGTAGATGACCTACAAAATATGACTAGTAGGAAAAAGTGTATTCACTTTATTTCAGCTCTTTAAATAACCAAGCCAATCAGTAATGTTTTGCCCAATGAAAAATGGAGAAATTAAAAAGAACCCTCATTAATTATAATGCTCTTGCTTTATTTCCTGGAAGACCCAATAGTCTGAAGAAAGCAACCTTGTTTGCATTTATGTACTTAGAGGCAATGCTAACTTCATGGCGGGTGACAAGTGCACCTGGATGTTAAAACGAGACCTTCTTCTGTGTGTGTGTTTTATTAGTGGAAAACATAGTGAGTAATGTGGACTTTCCTGCTTGGTGGCTCTATGCTTGCTGATTATTTCATGAGCCATATAATATATTTACATGTGATATATTTATGTCTTTGTCTCCATGTGCAGTCTTTTGGGGTTATTCCCGTTCCTCCCCTCTTGAGGGTTTAGAAAAGCTCTCTGTCAGCTTCAGTTCACGCCCATAAAATTGGCTTTGAGTTTCCACCTTGTTTGAAATGCCTTGGCCTATAACCTCCCTAACCTAAAACAGATGGGAAGTAGTTCACCAAAACAATTTTTGAAACATTGCTAAACGTGTCCACATCTTAAAAAGTGTTCCCTAAAATGCAATCTAATTCTTTTCTTTTCCCTGGGTATGTCCAAAAATTTCATGATTGTTCTAAGTTCACTGTTACATAAATCTGAAAATTGGGATCTTTTCCTCCTTCCTGTCCTTCTTCCTCTCTCCCTCCACCTAAATTTCTGCATCCTAAATCTGCTTTGATTCCTTTAGAGCACCCTGGCACTCATCCTCTTACCTCTCCCCTCTTTGAGGATGACAATTGGCTGCCTGTGTCTTATCTTCACTTCCTGTCACAGAAATGTCACCCTTGCCTGAGTTAGTTCTGTGTGACGGCCATCATCATCAGGAGCCACCTTCCTCTAATCCAAGTACATCTGAACATATCTCTAGAATGCGATCTTTTCTGCCTTAAAAAAAAAAAACCAAAAAAAAAAAAAAAAGCAACAAAAAGCATTTACTCTGCCTGCTTCCTGAATTTCATACTTAGTACAAGACTCCAGAAGTTATGTTTTCTCTCTCTCAGGTAGAGAAAAGTCTTGTTTTCAGAATGATACTGGATCTACCATGCTGAGATTTTGCTTACATTATACTGCTTTTATTAAATAAGTTGTGCTTAATTCAGTATCAAGGAATAATTTTTACTTAATTCGTTTCAAACGATATATTCTGATCGTATTTTCCCCTCTCCCAATCCTCCAAGATCCTACACACCCACCTTCATCTTCTCCCCCGCCCCCGAAAGCAAAAAATGAAAGTAAAACAATTGAACAAACAAAAAGCAATCAAACAACAGAACAAAACAACAGCAACAAAACATCTTGGGTATGTTGTCACAGGGCACTAAAAACCTAGGTAAGCGTGTCACCTGCAGTCATCTGGCTTCACTTGGTAGAGTGACTAAGTTTGATGGCTGTAATCAAAGGGGCATAACTCTGAAAATAATAGTAATAAGATTTTCTACTAAAACACACTGCTCTTACCATAGAGAACTGAACTCTTTCAAATATGGACTGTATTCAGAAACTGTAGACGACATCACAGAACCACTACAGTATGACATCACTCTCTTTTCCTTCTCCATGTTCCTTTATAGCTACTCAACGTTCTTCTTAGGATCTTTTCACTGTGAGTCATTCCGCATCTGCCCCGGTCTCACCCACAGCATCTCTTGCCTGACATCTAAATAGGCCACCAAGTGCTCTGCAAGCTTCCACTCTTGCCCTTTCTCCATTGCTTATTCTTCCTAAGAAAATGCTCTTCTTACCGTGCTTACAGCAGATATTTTATACTTATATGCTAAATCAGCTCTCATACCTGCTCTGAGGTGTGACATAAAGCCAATGACACCAACATCAGATCGGCCACAGATAATAGATAAAGGAAGATACAGAATACAGTTTATTACTCATACAAAGTCCATTGGCCAAAACCTCAATCCTCGTTTAAATTTTTAAACACTTGTTCATTTACTTTGTGGGGGACGATGGTGCTACCGTATTTGTAGAAGTCAGAGGGCAACTTGTACAAGTCTCCATCTGTCCTGTGGCTCTGGTTATTTAACATAGGTCTCACGCTTTGGTGGCAAGCTCCTCTATCCTTTGAGCCATCTTTTGGTTGAGCTTCTTGTTGAAAAACTAAGTCTTGAGCCCTGTCAGTAACATGTCTGTGGCTGTGTGTTTCCTCCACAGTTTTGCACTGATAAAAATCTTCTTTCCTTGTGCTGGAGTCTAATCAGTGTGGGTTTCCATAAGCTGGGCGGATGTATAAAGGACTGCCACATAGACACACCAAGATGGAAAGGTAGCAACCTCACCTGTAGAAATCTCAAGCACTCCTTTGATTTCAGTTTTCCAAGTGTAATTTGAAATTCTGCAAATATCCTTGGTGCCTACTCATTGCCGATTAGATTCTGTGTAGGCTTGTTAGAACCCATGCTGGCCCCGAGAAGGTACCCCCAGGAGCTGTGCAGAGCTAACCCCATACTCTGTGGCATTGGTTAGAACTAGTTGGGCTGAATGAGGTCCCACTTAACCAGCCAGCTGATGACTCCTCTCCTGAACTGTGAGGCTCTGTGGTTTTCATTCATTTCAGAGCACACTGAGCTAATCATGTTATGCAGGAATTTTCAGGTTTTATAGTTGACCGGAGAAAGGGTAAAGTGTAGAGAAGCCATTTCTTATTCTGGCAGCCTTCCGACATCGTCCTGAGAACTTCAAAGTCTTAAACTGTGGCCTTTTTCAAGGCAAAAAGTTGATGACCTGGGGGTGACTCGCTAGATGCAGGTGGCCCTTAGAAGTAATAAAGCAGAGCCTCACCCCTTACTGGAATGGGTGATCTGTGGTAGAAATTTGCAGAGCCCATGACAGTATGTTGACAGCATTCCTTCCTGAAAGGTCAGGACAAAAATGAAAGCTAAATATGCAGTTTGGATCCTGCTATGGTTCTGTGGTCCGTGTGCTTTGCCGTGAGGGAGCGTGGGAAGAGGGTAAGAAAATATCTGCTGCAGATTGTTGTGGTGTACATGCTCCACATCACTAAGGAGAAGGGGTGCCCTTCCCCCCCAAAGCATTTCCCAAGGCAACCACAGTGCTAGAGCCAGGGAGAATAGAAAGCGATTTTCACAGTTGTGTCTGCACTAAACTCTCCTGGGGACCAGAACACTGGAGCCAACCTTCCTTGAGTTTCTGCGGTGCTGGGAATTGCTACTCTCACAGTGCTGATACCCAGGAGAAGACTTAAGGGTCAAGTTGCGTCCTTTCACCCTGAGTGGAGCATCTACCAATTAGGAATGGCTGTCTAGGGCTTCGATGACTGAAGCAAAATAGCTCATTTGTTCTGTATCATTCACAAGCCAGCACCATGTGCACTGTATTTTTAGAACTTTATATGCCGTCGTATTCTAATGAATAGTCATTGTATCACTATTATTTCTTATGCTAAGGAAAATAAATGCCAAAATATTGTTTTGTCTTTTATATAATTTTTATTGAATTGTTTATGAAATAGCTACATATAGATAGATAGATAGATAGATAGATAGATAGATAGATAGATAGATAGATAGACATGCATCTATACAGTATATATGTATGATATAATATCATATAGATATCAACTATAGACATAGATAAGAATATTAATATGATACAAACTACAAATATTCACGTAGAGGTAGTATAAATATAAAGTGATAAATAGCCATTTTGGGGCATTTCAGTGTTTACAGCAGACCTAGCTCTCTTTCTGACGCTGAAAGGTTGTTTCTAGAAGCCAACATATCAGAGAAAACAAGAGCCTACATAGGTGTCATCATGACATTAACTTAGAGTGCGATCTCCACGTAAGCAAAGATGCCTTTATTGTTATCTTTGTATTCCCGGCACCTTCACCTGATAGGTGATAAACTGTTGATAAATGAAACAGCAAAAGTGGAAAGGGTGTAAACTCATCCATTATAAATGTTTTTCAAGTGGCCCTATTGTAACCAGGGATTGCATATCAAATTTCATACTCAGAGGGAAGAAATAGTCACCGGTTGCGTCTCCCACATTCTACAATCTCTCTCCTTGGTAGCCATGTTTCCCTGCAGGATTAGACGAGGGGGAAGCTAGCCCACTTTGCCAGCCCTCAAGGAATTTCTGTGATGCTGTCTGCGGATGACACATTCTGCAGGAGGGTGTTTGCAGCTGATGTCTCTGTCAGCAACTGCAGCTTATTAAGACCACAACAACAAAAACAAAACAAAACAAATATTGGAAATGAATATGAGACAGATGATTTTGTTTATCTCAAGTGAAAAAGACAAGCAACGAGACCCCTGGGAGCCCTGAAATGAGAAACTTCTGAAGCTAATTGAGACATGATGAAAAAGATTGCTGCGCCGTGTTGCCAGCAGTCATTGAGTTTACTCATTAGGTTCCCCAGTGTTGAAGCAATCAAACCAGTTATTACCGCTTTAGCAAGCAGCAGACTGTCTTTTAGTATATATATTTTCTGTAAAATGATAACTTATTAAGGGCATAAGTGGAGTTTCTGAAACATTTAATAAATATATTTTAAGAAATTGCTCTCCCTGGTATCATTTATCAGAGTCTCAGATGGCTTTCTTGAATTATTTTTTTCTGTAGCGGTATTGTGTAAATACACACAACCCAAATTAGATGTATTAAATCTTCTTGAGCTATAGATCAAAAGTACAAAGAGGGGACATTTTAATATTTTGATTAATGTAGGAGGTCTAAAATAATATTTCACACGTGTACTATGTAAAATTATTAATGAGATGTTTTCATTGGTTTTTTTTTTTTTGTACATATCTTAGAAGTCACTTGGGGAATATCTTACGTTTGCCTACTCATGCCATGCTCGGTGTAGTATCTATCATGCTGGAAGCAGCTTCAGCTTTTCATTTCCTGGATATAGGGTGTATTATTTCAGTGACATTACTTGTACTTTCAGGGCTTTATTGTATAGTATTGTTGTATGTGCTTATGGCAGAAAATCCACTTTCTATCAATGTAAATGTTTTTCTATGAATTGATGGTCTGTCCACAAACAGTATGTCATAATTTCCATGGAAACCACTGACAACCAATGTTTTTATTTTAATTACATTTTGGCATTTATGTATTTTTTTCATAGCAAGGTATCAGTGGTTACAAATCTCCCAGTAAAGGAAAACAAATTATTTTTCATAAAATTCTCTTTAGTGTTACTACAGTGTACTGGGTAGGAAGGACTCATTTGAGATGGCACCTTGATTTGAAGTTCTTGTCCATCAAATCATATTTTACCATTTGCTGAGGGACACACATCAGATTTTGAACAGTATCATCAGGTCACCCTGGAAGACAATCAAGGGTTGCTAGACTTGAGTAAAGGCAGGACAGGCTTCCCAGTGTAAGATGACTGGTAAGGAAAAGCACCGCTGAGCAAGTTAGGAGATAGAAGACCCGAGTTCAAATCCCCAGCACCCAAGTGAGAAAGCAGGAGAGGAAAAGTATGCCTGTAACCACTGTACCATGGTGTCTGGAGGCAGAAGTATGATTGGAGCCTCCTGGCCGGCCAGCCTACTTCCAGGTTCAGTGAGAAACCATGTTTCAAAGGCAGAAGATGGACAGTGAAGAAGTAGGACACCAATTACCCACTGGTCTTCTCACTGCACACACATCCTCTCATGCTACACAAACACTCAAAATGCTTCCATACATCCATATGTACATATGTACGTACGTACGTACATACATACATACATACATACATACATACATACATACATACATACATAACCAATGAGCTTCTGAAAGTCAGAGTGCCCTAGTTATCTTCAGGGTCTACTAAAAGGATGCAGGTTAATGTCGCTGTGCAGTTGCAGTAAACTTGGGGAATCTGATATCAGGGGGAATTCCCACAAGACAGTGGAAGCAAGCCAGAGCATGGTGGGCAGCACCCCGTGATGTCAGGATGGGGTACGAACTCAGTCATCGCATGACTAGTATTTAGCTGGGAAAACAAAAAACACGGGAAGTGCTGGGAGGAGACGTGTCTATGCCTCAGAACTGGAGAGGTTTTTGGTATTTTTCTTGGTCAGGCTTAACAGTTACAAAGTAAATTTCACCTGTGTCCATTATTTGTTTATTCAGTAACATTAATTCATCCACATGACATGTCAGTAGCTGTTAGCTAACATTCAAATGCGATCAGCACAAATCATTGGTAAACACTTATGTATTGGCTTCTACAGACGTGGAACATAGAAATTCTTCAGTTTTGGGCATAAAATGAAAAGTTGTGCTATAATACAACAGAATCCTGAAGGTGTAGGTCCCCACATAGGATCCAGACTGTACTAAACACGAATGCCTGGAAGAGCTCTTCAAAATTCAAGTTTGGAGTCATTAAAGTTGCTTCGAGTATATGCAACGCGTGTTGACAATTAAAGCATGCTCATGGGCTCTCACAAGTGGGAGCAATCACTGACTTATTGTTTCACAATGATGCCATTGTGTCATATCCTTCAAAACGACAAAAGTGTCAGCATGAGAGAGCCAGGCCAGTGTGATGACAGATCAATTTGTTCTTCCATGTCTTGCTGAGTAAATTATGTTTAAATGTACGTACTTTTGAGGTGGTGGTATTTCATTACTTCCCTGATCTACTTTTTGAAAACATAGAGCTTTCATTTGGTAATACTATTTTTACTTTTTATGGTGGCACACATGTTCAGTCACAGCATTCTGGAAGCAGAGGCAGGCAGATATCTGAGCCTGAGGCCATCGTGCTCTGCAGAGTGAGTACTAGGACAGCCACAGCTACAGAAAGAAACCCTGAATTGAAAAATCAAAATAAGCAATTAATAAGTAATAATAGTAGTAATATTTTCAGTATAAATCAAAGCCAATTTTTACTTTATATTTTAGTGTCTCATTTGACTAATTTCAAGGTACGCCTTGCCCATTTAAAAATCAAAAAATTGTGTGTGATACACTGCAAAATGATGAGCAAATAAATATATCAAAATAAATTGCAATTATGTTTGATGTGATTACTATTTAAAAATACCCACAGAGGATGACGAGGAAAGAATGACAGCATTTTTTTTTTAGCTTTATCACATTGATCATGAAATTGATTCACCCAAAACTCTCGATGCAGTCCTGTGTTGTCATTCATTTTCCACATTGTTTGCTCAGTCTTCACCAGTAAGGTGATAATTGCGGGCCTCAGCACGTGCAGCACGGGGACACTAATCTGCAGTCCAGGGCATGTGGCCATCCATCCCCAGGCTACTCTCGGTATCTTCTGAGTGGCAGGTCAATTCTGAAAGGTGATCTTGAGCTTTAGGAATATGAATTGCCCAAGAGTCTTGAGCCTTTGTCCTTTAGAGTTGGTGACAACCTATAAATTCCCAGCTATGCCAAGGACACTACACAACAGCAAAGAGAAGGGGAAGTCCATCCTGCCAAGATGGGGAGGGGAGGGCCATTCTGATCTCAAGCCATGAATATGAAAGAGTTCATCATCTCTCTGTGCCAAGAAGGATGCATACCTCAGTGTGGGAAGATTTCAGAGGCCCAGACAGTCTCTCATAAAATAACTAACCCTCAAAGGGGGCCAAAACGCTCTTGAAACTAGAGCTAAGTATGAAGAATGTAAAAATAACTATGAATCAAAACGAAATCTTGTGGGAAACTTTCAGGGCAGTCTAATCCACTAAGAACGCGCGGCTGCCTCACTGACAGCTTTGAACTGGGAGTAATCGGCTTGCTCTTACGTCTCCCTGCCATATCCATGCATCTATTTTTAATGCATCCCCACATAAATTTAAGTTCAGGATAATGCACACTGCTGCTCCTTAATGATAGTGATGAATAGAATATTGATTAGAAAATGGTCTGAGGACCAGGTAATTGATAGGAGTGGAGGCGGTGAGCAATTTCCATCTTCATGTTTTTCGTAATAACTACAGATCTCTCATCTACAGCAATATATATCTGGCATAATCAAGGGAATGTAATATATGAATTAATTTTTAATTAAAGTATCTCATACCTAAAGTAAATAAAATCTCATGTGATAATTTTGTGGCAATTTGATGCATTTATCATGGAAGGAAAAATATCACTTGCCTAGAGAAAAAGAGGGACACCAATTAATACTTTGGCAAGAAGTTTTAATGTGTCCTTTTGCACTCAGCTTCTTCAGGGGACAGTTCACTCTTGTGGGAAATAGTGCTGTTAGGAAAAGTGTACTCTTATGGTTTCTCCTTGCTCTGATATGGATCTCAAAGAACTTAGCAGTGTGAAAAATGTCCACTGCTGTTAGCGCAAAACAGGGAGGTCCAACGTTCATTGCAATTTTTGAATAGTTGTCTAGGAAGGACAAGGCACTATGGGGGTGGTTAACTAAACATGCTTTTCCTCAGACGCCATCAAATGACAGTAGTCCATATATTCCTGAGGGTAGGTCCTGCATAAAAGTAGAGTCTTGCCTGCTTTTTCCTCTCTGCTATTGATGCTGAAGGGCTGTTCTCAGCAGTTTGCATGTACTGCAGCAACCTTGTATCCTGCGTGAACCATGGGAGTTTAACAGACATTTATAAGCTGGGCATGGTGGTGCATGCCTTTAATCCCAGCACTCGGGAGGCCGAGGCAGGCAGATCTCTGTGAGTTCGAGGCCAGCCTGGTCTACACTGCGAGTCCAGGACAGCCAAGGCTAAACAGAGAAACCTTGTCTCGAAAAACCAAAACAAAACAAAACAAAAACAAAAACAAAAACAAAAAACAAAAAAACCAACAACAACAACAAAAACAAACTTTTATAAAACCTACAGTCACATTCAGTACAGACTCAGTTGAGCACAGAAGACCAAATGACCTCTTTCTTGATTTTCATCCTGGCCCTAGAGGGCTTCAGAAATGGAAAATGGGTCCTGTGTGCTAGATCAATGGTGGACTCACCTGCTGCCAGGCCTGATGATCTGACTTCTAGCCACAGAGTCCACGTGGTGAGGGAGAGTACTAGTTCCTGCAAGTTATGCTCTGACCTCCTCCCCTGAGCTGTGACTGGGGTGCCTGCACACGCAAGCACTTACACACAGAAAAGAAATAAATGTGATGCAAACACAAGGACCTAGTGCTTAGCAATGTAAGGCTATGAGGAAGATGCTCAAGGTTTTCCCTACATCTGGGCCATGTCTTTCAATCCTCTAGCACACAAAGATAGTGTCAGTTCTCAAGAAACCAGTTTGCTTAAGGCCAGAGTATATGCATGATCTTTTCCTGATATTCTTAGAAAACTTTTTAGAAGAAGTAGACAGAAGGAATGGAAGTTGAGCACTCTTTATTCTCTTCTAGAAAATGTTGTTTAATTATGTACAGCTTATATTTCTCTGCTTAATTTCAATACACCTGGAGAAGATGGTTCACTAAACTCTAGCTAAAATACAGCTGACAATTGGTAATAACATTTTCTAGGAAAAACTACATTTCTACTAAACAGAGGAAATATTGCTTATGGAAAAAGTATGAGTAAAAAAATGCTATGATTTTAGGGTTTTGTTTTGTCTTGTGTAAAGGGTAACATAGGACTGAATGCTGAGGGAAACAGACAGAGCACCTTGCTTCCTCAAGGCACCCATGCTGCCAGGAGTCTCATCTTTTCTGCGATTTATTACACACTTCCATTCCTAAATAAGAGTGCATTTAACATGCACACACATGTGCTTGTACGTACAAGTTATATAACCTCCAAACGTGAAGCAACCAAGAAATCTCAACATCTCCTCCAGTACAGAGAAGCTTATGACAGATCACCAGAGTCCTTGACACCCTGGAAAACATCTGAGTTTCTTATACAAGTCTATTTCTAGTTTCCCCTATGTAAATAGCAACACAACACAATACATATTAAGGAGCCAACCGGTGGATCCTGGAGCAGGGCTCACTGCCTACCAAACACTAGTCTTTGACTATGTCTCCAAAGACCGACAGCTTATCTGAGTGGTTATATGTCTAACTAACATCACCACCATCATTTGATAGTTTTTGTACATATTAACATCTTCACAACTGATGTGCTGAAAATTCTCAGTTCATGTTCAATCGTAGACTCCAAAGCACAGTGTCTGCTCTGGTTTAGGAGACTGAGCACCAATGTTCTCAGCAGAAATTAGAGATGATAGCGTTCCTCCAAAAGAAATGCTACAATTTTTTATAGCTCCTAAAGATTTGAGGGCCCAGTTGCTCATCTGACATTTGAAACATAATGGACACAAACAGATGAACTACTCTATATGTTGAATTTCAAACAAAAGCAGAAAGATTGATAGCATTTCACTATATGAATGTTCTCCTCACCGTTGACATAAGAACCTTCAGTAGATCTTCTCAGAAGGGCTGCTGTGGAACTGGAGGACAAGGGGGCTCTCTGTGATAGAAGAGATCATAATGTCACTTCTGTGATGGAACATTTTTGGGAAAAACAAACTCTGACTCCAGAGGTTCTGAGACTTCTCATGACAGCTCTGCACCCACGCCTTCAAATCCTTCACTTTGGGATTTACTGCTTTAGGAATTCTTCAGTTGATATGAATTCCATTACTGCTTTACTCTGTCATCTAAAAACAGTCATTATTAAAGATTTTACTTTTTAAAGTCTCTCTCTCTCTCTCTCTCTCTCTCTCTCTCTCTCTCTCTCTCTCTCTCTCTCTCTCTCTCTGTGTGTGTGTGTGTGTGTGTGTGTGTGTGTGTGTATGTGTGTGTGTAAGTGAAGTTACCTAAGCAATGGAACCCTGGAGCTAGAGCTACAAGCAATTGTGAACTGGCTTGGGTGCTGGGAACTAACCTCGTCCTCTCTGCACTAGCTTGAGATATGCCCTTAGCCTCCAAACTGCATCTCCAAGCTCCATTGTATCAGTTATTTCTTTTATGTTTAATGTGATTTGCATGAATTATATAAAGAAGAAACATCAATGATTTTAGATAAAGATGCAATGGTCATGTATACATCAGATGGAAAAATGGTTCTAGGGAAAAATGCTTTGGGAAATTCCAGGTAGATATGTTTGACTGGTGATTTTTCTCTGTGTCATGACGTGTGGCATAACTAAGGTATCCTTGGGAATTACCCTTGGAAACTATGACAGACAACTATTGTGCTTTTACTAAAGCTGTTGAGAAAGGTTCTACTTCTTAGGGATAATGAATTAACAAAAACCTTTCTTTTAAAAATTCTTCAATATATACTTCATGCCTCACAGTTCAGGCCCTTGTCACAAATGACCAGAGATCTTAGGTTATTTCTATCTCCATGGACATTATAATCCAGTAAGTATCTAGGAGTGGACCAGGCAATAAAGCAAGTAAGTAAAAGAGGCACTTTATAAATGGTCAGGTATCTTATGAAGTAAAGTAAGGCAAAACAAAGGCACAGTGCATATTGGGAAAGAGATTTCATTGTATGAGGTAGTTAGTCAAGACTTCCCTGAAATTGAGTTAAAGATGGGAATGAGGTGATTCTACCATTACCCCCTATTTCAGAATGTCACTACCCCTTTAGTTTACAGATTACCTACAACACTGAACAGTTGTGTTCAATAATCAATAAAAAGCCATTATAAGATACTTTAGAAATCCTAACCCACTGGAGAGTGCTATAGCATTGGGGCGTTGACCTGCCGCTGTGATCTGATGTTAATTATGTTCCTAACTCACTGCTGATGTGCATTTTGAATGAAACGTTCATGGGAAACCTTGTGTGGAAGGCGATGGCAGATTAGAGAATGTAAAAGCCCAACCACCTAAAGTAAACATGTAATGAACTGAAATGATTTGCTTTATAAACATTTCAAATGTCAGAATCAAATCCGGTGGACAGTGTTTACCTAAAACATGTTGCAGCAATTAAGGATAAAGAGTGAACAAAGCCAAGGGCAAGGCACAGCGTTCTGTAATTACTTAGCCTGAGTGGAGGCAGCTCTTTGCTGGGAGGAATTTAAAACAGGATCAACATGATAAGTGGGGATGGTTGATAAACACTTTAATAATCCCGCTGCCTCCTTGTGCCACAACCGCTTCACATTTGCTCAGCAATACAAATCCTTTATGTATGAAATGAAATCTTGTGACCACATTTCAAAGCTTTTAGAAGGAAACTAGTGACACAGTCAGGTGGCTGGATGAATTTACTATTAATCCGCTCTGCCAAAACAAGCAAACAAACATCCCAGAAACCTAAGTTGATGAAAAACAAACAAACAAACAAATCTATCTGCAAAGATAGTTCATGTAAAGTTAAAAAAAATTAATAATTGGAATTATAATCTAGGATGTTGGGGCTAATTGTGGATCTCAAAAGTCAATTTTTATAAGGGACACTATCTTCCTTTAATAGTGAAACTTATTTTAACAAGGTGATTCTGGGAAAGCACCAAGCCTTTTGTTGTTGCTGTTGTTTTCTTTCTTTCTTTTTTTCTTTCTTTCTTTCTTTTCTTCCTTCCTTCCTTCCTTCCTTCTTTCTTTCATTCTTTCTTTCAAGTTTATAATAGTCAGAAACTTATATTGATTTTGTAGTTATTGAAGAAGTCAAAATTTTTTGCATAATATATCACACAATTAGTCTTCAATTTTGTATAATATTGCAAAGGATACAGATAATCTTTCAGAGATTCTTCATTTTCTCACCTTTGAAACCTGGAGCCCTAGAATTTGTTATTTTTATCCTTGTTACTATGTAATGTCTTCTCTAGTCCAAAATATTTTTTCATTACTTCTCTTGTAAACCATGAAATTCTATGAAATTCCTTAAAATATAAATAAGATAGAACACACTCCAAACCAGAGATTAATTTGTATCAGATGGACTTCCCTAAGTCTTTATTAATAATGTCTGCATGCTCTCCATGCCTACCCCTTCCTGCAAAAAAAAAAAAAGCCTAATGAATATATAATGATGGAAAGAAATACTAGAATGTTTATCTTTATTTTTTCATGACCCCGTTGCTTCTTTGCCTATGTGTATGGTTAGTGTGGCCCTCCTAAGCTCTGCATTGATCTTTATCTACCTCAACCCTTCTTCAATCACAGGCCTTTCACACTGTATAGTTTTAGCCAGTAAGATTTATCGAGTGGTCTTAGAGGACCCACTTATGAAGAGCTGTAGTTGCTATGGTAGCATATTCATCATCTTTTTTTTTCCTTTATTAATTTATTCTTGTTACATCTCAATGGTTATCCCATCCCTTGTATCCTCCCATTCTTCCCTCCCTCCCATTTTCCCCTTATTCCCCTCCCCTATGACTGTCCCTGAGGGGGATTACCTCCCCCTCTATATGCTCATAGGGTATCAAGTCTCTTCTTGGTAACCTGCTGTCCTTCCTCTGAGTGCCACCAAGTCTCCCCCTCCAGGGGACATGGTCAAAGGTGAGGCACCAGAGTATGTGAGAAAGTAATATCCCACTCTCCACTCTACTGTGGAGAATGTTCTGTCCATTGGCTAGATCTGGGTAGGGGTTTAAGGTTTACCGCCTGTATTGTCCTTGGCTGGTGCCTTAGTTTGAGCGGGACCCCTGTGCCCAAATCTGCCTATCATAATGTTCTACTTGTAGGCTTCTAGGACCCTCTGGATCCTTCTATTTCCCCATTCTCCCATGCTTCTCTCACCTAGAGTCCCAATAGGATGTCCTCCCTTCTGTCCCACTTTCCTGGTAAGTGAAGGCTTTCATGGGACATATCCTTTGGGCTAGTGTCCAGATATAAATGAGTATATACCATTTGACTCTTTCTGCTTCTGGGTTAACTCACTCATTATGATCATTTCTAGCTCAATCCATTTAAAATAAGACTTGTGTAGTATATTTCATGGTTGCTTTGTCTCCAATGAATATGTTTGTGGACTATGTTTCTGCCTGCTATCCCTGGATGTCAGTAGAAGGCAATGAATGCCCTGAAACTGGAGTTATAAAACTTTGTGAGTCAAGATGTGGGTGTAAGGAAGTAAGCCTGCATCCTCTGCAAGAGCAAAGAGTGCTCTCAACCACTGATCCATCTCTCTATCACTAATGTATTTTCTTTTCAACAAGAACAAAGTCGGAAAACAAAACAGCAGGAAAACAACAATATAATCACAGAAAAAAGAATATAACATGGCCAATTTTCTCAAGAACCACTTGATTAGCCATATCCTGTGTTAGGATTAATTGACTTTCAGTAGATCCCAGGCTGGAATCTACTAACTGTTTAATGAGAGCGTATATCCTGTATAATATTGAGGATCAATCAATAAACACATGGTTACATCATTATTCTTAATTGTAGAGCTGTATCTTCAAATTGAAGAGTAATCCTGCACTTTTTTTACAAATTTTTAAAAGATTTATTTATTATATATACAGTATGATCAGATCACATTATAGATGGCTGTGAGCCACCATGTGGTTGCTGGGAATTGAACTCAGGACCTCTGGAAGAGCAGTCAGTGCTCTTAACCACTGAGTCATCTCTCCAGCACTCATCCTGCACATTTTAAATTGCAGAAAATATGGAGATGAAAATCTACTCAAGTTTGCAAAATGAGCATATGTGGTGTGTACACCCCCCCGCAACACACACACATGCGCACAATGGTTTCTAACTTGCCCATTTTAGCCTTTTCTTTTGAGAATGTTTTGTTATTATTTTTATATATTTAAGACAGAATCTTGGTGTGACCAGTCAGGCCACACTCTTGTTCCTCTATCCCTGCCTCCTGAATGCTGATATTAGTGCCTGTGCCATCACACATCCTTCTTTGAGGATTTTCCTGGTGAGCAGAATCCTCTTGCATACTGTAAAGTTCATTTCTAGATTAGAAGTTTGAGAAAGTTGAAATAAAATATGGATTTCAGAATTCGTGATTTATTATCCTATGTCTATTTCACACTTCAAGGGAAAGTGGTGGTCATAATTAGAATTTAGGGATCATTTTTCAAATATTTCATGATAACCTTGTGAATAAGATGGATAAGTGGAGACCAGGTGACAGGGAAGACAGGGGGATTTGTAGCTGATTGAACAGTTGTACTTTAGAGGTTGATTGATGTGTTGACATCAATGTAGAGGTTGATGCATACAATGTCATGCCTTTTGATGCTGGTCTTAACTTTATCTATCTACTCCATCATGTTTACCAAAAATCCATGCAATGACAGGTAGCATGCTCATCAACTTTTCTAATGATGCCCAAAATTAACTCAATCATGTCACAATCAATATTCAAGTAGTTAAAAATAGTCAAGTAACACTTTCATCTCATAAATGTACAATGTGGATTGTCTTACATTTAAAAGATGTGTCTGCCATTGGGGCACAGAGCTACGTGTACACGTGTGTTTGTCACTAAATAAATGGATACATCTAATGGAGAAAAGTTTAAGTAGACAAACTCTATGGACATAAATTTCTGGATTCTACTGTTGCGAAGATGGAGTACAGATTTAGAAATGAAACATGAGCCAGCCGTGTTTGAGGGAAAAGGGAAAAATACATGTTGTATGATCCATTCCAAGATCCTGACCTGGGCAGTGGGATTCAAACATGGCAGATAGAGAGGTTATAAAGAAAAATGAAAAAGCCTTTCTTTTTGACGTGTCCTGGCATACAGGGCACAGCAATCCAAACTGCATACCACATGTGCCATGATGAGCAACCTTGCCAGAGTTAGCAGTCTACAAAGACCATATAACAGGGGTTGGATTTTGTGTAAGTTTACTTTGTGGGGAAATGTCAACACTATTTACCTTTATAGGACAATTGGAATTAACTGGAGATTATAAAATGCAGTAACATATTTTTATCAACACCCTAAACTTTTCTGTATATATTTTTATTGTTTTACCATACTCCTTAGCCTCTGGTTTCAATTTTCCTACTTTATAGTTTTTCTTTGGGGGGTAGGAGGAGATTGTGAAGTTTGCCTGCTATTTGTCTATTTTATTATATTCTTCTATGTTCCAGCTCTCTGTTGACATGATTCTGATTTTTAATGGTTTCGAATATATGTTACTCCTTTCATCTTTACGATTTCCTTCCTTTTATTTTCCTTTCTAATGAAGATCTTAAGATATGTGCTCAATTCTCTCCTTCCCTTACTATTTCCTTTCCTTTTAACAGGAATGTGTCATGTTAGCGAAGTCTCTTCAGTGCTCGTTTGATCAGTGCTTGAAATCTTTTGTCCCCCATAGGATCTCTTCCCAGTGAGTTTGTTTCGGGGCCAACCTTCAATTTTAGAAGTGCTAATTTCAAGTGTTTTACGTTTGTTGTTGTTGATACTCAATAGCATTAAATTTTAATTTTATTGATTTACATTAGTAAAATTAATATACACACTTTCTCGATTTCCATTGTATAGGTTTTGTTTCTGTGTTCTAATACATTGCAAATGTTTGAGAACCCATATTTATGGCCTTAGCAAAATTGAATTCCTTTCTGATTTTAACGTATTGCGAACCTGCTGTTCTGTCTGCACCGTGACCAATCTTCCTCTTGTCCTCTAACTTCCTGAATACAGCATCTTTTTCACTGTTCTCCTCACCTCAACCAAAACTGAGCAGCAAACCCTCTATTTACATCCAAATTCAACTTCTATGATGTGGGGCTCCCATGTGTCTGCAGAATGTGGCTCCGTCTGCTTCACACTGCTGGCCTTGTTCGTTGTTTGTTTATTGTTGCTCCTTTTCAGGCTCAGTCTTTGGATCACACACTGTACTTGCTCTTTGTATTCCAGAACCATTCACCTTTCTTTTTACTTTCCACAGTTAGTTAACTCACACCCAGTCCTTTCTTCTGCCCTAAATGCTTCCTTGGTCGATCTTCTACTTGATTAGGGATTGTTTTTTACAGTCTCTAAGTCTCTTTACAAAAAAAAAAAAAAAATCTTCCTCTGTAATCAAAATATTACCTTTATTCATAAAATAAAGGTCACAGAGTTTTCTCTAGACCATGTGTTTACTTGTATATGCTCTTAATTTTTTCTTTTTTCAAATTTATTCATTTTTAATTGATTCACCTTACATCCTGATTGTGCCCTCTCCCTCATCTCATCCTGGAGTTTTTTCCGAGACAAGTTTTCTCTGTGTAGCCTTGGCTGTCCTGGAACTTTCTCTGTAGACCAGGCTGGCCTTGAACACAGAGATATCCACCTGCCTCTGCCTCCCGAGTGCTGGGATGTGCCATCATCTCCTGGCCACTTTTAATTTTTTTATAGCCACACTTTACCAAACTGAGACTTTCTTAAAATTGATGGTCATTTGTAACACTATCATAATCTTCTTTAATCTAATAAAATACTTAGTGCCTTAAATTCTACTTTGATTACATCACTAACCATGTAATCCCTTTAATCGTGCAATGTGAACATCTCTTCCTTGGAAATGAGTAAGACAGCTTCATGCTTGGTATAATAAACTCTAGTGATTTGAACTTTTACTCATCTTTACTGTCTCACAGTTTAGGATTTCAATTTACTTATGTTTTCATTTCTGCATAAAATTTTCCATGCTTTCTTTCTTTATTAAGTAATTTAAAGTAGTTTTGAATTGTCAGCACTTGCTATAAGGTAGCACAGCATGTACCTCCTTTTACGTGTTCCTAACGTCTCAGAAGCAACAATAACACCTGCCTTTTGAGCTTCCTGAGTCATTTTTCTGTTGTATGTTCCTTAGTTAATCATTACTCTGGTCCTAACAACTGAAAGCATATTAACACACCATAAATCACAGGAGAGGCAGGTGGAGCTCTGTGAGTTCTCTGACAGCCAATCTACATAGTGATTTCCAAAACAGCTAGGGTATATACAGAGACTTTGTGCCAAAACAAACAAACAAATAAACAACAACAACAAAAAATCACCTAAACAAAACAAAATCAACAACCAAACCCAACAATAAATAACTAATAAGATAAAGATTACTTACTACATTTTTCACTAATTAGGAGCATTCTTTTTTTTTTTTTTAGAGTGTACTCCTATGTGAGTGTTATATTGAATATACCATATGCACATTTTTGTGATAAGAGTATATACTTCTGTGCACACATTCAGAAGTCAGTGGAGGTCTTTGCATTTCCTTCTCCATCACAATATACCTCATTCCTGTGAAACACGGTGTCGCGCCTCGCTCGACCAGCAAGAAAGACGCGACCACCAGTTCTTCTCTCAAGCAGTTTTACTCAGGCTTTGTTTCCAGGAGAATCCCCCGAGCCACTCCCGTCACGCTCATTTATACCACCCAAACAGCCAATCACACTAAGCCACGTCTCACACGCTGATAGGCTCGTGGTGGGATTTCAACATAGATTCTCAAATTTAAGTAGAAAGCACTCTTGTCCACTTAGGCACCCCCTAGTACCATTCTTACGTCTTCAGATCAAAAGTGCTTACAGCGCTAGTTAGTATAATACTAGTTTGAAAAGCATTCTTCTACAGATCCCGGTCCAATGCCTTTATCCATTGAAATTTCTAAATCTTCATTCAATGCCTTCATGTCTGAGTCGAACAACAGTAACCCATGTTTACCTTATAGCACTCATGCCTTGGGTGTGTTCTTCACAGAGCAGACTGAGGCTTTATATTTCATGCTAGGCTACTATACCTTCTTCCTGGAAAGACAAAAAGTCATCTTCATTTTTTTTCTCTTTAAAACAAAATTCTCAGTTGGAGCCAGGTCCTCGTTGTGACATATTATGTGGAATCAAGTCCAGTATTTTAAGTCCTTTTTCTTTCAGTTCTGAAATCTTGTATCAACTACATCCTTTTTCTGAAGTTATATCATTGCAGGAAAAATAAAAGCTCTTCTTAGTTCTTTAGATATGTCAGCTTTGATCAGGAACTTTCCATCATTCAATTAACAATCCTGGATTTTCTAAGGAACATGTTCTCTCTGATTCTCTTAACCTTAGGTTCATATTTATAACATAGCATACACCCTCTTCACTTTTCTTATACCTTTGGCATCTCACATCTACCAGGCATGGTTAGCAGGAGATCTTACCATAAAGAATTCCTGACCATCTACCTTTTGCTAATACCAAAGTATTCTCCTTTAGTTTTGTTTGTTTGCCTTTTTTTTTGAGTCTTACTTGTTACCCTTCCATGTGTGATGCTTTGATTTCTTTGTACTGTAACTTTCTTCAGTAGGGCTTGTTAGCGTGCTATCCATCATGATGCCATCAATACCGTCTTTTCTTCAAATTGTTCATGTTAATGTTTTATCTGCAAATAGTAATCAAGTATTAAAAAGTAGAAATCTTTGATAACTATTTGTGTCATGGGTGAGCAAGAGACAATTTCCGTATAAATATTTACTGATCATGATGAAAAGAAATTGCTAGCTCTGGGGATAACTCAAAGGGTATCAACTGATGTTGAGCCTTATAAAGCAATGTAATGGAGAAAGTCACTTAGCATCATCTTAGCCTTAGTAGGAATGAATGACCTGCAAGAAAGAATGACAACTTTTTATGTCTTTTATTCTAATAAATTTCAATAGTTGAAATAAATACATCCATAGAGAGTGTGGTTAAAATACTTATAAGCACTAAGTTTTGGAGGAGTTTCTACTTTCAGCATTGCCAATGTGGTAACAATGTCTTCTAGAGATACTTTGACCTTTCTGTCTTTTCTATAACTGCACCCTGAAGGTTGGAATTAAAGTGGAAATAATAAAAGAAGAAGAGGAAGAGGTTAAGAAGGAGGAAAATATGTGTAGTTAAATGATTTGAGGAAGCATATGGAACAAAAAATTGTTTCAAAGTCTTTGAGAATTAGTAAGATCTGTCTTTATGGAAACAAAGGAATGCAAAAGTCTACAAGCCAAGGTGAAGAAACCAGCACCTATCCTGTCACCAGAATGATTCCAGGCTTGCCAAGGTAATTTACAAACCAGAAATGGAGAATAGAAAGAGCAGGTGCTGAGAAGCTATCAATATTTTTTTTCTTTTGGAGAAAATGTGAATATGATAGCTAACATTAAAAATATATTGGCATGTGTTCCTTTTAATGGCATGGACATATTTCATGAAATTGGTTGTTGGTCAATTTTATTGCCTTTCAAATACCACAGAGCATCCTAAAATAAATTGGGTGATATGTCCACTCCATTGTTTATCTGAATGTCCTTACGCAGCATGTGAATGCCCTGGTAAAGGACACGTGAGCATTCAGAAGCCTAATTGGTTTCTTCAGGACTATGCTTTCATAAACTGAAATGCTATTCTGCGGCGGTTGATGACTTGATTTTCAAACTCACTTGTGATAAAATATGTATCCCTGAAGTTGATGGTGAACTAACCCGTGAGAAGGATATCACAATTAAAATACCACATGAAAGCAAACACACTGCAGAATAGGCTACATATTTCAAGTTTAGCTTCAAGTGCAATCCTTGACACCTTTGACTGTCAGTAGGACCAGAGTTTGTAAGAAACATCGTCGGCCTACATGACTGCAACTGGCATCTCCAACGCCACCATGGTGTGCCAGATTATTTCAAGCTGAGCCACTCAGTAGCTTTTCATTGAGAAGTTTATTTCCATGTTTCTGAACTACCACGATAGTGATTCTGAAGAGAATCCATGAGGAGGCCGAGTGCATGTAGGTGGGTGGGCCTCTGGCATATACCCCACTGCTTCTTTGAACAGTGTTGGGTAATTCAAAGTGCCTCTGTCTACATTCACTCCTCCAATGCAGAAAACTACAGTACACAAGGGAGGGCATAAAGGAGACAGAAACTGTTTTAAACACTGTCTTTTTGCCACTTCAGCTCCTCGTCTTGGAGCCACGCTCTCCACAGTGAGGGGTGAAGGGCAAGATCTTTAACAAGAACAGAATGTTGCTTTGCAGGTTAATAATTCTCAAGGCATCACCACCACAGGCCTGAGGAGACTAGAGACCTACTTTCAAATATATCCAAAAATCACTGGAAGAGAAGGTGTGCGACCTCCCCTCTAATGATGGGGAGATGACAGACTGCCTTTCTCTGCATGTCACTGGGTTTTGAGTTCTGAGAATAAATTGCTTTGGTGGCGTTTTATGTTTCTCTCCAATATCCATGTGGCTGTCTTTGAATTACCCCTCTGTTAGGTCTCCTCACAAAACACACGCTCCATCTCTCATCCTGTAGACATAAATCTACTAAACTTTTAGAGGACTTTTCCCCCTCCCAATTCCCAGGATCTGCAGCTTCCCTTTGTTTCACTTCCGTCCTATTCTTTCACTTAAACTCCAGCCACGTCATCCTGGTTTGTTTGGTCTGTACAACAGGGTTTAGCGCGCTCTGTAATCGTTTCTTTTGGGTCCATTTTCTCTGACAGCATTACTAATATGCTATTAATCAGTTCTCTTGTTTTATTATAAGGATACTTGGTGTAAGAGTTCAAAAAAGAAATCTCTGACTGTACAATTTTGATTGCAGTGTTTTGATTTGAATTTCAGGGGCAAGACAGTTCTAAACCGGGAGAGAGCCACTTAGATTTTTGTATCTTTCAAACTGTCTTGCACTAAAAGAACCTGCTAGGTGTGTCTACGGTAAACAAACTGTCGTACAAAATATTGCATATGGAAACTTGGTGGGCTTTCAGGGCTAATGCTCACCTTAAATGTGCACTTCCCACAGTGCGTTAGATGTAGCGCATTCTGGAGCTCAGCAGGATGCTCTGTCTGTATGTCAAGGCTGAGAAGTTTCCAATTGTGTGTCAGGCAGATGCTGCGCACTGCACACAGGAGATGAGCCCTTGCCTATCTGTGTGTTTTAAATTTAAAAAAGTAAAGAGAAGCCTCAGAAGAGCATTTATGAATAGGGAGTTGCACTGAGTTCATTAGCATTTCGGCTCAGGAAAGCACCCACAACACTCTAATTGGTGTGCTTGGAGAAGCTGGAGGCCTGTGGCTGTTGGGCAGCTTAGCAGGTGGTGTGTTGGGGAGCTGCAGCAGCCTGAAAGGGCACCCGTCATGTGGGTGAAGAGTTCCAGAAAGGCCTTCTCTGCTGTCATCCCCGCAGGACCTGGGGACCTGCAGGCCTGACTCATGCCAGTGATGGCTGCGACATTTATGGGCCAGCCTCTGTGTCTTTCATCCAGAGACAATTACCAGGGCAGTGCTGAGGCAGGAATGAGCCTCTGGGCATAGTAGCTGTCATACCTACTGCCGAGGTTTGTGAATTAATGATCAGATGGATTCAGCAGGTTGTACAACATTAACTAGAAATTGTCAGCTCCTTGGTGAGTGTCCAGCAGTTGTCTCTTTATACTTTTCCTTTCATTCTGGGTCTGAATTTTAAGGAATAAACAATATTTTAGGTATCCTGCTTCCTTGTTTTTAAGACACTTTTAATCTGAGCAGGACTCTTGCAAGCTCCTGTTTTCACTCTGCTTAGGGTTGATGGTAGCGTGGCCAAATGTGATGTAATATTTTTCATCTTCACTCCATTGTTATATAGTAAGAGGAGCTGATGCTTTCTTGACCACAGCATCTCATTATCATGTTCCCATGCTGTTGGACCATATTCTATACATCCTTGATAATGATTTCCATAAATTTAGAAGAATGGGTTTTAAGAATGGCACCAGCATAGCTCGCCTAATGCCATTGTTATTCACTCTCCCTCTTCCTCCCCACTCCCTCCTTCCCTCCCTCCCTCCTTCCCTCCCTCCCTCCTTCCTCTCCTCTTCTCTCTCTCTCTCTCTCTCTCTCTCTCTCTCTCCCTTCTTCCTGCCTATGTGGTGGATATGTAATTAGCAAAGTATAAAATATACCCATGGTCATACTTATCATTGATAATGGAGGCTTAAGTGGAATATGTTTCCATGTCTAAAGCTAAAAAGAATTCAAGGACACTGAACTGGTAACAGAAGGAGACTGACAAGCTGCCAATACAGCTTGATGAACTTGGGTTCCTGGAAGCTGGCACACTCCGTTAAGCATTGTGTAAAACTTCTCATGTTTTACTCACACAAAACTTCTTGTGATAGACCATGGCATATTGTCAAATATTATTAAATTCCCCACTATAGCTGAATGAAGATGTTTGAAGAAAAAATTGTTTGCCCCTGATTTTTACCAAGAGTATTAACAGTTTTTATAATATTCATATTATGGTTTATTAGAACACTGATAGAAACTAGGGCAAAAAGTAATAAGGGATAGTGTATCTAACGTAGTAGCTTGGACATCCAACTAACTTATTCTGAGTTCCTTTTTTTCTTTCTTGGCTGTGCCGTCCTGGTATTTCCATCCACCCACAGTGAAGCCTTCCAACAAAGCTCTAGCCTTTCCTCCCAGTTGCCTTTGGAATGAAAACAACTTACTCACCTGAAAGATGAATAATTAATCATTTCTTCCCACTGGGAGAAATTCCTACATATGGCTGAATAGCAGGGGGCACTTAGAGGAAGAGTTGTCAAGAGGTGGCCTTTTTCTCTCCTGCAAAATGTTAAAGAATGCTATTTTTCACCACATGCAGAAGCAGAACATCAGTAAACAAGAACACTATAATGCTGCCACACAGCAGGAATTCTAGGAAGACAGAGAATAAAAATAATTTAGTGAAAAATTCCAAAATTGACACTTACTATTGTTTTTATAAATAAAGGCATATCGAATGGCCTTCATTCCTCTGTTGATTCCTATTCCTTGGCTTTATTTAATATGACCATGCAGACATCCAGAATGCTCAGGAAGTACTCTCTGAGACTGTACCACAACCCATAAAATAGAGTGTTGCTTCATTTGATTCCTCGATTAGGGAGCGTTTTGTTTAGTCTCTGTGTATTCTATCAATCAACAGTTTCTAAAGACATATTTTTTCAGAGTGTCCAAAATAGGTTTGCTACTTGAAGAGTCTCATATGTCCTCTCATATGGAGAGGAGCTGTGCCTGACATGAGGATGGGGTGGAGTCTACCCTGATGGCCATGGCTTTGAAGGCATATTTTGGTCACCTATTGTGTGGTCCCTGTTCCAGAGAAAGGTGTGATTTTTTTTTAAACTCCAATTCAAGAAATCTACCATGCACTTTTACTCACATGGGAGGTAGAATATGTCAATATGGATTCTATGGCAAGTGTTTCTGGGCTCTGGAAAGGCCTTGCTGCCGTTTGAAATCTGGCTCTAACATTTGATCCTTACTCAACACATGCTCAAGGGAAAGTTTGCCACTGCACATCTCTGCCCTTGTTTTCTTTTGATGTCAGTATCAAGGCTCAGTACCTATGCACGTCAAGTGTATGGATACTGCCTGCTAAAGGAGGAAAGAGTAGGTGTTCTTAAACCTTTGAAAGACATCATTTATCTCCATAGCTTAGCCTAATGCTGTTCTCGCCTAAGTTAAACCATAATGGTAAACAGCATTTTCAAAGAGAGACTGCTGTATAGGTGAAGACAGAACTTGTGGTGGATGTAGTAACAGTCAACAAGGCCCTTTGAAGAATGGACTTTTCTAGAAGCCTGGAATCATATTCCTTTATAGAGTCAGAACATTTCTGTGCAGGACAGGTGAACCGATGTGATTGTCCACTCTTATTTCTTTCGCTCCAGGCACTTTATCTCAGAAATTGATTTCTCCTAAATTGGAAAAGATAACTTACATTCCTATTGGAAGACTGTGTGTTTGTTGCCATTTGGCCCCTGTTTCCCCCCAGCAAGATATAATAATGATAAACTTTGAAACAATGCTCATGGGACTTGCTAGAGGTATACACCCTGACCCTGCCCTGTGGAGGACAGTGTGTATCAATAGAGGTACTTCTAGCATTAGGCTGAGAAAACCCTCCACGGTGCAAGACTCAGGTCCACATTTCAGCATACTCGGTAGCCTGGGTACTGAACCCCAAGAAGCCTCTTGTAAATGGCATGACTCTATCCATACCTTTGTACCCTGGAAGAGAGTGGCACACCTGCCAGGCAGGGAAGACATGGGATAGACAAAAGGACATGTGGGGCATGATAATGTGAAAGAAATGTGGGGATTTTGTTACACTGGTGAGTGGCTGTATGAGGAGACGAAGCAGATAATGAGCAAGAAAAACCGAGTAAATTACCCTTTGGTCAAAAATGCCACAGTGTATCTAATGCCTTATATGAATAATAGGAAGATTCATAGGGAGACTTCTCTAGGCAGAAAGGCATACAGGTTTGTAGTGAGTGGATTCCCAGACACTGAGGTGTGGTATCTCCCCCACAGTCATGGCAAATTACCTCCCATAAGCATCTTAGCCTGAACCTCTGTCTTGTTTACTCATTGGATCCTTTGGTGACACAAGGCACTAGACAAGGCGTGTGTTGCATACTCTTTAATTGACATCCACCAGTTGCCAAGTCAGAACACTGGGAGCGCAGCTTCCTCTTGCCCTGAGCAGGCTGATCTTGTAGATGGTTGTGTGTGGAAATTCTCCTTTCTTGCTGTTGGGGGCAAGAGAGGCACTGTGGTGAGACCTGGATAAGTTTTTTTTTTTTTCCTTTATTCAAACTTCACAATCTTCCAGCGACACTTGGGTTTCTAAAGTCCTGCCGACAAGCTGACAATTTTGTTTTAGGGGTTTGATAGGAAGTGAGAGATTAAATACTGCAAACTGTGAGCACTAAGCTCTCCCCTAGGTAAATAAACAAATGAACTTCCAAAGAGACATAAAATTGCTTTTCCAGAGTTAACTTCCACTACCGCTTTAATAAAGCTTGTAAAAATATCCTCTAATCGCTCTGTGGCACTTCAGACATCACGGAGATTCTCCTTCAAATCCTTTACGACTTCCTTGTTGTACAGGTAGATGTTTACATTATGAAAGATACCTCTAATTAGCTAAACAAGAAGAACCAATGACATAATTCCTCACATGGAAATTCAGCCTTGCGGGCCGAGCTCCCTGGGCCAGTGTTCTGCTCTTCATTCTTAAGTTTGCCTGTGTTCGTCTACACACATAAGCAGCAACTGTTGGAAATAGGTCCATGGAGAAAGAGTACTCCGTCTGGACTCACACCGGACATAGATCTGCGGAGTCTGCAGTCTAAGGACCCAGTGCTTATGGTCTGGGTCTATATAACAATGCGAATGGGCTATAAACGGAGCATCTAAGCCTTTGAATCCTGAGAAGACCCTTGGCCACTTCAAGATGAATCAATGACGGGACACTCAGGTGGTGGGAAGCATTACTGCAGATTTTCTGCTGTCTCATGGCCTCGAGCTCTATGTGAGGAGAGGAAGGGCAGCAGATACTTCTGTTCTTGCTCAGCCCCTGCGGATGAGGGCACATTGGCACCCCTGGGGTGAAGTACAGGAAACACTGTGATAGCCATTGCTTGTACTTTCTGTGCTTGTTTCTCGATTATTCTAGTCTGTGGCTTACTGAAGACAAGCTTTCTCTTGTATGCCTTCAGTCTTGTCTGGCAACGCCTCAACTACTACACTGTTCAGGGTCCAGTGGACGGCGCTGTGACTCCTGTGGGATTTTGAAGGAAGTGTCTTTAAGACTTTTTCTCTTTGAACTACACGTATACAATCTGGAAGCCTATAAACACATCCCATGAGCGATATCAGCTCCTTTAAAAAAAAAAAAAAAAAAGAATGGATGCTAGTATATAGGAAATAAAATGATACCTTCTTAGATAGGCATTTTTCAGCGCCCTCACTAGCAGGAAAGTTCTCAAGTTCCTAATTAGCTACAGTTGTTGCTCTGGCACATACTAATCCTGCACAGTATGTTACCATGTTTTTTCTCATGCATGATCTTAATTTTCTGATCTCATGTCCTGGTTTCATGGGGTTGGCAGTAAAGTCACACAAACTGAATTTGTGCCTGTGCTAAACACGCACACTTGCACATGCGCGTGCACACACACACAGACACACATACACACACACTTTTTTTTTTATTCCATCAGCTGAGTACCACACAAACTAACTTTGGGATGATTTGGCCATTCAGGTGCTTAAAGAAACAGTAAGAGGCAGCCTGGCAGCTGGGAGAGGTTCAACAGGTCATATTTGAGGGAGAGAATGGCTAAGGTCCCTGGGAAAGAATATTATAAAGGGTAGGGACGGGTTGAGGAAAAATGTCTCTCTGACATCGCTATATTCACCTTTTATCTCAGCTCACCTTTTGATTTGAGAACATATTCTACGTGTGTTAAAAAATGTATTCTGTTTCTACATAAACATATATAACCTATGCATTCCTATTTTGGTAATAATACTTACAGTGTATTAGTACATATTAAAATGAACATATACTAAGCTTGACATAGTAGTAGAAATTTCTCATTTCATAAGGTAGGCTTATAAATAGATCGAGGCATTTATAGTTATATGTGTGCCAAGGGTTCTATTCTGGTCCTGTTTCCCCAAGCACACAGGGTTTTGTTAGACACCTGCTCTTGTTTTTCAAGTACCAGAATATATCTATGGACGCCAAGCTCTGAATTGGCTGCATTTTCCCCCTTCCCCACTGGAATTTCCTAATAGTGTCATAATTTTCTAACTCCTTATATTCTTGTGTGAAGGTTTACGTTTTAATCTGGCACCTACATTCGCTCTCACTCCTGACTCAACTCTTCTCTTCATCTCTGATCAGCCAACCAAGTTATTCTCAAACACAATTTCTGTTTTGTTTTGTTTTTTTACTAGTTCCTCAGTTTTCCTTCTGCCTACTGAGCCACTACCTCAAATTCCCACAGCCCATCCTACAATATGCAAGGTAAAAGCCCATGGTCGGAGACATGATCCCCCAAGGAGACAATCCTTCTAGTGCCAATGAGGTCAGCTAGAGACAAACATTTTATGTGATTTCTCTGAGCATCTTATAATGTGTTCCAAGCTCATCTTTCTAGATTGACATGCTGTGGACAAAATATTTTATTCTACTCTAGGCATAAATCAGCCAGGTCTTAAACAACTTGGTCAAGGTGAACAGGAGCAGTCATTTCAGGTCTAATGTCTGAACTGAATGACAGACACACTAACATTTTTTTTCTGATTCCCCCTTATTTTTAATTAGTTGTGTGGGATTTTAGATCATATTTACTTGTGTGTATTTTGATCATATTTACTTCCTTTCCAAAATTCTTCCAGATCTACCCCATCTCCAAAAGGCAACAAGAGTGGGTGAAGCTGCATCTGTCAGCTTGAGGTGTGTTGTTGCAGTGTAAGAAAGATTGTTTAAATGACCTTCTTACAACTCTTACTTTCTACTTCCTTCTGTAAAGCTTCTGAGACAACAACCTTCTACTCTGGGAATTACTGAGGGCCACAGGTCTTCCTTTTAAAGAGCCAGCAGCAGCCCATAGAGTACTGGACCCAGATCACTGAAGACATAGCACAGTGTGCTAACGGTTGGGATTATCAAGTAGCCCGAAGGAGCCTAGGACATCTACGTGTGAATTACACCACAGTCGTCCCTGGAGAAAAGAGACAAAATGAACTCCTTGCTTCTTGAGCAAAAGAGAATTCGACTTTCATCTGAGTCCCAGGGAACTTTTTTATGGCCCGGGAACCTGGCATGCGCCTCATCCAGTCAGGCACTGGGGTATTTTTTTTTTTTAAGCTAAAGCTGTGCTGAGGACCACAGGTGGGCAGAGCTGGGACAAGAATGGCCCAGTCTTTCCAGAACATATAAATAGCTAATAGTACCATGTCCTGCAAGGACCCAGACTGCCCCACTAAGATTCATCCATCCTACAAATCTGCTGCATATATGCCTGCTGAAGAACATGACCGTGCTCGTCTTTGATACAGTCTCTGCTGCATTTACCTAACATTTGTGAAAACCATTGCATGTTCAGCGCCTCTCTGGATCTCAAGCTTGCGAATTTGGCCCTTGGTTACATATGCTCTTGAGTGGAAATCGCTCAGCATCCCTCAGAGTTTGCAAAGCATCATGGAAAATCATTGACATGAAAAGCGTTAAAATATGTAAATTATTGCTATTGTTCTTCAGTGCTTTTTCACATAGGATATGATCAGTTCATGGACAAAGTGAGACTGCTTTCCTGTCAACAACGAGTATGCGTACAGCATGGGGTCCTTCCCTACATGACAAGTATTAGTTTTGTAAAATTTTTAAAAAGTTGTCTCAAACCTTCAGATTTTTTTTTAATTCCATTTTCATGAACCTCTTTTTACCCCTGCTTTCATTTGTGTCTCTCTATTTTGAAGAAAAATTTCAGTTTGTAGGCAGTTGCGGAGCTGTGCAGTAGTAAAGGCAATTGAAATTAATCTTATTCTCATCGTTGTTAGGTAGATTATGATTTCAAGACAGAGCAACTCACTCTTCATATACATTTTAACTAATACTGATTGAGGGGACATGTCCCTATAGTGTAAGAGCAGTGAGCATTCAACTACTTTTAAAAAATATATATTTTATTAATTTATTCATATTACATCTCAATTGTTATCCCATCCCTTGTATCCTCCCATTCCTCCCTCCCTCCCATTTTCCCCTTACTCCCCTCTCCTATGACTGTGACTGAGGGGGATTACCTCCCCTGTATACGCTCATAGGGGTATCAAGTCTCTTCTTGGTAACCTGCTATCCTTCCTCTGAGTGCCACCAGGTCTCCCCCTCCAGGGGACATGGTCAAATATGGGACACCAGAGTTCAAGTCAGACCATACTCTCCACTCAACTATGGAGAATGTTCTGTCCATTGGCTAGATCTGGTTAGGGGTTCGAAGTTTACTGCACGTATTGTCCTTGGCTGGTGCCATAGTTTGAGCAAGATCAACTACTTTTTAAAAAACACTTTTATTATTATTGTTTCTTTTTATTTTTTAAGAGACAGGGCCTACCAGTGTAACTTTTACCAAATGTCACTTTTTAAAAAATATTTCTATTTTGTTTTTTTTTTTAATGAAGGTTTATGCTATGTAGTCCTGCCTGGCCCTGAACTCACTATGTAGACCAGATATGGCTTTGGAAATGTCCAGCCATCCCCCTGCTTTTGACTCTTGAACACTGGTGCAGGCTGTCATGACTGCCTTCCCATCTAGCTGTTTCCTTGAGCAGGTGATGAGCTGGCGTCTGCACACACAGCTGGGATGAAGTCCACAGGACACGCATCTTCTGATCCCTGCATGTGGCTGAGGAACAGTTAGGCGGCTCCTCCCTTCATCTCTCGCCTACATACCTACTACATAAAATAATTTCATGTTAAACCAATCAAAAGTAATTATATTTACTTGTGGGGTACAAGACGATATTTTCATATATCTACAAATGATAGAATATTATCAGAGCAGACTAACCCACCTAAGTACTGCTGATCATCCACTATTTATCTACATATTTATTTATTTATGGTTTTTTGAGACAGGGTTTCTCTGCATAGCCTTGGCTGTCCTGGACTCACTCTGTAGTCCAGGCTGGCCTCAAACTCACAGTGATCTGCCTGTCTTTGACTCCATGAGTACTGATTAAAGGCCTGCACCAACAGTCCCAGCTATGATCCGCTCTTTTAAGTTTTCTGTAACACAGGATATATTACTATTGACTGTAATCACATTTCTGGAGAAGAAGTGTCTAAAATGTCTTTCTCTTCCCAGCAGAACTGCTGTGCCCTTGACCGCCTTGATTCTCCTCCTCATCAGCCAGGGTCGGGAACACCCCCTATCCTCCATTCTACAAGTTTGGGCTTTAGACTCTGTACTAAACTGAGACCACCATTTTACTTTCTGTGCCTGGCTTACTTCACTTAGCTGAGCATCCTCTAGATTTATACATATTGTAGCAAAAAGCCATCCTTTCTTTAAAAAGAAACTTTTATTTGTATGGTGGTCCAATTAGGTGAAAAATATGGATTTATTCCCTCCTTTGTCTCTAGAAATCACCAAACCCTTTTTTCTTTATTAAAAAATTCTCACAATATATTTTGATCATGTTTCTCTCCTCCCCATTCCTCCCTGTCTCCCTATCTACTTAATTCTTTCTCTTTATCGCTCTTAAAAGACAATCAAAAACAAAAGAAAAAAGACAAGAAATGCACACCCACCAAAACCAGTATGAAAATGCCAAGATGAAGAAAAGCCTCCATGGGTAAATCCATACTGCTGCTCTAAGTCGGGTTCTCACAGGCTGTATGCAAACAAATGCAGATCGATCTACTCATTGCATCATTGGCGACCAGGCTAATTGTGATTCATAACTGCCACCCACCATTTGTGCATTTTGTGAGCAATTCAGAGCACAGGTAATTATGGTAGATTGCTCCTCTGCCAAGAAGACATTGCATAAATCCTTCAGCTGAGGCACAACTGACACGCTGTGAGTAATAGACGGCACCATGGAGAAGATTTATATTCAAAGCCCAGTTAGCTGGAATGCTTTCTACTTTTCATTTCTCAATGACCTGACTGGAACCAAGGCTCTCAGTTATTTCCCAAATTCTCCATTTTCATGATAGGCTAATCAATAAAGAACAACTATTAATTCAGAGTCACTCTGATAGACTGGGACTAGACAATTTTACTATGGAATTGATTACTTCTGTGATTTACCACTGGGGATAGACACGTTGGAGGTCATTAGAAGTACACTCCTTCCTAATTCTTGGCCCTTGTGTTATGCACAGGTTTCTTCCATCTATCACAACCATCTAGACCCTTTTATTCTCCTGGACCAGGAAGCCCGGAGTAACAGTTCCAGCAATCAACTATCACATAGTATAGCATGAAACTTCAATGAAATAGGTGATAATTCCTTTAGTTAGGCTGAGATTTTCCAGATCACCAGACAGGACCTTGTATTGCTGGTTCAGAGCTTCGGATCACCATCCTTGCTGATACAGCAGGATAGGAGAATAATACCGGAGCTTCAAGGGTAATGGGTTTATAAGGAAAAACTGTAATTAGGGGTTGGGGTCACAGGGAAACCATAAGCAGGGGTCATGAGTCTCAGGAATGTCAACCTTCAGGCAGGTTGGGTGGAGGCTGGATCTCCAGGGAAAGTTGTGAGTCTCAGGAATGTGGACCTTCATGCGGGTTGGGTCCACGAGGCTGAATCTCAAGGGAAAGTTGTTTTATCTCAGAGGATCATTGGACGTTAATTGTATCTGATTGTTCGAGTGGCAGGTCTAGTTTATAGCAGTGTGTGGTCTTTCCTTGAACTGAGGAAGTAGTGAAAACACCTGGAAGACAACTTCTCACAGACCATGGCTTTAATTGTAAAATATATAGGCTATGGGGTTAATTTTGCCCCTACATTCTCAAGACAAGGTTCTCAGGGTCTGGGATGATTCAAGGTCCTGTTTCCATGTCTTAGGAAGTTGGGTACGCTCAAGTTCCTTGTACATAACTGCTCTCTCCCTCTCTCTGTCTCTCTGTCTCTGTCTCTCTCATGTCTCTATTTCTCTCTCTCTCTCTCTCTCTCTCTCTCTCTCTCTCTCTCTCTCTCTCTCTCTCTCTCTTCCCCCCTCAACATTTTTTATGGCCATATTGGCGTATACACTACCTTGAGTAACTTAATCCCTAGGAGCCAGAAAAGGATGCTGCATCACCTAGAACTGAAGTTACAAACAGTTGCTCTCAAGCATGTGGGTGGGAGTTGAACTTAGGTTATCTGGAGGAGCAGCCGATGCCCAGAACATTCTAGCCATCTCTCCAGCCTCCAGTATGGACTCTTCAATGAGCAGTTCTGTGCTAAACAAGTGTCAAATGTTATCTACAAAATTATCTCAGACACTCTTCGGCTCCAAAAGCCGATGATTACACAGAATGTGCCAAAGACACATTTTCTGATTCTAAAGCTAAGCAGCTTGGATCTGAGAGACTTTCTAAACATTTCTTTCTGATAACATTTCTAGCTATTTTGTGAGTTTCATATGCGAGCTCTGTTTTGACATCTCCACAGCATCTTCTACCTTGTCCAGCTTCTCTCATCTTTCTGCCACCCTTATCTAATTCATGACCTCTTCTGTAATTATTACTGTTCATATAGATAAGCTTTTGCCATCTTTGTAGTAACTTGATGACCATTTACTTTCTTCGCACAGAAGTTGGAGATCTTAGGTTAATTACTGAACTTACTTTACAAAATTTTTCATTTCATTTTTATTTACTTCTTTGTGTGTGTTCATGGGGTTGAGGGATACAAGGCATATGGTAAAGGACAGCTTGTGAGAGTAGATGCCTTTCCTCCTACCATGTGGATCTTGGGACTGAACTCAAGGCTCTTGAATCCTGAAAGACTCTTTCATTGCTTTCTGTGCGTTCATCACACTTATTCTGTGCAGTTTTTCTTGCATAGAACTGCAAGAACCTGTCCATGTCATTGCAATAATAAAGATTTTCTTTAAGCCTTGTTGCTGTTATTGTTGTTTACTTGTGTTGTAAATACAACCATGGCCTAAAGTTAATGAAGGTACATCCAAGAGTACGAACACATTATAGAGTTAGGTCCTTGTCTGCAGGAGTGTAAGGATAAAGCTCTTATTCCTCATACATCTATATTTGCTAGTTGGATCCAGTAAAAGGTGTTTTTCCCATACCTTCCCTAAAAGAAACACTTGTACTGAAAAGGCAAACTTTATCTCTGGATTAGTATGCCTATCCAGGATAATCTTTGGGGACCTTATGGTTTTCTTTGACAAACATTCAGAGGACACATTATGTGCTACTCTGAAGATGCAAAGATACAGGACAAAATCACAGAGCCCAGATGTGTCTAGTCTGTTCCCAGTGCTGACCTTTTGGCATAGGATGATGGCTAGTCTCTGCATGCAGGTGATTTTCATGTTGTGTGTGCCTCCCAAAATAGCAGTGTGCTGTTTCTGAATTATCTCACTTTTCTTGCAATTTAGTCTTTGATCTGCTGGGGGAAAGTGTCAGCAGTTGTAAAATTCAAAGCCTCAATGCAAATGCATCCATGTCCTCTATATTTTAGTACAACATTAGCTCCAAAACACTGGCATCGTAACCTGCTGCACATAAACCTCTTCTCTACCTTCCAGAATCACTTTGACCATGTAGCATGTGCACTGAGGCTTTCATGGGGTCTAAAATCAGCATACAGGAGTGGTGAACACTCTGCATTGAGATGTTTTGCCTCTCAGTCATGTCTGGTGATTCAGGCTTGTAATCCCTACTACTTGTAAGTTGGAAATTTACACGTAGATCTCAAGTATACACCGTGTCTAAGCCACAGTGCGTATTCGAGACCAGATCAGCAACTTTGGCATGTAACAAAACAGGAAATTAAGAAGGGCTTGGGAATGTAGCTCTTCGATAGAGCATTTTTCCAGTGTGAGTCCGTATGGTAATCCCGCACTATCTCAAAATAAAGTAAATAAATAAATATGTGAATAAATAATTAGTCTAGTCTGTAGTTTAGCACTTCACCCCCTAGCCAACCTTTAAACTGGTAAACCAGCCATCATTAATGTAGGAAAAGGATTTAAGTGTTACAATAAAACCGTCTTTTGTCAGCAGTATTGTAACACAGCAAAAATCATTCCAAAGTTGGAAAAATACTTGGAAATGTGACTGCGACATCAAACAAGTTGTTTTTTGACCTTGCATATACATATACATCTTGAGTTCTGAAATTTCTGCTTTGTTAAAAAACAAAAACAAATGAGATGGATGAGGTGGAGATGTAGATTGGCTGCAGAGATCTTTCCCAGAATATTTATAGAAGTAAAATATCAAGTTACTTAGTTTAATTAAAATCAAGAACTTTAGACATAAGACAACATTGTGCTTATAGGTAAAAATGTTCTATTTTCCTAAAATGTTGTTGAAAAAGTAGCTCCAAATTTAACTATTCTTATCATAACTAGGAAAAAACAATAAACAAATTAAATATTGATAGTAAACCTGAAATTAACAATAATATAATATAATAATAATGTTAGATTATTCATGAGGTATGATACATTATGCCCTCCAAAACAGCTTAAAAAGTATTTAAATTTGAAGAGGTCAAGAAAGATGATGCAAAGAAATACTATCTTTATCATTAAATCATCATAAAATAAATAAAATGATTCCTCTTAACCTTGTTCGCTGAATGTCTTTCAAAGTGGGAAATGGCAGCCTCACTCCACGCCTGTGTGTTTAGCTCTTTCCTTTCATTCAGCTAAAGGAAAATCAATGTAGTTGTCACTGGCTCAAAAAGAATCACTTAATTTGAGGCTACTCATTTTAGAACTGTGGACTCCCTGATGGAATCTGGAAATGCAAACATGGGCCAGAGTGGTCTGGCTTTTCTCCTGCTGCTGGTAGGAAGGGATCTTCTGGCAAGGCTTCAGGCTAGCTCCCCAGGACTGCAGGTATTGTCTCCTGAACACTAATCCTTAGTGACATAGTTGTGACTGTTTAAATAGCCAGTTCGAGTCACGTTGTACAAGTGGGGAGCTCCTGGCTGACAAGTGATATACAAAAAGGAAGGCTCTGCCTTTCAAGATAATTCAGGCTGTTATCAGAGTAGAAGCAGCTGCGTTCTGGACTTACCTAGAGATTCTTCTTAATGTGGCATGAAAAAGCAACAAGTGTTAAGAAAAAAAGAAAAAAGAACACACACACACACACACACACACACACACACACACACACACACATTTTTTGTGCAAGAATTCCAGGGAGGTGAAGTTCTGCAGGTAGGAAAATTACCACAATGGGGTAGGAAATAAGCTGGGAATATATTTTACACTGTTTTGAGTAGTTTCCAATTGTTATTATGATCTTTGATCTGAATATGTATGTTGCTTCAGAGTAAAAACATGTTAGAATCCTTATCAGTCAGCGAAATGTCTTCACCAATCCAAATGAATTGGAATGTGTAACTAAACTAATCCCATTTTGTACATTAGTAGGGAGGCGGTTGGGACACTGTTACTCTGAGCAAAAGGCAAGTGCTTTCTCCAGTGTGTGGCTGATGTAAATTAAGCATATACACCATTTTGTAAGTGAATGGGACTCACAGGAAACAGGAAACTGATTGCCATCAAAGAAGGGCCTGATTGCTAACCACTGCTTAGTGTTTAAGCCTAACATCTGGCCAGCTCAGAGGGAAAACATGCCAGGCTGAAAACCTGTTTACTCCAAACTCTCAACTCACACACGCACAGAACACAGACAAGGAGACAGCTGATGTCCTTCAGATTTCTGTTGCTAAACAAATGTAACTCATCTTCAAGCAAAAATTGACTATTTTTTTTCTTTCTACCCCTCCCTGATTTTTTCCTCAAGCTATTGAGTAATGGATAGGGGTGGAGGGAGAAAATTAGGGTGATTACAGTTCTTTAAAAATATAGAAAGGATGATTTTGATTTTGTATTTCATCATGTACGTACACTTTAATCCATGTAGAATTGTATTATTTAATTCGTCTCAGGTTGTGCAAGTGGAGACAGATGAACTCAGAACCTTGCATGCCTCTACTCTAACAACCTTTCCCCAGCTTCTACCAAGGGATTTCAGCTCCATCACTTTTTAGCCTCTCCATGTTGGCTACATTTAACCCAAAGATTGAATGCCTCCACATAGCAGTCATTGCAATAACAAGGGGAATAGGGTGAAAGAGGGAGGGAGGGTGGAACGGGAAGATACAAGTGACAGGATAACAATCGGGATGCAATCTGAATAAACTATCTTAAAAATAAAAACGAAAAGTGAAAACAATCTTTCCTTGGCTATTCAAGGTTAGGGCCTGACTGGTGTTCATTTACCTGGATAGCACTTAAATTGTCATCATAATTTCTTAATCGATTATCTATCTTCCTAATCCTAAATCCAATTGGGTAAAACTGTTTTTATGTACCTAAATAAAAAACTGACACATGACAGTTATTAAGAAAATGTAAGTTGGATGACTGAATGAGCAATTTAATGAATGCAAATTATTTTCTATCAGTCTAGTGTAAATATAGGAATAAGAGATTGTAAAGCTGATGAGGAGGCCTGGAGAGACAGTTTACATTAAAAGTCACTTGCTGTGCAATCCTAAGGACCAGAGTTCTGGTCCCAGAATCCACATAAAAAGCCAGTCACCGAACCCATGCATAGAACCCCAGCCCCAAGAGGGCCTGAATCTTTGAGGCCTGTAGGCTCCCAGTCTAGAGGAGAAAATGTGAGTTTTGTGTACAAGGAGAGACTTTGCCTCAAAAAAATAATCAAAGAATACTGAGGTAGAATACCTGATGACTGTGCACCCCTGTACACACTTGTACACGTGGCAGCACACACTACATTGTTAAATACATAGACACACATACACTCACACAAAAGTGTGTAAATTATGATGATGCAAAATAAAGGATTTGAATGATGACTATACTAACAAGACTGATCATATGACTATGTATACCCATGGCTATCTGTTCAGATGCTCTTGAGAGACAGGAGGTTATGTGTATTTGCTGCTGTAGATAGACTAATAATAAAACTTACAGTTAAATGTGCTCTTAATTTAAACTGATGGTTGAAAATAATACAAATTGAGGTTTAAGGCATTAATCATAGGAACTGTAGTCCTTGCTGGAGTTGGGGTTTTTGTTGTTGTTGTTGCTGTTAGGCCCCTGTTGGGCAGCTTCACGGGATAACTTTCCCACTTCCCCAAAATATAATTTAAGCCCTGATGTCCAACAACATGGAGTGAACTAAAATTAGCATTGATTGATTTAGTGCTCAGGGCCAACTTAAAGTGACATGTGAACATGAGCAAAAGCTGGTTTCTAAATCCTATAAATCTCAGTAGGGACATTTCATTGGTCCATTTCAGCATAATCTTGTTCTCAGGGATAAGGCTTTCTAAGTCAATATTTTTCTAAGAGCCTGACTTTTTTGTTGTCCACTAAATATGGTAGTCTTTGTTTCTTCTATGACCATGTGAGAACAGAAGGAAAATGTCTTCTCATAGAAGACAAGGCAAAGTGTATAAACTTCTTGCCAAAGGTTATCACAGTCTAACTGCAAGAAGGAATGTGGGGGGAGGGGTCTCTAAACAAAATGTTATCCTATCTGATGCTGGCACCAATTTCTTAGTATTATTAAGCAGCGTGTGCAATGGTCACAGTTGCTGAGACACAAGCGGTTAGGGACAGCCCCATTGGCAGAAAGGAGCCTCAGAGGACGGGAGAGGTCTTCAAGGAAGAAATCACTCAGAGGCCAGGAAGATGGCTTTCTCCCAGCTTTGCCTCCGCCCTCACCCCCAACCCCTGCCAAGCCTTTGGCACAGCTTTCTGCTTCTCATCCTGAGACCCCACATCTGTTTGCTCACCTCAGGTCTGCACCCTTACCTCTCCCATACTCTTTCAATTAACATTTTTTCCTCCTGTCCTTGTTCTCTTGCTTTTATTTGCTTTGCTTTTAATCTATAGCTATTTTATATGTGGTTATGTGTTCCAAATTCTGAACCAGAAGGGAATTAAGTTTGAGGTTGACATGAAATTGCAGCTTCTAAATAAACATACGGGAAAATATGAGTTAACTTTACCTGAATTCTTTAGTTGTAAAAGCTTGAATTCTACCCCAGACCTTCTGTAGCTTCAATTTCTTATTTTTAATATCTTAAGCATAAGAAAACAACCAACCAGTTCTGCTTTGCCTCAGACTGGGGAGTCTGACCCTGCCTGCCTAAGTCAGGCTGCCCATGGACAAATTAAAACAGTTGGTCACATGACATTAAAACAAAAAAAAGCCCAAGGCCAATGTGCTTATAGGTTTTGTTTTTGTTTTTGTTTTTTGCCTGTCAATCCTAATTATTCTAAAAACCAAAGCCAAACCATTCCAATTTTATATGTGTGTTACATAAACAACCATTTTTGTTTTTTCAGATGATCTTTGATGATTCTAGGGTGTTGTTTATTTTATGTTTGTTTTGTTTGCATTGCTGGAAAAAGAGCTCAAGACATCTGAAGATATATAGGGGCTCTGAATCTTAGTCCCTTCCGTGTGTGTGTGTGTGTGTGTGTGTGTGTGTGTGTGTGTGTGTGTCTGTGTGTGTGTGTGTCTGTGTGTGTCTGTGTGTGTGTGTCTGTGTGTGTGTGTTCTATATGTAGATAGATTGCTCGATCAATTGATAGATAGATAGATAGATAGATAGATAGATAGATAGATAGATATGCATAAATATAGAGAGAGACAGAGACATAGAGAGACAGAGAGACAGAGGTAGAGACAGAGAGACAGAGCAAAAAAGGCTTATGTAATTGATTTTCAGTTCAAGTAAGATAAACTGTGTAAAGCACTTGACATAATGTCTCATAGGAAATACCCAATGAATATCAGATATCAGGTATCCTTTTCAATGCTCCAGAATACATTTTTCATCCTGAGATACTAATCTCTGAGGAGGCAGGTCTCTCCATGGACTTCTCAGTTGGAAGCTGGCTTTCATAGACTACCACTCCTTGTTTTCTGACATCATATGCTTTTCTCCTTCCAAGACAGGCCATCTTTCTCATGGTGCTTAGCAGAGTTCCCTTCACTGACTCCGAATAATTGTCTGAGTGGCTGCAGGCCTAGCACCTTTGTAGAGTCTCAGAGCAATCCCCACCCCCCCCAGCCCCCACTACCCTGCCCCCCTCCACTCATTGGCAAGAGAAGGATTCTACCTCTTTTCATTCGACAATCATCTACAAACTCAGGATTTCTCATTAGATCTGTTCCCTCAGCCAACTCTGCTTGCTGAAAATCGTTTGCATTAGTCAGTTCTTTTACTTACTTTACAACAACTGTAAATTTTAAATTAATGCTAGACAAAGACCCACTTTGTCTTAATCAGTAAATAGATAGATGATAGATAGATAGATAGATAGATAGATAGATAGATAGATAGATAGAAAGAAAGATAGATATTTTCTCCCACATACTTGCTTGGTCAAATAAGGTTTCAGACATTATTTGGCATTGACCTAAGCAGCACTCATCCTTAGCGTGGCTCATATCTCCTTGATGATGAAAACAAAGAACAAAGCATTCCCTTTGATAAGGAGCAGTGAGGTGGTGCCATTACTCAGCTCTCCAGATTCTGTCATCCTCTGAGTCTCAACAACACATATTCCTCACATAGATGAAGCTCTGTGCGCTCCTGTTCGGCTTGTGTTCAATATGAGGTATTCTAAAGGACTACTGGAACTCACTCCAAACATAGACAGACATACCATCTGTAAAAGCCACATGTTCCATTACTCTGACACAAAATAACTCCCATATAGCACAGAAAGTCACAAAGGAACTCATGGGACTCACTATAACCATAGTCTGGAAGGTTGACTTCTGACATGGAGCCCTATGCCACTTTTCCTTCCATGGGAAAGGCTCGTGAAGGAAGAACCAGAGATCCAGTCTCAAGTAGACCTCCCACGGGTCTCATTTTCACTCCACGGTCAACTAAAGATCCAAGTCAGTACTGCTGTTTTAGGTCCATCTCTCATCTCATTTTTCTCCCTAACAGAGTAGTGCACAGGCTGAGGCTTTATCTCACAAAGGCCTAAGGGAATGTGGTGGGTTTTGGTGCCTCCAAAGGTTACAAATTTTGTGTCTTCACTGATAAGGAGGTGGAAAATACACCTCTGTTTTCATATCCATCTACTTATGAGTGAAATAAAGAAGTGTAAAGGTTCAATCCTATGAGATGTTCAGTTAGTAGGAAAGGAATGTGAATAACTTAAAAGCAACTACTGAAATATTTGCGCAGCCAAATACAAAAGATTGGCAATGTTCCTAATTGTGTGTGTGTGTGTGTGTGTGTGTGTGTGTGTGTGTGTGTGTGTGTGTATAATTTTCAGTGTGGGAAGAAGCAAAATTGAATTAGGTTAGATGACAGAAGTTCAGGCATTTCCTGTACCTGGTTTGTGTGACTCTGGTGGGTGGCTTCATTCCAGTTGTCAAAGCCACAGCTCTGTCTGATCCAGTTCCGCACAAGTCATTATTCGTTTTATAGAGTTTGCCAAATAATTTTCATGCCATACCATCAATATGTGACTGTGGCCATTGGGCCCTTCATATCATTGGCTGATATTTAGGATTCACTCAGTGGTCAGTTTAAGAACCAAATATTCAGTCACCGAAGGTGCAGTAATGACACCAGCTAACAATGTAGGAAACGAACCAGTATCTAGTTAGGAGAGCTCCAAATATCATATGTGAACCAAGCAAAGCATCAATGATCAAGCTTACAGAATGTCTGTCTATTAAAGGTGCTGTGGAAGATTAATTATAGAAATTTCATGGATTGACCCAAGGGTAGCCGTGTGCTCTTCTTTATATAAAAGTCCTTGTCTTCTGGGAGGCCAAAGAGCAGGAGTCCAATCACTGCAGTTCAGAATGGTCATCTATCCTACATCAGAAGAACTCTCTCTATCTTGTGTCTTCCTGTGATACAGTCTGTTGTCACCACAGCCTCTAGAAAATCTGAGAACCTGACTGACATCAAAAGCTCTTCTTCTAGATCTGAACAGGGAGTCTAGCAATGAACAGCTCATTCTCTACAACTATGGGGAGAGCGAGGACTGCCTCTGACATGAACCCTGGTACCTCCAATTTGATCACTTCTCCTTGGTGGGGAGGCCCAGTGGCACTCAGAGGAAGGGGCAGTGGGCTATCCGGGTGAGACCTGTTAGGCTGTGGTCATATAGTAGAGGAAAAGGTCCCCTGCTGTCAAGGGTCTAGGGGAGGGGAATAGGGTAAAAGAGCAACGCAGAGGAATGGGGACAGAAAGATACAAGTGAGATGTAATCTGAATAAATTATATTATTAAAAACCAGAAAATAAACTAGGTACATATTTTTTAAAAAATTTTAGTCCCTTCTTTTCAGAGATCTTTCTATCTACTGAAAACATGGTAGGGCATTTTTGGTGTGTTCCATTTTTTCTATTATATAGTAGGTTAGGGTAGAATGTTGTGAAGAATTTATCAGAAACATAACTAGGCAATGAGAGAATGGGAATCAGTTCAAGACAAAACAATAAAACACTTTGTTACTTAGCTCAGACATAGTTTGTTTTTAAAACTTCCTATCACACATTGCCAACATTTTCCCCAGTCAGATTAGAGCAGCCCAGTTCCTTTGCCTCATTTCTGACTCGTGTACTGACCTGTGACTACAGGGATTCCTGTCAGGTCTCTTTGCCAAGTTCTTCAGCTAATCATGAGTTGAAAGAGCCTTCTCTCCCGTGGTTTTTTTGCAGGCCTTTCATTTACTCGGTATATGCCCTCTGACCTGGCAGCCCCCTTTCAGCACACTTTCTGTGATTTCCATAGCCAAGCAACCCTGACCTGCCTGCTGGGTCGTTCAGTGCCGGACTCACAAAACTGCCGCAGCCATCTTGGCATAAGAGCCATCATAAAAATGTGGGATAGAGCAGGTCAGATTGCCAGCAGGGCAGTCTCAGGCATTTCCATCAAGTAAAAGCCTGAAGTGGTCTGTGAAAGACAGCAGACCACTTTTTGCCATGCCATAGGCAACTCAGTGGCGTGCTCAATCCACGTAGGCAGTCAGGGGGATGGGCTTGACAACGTACCTTGCATTCTCTCGGAGGCTGCGCTTGCCACAGGATCGTGAATGTAGGTATCTCTGTGTATGGTTAGAAATAGGCCAAGTGTAACAGCTATCATATCCAGAAAATGGGCTCTTTTCAAGACAGGTACAGTGTAGGCTGACTTCCTCCCAAAGTTGACCCAATTGGACACCTTTTTTCTTTGTGAAGGTACCATTTCTGAGTTACCCAGTTGTTGTATAACAGGTGAGCAGGGAGTCTGGCCTACAGCGTTCACCGAGGCTGAACACAGATCTCTCTGTTAAGCCTGTGCATATATGTACGGATAAGTGGATTTGATACAGATAAAGACGGGAATGTCACCTCACTTCCAGTCACCATTTCAAGAGTCATGGAGCCCTGTGAACAGGTATTTCTTATACTTTAAGTTTGACTAAGAAAGAGGACACACTCACATCATACACGTTCATCCAACCTCCCCTTGGTATATTACGTCCAACACAATCTCGGTCTCACCTAATGTCATAGTTAGTAAAAGCCATGCATAGTGCCTGCGTGGTAGACTGACTTCTTCAGAATTCTAATAATGCACCACTGTAGTCTAAGTGACTTCCGGTGGCACAGATAAGTAGGGTAGCACTGAAGTGCATGCCTTACTCTCTTAGGGGAAGGTGCTTTACCCAGAAGCCCTGAAGACACTGATGTGTCCACTCCTGTCAGAGCTTTAGAAGTTCATGATGCATACAAACAGTAAAATAAATAAGCAAAGTCCTTTAAGTGGTTTGCATGCTCCTGCAAGAGATTGACAGGTAGAATTATAGAGAGGTTGTAAATAACAGTCGCGTTAAAATGGGGAAGGGAAAGAGACAAGACAAGGGTGACAACTTTAAACAAACAAATCAGCAGAGAAAAGACTGAGATGCTATGGGCTGAGACACAAAGAGTAGTGTGTGTTTCAGGGGTGGGGGTGGGGCTGCCATTGACTGCAAAGATGGAGGGAGGAGCGTAACAAGAAAGAAGCCAACATATGAGAGTTATGCATGAGGAAGCTGAGGCCCGAAAAGTTTAGGACATACTTGATGCCTGTAAATTTCAGACTTCCTATCTGAAGTTTGAGTCTAGAGGCACATTTAGATTCTACATCACTCTAAGTGGAACGGAATATTCTAGAAAAGAAAAGATAGGCCTCTGTCTACAGGATTTACTAAGCTTTTTGGAAGGTCAACTTCCAAGAAAGATAGTCTAGCCAGTGATCAGAGAGATGGAAAAGTGCATGTGTTTGGCCAAGCAAGCATTACTTTGCAGTCTATTAGTGAGAGTTAAATATTTAACTCCTTTGAAAGCTCTGGGTTGATGACATGTTCCAATTGCTGGTATCTGTTTACTTTGGGGCAGTCTGCAAGATTACTGTGTTCAGAAACTGTTGGCCCAGCCTTGCTCTGCTGAAACTCAGTGGCTCACACTTCACACCCTCCCTAGGCAAAACTTGGCGAATGTCATTTAAACAAAGTGGATTCAACAGAATTTACTCAGAGATTTATGGCTGTCACAAAAGCCCCAGGACCCTACAGCCTGAACCATTATTCACATGAGGTTTTTTTTTTTTCCTAAGAAGCCTGGTGTGGACAATGTATCCAGAACCAGAAGACTACCTTTAGAAAATTTCTTCTAGCTTCATTGGAGAATCTTGTTTCCTTTTCTTCTTTTGCATCCCCCACCCCAAATGAGGCTCAAAGGAGAAACACCCCAAATGTTTTCTCACATTGACCCACTGAGAATGACTTTAAAACAGTGCAGTCTGGGTAATCTCTCAAAGAGATGTTTTTGCAGGATTCGAGAGCCAATCATGGGAATGTCAGGCATGGCGCTGGCCACGTTAGCAGCCCTAAGTTAACAATACTCTGTTTTTGAACAACTAAAGAAGTGAGGCTTTGAGAACATAAGGAGCTTCTCCAGGCATTTGGGGACAAGGTACCTGTGATAATAAGCAGGCACTGTCAACCTCTCCAAACACAGAGCCACAGGGAGCCAGGCCTCTGGGCACGGCCCTGGGGGATTATCCTCCTTGCCTTCACTGAGTTGGATGAACCACCATGACTATGGTGTGGCAAATTCCCATGGCAGGGAATCCTGGGTTTTGTGAAATGAAGACACCACCTAAGCACTGCTCTTTCTTGACTGTGGATACAATGTGATGCAGGTGTTCCTGCTACTCTGACTTCTTGGCCTTGATGGACCATGCCTGGAAACTTGCTCACAAGAAACATTCTTCCCCCAACCCCCATAAGTGGATTCTGTTCAGAGGAGTTTTAAAACGCAACAGAAAAGGAAACTAGGGCAGCACCAAGCCTGACTTAGACTCAAACTCCTCTACAGTGGCACAAAACCACCTCTGCAGACAATGACAGGAGCATCTTCTTTTGAGCCCCAGTATCATTTTTTGAGACAATGAACTAATGCTATTTTGATCTGTCTGTGCGTTTCTCTAGCTAATTTTGAAGCTGTTGGGCCATTATCGTTCCTATTGAAGGCCAGCATGATCTATGCATCCACCCCTACCTCTACCAAAGGAAGCATGGAAACTCTCTTATATCAGTAACTGCAAGACCAGTTGAGACCCTTTTGTATGTGCTGACTTATATAGAAAAATATGCATGAAGTCTAACTTTGTTTCTATTCAACTGTGCCATCCTTTTTCTTCTCTAATGACTGACTGACAGGCTTCTGTACTTGCCAGTTAGCTGTAAAAATAAGTAAGATTTGGGCTATTCCTTTATGAAATGTTGATGACCTTTCCGGAGTATAGTCCTAACGATGTTATGGTGAGCCACACTCACCTGTAGAGCTAATGGCTGACTGCTTTTCTTATTCCAAGATACGTTCTTTATACAGATGGGTGGTAGAATTAAGCCCAGATTGGTGTTTGGTTGAGTTCACTTCTAAACACCTTCTTGCTGCCTGGCCCTTTAGAGTCCAGCTTAGTTCTCTAAAGTTTCTGATTTTAGCTTCCTGGTTGGGAAAGATGCTTTCACAATGAAATAACGCTTTGTTAGAGGAGCTTGGAGCTGGTGTTTAGGAAGACATTAATTTTTTCTCTCAGTCCTTCCTTCCAATTCTCTTACTATCTCCACTTTTCTGTATCATTTCTCTTATATACCTCATACATCACCACCTCCTTTTACTACTTGGTTCCCACCTCGTGGGTTATGGCGGCATCATTAGCTAAGCACTCCCTTTGCACAAGTAACTCTTGCCGGCAGAGTGAATCTCACTCAACCCATTCGACTCAGGCCTCCTTGTGAGTCCTGGTGCTGCTTCTACGTTTTTGTCAATGATGGTTTTATTGTTTGAGTATCCAAATTATTTCATTAAGCGAATGGCTTTAGAGATTCATTTGATTTGATTTTATTACTGTCTTGAGGAAAAGATATACAGCTTCTGTTAAGAGAATATGCCAAAAAATACAATCTCTACATATGCAGACATTATTTTTATTAAAATTTATATCCTGGTTTAGTAATAAAGAGATTTTATAGGTTTACTTTAAGACATTTAATTGCTGCTCTGAGAATTTCAAAGCTAACATGTGCAACCGCTACTACTAATTTCCCTTTCACTGTGGAGCATAAGCCCCGTCTTTCTTGCATTTGTACCTATACTGACATGTGGTATATATGCCCCAGCATTTGCATTCACCTCTGTCATTGATATCCATGTGTTGGCCTACCTAGAGTCCTTTTATTATATTTGCACATACACCTCTTACTAAAATGTATTAAGGGAAATGCAAGTTATCAAGTCCACTGTGCCTTCATTTATAACGCCAGAGGAGCACTCGCTGTAAGTGAGATCTTGAAAGAGGAGTCAAAGGTGAGCCTTTTTCAATGCTAGTAATTAATTCTTGCTTTGCATAGGCTAATTGAGGGCAATCATTGAATACTTGGTGTCATTTCATTTCCTAGCTGTCAATGTGACTACAACCTGCTTTCTCTGCTGCATCTGTTAACCTCTGTGCTTCCCAGTGCTGGTAGAAGGATGTTAAAGATAGAGAGGCAGGAAGAACTTCCTTTTGTTTTCTGAATGTCAATATTTTTCTTCAATAGAATGCTGTTCTCCTTTGACAGACCCCATCCCCCCCCTTAAACGTCTCTGTTAAGGCACAAGAAGCATCTGTAATTTTTTGCTACTTTAGATGCTCAATGAAGATGAACCAACCGATGGATTCCTTAGCCATCCACCTTATGCCACATTCTAACTCAAATGCATGCAAATTAATGCATTCGTTCATTCAGCAAAGAACATCTATGAATCTGTAGGCTGAGTAGAGAATCAACAAAGGAAGTATGGAAGGTGCCTTTATACAATGGAGGACACACATAAGAGCACTGTGCCTGTTTTCATGTGCTCTTTCCTATTGGGGATTTTATAGGTGCCCAGTTTGACAATGTTTGCATCTACCAGTCTCTCAACCTTCTATCTCAGGACAAACTACTTGTCCCTTTTTCCAAACCTCTTCAACCCTGCATGGATGTATTTTAACTGTGAATTTCACACACTCTAGATCATATGCTATGAGAATCTTTATGTTATTATTATCAAGATGAGACTGACCTGGGAACATTATGCGAGGTATTATTTTGACTCTTTAATGATGTAGGAAGACCCAGCTTAAGAAAATATCAGGGAGGGGGGAAAAGGCCACCATCCCCTGGGTCCCAGGTTCATGACTGTATATGAGGAAAGCTAGCTGAGCATGAGTGAGCCAGCAAGTGGCATCACTATATCCATTTCTTTTTGCCTTTTCCTCTGGATATAATACAAGTAGCTGCTCAGTCTCCCACTGCCACTGCAACTTTGCTTTGGAGATGAACTATCTGGAATGGTAAGCTGGCAGCCTAGAATTGCCGTTTAAGAGGCTCTTGGAGAGGATACGTTAGCAAAACAAAAGGAAAGAAATGAGAATACCAGATGGACACTATTCTAAGCAAATGACATATTTGTCAGTGGATCAAATCTGCAGGATCAAATCTATGCTGCAGAGCAACATTTAGGAGACATGATTGGTGTTTCTAAGTTTACTCGACCCATTTGTGTTGATGACCATTGACGTTATGGCTGTGTCTACATTTCATCGAGTGTCTCAAAGAGCTGAAGCCATCCACAGAGAAATAATATTTGTTTCTTTTTCTTAAAGTTAATTGAATTAAACACTCCTATTTTTATTTACTTAACTTTTCCCTTACATATTTGCCAGTATTCATCTTGGGTATTTTAGATGTTTTAGAATTAGCCTCTTCCTCTTATCTGTTTGTGCCACTTTTAATGCCTAGTTTTGTATGATTTGGAGTGAAAAAAGTAAGTCTGGTATCTTTTATTGGGGTGGGGCACACACTTTTATTTTATTTTATTTTTAATTTTTTTATTAATTCATTCATTTACATCTCAATTGTTATCCCATCCCTTGTATCCTCCCATTCCTCCCTCCCTCCCATTTTCCCCCTACTCCCCTCCCCTATGACTGTGACTGAGGGGGATTTTCTCCCCCTGTATATGCTCATAGGGTATCAAGTCTCTTCTTGGTAGCCTGCTATCCTTCCTCTGAATGACACCAGGCCTCCCCATCCAGGGGACGTGGTAAGTCTGGTGTCTTTAGACCCTCTGCATAACTGTATGGTTTCGATGGGAAAGGAATTTAATATATTGGGTTTTAGTCGTTATTTATTCGTTTTTCTATCAACAAAATGACTTATACCCAAAAAATCTTTTGAATGTAATTAAAGACATTTCAAATCAGGTCTGCTCTCTAGTCTACAGGATAAATTACTGAACAGTTGTTGACAGTCATCTTTGAAGATTAGAGATTGTTTAGGAAAAACTTGTATCATCCACAGCACACCGGAGTGCCACTAGAGTACCCCCTTCTCTCTGAGCTCACAATGAACCGATTCTGCAGTGAGTGGAGCAGCTTTCACTGGTACTCAGCACGAAGCGTAAGTGTCCAGGTTCTGTGACTGTTTCAAAGTACTCATTTGTCCAACACGCGTCACCTACGTGAAGCCGTCTGTTCGACTTCGCTCCAGTGGCCACTTAGTGCTTTCTCTGTAGCAGCCACTTCTGTGTCTTTTTCACAAGCAAGGATGATAGTGTCCTGAATCCAAGTGTAGGGCAACTACTTCCCCTGTTTTCCCTGTGGCTCAATTGCCTTTCTCAGTATTTAGCATTGAGAAAGGTATTGTTTCTTTCAGGGAGCAGAGAGACCCTCCACTCTGCAGATGAAACAGGATATCTTCCCTTCAGAGCCCCCTAGTATGATCATCAGGAACTTAGAAAGAAGTTTGCAGTGCATGACTGGAAACCTTTCATTTTCTTTCTGGATCAAGAAATTTAAATTAGCTTACAAGTAGACTTGTAGCCCCAATATGCATCTAGAACATGGCCTATATGAAAACTTAGAAGAAAAAAAGGCACTATCAATCAATTAGACATAAAATTATGTGAGAATGAATAAGATGGTAAACAAGTGTGGGTTCAAGGTGAAAGGAACTATAAAGAGTGTCTCTTTCTTGAAAGAATCTATGGAAAATTGAGTGTGGATTTGAATAATTATTTTAAAATAAGAGTAAATATGTAAGTACAAAGGCAGAGCGAGAACAACAACAAAAACATTTCTCTGAAGGGACCATTGTTCTTGGCTTTACAAAATAGTCTGTTGTATAACGTGGTATCGGATTCCATCAGCTATTATAAACAATTAGCTCAGCCATCATTGTGGATTTATTCTTCCAAATCACCACATCGTCAAATGACCCCTGGCTTGGTAGGGTTGTTAAAAACTGCAAATAAAACAACCCCTGAAGCTCTCTCTAAACTTCTACACAGCACTCTTTATTATTAAACAGCTGGCACTATAGCTATATGAAATTTCATTAAATTAACCGTAATGGCTTTTGTGATTTAACAAACACACACATAATAAAACTTTAGGATGTCACTTTCACCATTATTTCAGATCACGCCTATTAAAGTTGTAGCATTGTACATGTTTGAAACAAACCATAAGGTCATTTGATAGCCTGTCGTTTTATCTTTATCTTGTATTCTATTTTAACAACCAACTTCTTTTGTCATTTTGATTCCTGAGTGAAAGTTCTTCACCATTAAACTACTAGGTCTCATTGAATATAACACATTTTTATTTCTGGTTGACCTTGACCTCTCCAACAGACTAAAAGTTTACTATTTGATGACCTATATTGTTTGAAATAATGGTGTTCAGCATCAAATGTGGAAATCCTAGTTTCCAAAGTTGCTAGAGATTAATAGAAATACATGACCACACTTTGTTCTTAAATAGCAGAAGGCGTTCACGTGTGTGTGTGTGTGTGTGTGTGTGTGTGTGTGTGTGTGTGTGCAGAATATGGATATTACTCTTATTGTGTATATGAAATGCAGTTTTTAAAACAATTAACCCTTTTAAGCTAATGGAAGTTGATAAACAGAGCCAAGATGTAGGCTTGGTGCCCATCTAGGGTCCAATGACTCTATCCTTAGAATCTTAGCATTACAAAAATGTGTTGCTGTGTTTGAAATTGTTGCTGTGGGGAAAGCAGATGAGAGAGGCAAAGAACATTGGTCAGTTATGGCTGACATTATAGTGTAGATGCTCAGACTCAGACACTGTGATCTTCTAGAAAGTCTGAGTCTCAGCTATATAATAGCAGGTAAAAGCTCAGAAATCTCTGGCTAGTCCATCAAAAAAATCTGTTAGGCTCCCCTTCTTAAATTTATGCCCCACTGTGACTTTTTACTCTTAGTACTATAACCTTTTTAAAAAGGGGTTGTAATTGTATTTAATGAATAAAAACCATACATAATGTGACATCTGACCTATGTATACATCATAGGATGGCTGAGAATTCTAACTCCTTTTAATTCTATGCACTTATTATTTTGACAGATTTAAAATCTACTCTTGGCAGTTATCGTTTATTTAAATATGTGATTGTTAATTATGGGCACAATATACAGAGAATATCTCTCAGGTATGTTTCTCCTACCAATCAGCAAATGTGAATTATTTGACCAACTTTTCCTCAGTCTCCATAACCACAGTCTCTAGTTTCTACCCAGCTATCTCTACTCCTATAGGTTCAAGTGTTAAAAAAATTAATTTTAATTGGCATAACAATTATGCATACATTTAAAGTACAATGTGAAAATTTTATATGCAATGTACAGTGATCATATCCTACTACTTTGTATTTTCTGCCCCTGAAATATTCTGTTTTACATTGAGACACCTCAGAATCTTCTCGTGCGTTATATAATATGTAATAAGTTATTACAAGCCATTCTCAGCCTATTTCACCTTAGAATAGAATCTATTCCTTCTGTATGCATTTTGTATGTGTGTGGTCATTTGACTTGTCTTGATTTAACATGCTTGATGTTTTGGCGTTGGATATTTCCACTTCATCGGGTTATTGTGATTTACCTGCTTTCTCAAGCTGAATAAGCATTATCCTTCCTGTATGTAACATATGTTTTTCATATTCTCTCCATTGATGCTGAGGTTGATAGCACTGCTATGAACACGGGAACTTTGATTTTTCTTTGGCATGCTGACTTCCTTTCATTTGAATGTAGATGCAAAAGGGGAGCTACTAAATCATCATATGCTAATTTGACTTTCAAGTGTTGAGAACTTTAATCATTTAAAAATTTTTATTTAATATAATTTATTCACAATACATCCTGGTGGTTATCCCCATGCTTGTATCTTCCCATTATCCCTCTTTCTCTCTATTTTGCTGCCTTAGACTTATCAAAGATGGAGCCCTCCTCCCCTATCATCTGACCACAGCCAGTCATGGTTCATCAGGATAAGCTACATTCTCTTCCTCTGTGGGCCTGCAAGGCCGCCCTGGCAAAGGGAAGTGATCAAATCCCCGGGACATCAGAGTTCATGTCAGCAGCAGTTCCAGCTCTGTTGCGCAATGCCCCCCACTCCCATCACATGGAAAATAAGCTGTCCATAGGCTACATCTGAACAGGGGGTCTAGCTACTCTGCATGCATTGTCCTTGATTGGAGCATCAGTTTATGCAGGCCCCCTGGGTCCAGGTCCACCAGCCTTAATGGTCTTCTTGTGGGGCTCCTGAACACTCTGGGTCCTTCCATCTCCCCATTCTTCCATACCACTCTCAGCACTCTGCCCAGAGTCCAGCTGAGAGTCCCAGCATCTGCCCCAATCCCCTTCAGGGTGGAGTCTCTCAGAGGACATTTATGTTCGGTTAATATCTATTTATAAGTGAGTATATGCCATGCATGTCTTTCTGTGTCTGGGTTACCTCACTCAGGATGATCCCTTCTAGTTCCAACCATTTGCCTGCAAATTTCAAAATTTTCCTTCTTTTTAATAGCTGAGTAGTATTCCATTGTATAAATATACCACAGTTTCTTTATCCATTCTTCAGTTGAAAGACGTCTAGGTTGTTTCCACATTCTGGCTGTTATGAAAAAAGCTGCTATTTGTTGAGCAAATGCCTTTGTTGTATGGTGGAGCATCTTTCAGGGTATATGCCCAGGAGTGATATAGCTGGGTCTTGAGGTAGACCTAGTCCTAATTTTCTGAGAAAGTGCCCGATTAATTTGCAAAGTGGTTGTACATGTTTGTACTCCTTTCTCCACATCTTCACTAGCATGTCCCGTCAGTTGAGTATTTGATCTTAGCTATTTGGAAGGGTGTAAGACAGAATCTCAGAATTGTTTTTGATTTGTATTTTCCTGAAACTAAGGACTTTGAACATTTCTTAAGATGTTTCTTGGACATTTGATGTTCCTCTGTTGAAAATTCTCTGTTTAGCTATGTACTCGATTTTAATTGTATTATTTGGTTTAGTGGTGTTTAATATCCTGAGTTCTTTATTTATTTTGGATATTAGCCCTTTGTCAGTTGGAGGATTGGTGAAGATCTTTTCTCAGTCTGTAGACTGTTCTTTTGCTTTATTGACAGTGTCCTTTGCCTTGCAGAAGCTTTTCAGTTTCATGTGGTCTCATTTATTAATTGTTGATCTTCGAGCTTGAGCTATTGGTAGAAACCATTCTTTATTACATAGTGACAGTACCAAGTTACAACTCCACAAAAATGTATGATGGCTTCTTTTATTCACATCCTGAAATCAGTTATCTTTGAATGTTTGTACAATATCCATTATATCATTGGGTTTTTGAATTATTTACCTAAAGTTTACACACTATGCATTGTTGGTTGGTGTAGTAATGACCAGAGTCATTACATCAGCATGTACATGAGGACTATGTCTTATCCTTGGTCTCTGCTGGTTTTTCTTACTCTGTTTATTTTCTGGATCCCATGAAGTTGTCTGACATTTTCCAGCATAAATTGTTGCTGCCGTGATATTCCACTTTGTCTGCTGCCCCTGCAATGTGAGCCAAGACAAGGATTTTCTCCTTCCGGTTGTCTTAGTTATCCAGTCACCGTGATGATAAACTCACTGGTGGTCATTTAAGCAGATCAACAGTGACTTTCATTGGTATTTCTCTGATAAGCAGTGATGTGGAGCAATTTCTCAAATACTTACTGGCTACTTGTATGTCTCCTTATTTGAAAAGTGTCTTTAGATCTTTTGCCATTTTTAATCCATGTATTTGTGTTCAGAGTGTTTGGGTTTTTTTTTTTTTCTTGTAAGAGAAACAACATGAGTAATACAATGAATGCCTGCACATTCACCCTTACTCTCTAACGCCAGAGCTTGTACACTTGCACTGTTCATGCGTTCCACCCACGTCTCCCACCATGCAATGCACTTCTACCTGATTCTCTCTCAATCTGTAAAGTACACACTAATATCTGTATTTTTAGTAAGTCTTATTTCTCTTCCTAGATTAACCCTGCTTATCTTTTTTTGATTTTGTTTTTGTTTTTTGTTTTTTGTTTTTATTTTTTTGTTTTTCGAGACAGGGTTTCTCTGTGTAGCCTTGACTATCCTGGATTCACTTTGTAGACCAGGCTGGCCTCTACCTCCCAAGCACAGGGATTAAAGGCATGGCCACCAACACCCGGCTTAACCCTGCTTATCTTGAAAATGGAACAATTCTGTTACATCTTATCAATTTGCCAGCAACAGTTCAATGTTTCCTTGTTTTTCTCTTGCAGTTGGAATAAAAAAAAAAGTACAAGGTAGTAATTGCAACTCAGTGTGAAAATTAGCTATAGATGTTTCAGTCTTCAATTGTCCATCACAGCTCTTAAGAAGATTATCATATCTGGTCCTCACTATAATGTCCCTGGGCCTAGAGAAACATTGTGCCCTTAATGTAGTGCTGGCGCAATGAATCTTGTTTCATTAATGGGCTCAAGCAGAGAGAGGCAGTTAGAGAAGGGCATGGTGAGGACTGAGCGACAGCTCTAATGGATGTTATTCAAGTACTGGAAATCACAGTTGTTCTGACTTCGAGACACATTATGAGTAGTCCTTTCCTGGAGGTCCAGCTCACAGAACAAGGTGAACTGAGTACATACTTCTACTTGACAGGATCAGAGCCACTCTGCAAATTTATTAGCTGTTGTTCCTTTTCCTTTTCCATCCAAGCTGCTCTCTGCTTCAGGAGCTCCTGAGCAAACAGTAGTGCATTGCATCTCTGGAACACAGCTGAGCTGAGCAGGCGTTTTCCAACCCCCTTTCTGAAAACACCAGGTCTTCCAGCCATGGCTGTTCAGAATGGATTCCCTCGAGTGTCTCTTCCAGATGCAGAAGGATATTTCCAAGGCCGTATTTATTTTGAGTTCATCTTATCTATTTTTGGATGCTGTTGCTAAAACTTCTTTTTCTGTTTCCCACCCCTGTTATTTCTGTACATTGACAACAGAGGAGGCCTGTAATTCATAGCTGTATGTGAAGAGAAATCCTCATGGCTGTTTTTAAAGCCTTATGTGAAATTCTTTGCAAACTGAAGCTGTAGTCAGATCAATGAGCTGTCTCCATGGAAATGAGTGGATGAAAACCTTGTGACTCCTCTACATGTGCAACTGACCATCATAAAGATAGGGTTGGTGTCTAAATGCCACAGGCTTCCCGGGGGTACAATACTTTTTGAATGATGTTTATTTAAGAAAGGAAACAACCTGGATCTGCATTGCCATTCCACTTATGGTCACTGTGTTTATCTAAAGATAAACATCCAAACATCTGGAAAACCTTGAATCAGCTAGGTGGTTTGAGAAAAAAGGAATCTAACTTCCTGAGAATAGGGCTTTGTGGGCATCAAGGAGGAGCCATAACTAAGACGGAGGCTTTAACATAAAGACAGGCAAGCAACTGCTTTGTAGCAAAGCCAGTGGTGTGACAGTTGGGATTATGATTCTTTTTGACAAATATGACAGTGGCATAAAGCTGGAAACAGGGGAATCATTGGGAAGATATTTTTGATTGTCCAGATATGAGGGGTAAGTGCCTGGGTTGGAGTGGGATGTAGCCAGGTGCTGTACAGACCGGGAGAAACAGAACTGAAAACAATGTCTGTCTTGGAGAGTTTGAGTGAAGTTAGAAAACGTTGTGTGATGGTGGTAGAAGTCGGCTGTGTGCCCTCATGGCCGTGGGACTTTTCCTGAGCCCTACTGTCCTCGTTCTGGTTCTGAATGTCATACTGGCTCATGAGAGGTATTTTAAGGCAAGTGGCTAAAACTTTCCTGGAAGTGGTGATACACAGATGATAACTGGAGACATACTAAAGAAATAGAAAAAAAATGTGGTGGTGAATCCTGCCAACGAGATGTTCTCTACATTCTCCTGCAGGCGTGATTTCTTATTTCAAGCTTTGTTCACTAGACCTTTTTAATGTAATCTGTGACATAAGCAAAGGAAACCACTCCTTAAATTATGAAAAGAAAAACTAATGAACCCTAAATAAAACAGCATAACAGTTATAGAAATATCCAACCTACATGACAGTGCACTGAGCTCTGACATGGCTTACTACTGGAGAGTCAGGTGCAGAGCTGTAACTATCAGGATCATGCCAGTAGGCAAGGAAGGAAAATGTGGAAGAATAGAAAAGAGTTAAATAAAAACTGATACCCGTTACCCTAAAAGTGGAGTCTTATAGCAGAATAGAATGTGCAGAGCATGGTGAACTACAGCTTCTTAATGTCAGGGTAGATGAAGTGAGGGGATTTCCAGACAAAGGTGTCTTGGTTTGTTTGCTTCTTCCACAAAGGCTGTGGACTTTTTCATAACCACTCTACTGCTCATAATGGTAGCTACTCCCATATTAAGTTGTTACATTAAATCAGGAGAAAAAGCACTGTTCACATGAGCATCCTCATCGAATGGTTGTGATTACTGTACCGTATTCTCCTCCTCTTTTCATGAATGAAGTGGCAGATGCATTTGAACACACACATAGCAATGTGCCTTGTCATCCATATACTCGAAGGCTTAATGTTGACACCGAAATCATTTTGTGAACCATTAAACTGCAATGGAACACTTGAAGATGGGAAACTTTTGTTTGGGATAATACTATTATTGAAATATAGACAGATCATACAGTTCCAAAATTCTTTGTGCTCTGCAGTTAAGCAACCTACCTGGAATATATTTGAGTGAAAAATTAGATACATGCAGAAAATCAGAGGCTAATAATGATGGTTGGCAGTGGAGAGTGAATTCAGCTAAGAAGTGGCACAAGATGAGTCTTAGCATCATGAACATTGATGTTGCTTCCAACCTGACAAGCCTGTGATGTCTGCATCTTCTCAGACATGTACGTGGCCTTGAGCAGTTTGGCCTAGAGCCATTTTTATTTCAGCAAATCACCTCCATTGTTGTACATTTTAAGGATGTACTGAAAGGTACTTTCAAGTCTGAAAAATATCGGCTGGCCACATGCCGCTGATATCTAACTTACAGGCGCTTCTGTGTAACCACAGTGTTTTCTTAACAGCTAAACCATGTCTGGCATAGTAATAAGCATGAGCTGCTCTCTTATTACCTTTACAGAAGAGCTGTGGTGTTTATCTAACCCATGAATCAGATCATATGCTTTTAATTTTCCATTCTTTACAGCACTGATTAGTGAGCTTCTGCAATGAGCCAGAGGAAAGTGCTCTTTTCTCATTGAGAAAAGAGTATTTACTCTAACACCCCAACTCTGTCAAATTACACAAAAGCAGCTGTGGACATTATGTGCTTATGAGCAATGGTCACAACTGTGTTCCCATTACCCTTTGCTTATCAACAGGTGAGAGACCTGCAGGAGATAGCGCTTAGCCTCCATGAAACTTCTTCCTTGACAAATAGGCTGTGCCAATATGTACACATGTATAATAGTATATATCATACAAACATAATTATTATATAATATAAAATACATGACTAATATCAATATAAAGTATGACATATATCATATCACATATATAATGTATATTAGTTTATATATTATTCAATTACATATAATACATATATTATATATTATATGTGTAACATATTTATACAATATAAAATTATTATAGATATATAATTATATAACATGTATTTTTCATATTAGTAATTGAATATTATCATGTACTCATAATATTCAGTTGACATACTGAATTATGTGTTCTACTATGATTGTCAATATCACAACAATCTCCTGTTGCTCCTTAAGGATATTGCCCAATTATGATGCATTGATTACACAAATGAAAGGGCTATGTAGACCCAACAGAAAGAAGAAGGTCATGGCTTGAGATTACTAGTTCTAATTAGTCACCATGATGCCACAGACTGCAGAGCGTGTGAAGGGATGTAACTTAGTTTTCTCACTTCTAGAGCTGGGAAGTCCAAGGTCATGGCACCAATAGTTTGGTTGCTTTTTCAGGACACCACTCTCCTGTGATGCTGGCTTTACGCTGTGTTGTCTGAGGGGAGTGAAGGTGTGTGTTCACATGGTAGAAAGCGGGAGCAGAAGAAAGCCCAGTAGCGGCTGGGGACCTGGGTTATGATGGTCTTCATCTCTTCCATAGAGGAGAATCCTTCATGACCTAATCACCCCTCAAAATCCCATCTTACAGTTTAACTTTGTAAAGGACACACTCAAACCACAACACAACACAACTGGTATTTGTAGAAGAAAATACTGCTGACTGGAATGCCTTGTGTTGTCTATTCTCTCTCTCTCTCTCTCTCTCTCTCTCTCTCTCTCTCTCTCTCTCTCTTCTCCCTCCCTCCCTCCCTTCTCCCGTCACTCACTCACTCACACACACACACACACACACACACACACACACACATGATACACACATTTTGTCTGCCTTTTAACTCTTGATCCTATTAAATCTCTCCTGAGACTAAGTGAAGTATCTCTCAAGTGCATTGGCTTCTACTTTCAGTTACTATACCATGTTCTACTTGTCACTGCCCAGGACATACAGGGTGAAGGCATGGTGAGCAGGTAGGCAAGGACCAGCTCCTGGAAGTCACTGTGTACTGTGCTAGGAGGCCTCTGTTTAATTAAGAACAGGGCTGGAGAGATGGCTCAGAGGTTAAGGGCACTGACTGCTCCTCCACAGGTCCTGAGTCTAATTCCCAGCAACCACATGGTGCTCACAATTATCTACAATGTGATCTGATGCTCTCATCTGGCCTGCTGGTGTACATGCAGGCAGAGCACTGTATACATAATAATAAATAAATATTTAAAAAAATAAGAATAGTAGAACAGTGGATATCATTAGAGATGCAGCAAATGCAGGGCATAAGAATACAGAAAAGATACGCAGATGAATATTTCCAAAGATGAGTGACAGCACTGCTGTGTACTGATTGGATTATAGAAGAATGGGATAAAATGGGAGATGTACTAGCAATATAGTGAAACTCATCGATAGTGTTATCTAGTAAGGAAGTAAGCAAAGCTCCAAGGAGTATTCAGCTATTAGTATTTGGGGACTAGCAGCCGCAGCACCGAGAATAGATAAACAGGAGAGCAAATGGGAGAGATCAATGATATTTTAAGGTTTAGGGATGAAACAACTTGGAAAATATTGGAAAGTATACAGGAGATGTTGCCAATAACAAGGTGGGGAAGTAATAGCTCCGCTTTCTCTCTTCCTATATTAGAGTCAAGTAGTTGGTAAGGATTAGTATATAGACAGTTGTGAAAAAATAAAAAAAGCAAAGTGTTGGAATGGATCAGAGCTGAAGACAGAAATGCCGTGCAATGTCTGAGACTGCCAATCACACAGGAAGATTTATTGCATCTTCTGTGTGACCAACAGTGCTAACAGAGGTATGCCCTGTTTTCCAAGGGTGGCAAATAGCACTTGCAATTACAGTTTTAAACATATATTTGACTCAATGTCATAGTACACTATTTGCTGAAATGCAAAGATATCTGGAGACCTTCAAGAAAGTATATATATGGAAGGAGGAGATTGTTGTGGAACTCACTGATGTCCATGTGTCAGAGAAAGATGGATTCCATTGCACTGTCTCTTAGCTGGATCTCAGGACTCTGTTTGGTAAGGCTAGTCCACTGAGAAGGAGAACCAAGAATATGGAAGAGTTTGGATCATAATTTTTAGATGCAATGAAAATTCTATGATTCTTTCCGTTTATAAATCAGTTTTTATTTCTATTTGTTTGTTTTACCTATGCTCCCAAGGGAACAAAAAAAATGTTAAACTCTTTGAAAATATATTCTAATGCTTTTTATATGTAGTAAAAACTACTTAGTATAAAACGTTTATGAGAGCAGCTTAAATATCATTACTGAGTGAAAAGAAACCTTCAGTTAGTAGAGGTGGCAGGACCATGTTCACGGTATCACAGAGTATGTGATCCAGCACTTAGGAGTCCAACTCTCAGGGCTTTCTTGATTCTTTCTAAATTATCCTGAGCATCATTCAGTTCATAATCCGGTGTTGGAGGATTGCTTCCAAATGCCAAGTCCACATTTTTATCTGTAGAAAACAAACACAAGACCTTTGTATTGATAAACATAGACACTGCAGATCTCTTCATAATTTATCCTAGGACTGCACAGACATTTAGATTTAAAGTTTGAGGTGAACCAATTTCCGTTTCCAAGAAACACCCTAACAGGAAACAACGCGGTTGAGGGAGCAGAAACAAGAGTCAGATTTGTTGTGGAAAACAAGGTTCCAATTAATTAATAAGTATTAACTGGCTATTAGTGAATTAAAGTAGCAAAAGCATGCATACTTACATATTTCTTTCACTATGTTTCCTGAGAAAGCTGTCCTGTTCAAAGCATATTTAGAATCCCCACTATCTTCTTGATAAGTAGTTAGTGTACTCTGGGGCACCTGCTTAGGTCCCAGTACTTGGGATGTGAAAGGGGATGGTTATAAGTTTAAGGTTATGTGGGATAAATAGTGGGGCTGCATGAAAAACAAATCCATCTCAAAATATAAATGTTGATAAAGAAAGATTTACACTATTTTCATTGCTAAAACAACCACAATTTTGTTGACCCCTCATGCAGATAATTTGATTCTGGTAGTGATTATGGAGGCTATAACAATCTTCAGTGGGTTGAAAAACTTAACACGTAGTCATAGTCAATTTTTCTTCAGCGAGACCAAAATGGCCCTCGGGGTCTGTTCTATCTTTTATACAGAGAAAGATGAGAGAGATGTGTTACAGATCATTGATGGTGTTCTCAAAGAGAAAAATGACCATGGAAAGTGTGTAGGATAGTGAATTGAGGTTATTTTACATATAAATGGCAGGTTGAGGCACTTGAGTCAGGACCATTTTTTAAAACCCTATCTAAAATCTTATTGTCACCATCAACTTCTGACTGAGCCTTCCACGCATGCCATAACCTTCTTCCTTGTGTCACGATCAATCTCAAGCACAGACGCTAGTGAGGAAAGGCTCTCTTGTTAGGATTGATGGTGCCTTTAGAGATAGTGCAACTGTACCCTCCCCTTCACTTTGTCAGATGACCCATAGCTCTAATTATCTCTCTTTAATTTCATTTTATTAAATAAGATTTAGCAGATGTCTACTTTGTAGCCAAAGTACTATGCAGTACAGAGAAAAGAATAGGATCAGCGAGATATGGGCCTCCATCCCAAGTAGTGCCCATCTCATAGAAAAGACTTTCATAATGAAGGAAAATTTTAAGCTCAGTTGGAACCACTGAAAATAGAGAAAAATAGCAGCTGGGGGCACAGATGGACATGGCCTTTAAGAGAGGGATTGTTCTTAGCATTATGATGGGCAGATCTGGGCCCAGGGGTCCTGCTCAAACTATGGCACCAGCCAAGGACAATATGTGCAGTAAACTTCAAACACCTACCCAGATCTAGCCAGTGGACAGGACATTCTCCACAGTTGAGTGGAGAGTGGGGTCTGACTTTCACATGTACTCTGGTGCCTCATATTTGACCATGTCCCCTGGAGGGGGAGACCTGGTGGCACTCAGAGGAAGGACAGCAGGTTACCAAGAAGAGACTTGATACCCTATGAGCATATACAGGGGGAGGAAATCCCCCTCAGTCACAGTCATGGGGAGGGGAGTAAGGGGAAAATGGGAGGGAGGGAGGAATGGGAGGATACAAGGGATGGGATAACAATTGAGATGTAATATGAATGAATTAATAAAATGTATTGAAAAAAGAGAGGGACTGTTTCTTATGGGCTGCAAAGAATAGAAATGTTTTAAGCATAGAAAACAGAAAGATGGAGAATCGACTCCATACTTTCATTGACTCAGGGTATCTCAGAAGACAGTTTTTAGAAACATTTCAGTTCTCAGAAGGAGGGCTAGCAACAACATTTGGAGCTCCTGTATCCCCATTAACAGTGAAATTTGAAATGTCAGTTCTCCAGAACTCTGTCTGTTAGGTGATCACAAATGTGTACCCACACTTACCAAGCACACTCACTCTCGGTACCTGGTACCTGGTACACAGACACCAGAGAACATTCACTCTTCTGTTCACTGATTCAAAACGTATTATTTTTTGCTACTACATATGGAAAGAAATGTTTGGAAGAGTGTTGAATCTAGGATACCTTATTACAGAAACATAGAGTAAACAAGATGAAACAAACTTCTTTTCAAAAAATTTGCCTAAGGCAGGGCTATTTAAAGACATGTTCCCTTGTAAAAATTCAAATTTTCCAAGGAACACGTAATTGTACCTAATAAATTCTATTGACTGCAGGAACCCAGTAGCTAACCTATCTATTAGTATTTTCAGGGGAAAACCAGAGTTAGATTATATTTAATTCCAAAGAAATTCAACAAAACATCAATCTGTATGTTTTAAAACAAACCTACCAAATGGTGTTAAATTTGAACTTGAAAAAAATAGTCCACTTATGCACAACCCTGTGTCCCTTCCTCGTTGATGGCGTTAATTAAAACACTGAAGCACCCTGAGCTGTTTGTTTTGTTTGTTTGGTTGGAAGCGATCATGACCACAAGTGTTGACTGAGGATGTTGACAGTGTTGGCAGACAGCTGGGAAACCTGGTCTTGCAACATTACATTTCAGAAAGGTTTAAAGGGACTGTAAACTGGCTTAGACTGCGATGTTGAAAATGGCATGAGAGGGAGCTGAGCTCCGGTTCCCAGGAGACTGGCAGCACCTACACTCCATCCCAGAAGCGCATAATGATTTATTTCCCATCTAGTCTATGACTCCCTAAAAATCCTACCCAGGGAACGTGGGACAAAGTTAGAGAGCTTTTTAAAATATATTTTCCCTAAAGAATAACCTACTAAGTGTATTTAACGTACCAAAAAAGTCATCATATATAATTGTTTATTTCTTAGCCGGTTTTGAAAATTTTTAATGTGAGGCAGGATGATGGTATTTAATCTATGAACTTTTTATATCAGTGAAAAACAGAAAATGAGCCATTCCTGGCCCTTTGTGCATCCAATAGTCTCACCCTTTAGCTTATCTTGGTGGCCTCGTCCTTAGTGTGGCCTCTCTGGAGTCTCCTTGAGGTTTCTGAAGCTGGGATGGTCTTCTCATAGGAACTTGAAGGCATTTTGGTTTGTACATTCAACAAGGGGCCATAAGGCTACATGCTGAGTCAAAAGGAAGGTATACTCATGTTGTGCTGGTGGGGTGCGTGCACTCCAGACAGCTGGCTAGCAAGGATAAACCAAACTCTGTAGAATGCATAGGTGGATACTGTTCAGGGCAAGCTTCTCAGAGCCAGCGTCCCCAGGGAGTTGAGAGTAGACTTGGTGTTCGTGAAGAAACCCAATTGTGAATGTTGGTTTCTGCTGTTCCCTAACAGCAAGGAGACCATAAACACTCTAAATATTTGGGTCTCCTTACTTCTCTATTATCTGAGCCCCTGTGATCCTGACAGCTACAAGATCATTTCAGGGATAAAGTCTGAGATGTGTGCTTGGATAAGAGCTTATTAAATTGCAAGATTGTTGCTTAGGATCATTGTCTCGTAGAAAGTGTTTTGAGTCTCCCAGATTTATACTGATTGTGCTTTACCTCTTTCCCCAGCAGGATAAACACATACACACACACACACACACACACGCACACACACACACACGCACACACACACACATGCACACATGCACACATACATGCGCACACACACACACACACCTATGTATGTGTAGGCATGTGTATCTTGTCATCTTGTTTCGATGGAATATTTCAGACATTTTCAACTTCAGCCTTAGTCATCCACCTGTACAGTGAGCTAACTCTAAACTGTTACTCGTGAAGTCCAGCCTTGGAAGAGCTAAGAGCACAGTCCCTCATACCTTATATTTCTTCTCTGCTAAGGAAACAAAAACCCTGGCAAAAACAGAATGTGAGGAACAAAGTGACATGGGGAAGTTTAAGGAAACCTTGGGTTAAAAGAAAGATTGTATTATAACCTCTTATTTTGCAGTATAACTGAGACCACCATGGACGTTTTGGTGCAGTCTATGCTAAGATTAAGGAGGAACTTTCTCACCCTGTCTCATTATTTAGTATGCTGTATTCAGGGTTACAGGCCAATCCCTAAAGCCACTCAAAGCAACCAAGATGGTCAAGAAGTCTGAAATTCTAGAAATTTATTTTATAAAAAGATCTAAGAATCATGTTTCCAGATTATATTCTAAGTAAAGTAAACAAGTAAAAAATATCTGTGATATGAACCCACGGTTTTATTTTTACTTTGGAAATAAAATTTTGACACACAATCTCAACTTAAGAAAGCATTTCTTTGTAAACGCTAGCTTATATAAAACAGATTTGTGTATTTACGGATGTTCTTATGTCCTTGAAATCTTACCCATATATCACGTATGTGATACATTTATGTGTGAATTAATGTGATGATTATCAGTTCAGTGTATACAGAAGGAAACATTAAAGAGTTCAGCAGTGAGTTGTGAATTGGCCTGAGACAATCAATAGCATTTAACACTTACTTTCACATCTTTTCTGTATTGTTTCCAACTTTAATTTTATGACAATGTAAGATTCAAGGTGAAAGAGCAAATTTTAAATGCCCTAAGAAAACTCAAACAGGCATTTTATGAGTGTTTTCAGGAAAAAAAAAACAATTAAAAGGAAATATTTCCATACAAGTGAAAATTTCCAATCCTACTAAATAATTACTGAATCAGAAACTCTGGAAATGTGGTGGCCAGTGGTATTGTTAGAGCACCCTGCAGGCAGTTTGATTTTCTTGACAGGGGAGGGGGGGAAGTTTGAGAAGCAGGCCCTGTCTTATTGCCTGTCCATCTCATTTCAATGGGCCTGGCGTTGTAGTTTAATACATAAGCACGTACGTTTCTAAGTACATATTTAAGTGAAATGCTGAAAATGGGGAAGAGACCCAGTCCACTGAAAATCAGTTATGTCATTTGCCATCATTTTTAAGGAGTGGGTAGGCTATCCATTGGGCATGCCTGCATTGTAACTGGTTGTGTGACCGATTGGCCAGGCTGATAATGTCTTTGCATCTGTCTGCTAGAGCCACCTGATGTGTCGCATGGTCTACACAGGCAGATAAGATCAGGTAAAGTACAAAGTAAATGTGAGTCTATTAGTCGGCTGCATGTCACTTTAATGTAATACGAGACGCAGGTGACTGATGGTGAAACTGAGGCTCATAGTAGACACAGGGCCCAGCCTGTTCATGAGCTCTGTTCTGGTGAGAACCACACAGTGTGCAGCATGTGTGAAAGCAATGATCCCTTCTGCACTCAGGAGCAGACCCAGAAACTGGTACCTTAGTTTCTTGCCGCTTTTCCTTTTTTGTTGTTGTTTGTTTGTTTAAATTTCATGTAAAACTCCTCCCATTACCTTCACCCCCCACCGCACACACACTACTTTTCCCTTCCAAGTTCACTTGTTTCTTTTTCCTTCCCTCCTCCCTCCATGTGCATGCATATAGCACCATGAGTGAGCCTCGCAGTTCTAATGAGGGCGCAGCTCCGGGAGTTTAAGGGCTTCCTGTGTGGTTGTGTGTCTTGTGGAGATCTACGGTACTCCCAGTATCACCACTGTAAGAACCAGTCACAGCTGCCCTGTGGGGAGCGCTGCTCAGTCATCCCAGGAAGCGGCAGGCAGCTTATCTCCAAGTTTAGTTACCTTGAACTGTTTAATTAACTGCAATTTCTGTGATGCTTCGTATCCTTTGTGCCTTTTTAAGGAACTATATCAGGACTTATCACCAGATGTGTGGGACAAATAGGTAATGTAACAAAACGTAATCCTATTCGGTAAATGCTTCCTGCTTATATTTATCCTGACTTTCTATGGCTGTCTACAATCCCAACGTTCCCCAGTGTAAGAATTCTTTTTCTGCAAGGGAGGCAAGAGTAACTCTTCTCTTATAGAAAAGTAAGGACAATATACACAGAGTAACTGAAAATGCAGTTTCTCTCGGTGGGGAGAGTAACCTACAAATGAATCCGGGGTGCTAAAAGGGGAGCACTAGAGTGTGTTTGACAACCTCAAATGCGTTTGGATTTCAGAGACCTAGTTGGCCTCTCAGTATGCATAATTCCTGGACAGGGGACTCAGGAATGCTCTTGACTGCCAGGGGCTTATCAGTCCCCATCTGTGGACGCTGCAGCGGGTGCTTATGATCTTAGGTTGTTTCGGAATTTAGGTACCTTAGGAAGTGCTGTGGGATGTTAGGAACCCAGTTGGAACCCTGAACATATTCATGTTTTCTGTTGAGTGCTTGGCTTTGAACCCAGGACTTCAGGCATGTGCTTTCTATGGAGCTATACCACAAAGGGTTAAATACTAATGGACACTGTTTAAAATTCTAGTCTCACACATTAACAATCTATAAATGATGCACTTTTTTATCTTATAGGAAAAAATAAAGTATAAAGTACGTGTATGTATATATGTATGCTAATGAGAGGGTTTTTTTAGAATAGCAATTTCTTTATCTAATCATGCTATTTTAACACTTTGATATTTTAGGATTATTAAAATATTTTAATACTTTAGTATTTGGGGTTTTTTTTTTGACCATGAAATTATGTTTCTGATATGCCTTCTGCCAAGTAATCATATGCTAATAAGCTTGCCATCTGTTTATTTGCACTGAAGTGTTAGGATTTTGACAGAAAACACTCCAGTCTGATGCAAAAGAAACCTGGCATTGTGATCACATTAAAGGACAGAATGTTTTAAAGGATATTTAGATTGAAGATTCTTTGCATTGCTTGAAGGAGTTTAAGGAGAAGGGCAAGTGAAGAGGGGCCCCTCTTTTTCTCCAGCGCTGTCCAGGGAACAAGCTCTTCTTTCACTTCTTTGCTAACAGGAACCTCCTGGTTTTAACTCCTCATCCTCAAAGTGTGGAGGTGTGACGGTCCATTTTTTTGTTTTTGGGTAGCTTTAAGGTGTGGTCCCTGGCTTTGCCACACATGCAAATCTTAAGCTTTTTCATCTATAGCCTCGTCCTGAAGCTTCGGGTGAAATACGTGCAGTTTGTCCTCGTGTTTGTTGCTTCCATTCCCGCCGTCAAGCAGAGCAAAGCTCTCCTACTTCTCATGCACAGAAGGATGAGCTGTGATTGACAGGTGAATGTCCACAGGTCAGCACCCAGACAACATAAACAAGTAACTTTGAAAGGGCACGCAGCCCCGCCCTGGGAAAGAGAATGGTTCCAGTACGTTGACCACCGGCGACAGGTGCTGGGTGATGACCGCGTTCTTTAGTGTTTAGTACCAACCGTCTTCTCCAGCTACTGAGTTTGGGCTGGAGAGACGACACAGTGGTTAAGAGAGGTTGTTGCGCTTGTGCAGAGCCTGGCTTCAATCTCCAGCCTCCTGTTCCTCTTTTGTTACTAGAGAGGGCTTGAAGATCCTTCCAACCATGGCGTTTTACGATTCTGTTAGACACGAACTAAACGCTGTGAGGACAGATGAACGAGTGAAGGAGTGACGGGTTCTGAATTGCCAGATCCATGATACCAGAGTAGACAAGGTAGCTTTTCATTCTGCAGAGATGTTCCTGCCCTTGGGAAGTAGTAAGAGAAAAATTGGAGTCGGTTTTTATAGGATTTGAGCTAGGAAAGTATGAAATAGTGGCAAATAATTGCATCAAAGCCTACCAGAAAGGGGGAAACAGTGCAAGGTAACAAGCAATGCCGATGTATTAGCTTCAGATTGGAGGCTGAATTTAAGCTGAGTCTATACCACAAGATTCGGCCTATTTTCTTCTCATTTTTGACACAACCAAGTGACTAGTGGAACGTAACGGTGATTTCTGGATCACACTTTCCAGCCTGTTTTTTTTTTTTTTTTTTTTTTTTTTTACAAAGCTCTTCATGTTGCTTGCTTTAATGCAGACTGGTTTTTCCGATGACGAAAGTACTGGTGCGGAAGCGAGTCTCCTAAGGGAAAGAATGGGCGCGTGGGTTACTCAAGGGCAAAGCAAACATAGAAGAAGAGGCCAGACTCCCAGAAGCCTGGGACGCTCTGAAGGACTGATGATGTAACTGCAAAAAAATAAAATAAAATAGGCTAGAGGGTGTGAGATGCTTTGAGTTGAGTCTATGGGAAGGTACGTGCTGTGAGTGGTGACAAGGCCTCCGTCTAGTGTGCAATTGCCCCAGTCACGGCCGTGCCTCTCTGCTCCCAGGAATTATTGAAGCTATGAACGTGTGAGAAGGAGAAACAGACTCGCTGCTTTGAAGACGCAGTTTCTAACTGGGACCAGATTTGAAACTGACACGGGTCTACTGTGAACCCAATTACTTGACCTGAACACGTGTAAATGGCATGCTAACATGCACATGTACTTGACAGCAAACTGAAGCTTCAGCCAAACAGGTGACAAGATGTTAAATTTCAAACTCTGGAAAATTAGGTCAGTCAACCATAAAAAAACAAGACTTAATAAGCAGCAGATGACATTTTGTCCAACTCTATTAGATTTTGCAGTGCAAGAAAAATTATAGGCGATGCAGAGCATGTACTTGCTATGCTGTGAAGGGCTGCATGGGTTCTCTGCTCCAGGCATGCTACACTTTGCCCAAAATAAGCACATATGGCTACCAGAGAGACCATTCAAAATGTGCCCCACACAGGGACAGCGGTTTAGCTAATGCACAGGCACATTAGAAAATAGAATAGCATTATACGTAAATGCTTTGCATCTTAGAGCAACACTTCACTACTCTGCATCACAAATCTAGTACATTTGAAGAGTCTGTCAATCTGTGATGAAGACTTTCCATTGGGAATGTGCTCAGGCAAGCATAACTGCTTTAGTCTGACTTGGACATCTAATGAATCCCCCCCATCCAAAAGTTTACTTGGCTTAAACTGGAGCAAACAGGGAAAAATACACAGATATTACAGCTGTTATTTTCTAAAATCATAGCCTTCAAGAAGCCATCCCTGATTTAGCAGCCTTTCAAATCAGAACATTTATTTTATATATATAAATACACACACACACATCTGTGTGCACATATGCACACTCACACACAGAGAGTCACTCACACAATGCTTAAATTATTTTTTCAAATATTGTATTTTTATGTTCAAAGAAGATGATATTGTTTGTCTGATGAAGATTATGCTAGACTTTTTGTAAGTGCTGTATCACTTATCAGCAAGGAAGATAATTGAATTGGTCTAGATTGTAGTGTAAGTTGATGACAGCAGAGTGAAGGAGAACCACACACAAGGCAGCATCTTGGATTTGAGGTCATGCCACTTGGATTTCTAACTTTCTCTCTTACTCTGGGTCTTGGCTTCAATAAAACAAGAAAGAAATGCCTACACACACAGACTCAGAGCTGTAAAGATACACAACTCAAACCATCTCATGTGGTCCTTGGATGTGTACATGAGAGTTCAAACTTATCAAAAAGATGCACATTCAACTTTATGTTACTTGCTGCATAGGAACTACACTTAGGGGGACCAGGGTTGGGAGACATCACTGCTGCCTTAAAGGAATCATAGTGTAGTAGGAAAGTCATTCAAATTTCATAAACTCCAGTCCTTGTGTCCTGAGTAAGGATGTATGAAGAGAACAGTGCCTTAAATATTGTAGTTCCCAAGGGAATAAAATACACAAAGCCCTTCAACTATGGAGCTTATATTCTGATAACTTAGTTTCTTACCTCTTTATATATTTTATAATTTACATGAACTACTGCTGCCACCCATGCAGCTTAGAGATTGATCTAAGTGTGGTGACAGGGAATGAAGAAATGACAGACACACGTACAGAAGAGCTGGGATCCACATGGGCTGTGCACTCTGGAAGAGGTCCAGCAACAGCAGCCCTCAAACCCAGAATGCTTATTATATGCAACAGCGCAGATGAGGAGGAGGCAGGTTAACCTATGTAGGTAGGAAGTCTCTGCAAAAGAGCTGCCTCAGGTTAGCCATTGATGCTCCCTGCACAAACTGTCAACAACCATGCTTGAGCTAAGGGGAGGCCTTGCCATTCCCATAAGTGTGAGGCACTGTGTTCCTTCCCCTGGCTGTGCTCATGTCAACAATACACATTGATTCAGGACTCCATATGCTTTCCACAAACTATTGATACAGCTTCATAAGTAATATTGGACACATCCCGCATCTATGTGTATTGATTATGTCTCTAAAATGAAGATCCAGAGAGCGTGTTCGTTACTAAGAATGCCTTAAGGTGTTGCAGAATAGTAACTTCCATTTGTACCTACTTTTGTATCGTACTGTCTTTTAAAGAATGTGGCACCGACCCTGATAAACTTACTGTGTACTCAACTAGGGGATGTGGGTTGTGTATACTTAATGGGCAAAGGCCAAGAAGAGTAAGCATGCCCCCACTACCTGTAGAAACATGTAGAGAGATCTAAGCGAAGGTGTTCCCAAGACAGAACTGGGGCTGAGCAGGTACTTAGATCTTGAGGACATCTCAATGTCATCCCAAAGAATAGGCAAACCTGCCTTCTGTGCAGAGCTTAGCATCAACAGCTCTGTATCGTGTGAAGCTACTGACCTGTGACAGACATAAAGAGAGATGCATGTAACAGAACGCCTGCCAGAAACACATTTATGGTGAACCAGAATTGTGCCAACCTCTACGAGAATGTGGCCTATAAAACTGATTGTGTTTTTGCAAGTTATTCCGTCTGTAAGCAATGTGCATGAAATATGTTTTGTTAAAATAAAGGAAATTGAATTCAAAGTGTGCAGTAAAAATTATCCTATCAGCAAGAACATCAACCTAGAAAATTGGATGTGGTGGTTTCTCGTATTTCAACATTTATCAATATTATGGAATAGTCCTTCTATCCATGGCTATGCCTGCCAATGCTGTGAGTTTGTGCTATGTGTGAACTTTCAGGATTTAGCAGATAGTGTTAGTCAAGGATTTGTTGGCTGAATTATATCCATTCATATTGAATTTGCTTCAGGTCAGAGCAAGGAAACTCTCAGTGTCGTGATTATTTTAACATCACAGACAGATCAATAGAAGCTTTGGAACAAATTCTGAAAAGGTCTAAGAACAATCCTTAGCACTTGTTTGGAAAGAAGATGTCGGCCTGCTGACTTCTCAGAACGAGGTATATCACACAGATCTATTGTGTTCTCACTGATCCGAATCTGGCTGTCTGTCATGTGACCCATTGGGAACAAGTTATTCTTCACTTAATTTTAAAATAGTCGCTACCACTAAAATGTAAAGACTAGAATTCAAAACAAATGAAGAAAATTCAGCTTATGTTGGAAACTACTGCTTTCCTAAATCATATGCCCTCTCTGTTCCCTGTTAGTGCCTGTGACAGGCATTGGGGCTTGGCTGCTCCTGATGCTTTCCAGCAGCAAGTGCATTTGCTTGTCTGGTCTGAAGCCACATGATGTCAGACTTCCTTGGTAAGATGGTACCCCTCATGCTCACCCTCTCCTGTCCTTCAGGAACATCTCAGCATCACTTTGGTAACTGCTTCTTTCCCTTCCTGATAAATGCCCAAGCGCCATAGCCGTAGACTCTAGACTTCCCTGTCCAACCAAGCCAAAAAGAGAGGGGACTTGAAAGGCTGATAAAGCAACAAAGTTGAGAATTCTAATATATATTATTTGAGAATTCAATTAAGGGTTCTTATAAAATTTGTAAGTATAGGCACAATAGAAATCAGAGAGAGACTGAGAACACAAAGAAACAAAGACGAAGCCTCATTCCTCCATTTCAGCTCAAAGTCTTCGGCTTCACTTCTTGGAGTCTTTTAAACCTGTGCTCTCCTTCTCCAGTTTTTCAGTCGCAGAGTGAGCAGGTCAGGTACTTCTCTTATCTCTGTGAATGGCAGCATTTTCCCCTCCGACTGGATATTTAGTGGGGTTGATGTGTTTTGACTCTAAATACAGACAGACTGTAGAAGAAGTGGTAACATACATGTGTGTTCTTTCATTGCCCTGTTTGCACAAAGAAAGGAAACTTGATTTGTGTTCCTTTTTTCTTCCTCCTAGTTTGCTATGTTTCTAATTCTCTGAGATAGCATCGGCCATCAGTCACTGAGATATGTCCAACAAATGGAAGAACTGGGCTGAATTTCCAAAATAAAATAGAAGATAACATTAGATACATCTTTACGAAAGGGATAAGAAGTAGCATAAAAACAGTAAATCTAACTGACAGAACAACACACACACACACACACACACAAACACACACACACACACACCACATACACACGAAAATGTGGAGAATTAAAAATGATTACTAAAATCAAAGCAAACTTCTCATTCTGGTGAGGTTTTGAAAGCTTGTTATTCTGCAAATAAGGATTACTTATAAGTGTTTCTTATCATCTATTAGCATCCAGCGTGCCCACATAATTATAAAATCTGTGACTCATCAGATAAGAGCTGTGAAATGAAGCTCAGTGTGAGTGAAGGAAATCATGGCTCAGTTTAGCTCATGTCAGTCACATGGTTTCCAACTCATCCTACAGTAAGTGAGTTGTTATATTTGTCCCTCTTGATTGTATTTTAATTAGGAATGGTAACAGAGCAATGAGGCTTAGAGCGCATATAGGAGAGGGAGTTTGTGGATCAGTGGTAGAAGATGCCCTCCTTTATTTTTCAGTAGGAAAAACAAATATGGAAAACACAATGAGGTAGCTCTCCCTACGCACTGGCATTGCTAGTTCAGGGTGACAAGTGAAGTCAGCGTTGGAGAGACAGTGGAGATAACTACAGCCTCCTGCAGTGCTAGCGGGAATGCAACATGCTAGGACTGCCATAGAAACAAGTAGAAAGTCCCTAAAGACACTAAACACACATGAAAACACAGATTCCTACCATAGCATATTTCTTAAAGACATAAAATCATATGCCTACCCAAACACTTATTAAACATTTATTGTAAGAGCATTATTTATGGTAAGCAGCTTGGAAATAAACCAAAATGTTCATTTGCCAATGGGTTAATTAATTAATCGATTGATAAATAAATAAATAGTGTTCAGACAAAGGACTATAATTTGGTCATTAAAAGAAGTGAAGTCCCAATGCAGCTTTTCAACATGAAATTTGAAGTCATTACACTAAAATGAAAGAGGTATTCTGAGAAAGTCACAGATAGCATAAAGGTAACAGACAGATAACATGTGCCCATTGCATGAATAGATAAATAAACGTCGAGGGACAGAGTGTCATGGTTTCCTGAGGGCAAGCGTGGGAGATGGAGCAAAGCCCTGGAGTAATAAAAATGACTGCTCACATGTGTGGGCTGCTTCGGAGATAAGACTGTCCTAGAAACTGATGGTGGTGTTGCTTTCACACCATAAGGTGACTAAGAACAGGTGGACATGTGGGAAACTGTGACTGGTACCACTCAAATTGGTGATGAGATGGTCTCTCCTTATAAGTAACCAAGGTGGTTATAAAATCCAGTATAATATGAATGCAAAAGAGCAAGTTAAGGCCAGTTGGGTGTCTACTAGAAGTGAATTAAGAAAAGAAAATAAGCCTTTCCTAAGTTATAGCAAGCATACCTAAAAGTTATATGTGTGCTATGACAAATCACCCTCTTTTCTCTAGAAAAATGCCTATAAAAGTAAAATTGTCATATTTGTTGATGGCCAAGAATTATTATATAGGAGATAAAGACTAAGAATCAGTCTTAAGTATGTCTAGCATCATGGAGACTTTCTGATTTAACTTCTTTGAGAATGCATGTCTTTGATAGCTTCATTGTACAATCTAGACCTCATTTTCTGACCTTTCACCCATCAGTCCTGAATCCTTTGCTGCCCCAGACCATCTTAATATCAGTGTCTTGGTTTTATATTATGTAACTAAATAAATCCACCTGGCATCGATTAATATTCCCATCTTGATCACTCGTCCTCAGTGGCTTCCAAACCAGTTTCCCGTAGCATTTCATCTGCCACAGATGGCAAACATCTGTAGACAGTGGCCGGAGAGCTGAGACCCTGTCCTCTGTGCTTCCCACATTTGATGATGGAGGACCGTAGCTGACAGCTTACCACTGTGCTCTCGCAGTGCCTGGGCTGGAGTCCTACTGTGGCTTTCCGTTTAATGGCTAAATGATGTTAGGTTTCTGTGATCCAAAATATAAAGAGGCCCATTTCTTCCTTCTTATCCTAGTAAACCTCATAGGGGACTAGTTCACATATTACCTTGTATTTTGGTCTATTTTGAGAAATTATATGACCATTTTATAAAATCTTTATGTTCTTCCTCTTAATTCCCATTTCCCTCCCCCCTCTAACACACACACACACACACACGCACACGCACGCACACACACACACACACACACACACACACACACACACACGTGCACAGTAGTTTTCTTTAATTAAATAACATGGGACACAACAACCACCCTCCAGAACCACCCCGGGCTCAGGAGTAGATTCCCAACACAAGCTGGATCCCTGTTTTTCAGTTGCCCTTTTCCTTTTCCTTTTTTTTTAATTTAGACTTATTTTTCAAAAATTTATTCACTTTACATCGCAACTGTAGCCCCCTCCCTCCTCTCCTCCAGTCCCCACCTCCCTCCCTCTTCCTCCCTATTCCCCTCCCCTAGTCCTCAGAGAGGGGGAAGCCCTTCTCCCCTACCCACTGACACCAGCTTACCAAGTCTCAGCAGGACTTCCTGCATCCTCTTCCTCGCTGGCCTGGGGAAGTATGAAAAAGCAGGCAACAGAGTTCCTGGTGAGAACAGCCCCTGCTTCTCTAACTAGGGACCCCATGGCGACTGAGCTGCCTATACATCTGAGCAGGGGGCCTAGGTCCTTTAGACGCAGTCCATGTTTGGTGCACCAGTCTCCACCAGGCCCTGTGGGCTCAGATTTGTTAGCGCTGTTGTACACAGAGTGTATTATTATGTTATTAACAAAAATTATATCATACATATTAACAGGACAATCGGAACCAGGAGGCGAATCAAAGTCATAAATCTAGGCTAGAGGCTAATGGGATTTCGGAATAACAAAGTAAAAGTCACATGAAGAATTAAGACACACCTATCAAATCCACTGTTGTTAATGCTCTGAGCAACGGAGGAGGATTTTATAGCTGATCACAACCTTGTCTGTACGTAACTTCATCAAAAATGATGCTTAGCCAAGGAGTGGTTCATCGCACGCACCCCTCTGTATTCCAGTGCCTTTTACAAAGGTCAGACTGTGCTACCACTGAGACACCTCTGAGAAATGAAACCTCTCCATCCCGTTTCCGAAAGAATGGAGGAACCCAGGGATTGCTTAGTGTGTAAGAACACTTGTACTAAACCTAAAGATCTGAGTTCAATCCCTGAGGCCCACAGAATGGAAGGAAAAAACAACTCCTAAAAGGTGTTTTCTGACCTGCATAAACACACCATGGTGCACATGGAGTGCAGTCACACAAATACGTAATACATGCATACATACATGCATGCATACATACATACATACATACACATACATCCATGCATACACACATACATACATGCACGTATGCATGCCTACATATATACTAAAAATAATTGTTGGCAAATGATGAGTTACAAATTTAAAGAAATATATAAAAATATGAAGAAACATAAAATTTGCAAAGATTATTACGTTTCTTACAAAGGACCCCCCTTTTTCACTTTTTGGCTACCATATGCTCCATTTTAATATTAAGTTATAAGGTGAAGTGCGTAATCCGTGGCTAGGTATTCCTTGTGTGATATAGGTATAATACATACAGACTTTTTTTTTTTTTTTACTATTGGTAAGTATCTGTTTTGTTTCTCTATTGGTTTATGTGTTAGCATCAACTAAAAGAGGAAGCAGAAGGGCCTGATTTCCCATCTTTGATATTAGTTTTGGGTTGAAATACATCGTATCTACCAATTAAATTTGGTTCGGTGATTGAGCTGCTAGTTTCAACTTAATTCTCTCATTTGTTCCTCTTTTATTCAAGCACAGTGCCATTTAATTTATGGCCTCTTTTTTTCCGCCTTCTAGCCTAAGCTTCTTAGAAAATAAATGAGGCCATAAGTCCTCATTTAGCCAGCCTTAGTCCTGTGAATTCTGGCTGAGGGATCTGAATTTTGTCAGTCACTCACCAGCTATCCCTGTAGGTCGTTCTGTTTCCCTTCTTGAGCCATATCAATTTCCTTTGAAGGAGCTTGTCAATGTGTTTTTATAGGAAGTCAGCTATTGAAGCAGCCACAGATTTTTGAACTGAAGTCCATTTCTTAGCACACCGTAGAATTCATGCTCACTTCGGACACCTGTGGAGTCACATGGAGTTGGTTGGGATGAGGAGCGGTCCTGAGAGCTTCCTTTGCTAGTCATCAGTGGCTCCATGTCATCAGTGGGTCTATGTCATCAGTGGGTCCATGTCATCAGTGGGTCCATGTCATCAGTGGGTCCATGTCATCAGTGGGTCCATGTCATCAGTGGGTCCATGTCATCAGTGGTTCTATGTCATCAGTGGGTCCATGTCATCAGTGGCTCCATGTCATCAGTGGCTCCATGTCATCAGTGGCTCCATGTCATCAGTGGCTCCATGTCATCAGTGGCTCCATGTCATCAGTGGCTCTGTTTCACAGTCTGGTTGAGGGTCTCTGTCGCAGTGTGAACCCACTGGTTACATGTGTTAAGCCGTGGTACCACCTTGATTCATGTAGGTTTTCACTTGGCATGGTTTTCAATTTTGGCAAATATTAATATGGGCTCTGTTTAAATTCCTGTGGACACACAAAGAAGATATATAGTGTTAGGATTCTTGGCTAACAGAGGACGCGGCCAACTGATAAAATATTAATTCTATTACTTTGTATGCAGATATGTGAAAACGAGAAGCAATTACCCTGACTCTAATTGCTTCATAGATGAATACAATTATGAAGTTATACTCATCCTGTCTGTATTCTCAGTATAAAATAACATCCACATAAGACAGTCAGAAATTTCATTTAAAAGTAAACCTTACCAATGTGAAATATATTAAGGCAATAAACCAAGAGATTAAACTTTCATAAACAGTAAGAGCTCATTGTTTTGTAAATGAGTGTATAATAATATCTATGCAGCTCAAATGAAACCATGAAACTGACTGGGGGCCTCACTTTTTTTTTCCAGCAAACTTTTGATTTATCTTTTTAATCTGTTCTTAGCATTGTCTAGCAATTAAGCATTGGAACCAGGCTCCAGTCTTCTTGCCACATTGCTCAGTCTCCCATTCCACTTCTGTCATTTCTTTTATAATGACAAGCAATTTAGAGGAACAAGAAACAATTAGATTGTAAGTAGCTCCTGCTGTTACAGGTGTTTCCTACTAATGAATAAAAATGACGGGGATTATAGAGAGGTGAGATTTAAGGAAAGATCTCTTTAGGGGGTTTCAAGATTTAAAGATCCATGGAAGAAGTGTGGAAAGTAAGCAGCAATCCCCAAGACATAGTTAGATCAAAGTAATTTAAAAGACGAGAGGTAGCTTCCAAAATTACTCTTATTTGAAAACAAAACAAAACAAAATTACTCTTATTTGTAGCCTGGCCAAGTGAAGCTGCCCCATTGATGGCCAGAGTTCTCTGCGCATCACAGCTCTCTAGATAGCTTGTTACCACACAGTGATGGGCCATCCCGAGAATTACAGACCCAGGGTTCCTGGGACAAAACCACACGTGTGGATTTTGTCATGTCCCAGCTTTTGCTGGTGTGAGAAATTCAGAGGCCACACTGTGAGAACCACTTGACTCTTTGGAGGCTCTGGTTTTTCTACTTCCTGCGAACTACCCCATGAGAAGAACTGAGAATGTTTGCCAGGAAACTCCCAAGGTCATGAGGTGCATCCCTGGCACACGGGAGGTAACAGGTAGCTGAAGACCTGCTTGGCATGAGCAAAACACAGGGTCATGCTTCATCTGTGGCTGAGCTGCACGTGACGTTTTCATGTTTCCTTTGCCTTCCCTTTGTTTCAAGTAATTTCCCTGAGGAGAAGACTCTGCTGATCTCTTCACCTCCTCCTTCCCCTTCTCTGTGAGACCATGACCACCTACCATTTCAATCGTGTTCAACCAAACCCAACTGCTGCTTTATCTGGACGTTTCTCTTTGTTTTCTGGAAGCGAAGGAAGTTAAAAGTATAAGGATAGTTTCAAATGATGGGAAAGTTTTGTGACTCAGACTTCCTGAATGGCACACGATGCCCTTCTTATATTTTTCTATGGCGGTCTCTCTGTCATTTTCCTAAGTAAATGCAGTACCATCACCCACAGGTCGCAGGTTATTCATATTTCCTCCACAAACAAAAGTGAGAGAGTAGATTTTCAAGCATAAAACGACTGAGGTGCTTCAGTCCTGGCTCTGGGGTAGGCATAGCTTTTTTTTTTTTTTTTAATATGAACGTGGCTATCGGTTTGCTTTGTTTTCTAAGGAGGTCTATTTGCAGTGTGGTTTCTTTCAAAATGCAGTCAACGTGAGACTGTTTTTCTGTTGTTGAAAAGCTAGGCTAGACAATTATTTGTTTTTCTTCTACCTTTCAGAAAATGTGCAAAGGGGCACTAAAGAAAAGTGACAGATCTAATTCAAAATCTTAAAGCCAAAGAAATTCAAGCTTAACATCCGCAGCCCAGTGCTTTGCATGTTAAGGAACATTTTGCTTTGATTGCTGAAGTACCTGTTGATGTGCAGATATGCCCACGTCTCTTAAAAGAGCACATAGCACAGGAGGGCCGGACCTTCTTCGTCATCTCACTTTTATACGTATTTTATTACTTGTGGTTTTGACATGAAGACTGTAAATGGGGCTGCAGAGACAGCTGGATGGTTAAGAGTGTGTGTGTACTAGCTCGGTTCCCAGCACCCACTTGGGGTTGCTCACACACACCTGTCTGTAATCACAGATCCAAGGTGACCTACCTCCTCTGGCTGCTGCAGGTACCTACACACACTTGTACGCCTTCTTCCCAAGACACTTATAATAAAATGACTTTTTTCTTTAAAAAAAAAAAAGAAGAGTATAATAAATAACCCAGTTGTCTAGTTGTGCCTGTTCTCACATGTCTGAACTTCACTGTATGGCCATCATCAAGCTGGTTCAGAAGAAATGCCTTCTCCTTCCGCCGCAGTGAAGATTTATGTATTTGACTTTGAAGTCAACAACTGTGTAGCCTTTAAAATCAAATCAAATGCAACATCAAATTACCTTGTATTCATTTAAGTGAGTTTTCAGATTTATGGCCGATGTGCTCAGATCCATACAGCGTGGGGAAGGACAGTCACTGAGGATGTCTACATGGAAGGAAAATGTAGTAAATACCTAGGAATTAATTACTTGTAAGGTTAAGGTCCATTCTTGAAAAGAGTCGGATGCAATTTATCCTGCAATCAATTTGCAAGCACTCCAAGTATAACAAAGCTGTGGGCGGCTTTGGCATGAACCAGTCATGCCAAACAAAACCGATTTCCCTGTCTGACTGTGACTGATCCTGTGGACTAGCAGCATCCACTGGTTATAGCCCACTCTGACCTTTGCATAATTATCAGTGCTTTCTCACATGGAATAGTCATTGACAAGCTTGTAAAAAATACTGTGGTTAGAATAATAATCAGGTAGATATTGAGCTGACTTAGAAAATGCTCTTGGAGTTAGCCAGGAAATGGCATAAGAACCAATTTGTGGCTATTTGCAAGTTTCCCATAACTTTGATCGTCAATCTCAATTATCTTTTCAATAAAGAGTTTTATGGATAGAAGGGGGGAATGTCTTCATTGAGGATGGAAGCAAAGTTAGTGTTGCTGTAGCATCTTGAATAGATTTTCACAATGAGGCTTTTGACTTTCAATAAAGTATAGTGACTTTCAATAAAGCCTAAAGGTGACCTGAATTAATTGCAAATGAGTTTCTTGGTGATGAATGTTTTTTATGACAAGAAAATAAACCCACTAAGTCTGATAAAGTTAAGGTGCAAAAATAAAAATATTGTGTTATTCTGAGTTTTAACTACATGCTCCACTACTCTGCCACAAGCCACATTTCCTATTACAAAGGAAGGGTACCAGGGCTGGTCCCAGCACCTGCATGTCTTGAAACCAACATCTACTTAATCATGGGATAAAAATGTTGGTGCACTCATAAAAGCAGCATGACATTGGTTTCTCAGTCATTGAAAGACCCTAAGCAGAAAGATTTGAGAGCTTCCTGTGTGTAACCTTCCCAAGCCCTACTAGGACCATCCTGTCATTGGAATCTTCTAGAAGATAATACTTGAGTAGCTGGCATAATCAGACCATTCCATTCCTGGCAAAACAAAAGTAACAAAAGTTAACAGGGACTATATCAGGTTATTCATTCTTCCACTGATATGACATGCCTTATCATACATAAATGTTTAACTGTGGTGTCCATCTCTTTGATATTTTAGAAAGATATGATGTTCTGTGTTAGCTTATGTTTTCTCTCATGGGGAGGACATATCTTGGTGAGTCTGCTAAAGAAAAGGGGAAATCGAAGACATGGCAAAGCTGACCTGGGGTACAGAGGAGTTTCACTACAGCCAGAGTTACGCTGAGAAACACACACACACAAACACACACACACACACACACACACACACACACACACCATTTTTTTTATTAGGCCATATGTGCAGGCTTGTTAGTGGGAATGAAAGAAGCTTAATATGACAGGAGAAATATGTTGTGCCTTTCATTGAGAAAACATTCTTAAGCAGATCTTTGTCTTGATCCTTCATCCTCACACAGTACATCTTTTTGACTTGTCATTATCTAATATTCTTTGATATAGTTCTAGAACAATCTTAAGCTAATATCAACCTAGTTTTTTTTTTTAAAGACATGTCTTCACTCCTGAATTTGATTTTCAGTCATCATTTACTTCAAATAAAAGTTTCCTCTTTCATTTGTGTAGGTCTGCTGTTGGTTTCAAGAGCTGGTTGTTACACAGTGCATAGGCTGCCTTTAAGCACGTGTTCTTCACACTCCGGCCTGCAGTTATAGGCGTTCGTTACTATGTTTTCATTTGAAATTTCTAAGTACTCGTAAGATGTATATTTATGGATCATAACTCAAGCTATTATACTAACCCTGGATAGCTCCATCATGGTCAGCTCTGATTTACCTGTTGGACATAGTTGGGCCATTTTAAAGTAGTGTGCAGTAGAGTTCAGTCACACACACTAAAATCGTCTTACTCTCACCCTTTCCCACTGCTACTTTGGAACTGCACACTTTGGGTTCCCTGTCATTTGACATCCTTGGCACACTGAGCCAGAACCTGACTTGGAAAGAGACTGAAATCTGCTTTGGCAAAGGATCTGTCAACTGACCCATGAACAGAAGCAAGATTGGGCTGCCCTTTGAAATACACCCATTGAATTTTATTATCTGGAGAGCACCTTGTGTCTCTAATCTTGTGGAAGGTTAGTATTCTATCCGTCAGAGCAAGATTAGAGCGTGAGGCGATGTCTGCCCTCAATGATAACCGGATGCAGGGCTGAAGCTGAAAAAGGAAGATTTACCACCTGCAAGCCCAAAGTGGAGGGGAGTGAGGTGGGGGCCGCATTGACCAGGACAGATTCTCTGTCAGTTCAACCAAAGCAACCAAATCCAAAAGACTGCCTTTAGAAGATAGCTTTGCAAATCTTTTAAAATAATTCCTCCCTAAACAGAATTTCTTAATTATTTTACACAGAGAATATCTTCTTAAAAATCATACTGGTAGCTTTGGTTACATACAATAATATATGTAACTCAGAAATTAAAATATATGTGAAGTATATTCATATATTAAATATTTAGCAGTAGATTAAAATCAACCTGTCTCTTTTTAGGATTTAATTTGACTTAAAAATAATAGAAAAATAAGATGCATGTATTTAATACTGAGGAACTTCCTAGAGCTCATTAATTGCCTTTTATTTTTAGTATAATAATTTTATTACTTCTTTAATTTTATACATGCATACAATATATTTTGATGAAATTCATTCTTAAAGAGGATGATTTCTATTTTTGATATATTTGATTTTATAAGGAAAACAGTCATCATAAAACCATGAACATAATGTTTATTTGTTTTTTAATGTTTTCCCTGATTGCTGGGCATCGAACCCAGGGCTTCTCACATCCAGGCAAGCACTTTATCACAAACCTGTAATTCCCAATCTGACTTTAATAATTTCTTTAAAAGAGCATAAGATCTTAACCTTGCACAAACTGCAGGTGACTTAATAATGCTGAGTGGAAAAGAGAATCTTCCCAAGGGAAGATCTCACCAATTGGTTACCTCACACTAAATGATCAGCTCCAAAAATGTACATAAAAATAGCGCTATGCAGACTAAGCTGCTTGCCTTTATGTGTGTGTATTCACACATGTATGTAGCAACACTTAATAAAATAGATGCAATGAATTTGATAGAAGGGAAGGGAGCAAATGCTGTAAGTACATTATCAAAGGTGTAGTAATTTTATAATGGCTGTAAGAAAATCTGTAAAAATTACCGGTAAAACAAATGTAAAGAGTTTTAAACATATTTAGGGCAACCACAAACCTTGTGGTTTGCTGGCTCTTAGATAATAATTCATGTCTTAGTCCATTTTGCCGTGAATCTGGATTTCTATGGTTTGTGTAGTCATCAAAACTTTGCCAACTGCCTTTGAGTTGAGACATCTGTGCATATTAGGCTGGCCACTTGCTGATGATAAGATTAAGGGCTACAGATCAGACCTGAGACTTTGCTCCTGCCAAGTCCTCCCCAACAGGTTCAAAGTCGTTGTAAGTGAGGTGAGTGTTAGACGTCGGATTTGCTCTGCTATTGGTGCCCCGTCTGTCGGCACCCCTGCTGTTGGTACTGCCAGTGTTAGGGTGTTGTTTATGTGAACATTGTAACAACTACTCATCGTGATCATCAACTTTCCACCAAAATCTCCACGAAGAAACCGAGCAAGGATCCCAAGTTTATAAGCATATGCATCTAAGGCTTTAATTTGAGATGACTATATTAATGGATGCTTTATATTGGCTTGTGGTGCCATCAATTTGAGAACCTTTATTTGGTAAAGCAAACTATCAGTGCTCTGAAAACTCTTACAGTTGTCTGTGTGTGGTCTCCTTCATTTAGACCTCTATTAAGCAAAGCAAAAATTTCCACCTCTTAGTTATCCTAGTTTCAGATGAACCTGAGAGAATATCACACAATTTTGGCTTCAAGTTAAGCCCCTTAATAAAGTATTTTGTGCATCCTTGTGCCTGTACAGCTCAGCCTTCCCCAGAGTCTTTAGCTTCCACTGTCTGTGGTATGTGCTTAAGCACTGCCCTGCTTACACCGGGTCATGCCTTCTCTTTCTTCCTTGACTATTAATTAGCCCAGAGATTGTCACATCCTGTTCTTCCTTTTCCAGTGCTTCCCTTGGTTTTGAATCACTCTGCCACTCGATCGTCAGTGATGAAGGTGGAGGGTACTTGGGATGCATCTGTCTCTAAGGAGTTACAATACAATGAGAAGGGCACGACCAGTCATGGCCTCTTGGTACCCTATGGCTTCTGTGCTGTGGTGTGTGTGTGTGTGTGTGTGTGTGTGTGTGTGTGTGTGTGTGTGTTTTCATCATCACATCTTCTCAGCTCATGCAATCTCCCTTGTTCATTGATCAAAATCAAAGTTTGGAAAAACATAGGAGCTGTCTCCACCACGGTTGTTTGTTCTCTTTAAAATTTCCATCATCTTTTTTTTTCATATTCTACATATATATGAACATATATATATATATACACACATATAAATTCATTAATACAACTTGTTCTGTGCATGCAATGTCATTCGTGTGCATACGTCATCAGAGCTGATCAACTGGTATCTCTTTTTAAGATTTTATTTATGTGTATGTGGCTGTGCCTGGGCCTGTGGAGACCCTGCCATATGTGTGTGAGGAGCTTGGAGACCAGAAAGGTTAGCAGGTACCTTGGAGCTGGAGTTACAAGCAGTCCCGGCTGCTATCTGATGCAGGTGCTGGGAGCTGCATTCAGGTCTTCTGCACGGAGGAGCAAATGCTTTTGACCGTGGAGCTGCCTCTCCAACCCTGTAAAAGTGATTCCAGAGGAAAGTAGAAGTTGACAATTGTATAAAGGAAAAGGTGACAGAGGATGCAAGCTCAGTGCCCCCATTGTCCACAATCCCAAATCCATGTCTCTGGATTGATATGAACAGTGAGTTTACTCCCATGTCGCATGGCTCGCTCTTGGTGGTTTGATGGTGGAGTGTCGGGTGAACAAAGAGTGGTGACTGTGGAAAGAACTAGGTGTGTGACCCTCCAAATACATAGTAGAAAATGGATCATTCTACATATAACTATCACCTTCACTTGGAAATTTAATCACTTCTTTCAGTTGAGAAAAACAAACAGGAAAGGATGCTAAGTCACTTTAATATTGTGCTTCTTTAGGCGTGCAATCCAGAGCTGTGATGAATGCCTTCCTTAGGAGAAAAATGAAGCTGACTCGTGGGCAGGACCTAAAGGGTACCTGTGGAACAAAGCTGAAAGAATATAATGATGCAAATGAACCGAGAATGCGTCTTCTGGTTTCCTGCAGTGCCTGGGGGGCACAGCGAAGTGCCTGCCTTGGCTCAGAACAGTTGTTTGCTTTTGGCAGAAACTGTCAGCAAATTTCAAATTTAATTCATGATTGTGGGAATTAAGAGTTTGTCTATACCACCTGGAGAACACAAAGGCCATAATCAGTCTTGCTTACTTTAAAGATGTCTTCGGGAAAAATAGGCTGCCTGGATATAAGCATCTATCCCCCCACTGTGGGAAAGCTCACTGAGTATAGAAAATGTTTCACCACATAGAATCTGAATTCTAGTCAACAATTTCCTGCTTCGTTATCACAAATCTGCCCTTGTCAGATGGTCCTGTATCCACACTAGGTTCTGAAAAACTGTCTGCCATTAAGTCTTTCTGCTGACTGTACATTAACAGTAATAAATTGAGGGACTTTGGTGCAAGGTATTGACTAAGTTTAATGAACACTTATGGTCGTAAACTGATGATTTATCATTAAAGATGTCTTCATGGAAAAGTCTAGTCGATTAGACAAATTAGGAAAACATAAAATGGTAGAGTTAAGTTGACCTGAGTAATGCATTAAATATGCATTATTATAATGTTAGTTTTGCATTAATTGATGTCTTTAATAATAAATTAGCATACAATTATACTATTACTAAATGTTTTATTATATTTTTGAAAACCTAATTTATTGACTAGATTGTCCATGAACATCTAATTTGTAGGAATTCTCAACACACATTGGAAGAAGGATGAACAAAAATAATCTTGTAGACTAAAATAGAGAGAAGTTTTGAATTATATGTCTTAGAATTTTAATAGGTAATTTGTTTATGATGTTATGGAAAGAATTATTGAATTGTAGAGAAAACTGTATTCTGTTTTAGGGCATTTGACAGTTTTTGCAAGGTGCTGAATGGTTTACATTTCTGTTTCTACTAATTATCATTAAGAGAACACTTACAGTGTGGAAACTGTGGTAGGGTGTGGCTGAGTGTGTGCTTACCTACCATTCCAAAGGCCTTAGGCTTAATGTCCAGCAACATCAACAAATAGTAAGTCTAAAAAACCAGAAAACGTTAAGTAGAAAAATTAATAGTTTTTCAAATCTTGCATCAAAATTGAATGGATAACCTTTTCCTCATTGGTTTATTTCCTATTGTAGATCCCAAGGGTACTTTGGTTTTTTTGCCTTAAGTCATTTTATAGGGATTTATTGAAGTATAATCTTGAAAAAATTTAGGTTATCTCACCTTTAAGTCAATAAAATTATGTAAATTCTTTAAAAATTAAAAAGTTCAAGAGCTTATTTCTGGGTTTCACTTACCTTTAAGAGAGAATATAACTACATAATTACTGTCTAACTACATATTTCACACATATAATGAAAAGAACGTCAGGAGAGAAACTTATTCCAGCTATTCATCTGAGGGTCAGGAGACTATTGGAAACTATTAAAAAAAAAAACCATAAGAGGCTTTGTTTAGCTAATTTATCTTCAAACATATGAGTGAGAATTCATGACCCCTTGTCCCAGAGACCAGTAAAACTTTTCTAGAATGTTAGATGTTAAATATCTTTGGTGCCACATCAGCCCTCTATTGTGTGTTCTCTATAATTTGTGGTTTTCTGCTTGTTTTTAGTTCACACATTAAAAAGCATAGAATCTGTTCCTAGCTCTTGGGTAACTGGCTGGAAAGTGAGCTAATTGTCAATGTATTTCCCGAAGAATGTTTGCTGGCTTGCTTCTTTTCAAGTCACTACATAATGAAATAGGGAAGAGGGTTCTGTTGAGACAGCTGTGTGATGCTCAGCTGTGTCTGTAGCACATTCGCTGTGATCCAGAGTTGCAGTAAGCATAGGCGTAATATAGTCATCACATCTCTAGGGACCTGTGCTGTTCATGATAATGCCTGGTCCCCTTTATGTAAATGACAAATGTCCCTCAGGGAACACTGAGTTTGGACAGTGATATACCTAAATTCCCAGGGCCTGGTCATTTTTGTCACTTGTAATAGGAATAATTAATAGTTCTTTGTTAGAAATTTATTTTGGAAGTAGAATCTCTCTCTCTCTCTCTCTCTCTCTCTCTCTCTCTCTCTCTCTCTCTCTCTCTCTCTCTCTCTCTCATTGTCCAATTGCATAGATGAACTTTGCCACTGGTACCCATGCTTTCTCACTTGCCTTTGCCTTGACTTTGACATGCTTAGCAGAGTTAGGGCCTCATCCTTGTGAATCTCCTTAGTTGGAGCAAAGAATATAAGCATCCATTCTTCTAATGACATCACACTTCCCTAAATTAAAACTAATATTAAGCTAGTTAGCAAATGTCATGAGGCTTAAGTATGATATCATCAGAGAATGAAGATATGATTTCTATGTAATGTACCAGGAATATGTAAATATATCCCTCTGAATATATATTATCGACAATGTGTGCACTATTATAAAATGATATATGTTTACATCTATCATAAAGTGAGACACATTGTTGCTAGATATTTTAGTATCCCTTCTTAAGTCAATCACTGTTTCTTACTCTAGCAAAAAGCTTGAGTTTTATGGTTGATTCTCTCCTCTAATTCATGTGAAGTATTTGAGGAAAATAGAATCCTAGAGATTTGAGCATGCTCCCCAGTTCCAACTACCCACATCAACTAATTAGTATTAGAGGCAGAAGTTACACACATGCACACACACACACACACACACACACACACACACACACACACACACACAGGAATCATTTTGTAAGTAATTCACGTACAACTTTAGAATGCATCTTGAAATTTGAATTTATAAATCACATAGGGCCCATTAATTGTTTTGATGACACTGTGAAAATCTGACTGGGGATAAAGCCGTTTCCCAGGCCTTGTGTCTTGTATATCGATATTCTTCATGCACTGACCCAGACTCTTGCAAGAGACAGAAAGAAAAGGTAAATGCATACATTTTGTTCTCTTGTTTCCGTTTGAAAGGAGTTTGTCCTATGAGCAGTGAGTCAGGAATCACTTTAAAAACAGAAATGTGGTTTCAATAATCCTCCAAACATAGAGTTTTAATTTTATTAATGTGTTTAGTTTACAAGCCAAATGTAGCCCTTCTCCTCTCTTCCCTGTCTTGCTCTCCCTCCCTCTTCCCCGCATCCCTGTCCCCTAGTCCTTAGTGAGGAGAGACCTCCCCTATTATCTGACCCTAGCCTATCAAGTTTTGTCAGGACTGCCTGCATCCTCTTCCTCTGTGGCCTTACAAGGTCACCCCACCAGGGGGAAGTGACCAATTAGCAAGCAACAGAGTCAACGTCAGAGGTAGACTCTGATCCCCATATTAGGGCACCCACATGGAGACTGATCTCCTTATTGGGTATATCTAAGCAGGGGATTCTAGGTCCTCTCCATAGAGATTTTTAATATTGTATTCTGTAGCTTTTGAAATCACCTAGGCTTCGTTTAACTGCTAGAAAGAGCTAAGTTATGATCCTTGTTATAATATAATTAGTTTAATTTATGAATATGCATGAATAAATGTATACAGAATAAAAGAAATGTGAGCTGGGGACACAGAAGTAACAAATCAGCAATAAACTTATACACATGCCTTGTCTCTCAATAATTATAGATTCTAATTTCTCCTTTGTGTATAATTTCAACCCCATAATTTTTGAAAATGCACTCTGAAGGTCCACACTTTTACAAAGTATGAATGATGTTTAAGAAAAAATATATATTCAAAGCAGATCTTCCTTCCTCCCCTCATATGCTTGTCTTTTTAACTTTATTGCAAAGAGCTAAATAATGACAGAGGTGTACTTATTTGAGACACCAATATGAAATCAAAACTCCAAAGAGACTTTGTTCAGTTCAGGGCATTTTCCACACAACAGGATAATTGTGTCTGTGCAAGATGGTCATGCATGAGGCTGCTTAGGAGTTCGTAAGTTCACACCATGGTGGTGTGCTGGAACTATTCACACATATGCAGGCAGACTGTGGCTTTACTAAACAGAAGCCCACGCATGGCAATGACATGGATGACAGTGACTTGAGATGTGCTTAGCCCAAGCAGGTATGGTTAAGGCAGGGAGAGTGACTGTGCTCCCCAGAGGACACTCTAAGCATTCTTGTTGGAAATCTGTGCTACTGACACCAGCCAGTAGAAGGTGGTGATGTAACTGCAGCCTATGGTGCCAGGAAAGAAGAACTGAGTTTAATAGTGCTGAGCTTGAGACAGCTGCAGTCCACGCGTAGATCCAGCTCTGAAATACTACACATGGGCGGCACTGCATGCGGTCTTCCAGCCCTAAGCCACGACACAGTCTTTGCATTTACTTACAAGATCACAGCCCCTGGACGGTGAAAGCCCACGGCCAATTTCAGAATCCTTTTTGTCTGTTTCTTTGTTTGCCTTCGAAGTACACCACAGATACAGGTTTTCCTTCATTAACACAACTAATTGAATCAGCTTTTTCTTGGTAAAAAAAAAAAAAATCAGCTTACGGTGTAAGAAATTGATTTTTTCTGAAAGAAGAACTATTTTGAAAGCTGACTCCCAGCTGTGGAATAAGGAAGGGCACTTCAGTTGACTGAAGGTGGAAGAAGTCATGGAGGAGATAGGCGGGGACTGTGCTGTGTGTGACTCACAGCCATTACAGGGCTTCACTTCCTGAACCATCCGATCCTCCAAGACAGTCCGTCATCTAAACCATTCTATGGCTAAAGTCCGACTTCTCCTAATCTTAGAGGAAAGGAGTGGAAGGCACAAAATTAAGGAAAATATACAGGGTCAGCCTCTCCTCTGCTCTCATGGAATCTGTAGTCATGTGCAACTACAGCTGTCAGTGATGACACCATTTTCAGTTTGATTCCTACAATCAGTGGCAATGATGGTATAAATAATGTAAGTTCACACCGACATCTGAAAACATTCCTTTTAATTTTTATATTCACATCTTTATTTTTAATTCTCTCTCTCTCTCTCTCTCTCTCTCTCTCTCTCTCTCTCTCTCTCTCTCTGTCTCTCTCTCTCTGTCTCTTGTCTCTCTCTCTCTCAGTCTCTCTCTGTCTGTCTCTGTCTCTGTCTCTGTCTCTGTCTCTGTCTCTCTCTCTCTCTCTCTCTCTCTCTCTCTCTCTCTCTCTCTCTGTGTGTGTGTGTGTGTGTGTGTGTGTGTGTGTATGTGTGTGTTTATGCAGGATTGCACATGTATATATACCAAGCTGCTTCTCTCCTTCTTAATGTAGATCCTGAGGATCAAGATCAAGTCATTGGGCTTAGTGGACCAGGTTTCTTTGTCTGGTGAGCCATCTTGCTAGCCCACCACACAGCTTTCTTAAGTATAAGTAACCGGGTGTAAAGGTACACATCTGTAATCCAGAACTTGAGGTACCAGTAAGGTACACACCTGTCGTCTAGTACTTGTGGTACCACCTGTGAAGGTACACACCTGCAGTCTAGCACCTGTGGTACCAGCTGTGAAGGTACACACCTGTAGTCTAGCACCTGTGGTACCAGTTGTGAAGGTACACACCTGTAGCCTATCACATGCAGAACCAGGTGTAAAGGCACACATGCGTATTCCAACACCTGAGGTACCAAGAAAAGACTGTTGGAAGTTTGAGGCCAACCAAGACTATGTGAGATTCTGTCTCAAAATGACAAAACTAAACAAAAAAAGCCTATCTGGAAACATAAGAATAGAAAGGAAATGATGTCATACTGCGCTTCATCCCATCTGCGTGGTCTCCAAGCTGCCTTACACAAGCTATGCCTATCCTCAGAAGTGTTATAATGCCACCTTTCTTGCTTGATTCTGCTGTGTCCTACAGTTGTCAGGATGCCTACACTCGCCTTCTTTCCCCTTTAGTCCTGCATGGGAATTTCCCTTCAGTCATCTGCTTGGGTATTTCATTTGAAATTTTCCTGATGTGTACCTGGGGTGCTCTTAGGCACCCAAAAGTTGGGGGTTTTTTGCTCATTATGTGGCTTCTGAAGCAGTAGGCAGCATGTTATAGCCTTGCTTTTGGAAGAGTGGCAGCTTTTATCTGCAAGACTTCTCTGAGCTGCCAGTCTGCCCTGAAGAAAGCAGATGTCTGCATGGAGCTCTCCCCTGTAGGTGAATAGAGTCCTCCAAGGCTAGTGCCGGCTGGGGAAATTCTTTTGTGCACCTGTGAAGATTTCCTCAGCCCAGAGCAGCCACCTTTGATGTATAGTTTGTGATTAGGGAAGACAAAATCAAATAGCATTTTGTTCAGACAAACTGTGTGTATCGACTGTAGTCTTTCTCAGGTGTGCGCTTTGCCTTTTCCTATTAAACAAAGGTTTACAGTGAGGTCACTTTTTCTTTTATTTCTCCTGAATTTTACTTTCTTTGATGTGTTAGAACATAATATTTTCATCAGCAAAATGGATCAGATAACTGTCTTTCAAATCTCAACTTTGTTTGGCCTGCTGGGAAACAAATATGACCCAAGCATAAATCTTTAGTTGAGAGTCACCCTTCAAAAGGTAGAAGTCTCCGGGCCTAAGGAAGATGAAATGTGGGTGCTCTTTTGGTGACCATTAATTTTGCTTCCTTAGCTTAGATCCTTATTTGTCATCACACCTAAAATTTATATACCCTAATGTTGTAATAGTAATGTCTTGGTGTCTTTCCAAATCAAATGTTAACTTAGACCGTAAGGCTAGTAAACCATGCAGTGACTTTGACCAAGGGGAACTTTTGTGAAGTAGCACAGACTGGCCTTGAATTCATGGTATGTCTTCCTAAACTTTTCAAATGCTGAGATGTACTGCCAAACGTAGCCCGATAAAATGTTTCTTGAGCCATATACAGATTAAATTACAGTATCTTGGTTTCTGTATTCAACAATGATCAGTAATTTAGACATGAGAAAATGAACCACAAGACAGAACAAGAAGGCCATGTTTTTATCCACTCACCTTCAAAGTGGGTTTGTCCCCACTATGTCAATACTCCCTTGTTAGAACAGAAGACTGCCTTAGGGGCGTCATCACCCTTAGTGACAGGAAAACAAAACTCCAACTCTACAGGTAAATACTCTGTCATCTTAGGTCACGATACTCCAAGTCTGGTTGGATGATCCAGCACTCTTTGTCTGTCTGTCTGTCTATCTGTCTGTCTCACTGTCTACACCACATTCTTTTTTTTTTTAATTTTAAGTTTACTTTTTTAGAACACAAATATTTTTTCTTTTTTTTTCCTTTTTTTTTTTTATTAATTTACTCTTGTTACATCTCAATGGTTATCCCATCCCTTGTATCCTCCCATTCTTCCCTCCCTCTCATTTTCCCCTTATTCCCCTCCCCTATGACTGTTCCTGAGGAGGATTTCCACTCTGGTGCCTCATATTTGACCATGTCCCCTGGAGGGGGAGACCTGGTGGCACTCAGAGGAAGGACAGCAGGTTACCAAGAAGAGACTTGATATCCTATGAGCATATACAGAGGGAGGAGGTCCCCCTCAGTCACACCACATTCTTGATTACTAACAATGCATTGCAGAAGGCACTACTCTGTGTTCCACAAATTAAGCTTTAATTCCAGATTCCAACAAAAAATAATTGATATCAGGAAAGAGACAAATGAATAAGCTGTTCATAGCTCAGGATTAAATATACATTCCAGTCTCATTATGTTAGGATTTTGTAATTCAGTGACTTTCCACTTGTGATTTCCACTTCCATTTGTGTTTTCTCTTTCCAGTCCTGTGTTTCTTTTACTAAGATTTTAATTGTAGAAATTCATGGGTACTGTGATAATTTGATACATGTGTATGGTGCATAGTCATTAAATCAGGGTGATTTCTATTTCCTTATTACTAAACATTTTTAATTTTTTTATTAATAGACCATTGTATACATTTGTGAGTGTGATATTCAATACATAATCTAATATGTCCTAATCAAAAAAGGAATATTAACATTTCCATCTATTTTTCAATTACAGAGGTTTAATAATATGTAAATTAATTTTACTTTTAGGGAAAAAATAAAAATATATTTTCTGGCTTGAAGAAAAATTACACAGGTTAAGTTAGCCATGAAGACTAAATAATCTCTTAAGTTTTGATACATCTGTGACAAGCAGATTGCTTGCATTTAATAAAAATAATGTGAAAAAAGGAAAACTATGAGAGATATATTACCAATTAAAGAAAATTAACTCTTTTTAAAATCTTTAAATTGAAAAAAGTCTATTATAAACATCATTCTTGGCTAATGCTTGTAGGGCCAGGAAGGGCCAGTTATGCGTATTTGTAAATAGTAAACATTTATAAAATAAAAATACCAATACAAGAAAGGCATTCTTTCTCCATGAAAGCCGTCAGTAGCCCTCTGTAACCTCAGTGGCTTTGACGTTGTTTGAAAACAGCATAAAATAATCATGATCAAGATGAACGTGAATTAATCATACAGAAGATGTTTGATTCCATCCAAGTCTGATTGGAAGTTTAGACTCAAATACCGAGTCCTCCAACCTCTGGGGAGTGGGGGGGGGGGGCGGGCAGAGTCTAATTAGTCCTAGAGATTGTGCAGAGGACAATTCACCATCTTGTCCTTCTAGGCTTGCAAAAGAGATGCCCAGGGCTCCCAAGGAAGAGCTGTTTTTGAGTTTCTACTTGGAGCCTTCGACATCTGTGGGCCTGCGCTGGTCCCTGCACTTGTAAGGGAGGATGTGCAGAAAGAGATGAGATGCTGTTGGAAGCATGAACTGATGAACAGAGAGAGGGTCTTCTCATCTCAGCCCTCTCTCACCCAATGGGCATGCTGAAAGTGGGATGAAGGGCTCAGAGGCGCGTTCCACAGGAGCACATGTATGGAATAACTCCTGGGTTTATGAATCTCTGGCGAGCATGAAGGGTCTCTCGAGTTAGCCTGAAGGAACCCAGCAATGCTGACTGCCTCCACTACCTGTAATTTCTGTCTTAGGCTGAGTGTACCCATACATTTACAAAGACCCACACGAGGGAAGGAAGAATCCCTCTGTCGATATACAATTTTCATTTAAAAACTCCAAATCAGAAAGCCAAGCTGTCAATATTGTGCTCAAACTCTATAAAATGATGGTTTACATTTATAACAATAGCCTAAGCTATCCCATGGCTTTGCTGTTCATTAATATCACCTAAGTTAGGTTCTTCATAGCTTCATCATTAAATGATTTAATTGCATGAGTTTCTGGACATTGTTATGAAGGAGAGATTAGCATGGTTTTTGTTTAGATCACAAGTGGGGCATGAGAAAAAGACTTGTGAGAGAACAGGTGATGTTTATCCCCTTAGAAGTCAAACCACCATGTGAGGGAGATTGGTAATTAAGCAGCTGAAAAACATCCTTGAACAAATGCTGAGAGGAGGTATAAATGTGAGCCAGAGACGGGGGATAGTTCTGGGTGTTCATCTCTGCGCTTCGAGATGCTCCTAGAGAGAACCACTCGAGGGAAGGCTTTGGGGCTCCGGGCTCCGACTGAGGCTCTGGGTTCTGGTTGCTCTGGGTTCCAGCAGAAGAAATCCTGCTGATTATGCCAGGAGAATCATTCCTTGGAACTGATATCCTTACAGTTTCATTACTGTATTCTTTAATCTTCTTTTCCTCTTGTTTAGGTTAGTTGGGTTATAAGTGAGGTACTCTCGGTTAATAAGTTTGTAATAAAATATATTTGTTAAGAAAATTGAGCTTACATTGTTAGTTGATTCGTTGACAGGAATCAGAGACAGTTCAAATGTTACATCAGTTTCAGCACACTTTTTGCAAGTACAGGAAGTCTAAGTTAATTACAACCTACCACTGTACCCAGTTTGTGAAAACAGCGAGGAAATATGTTGATTAGTATTTATTTGCTACTTCATTAATGATGAGCTTTTCCCCATTAGGTTTGCAGTTTATTTTGACTTGAGTTTCTATAAGATTTTCTAAAATTTAATAATACTTGGAAAAATAATTGAACTATTTTTAGAAAAGCATTAATCTCCTAATATAAACCGATGCATTTTAAACTCAACATCATTGGGTCTTAGAATTTCTTTTTGTAGTAGAAAATAACGTACGCAATCAAGTTCATTGCCCTCAGTGGTCTACTAATGACTTCATCATAGGATGGTTTTCCCTTATAGCTGTGCATTAAAATTGCGTACGTTGTGCTTTGAACGTACGTAGCACAGTGGTAAATCACTTGCTCAGCATGTGTGAGGGCCTAGATTCGAGTCTCAATGCCACTAAAAAAAGAAAACAGGAAGTAGTTACAGTTAAGGTAAGTCATGATCTTAGGCTTTCTACAGAGAATCCACTTATGACTGCTTTTTTTATTTGCTCTCCAGAATTTTTCCGTGAGCTGCTGGAAAATGCAGAAAAGTCTTTAAATGACATGTTCGTCCGGACCTACGGGATGCTGTACATGCAGAACTCGGAGGTCTTTCAGGACCTCTTCACCGAGCTGAAGAGGTACTACACAGGGGGCAACGTCAACCTGGAAGAGATGCTCAATGACTTCTGGGCTCGGCTCCTGGAGCGCATGTTCCAGCTGATAAACCCCCAATACCACTTCAGCGAGGACTACCTGGAGTGTGTGAGCAAGTACACGGACCAGCTGAAGCCATTTGGAGACGTCCCACGGAAACTGAAGATCCAGGTCACGCGCGCCTTCATTGCTGCTCGCACCTTCGTCCAGGGCCTGACAGTGGGCAGAGAAGTCGCCAATCGAGTTTCCAAGGTAAATGACGGCGAGCTGTCTATCTTATTCGGTCTTTCTCTTTTCCTTAAAATAATAATAATGTTAATAATAGTAATAGTAATGTTTATAAACAAATTAAGGCAAAAATTCTCATTCCCAGTGGTCTCTGCTCTTAAAGGCATAAGGTGCAGGCACAAGCTTAGTTCTCATTTTTTTTTCCTCTGTAGAATAAAAGAAATTTCAAGCCATTCTATATGGCTTGGCAATTAATGTAGATATTTATCAGCAATGTAGCGAGTTTTCATTAGTAACACTGTTAAAGCAAGACGGCGTCAAATTAGCATCACGACATCAAAGTTTGGGAGATGATAAATACTTAAGGAAGATTCCACTTACGTTCTAGTCCCCCAGTGAAGGAAGGAGAAGGTCTCCAATGGTGCTGAAGGTAGGGACAGGACAGGGGCACTGCCCATCTCTTCTTCATCAGTGTGAAAGTGGAGCCCTTGCCTGGCATAGGTGGAAGCCAAGCACATTCAGGGGAACTGATGGATACAAAGTGTAGGTTCTGCCGGGTTGTCTCTTGGGCTATCTGTTGTCTTTGTAATTCCATGCTGTGTGCTATATTGGACTTATGAAAAAGATAAATCACTAATCCACTTTGGGGCCTTTCCTTGAGGATACTGTCTGTAAACCTTTAATGCAGGGATCATTCTGGGCTGCTGGCTTTCAACATTGAATTTTTCCTTTGTGGAGCATATCTGCGTTTGTTTAAGCTCTGCCTTGACATTTAACTGCCTTTATGAGGTGGGCCTGCCCATTTATGAGGTCAGTCCTACAAATAGCCTAAAAGATGATTTATATAAGAAGTAAAGAGAAAAAAATATATAAAAGGAGCCTAGTATTACATCTCCTAAAGTAGGTCATATTTATACAGAGATTATTGCCAAACAGTATTTTCTTTATTACAGGTCTGTGCTGAAGAGCCACAGACAATTTTTTCCTATTGGTACTACCCTGAAATTTGTTGTTGTTCTTCCTTCCCTCCTTTCTTTTTTCTTTTTTCTTTTTCTTTATTTTTTTCTTCTTATCTCATTATTTACATCTTGGCATAAAGATGTGTAGTCTACATTATTAAAAACACTTCTCTGGGGAATGACTTGAAGTTTTTATAGTAATCCTTTCTTATAAAATTGTTAGTTTCTGCCAGACATGTAATCCATACCCTTGAGGAGGCAGAGGCAGGCAGATCTCTGTAAGTTCAAGGCCAGCCTGGTCTGCAAAGTGAGTCTAGGACAGCCAGGGATACATAGAGGAAAAACCCAGTCTTGGAAAAAAAAATCAGTTTCTAAAAAGTTACAGCATACGGAAGCATTTTGTAAAACACACTTTTAAAGTGTTATTAACAAGGAAGATAGTGATATAAGGGTCATATAAGAAGGTGTGTTTAATGCAATGCTTTTTTACTGGGTACCAACAATGTGTGACCTGTTGAACAACCAGTTCCTTAGAAGTTGTTTAATAAGCAAGCAGTGAGGTGGAATGGCAAGGCAGTCTATAAAGTATGAGGAAGTATACAAATAAAAATGATGTCCTATGTGCCACAGCAAAGACGTACCTTGGTTTAAGAAATAAATTTAATTAAACTATAATTCAATAAGTTAAAGGAAAATGCAGTGGCAGAGGCTGACACCCCTGTTGAAGGATGAAATGTGCATTTGTGAAGGATGAAGCAAGGAGTGTGAATCAATGTGTGCGTGAATTCGGGGTGCTTGTGTTGATCATGCCTGAATGTAAGTAACATTTGGACTCATATGTCACGATTTGGAATAGTTCCAAGTGGATGAGAAACTATGTTTTCCTGTAAAATCTCTAAGGAGCCACAGAGGAGGGAGCCTAGTGACTGTTTGCACTTGTTTCTCAGAAGCTGGCATTAATAACTTCCCAGGATTTTTTCCTGCTCTTTCACAGAGTGTTGTGTTCTGTGGCCTCAGTTTACTACATTCTAACATGTCCCTCTTTATGATGAAGTACATCAGGGGCCAACCATGAGTACAAAGTTATCTTCAGGGGTCTGAAAAGAAGTCTCAGAGGTTAAGGGCATTGACTGCTCCTCCAAAGATCCTGAGTTCAATTCCCAGCAACCACATGGTGGCTCCCAATCAACTATAATGAGATCTAGTTCCCTCTTCTGGTGTGCAGGTGTACATGCAGGCGGAGCACTGTGTACATAATAAATGAATAAATAAATATTTAAAAAAGAAAGCTATCTTTAAAATTTTCAAGAATTCATGAGGGTTGTTTCTTACAAAACCAATTTTTTTTTCACTCTAAGTAACAACTACAGAGGTTTGGAGTGTATTATGGGTAGAATAACTGAAGATGTAACTATTCTATACAGATCTTGGATAGACAAACCTGCTTTGGCATCTGACCTCTGAGTTTTGGAGATAAAAGATAAGAGAGGGTGTAGCCACGTGGGCAGGAAGGTAGGTGACAGTTGTGCATATAAAAGAAAGACAGCGCTTCACTTCAAAGAAGTTGAGCGAGTTTTATTAAATAATCTATGTCTCAAGGATAGGAATTTTCACTTTTTTTTTTTTAACCTCATACTTTCCAGATAAATTGCAGTAGGTTAGAAATGCATATACTGGTTCTGTGATTTCTCTGTGACTGCTTTGTAGACCAAGAGAAAAGTGCGATAAAGGTTAATGATATTGAGAGGTGAAGAAAGAATTGAGTTTGGAGTTTAAGCCCTCTGTAAATCTGAAGTTTCCACATGCTCTGCTAATGGGAAGATTTGCAGTTGGTTCAACGGTGGCAGAAGTTTCAAGATTCAGGCGAAGTTCACAGGTGGCATCATCGACTCTCGTCACTGTGTTTGGGGAAATATGTTCCCTCCAGTGTCTCATTTTATTTTCAGTGACATCTTAAGTCTTGGAAGGAATCATTGATAGTTTCTAATTAATTGTTTTGACTGGGAAATGTACTTTTTTTGGCAAAACACAACAGTATGAGGCAAATGTTTTGACAGAACATCATAGCGAAATTCCTTTTTTTAAAGTGGAAGATTAATCTGTGGGCCTCAACAGAATTATTTCTTTTAAACTAGTGCTTGCCATTTTATGGGGACAAGTGATGCTTCTTCTGGCCTTAAAATGGGGGGAATCTATTGAGATACAGCCGAAGCTCTAGATGAAGCTTCACATGGGGCTGAGGTGAACAGCTATGATCAGCGAGCTAGGGGAGTTTCTGTATGGAGGAGCACTTTGTAGTATGCGAAGAGTTGTCAAGACAGGGAGTGTCGGAGTCTTTTGTGCTTTTCTAGAGTGAGTGTAACACCCTGACTTTAGCTAAGCCAATTGAAACCACTGCCTAGTTGACTGCACCCATACCCTGTAACAGCAGCTCTCCCCTAGAGCAAACCTGCAACTAGTGACATCTGAAGCGCCCCTACCATACCACATGAATAATGCTCTCTGCACACTATGAAGTGATGTAGAGCACAGATGCACGTGAGCGACACCAATACTCACTGTGTGGAGCTCACCAACTTTAACTCAAAGAGAAAATACTCAGATCGCCAAAGACGACATAGAATTTATATAAAGCTCAACCACTGTGAAGCTCAGCAATACCACTCTTCAGGGGAGTACAAAAACAAACAAACAAACAAACAAAAAACTAAATGAATGTATGCGCTCAGAAACTTCAGACTGAAAAAGAAAGGCACACAATGGTATGAATGATGGTGTATCTCACAGTCAAGCAAAGATACACCAGGGCTTTTGAAGTTATTGCTGACTATTTTTCATCTGGACGCTATATTTGGGGGAGGGCAGATGGGTATCTACATGTGTGACGTATGTGTAAAATTATTCAAAGAAAGTACTGTGAGAAGTTCTTTACCAGGTGTCCAGTACTGACTCTTTACCTGTTGGTACAGTCAGTGAGCTCAGGATGTAGGTGTGAATTATCCCTTCTCCCCTCTTTTACTTGCTAACCCTTATCTACATTATGTTGAATAATACAGCAGGCAAACTTCTAAAAACAAATGTACAGATCAGTTTTGATAATATAGTATTTACTTGGTCAAGGCAATGGGTGCAGTCTATTTTCTCATCATTCTACTGGACTAAATTGTGGTTTTTATCCTTATGTACACCTGTCATTGAGCAGAACACAAGTGCTAACAGTTACTCTAAAGACTTATCAGGAAGAGTGTACATCAGGCAGGGTCTCCTAAAGAGCTCTTCACTGGGTGTCTGCCTACATGAAGTTTCTATCCGTCACCACAGAGGAAAACAATACTCTGGTGTCCTGCCTTGTCCACTATGATGCCATTTTCAGACAAGAATAAGTGACTTTTCCTCGCTTTTTAAAAATAAAAGTAATATCCTAGCCAGGCATGTAAGCCACTTAATAAAGTCTTTACAAGTTTAAGGACCTTCGTGTTCAATCCACAGAAGTCTGCTCCATGCTTCCCGCACCACATGGAGGTGCGGGCAGCGGGGGTGGGGGGCACATGTATGGTGGCACAAGCCTGCAATGTCAGTACTTGAACATGTAGTGAGAGGCAAGGGTCCTGTGAGGCTCACTAACTGGCCAGCCTAACCTAGTTGATGAGTTCCAGGCTCGTGAGAAAGAGTCTCAAAGAAAATGAGTAACTAAAACTTAATATTGCTCTCGGAAGAGTACCCACCCCTAATACACTGCCCTTCCCGCCCCCTCCCACACACACACCTTCAGTAGGTAACAGTTGTGAATGGTGACAAGAGCAGTCACAACAGCTGTGCAAGCCACAGCACTGATTTATTTTATAAAGACTGAGCCAGGAGCAGGGCTGAGACCCACACTGTACCTGCAGCATTGACAAACACTGTCATCTGTCTGTCTAGTCTTTCTTCCTTCACTGTGAAAGGCAAGTGTGGCTAAACGAGCTTTTATTCTGCCTGTATTTCCTCACATGCTGGTGCTTTTAGGTGTGAAGACTCGGAAACAGATCATCTACCACAGTAAACACTTCCACATCAGGCCCTCTCTGATCACAGTGGAAAACCATTCTGAAAGAGGGACTGTGTGTTATATTTATGGGGGAAATTGTATTCCGTTTTAACATTTGCAGTTTCGACATTTTAAGCTATAAAATAAGAACACCTGTGGTACCTATCATGTGAGTTATTTGTTTCCTTCCCTCTGTGGTGATGTTTTGATTCGAGTTGATTTTCTAGAAATGAAAGGGACCGCAAAAAGGACTGGACTGGATGAATACTTTTCATAGTTCATCCGTGCTTTCTGCGCTCTCTTCTGTAATCCATCATTATGCAATTGGAGCAATAAAACCTTACTTTCACATAGTGCCAGAAAGAATGGGTGCAGCTTTTGAAATTCTATATTACAATTTTATTAAATATTTTACATATACATTTATATTATTACACATATATACAATAAACTACCTACAGTAAGAAGAACTGTGAATCAGGAATTATATAAATGTTACATTCATAGTGTTTTGGCTATTTGTATTTGGCGGCCTTGAAGAAAACATCTTACCTATCTTGGTAAGTCTAAAATTCTGAATGTAAATCAATATCTATCATATCTCATCATTGTGAACTTCAAACATCTATCTAGACCTAAAAACATCTCAACCCCTAAACAACTAAGCTTAATTGTAAAACTAAACTATTGTCTATGCATAAAAAAATGCTTCTTGTAGGCTACAGGAGCCCTGTGAATTATTGTTAGATGCCATTCTTCATATGGCCTGAATGAAGATTTACAGATGTCTTTTTTTCTGTTCATATAAAGAGCAGAGAAACAGCCTTAATTGTTCTGTGCATCACAGACACCGTAAACATATATAATTTTATGACTGCATAATGGTTGTGAGGAAGTATATGTTTTCAGAAATTGTATTTTTTTCTGTTTGCAACTTTAAAAAACATTCTACTCTCTTGCATTATATCCCTACCGCAGTTTCCCCTCCCTCCACTCCTCCCTCCACCCCTCCCTGTGCTCCCAACATTCCCTCCACCCCTACCTGTGCCCCCCAACATTCCCTCCACCCCTACCTGTGCCCCCCAACATTCCCTCTACTCCTCCCTGTGCCCCCAACATTCCCTCCACCCCTACCTGTGCCCCCCAACATTCCCTCCACCTCTCCCTGTGCCCCCCAACATTCCCTCTACCCCTCCCTGTGCCCCCCAACATTCCCTCTACCCCTCCCTGTGCCCCCCAACATTCCCTCTACCCCTCCCTGTGCCCCCCAACATTCCCTCCACCCCTTCCTGTGCCCCTCAACCTTCCCTCCACCCCTCTCTGTGCCCCCAATGTTCCCTCCACCCCTCCCTGTGCCCCTCAACATAGCCTCCACCCCTCCCTGTGTCCCCAACATTCCCTCCACCCCTCCCTGTGCCCCCAACATTCTCTCCACCCCTCCCTGTGCCCCCCAATGTTCTCTTTACCCCCTTTGCCCCCAACATACCCTCCATTCCTCCCTGTGCCCCCAACATTCCCTCCACCCTTCCCTGTGCCACCCAACATTCCCTTTCCCCCAGATCTATTCCTCTTCCATTTTGACTTTTAAGGCAATGTAAGGATTTTATCCTCAAGGTCAGATGATGGCCTGTGGATATTATATTTGGAAGGTACTTTAAGGATCATTAACATATATTTCATAATAAAATAGTAAGGAGACATAGGTGCAGTATGTAGTCTCACACTTGGCAGGTTGAAGCTGGAAGGCTCAGGAGTTCAAGCTCATTCTCATCTACACAGTAAGTTTGGAAACTCAGTTCCCAAAGACCTTTTCTCAAAACAATGTCATAAGTACTAAGAAACATATCATCAAAACTGCTTCTTAAAGTAGTTCTTTGAAAACTCTGGTGTACTGGTGTCCCAGGTTCTGGATTCACTCTGTAAATCACAAAAGAAGAAGAACTCTAAGTGTCATGAGAAAATCAAACTCTCCTCCTGTGAGTACTAATGGCAAACGGGAAAGCCACTCTGGAGTCTAGAGAAGTAAGAGAAAAGAGGGATCTTGATTAAAAGGACTTGATTGCTTCTGCTAAGGTCATTTAAACCCCTTACTAATTTTAAGATGTCTAGCCTAGGAGATATAAAATTGAGAAGTGACTGAGTTAATAGAGTCAAGGATGGAAAAAGAAAGCATAGCTTCCAGTCCACTCAGAGATATTTGTGTGTCCTTCCTTCCCATTCTTTTTTGACCTATGACTGGTCTTAATAACTATGCTTGAATTGGGTTCTTTTCTTTTCATGTTATATCACCATTATAATTCAATTAAAATGGGTACCACTCTTCCTGCAGAATCCATTTTCAGCATTTTACTCACTGGGAAGAGTGAATGAGTCAACTCTCTCATCTTCATGGTGACATGTATAGGTTTTCCTTTTCGTGTATGGACATTATACCTCTTTAACCTGATCGATATTCTGCACAAACAGGATGGATCAATTCTCTATGCTCAGGATGCTGTAATCATCTCAACGATATTGAAAGTCTGCATTTTCTTGTGTCTAACTGGAATAGCCAAGAGTGAAATGGACAGTTCAGAGTGTCGGTAATAGGATAACGGTGACCTTGACATTCAGGTGGAAGTAAAACTATAGCCAAAATCAATAGAGACTCCAAGATGGCACCAGGTGACATTTAAGTGTGGTGCATAAACAGAAATTTTGAATTCATTTTACCCTTGCAGGATGAGCTACATGTCAAAAAATGCCATTGTGATGTCTAATACTCGGCAGTGTACAGTGGGCTGTATATGGAATTTTCTTCCTTTCTCATTTACAATATCTGACAAAGTCAGAAATATGGATGCTCCTTTGTTCATTTTCTGTGGAATCCAGAAAGTAATGAACACTCATCCATTGAACATTTTAAACTTTAATAAACATATTAATTATAAAAACATTTCACATACCATTCTCATAGTAGGTACAAATATGCCTTTCCATAAAGAAATATGTTCATTTATAAATAATGTTGTGTTAAAACTTTAATTTTTTCTCCTGGCTTTGTAAAAAAAATACGTTCACATACTAAAAATATATTAGACTATAAGTCAACATTTATCTTGATGTATTTTAGTGAAAACTAACAATGTTTATTGAGGAGAACTTGATTTTATTGTGCTGTAAAAAATAGCAGAGAAGTAAGCCTTTGCAGACCTCTCCACACTCTCCTTCTGAGGATGTTGTCGTTCAAATTAGCAGTGGGCCAGGAAAAAAAACTTGCAATAAAGAGTTTTATTGAAAGAATGAACTCTATGATATGCTGCCCCATTTGTAGACAGAAGATAACTAAATAAAGTATTCATTATATTATTTCCATAAAATATTTCAAGTATCTATTTTGGATTGGAGAAAAATGTACTATGACATTTTGGCTCAAATACAAATAGAATTCATGGTGAAAAAATTTTTTTATTCTTGCACATTTCTTTGAATGTTAAAGATATAGCTTCTTTTCCCTCAGCAACAGCCTGATATATGAAATCTTTAATAACTTGTTAAACTTTCTGCTTCATTCTAAGTCCTCTGTCTTCATCCATTTATTGTCTATCATTTGTATTATGATTATGGGTCCAAAAGAGCTAACAAAATGGCATAGATTCTTCCCACTCAAATGTGCAATTACGCCTCTGAATCACAAAGGCAATTTAAACATAATTGTCACTCTAACCCACATCAACTCGATAGTTAATTTTCATTGGTCATCAGAAACACAGTTTTGTACATTTTCCTTTATTTTTTCTTACTAAATCAATATGTGTTCACTAAACAAGATTGTTAGTTTGAAAATACAGAATGCAAAAGAAGAGCAAATCAATCCCCGATATAGGCACTGTACGGAGATGATGAGTTCCCATTCATCTTTGTAGTCTAAGGATGACAACCGAAGCTAACACAAGAGGCAGTGCCTACTGAGCCACCTCCTGCTCCTGACTAATAGCCAGAGCTTGACTCTAGTGAGCCCATGTGTAATTTTACATTGCTAAGTCATGTGAGGTGTTTAATATTACGTCTTCCTTTTGAACTACCCTCCACATCTCATGTGTCAGTGGTATTTCTTTAACGAAACAATATTCCTTAAAGATTTTATAATTGATTATTTGCCTCCAGTATATCATTTGTATTGTGACCTTGACTCCAAGAGCGCTAAAAAGATGGCAAAGCCTTGTTAAGCCACCCAAACATGCAATCCCTCTTCAAAGGGAACTGCCACATGTTGTAATCCCTTGTATTCATACTAAGAAAAGTAAGCAAGTGTAGTAAGTGTGGGGGATGTGTGTTGTGGTGTGTCTGTGGTGTGTCTGTATTGGGGTATGTGTGGTGTGAAGTCTGTGTGTAGTGTGTATCTATCGTGTATGTGAATGTGTCTGTGTGCCTGTATCTTCATGTCTATGTCTGTGTGTGTCTGTATGTATATTATGATCTTGCCTCAACTTTGCATCTCAAATGTCATGGCAAACAGGAGCTACTTATGTCATTTTTTTGTGCATTTCAGAAATTTACTGATTAATTTCTTTATACTATAACACCATGACTTAAGAAAATACATGGAGGGAGAAAATGGAGAAAGAAAAGAGAACAAGAGAAGAATGTTTAATAGAGACCCAAAAGAGTATTGTTCATCAGGCCAAACATTAGGGTATAAACCAATTTGCAGTGGGGAAACTTTATTCTAATCTGGCCCATGGACATATTTTACCTGGCATGGCTTCTTTAAGATTTCAAACAAGATTTAAAAATTGGAAAACTGATATAAAATGTTATTTCTACATTTGAAAAACCAGGGGCATGTGATCACCCAACAAAATTCTGGGGTGTGTGAATGTTTAGTTTGAACCCAACTTTGTTGAACATCCACGACCCAGTCTGATGATAGAGGTTTGACCACCAGGTACTCGCCCTGATCATGACATAATTGTTTGTTTTCATCTATTGCAATTATTGGCCATTTGTTCATAATAGATAATTCTTCTTCTGTACCTTTTCCTTTGGCAAAATTGAAGACATGAAAACCAAATGAGGCCATATTTTGGGATGGGACATGGGATTTCTGTAGTTAAGGCCATTCAAACCGTTCAACATGGTAATGTCTGCTTTGTTTCGAGAATACTCTCAGTGAATTTCAGTAGCAGCTATTATTTGAGCCCCAGTCTTTGGCTTCATAAGTCTTTTTAAAGCCACCAACATGAGCAAACATTATTCCTTAATCAAGTGACAACAAATGAATACCTAAGCAAAGCCTGTCTTTTCCTGATGGTGCCACTGGGCAAGAATCCTGCTGCTTTAATGCCTCCCAAAGATCATCCTTATATTTGTTGCCCTTCTAGAAGTTCACTTCTGTAGATACAGGTCTTAGTGGCTGGGCCTCATGTGTCTTCATAACAGTCAGTACCAACGCACCTCCCTTCTAATATGAATGACACTCACAAGGAGTATTTCCAGGCTCTGGTGAGTACTTTTCATACACCGCTATCTTTCCCTTGTGTGAGTCCTACAGGATAGCCAGGGTTCTGGTCTCATTGGCTAGCTGAGAATTCAGATTTGCAGTGACATGGTCTCATTGCTACAATTTATCCCTGCCTTGCCAGTGAGAAAGATGTTCTTTGAACATAAACTTTGCAACTTTCATGAATGCTACAAACTAGAATGCTTAGTGCCATGTGTGTGTGTGTATACATACATATATATATATATATATATATATATATATATATATAAAGTAAAGAAAAACAAGTAAAAAATTAATGGTGTTTTATTTAACTCAATTAACTAAAAACATTGACATGTATATAACAGTTTGGTATGTGCATCTTAACTTTTAGAAAACATTATAAATTAGAGAGACAGTTCAGTGGTTAAGTGCACTTGCTGTTCTTCAGTGCATCCCAGTTTGGTTCCCAGCACCATAAGAAGCACTCACAAACAGCTGTGACTCCAGTTTCAGGGCATTTGATGTCCTCCGCTGGCCTCTGAGAACCTGCATGTGTGTGTTTCACATACCTATATGTATGAAAACACTCATAAAATAAAAATAAATCTTTAAAAGTATGAGCTGAAAGTTAACAACAGCTTAATATTTAGTCTTTGCACATAGGCTCTTGAAGGTACTTGTCAACAAATTAAAATACTCAAAAGACTAATTTGTGTCCAAAGAGAGGTGAAGGTACCTATTTTTTATATAAAGTGAGGCCTTTTCATGTAACAGCCCCTGAATCATTGATTCTCTTTTTTTCTCATTACAGTAACTAAACAATTGTTTTCCAGTATGTAGTTTGTACAACAAGTCTCACTTTGGATGAGCCACATGCCACAGCTCAGGAGCCATTCATGGTTAATATCTAATGAAATGTACAGAACACAGACAAAAACTTAATACACTATACTATTACTTAGGATAACGAAAATGTGGGAACTCAGCCAAGGAAGTCTAATTGAATAGCTAATTATCCTGAAAGTTCTCCTGGTTATAAAGGAAAAAAAAAGAGAAGTAGTTTGTCTTTCCTTAACACATTTTTGTCCCTGATTCAAATTATAACATAAGAAACGTAGTCTTTCTTTTTTTTTAATTGAAAGATTTGTCATCACCAGAGCCTTGGAGGCCATGTATGTAATGCTGCTGGGGTTTCTAAATGTGATAAGCACCCGGAAGGTTCCAGATCATCACAGATGGATTACTCTGTGATTTTCAACCTGCCCTGGTGAGTGCAGAGAGACTAATTAGTATAGCAGCTGGCAAGTGTCAGCGGGTGTGTCAGTAGCAAACCAGGGTGTAGGGAATTAAGGCTGCAGAGGGAGGGGCTCTCTAGGGCTCCTAGTTCCCAATAAGCTTTCTTTAAAAACTTTAATTTATTTATTCAGATTACAACTAAATTGCTATCCACTCACTTGTATCTTCCTGTTCCTCCCTTCCTCCCTCTTTTACACTATTCCCCTTGCCTAGGTCTGTGACAAAAGGGACCTCCTCCCCCACCATATGGTCACAGCCTATCAAGTCTCATCTTGGTAGCCTTCTTATCCTTCCTCTGAGTGCCACCAGGCCTCCCCACCAAAGAGAAGTGGTCTGCACCAACCAAGGGCAATACAAGCAGTAAACATTGAACCCCTACTCAGACCTAGCCAATGGACAGGACATCCTCCACAGTTGTATGGAGAGCAGGGACTGACTCAATAAGCTTTCTAGCAGTCACAGAGGTGATCTCTTACCAGGCTGAAGCACTCCAGGTCCCATGACTAATTTCTATAGATTAGTATTGTTTATTGACAAAGTTAATGATTCACCTCAAATGCCTACCACTATAGTAGGTATCTTGTGATTTTTCAGAGATTCTTGTGGATTTTGAAATGAGCCTCTTAGGATGTTCAGTGCCAGTCCTGCTCTGCAAGTCATGGTTGGCTGCTGGGCGATCATATGACTGTGGCAAGTTGCTTGGGACATATACAAATTACTGCAAGCTCAGGCTTCTGCACTGCTAGTGAGCTGACGGTAGACTTATTTTATAATTGTATTCACCAAATTAACTTACGATATATAAACCTATTTATTGTGGTATTTAAGATCACTTTCCTCAAGAGAATCCAGAACATTAAGTAAGCAGTTTTTTAAAACACAATTTTGACACAATTTTAGAGGTCAAGTCAATTGAATGTCACCGCCTCACAATTTAGCTGTACACTGGAATTTCCCCTCAGCTTGTCAGCAAGGAGTCAAAAATATATGCCATAGACTGCAAGTGTGTCAGAGTATTTCCAGCACACAAGTAGTCCACAGCCTCTGTGTGTGTGTGTGTGTGTGTGTGTGTGTGTGTGTGTGTGTGTGTGTGCGCGCGCGCACGCCGTCCCCAGTTCCCGCTCAATCCTTACTTTAGCCTTCATGGCTCTTGCTTTCTCTTGAGTACTCTGTACCTACCGAAAATTGAACTTGGTAGAGTAAAGCAACACACACCACATGGCAGCATCTCAAAAAGTCATTTTCTTCTATCAGTACACCAAAGTTCTATTTTCCATTTTCTCATTAATGTGATAAAATCCAAATGGTGGTTACCACATGCCCGAGCTGTTGCCTTCCCAAGCCATGGCTCCCACGCATGCGCACGCCTTTATTTGGGAAAAACCCAAGACCACCTTTGTCAGGTTTCATTTTGATTCCACCACTGTCCTTGGTTCAGTTCCTAGAGGTGTATTGCTTATCCATTAATGAAGCGTGGTGTGGAGTGCTTGGCTACTTTAAAACTACACTAGAAATGGCAGTCACCGCAACAGGTTGACAAGCCTGGAGTCAGAGGCACAGCCGTCACGTCTTCCCTCTCTCTTCCTGCTGCTTTTACTCATTAGACCCAAATCCATGCTGAGTTTTAGTCAAGAACACTTATTCATGTAGCTTACCTGCAACGCTGTGACTGTGTCTCCCTGTGCTGTGTCTTTCTCTTCCCCTCTTGCTTCCTTTATAACTCACTGCAGTCTACGAATTGCCATCCAGGATCCAACCAACTTCTCACAGAGTATGCAGTTCTTAACTCCTTCTCCTCTCTGAACCTCAGAATTCAGATTTCACCATCTCTCTGGCCTCCATGTCGTCACCTTTCCCCATTAGTGAACCTCCTCATCCTGATGATGACCAGTTAGGGCACAGGGAAGGAGCTCAACTCCCATCCTGGATGTTTTTCAGTAAAGCACTGATGTAATTGCGTTGTAAAAACTGAATGGAAAGTATCCTTGAGATGCTTTTCAGTGCAAGCACTGATGTAATCACATTGTAAATAATGAATACAAAGTATCCTTGGGATGTTCTCTTATCTTTCTGTCTTATAGCGAGTGGCCAACAGCCACATGCATTATCTCATGCTATGTTGTATTGCAGATAGTGCCCTGAGTAACTGGTGATTTTAGGAAAGGATATAATATAGATCTTTCTAGAATCCTACTTCCTCGCAAAAGATCCTACTCATACTCTGTGCATACAGTTATGCAGCAGAACATTAGCTCCTTTTAAAATTTATAAGAACATCCAGAAACAGTGATGTGGCTGAAGTGTGAAATAGTAATGCCAGAGTGCAGATTGAAAAGCTACATACTCCCTTTAGCCTTTATACATAATGTCATTGCTAGAGTGATCCCAGCGCATATGGAATCTGCATTTCCCCTCCACTTTTCCAAGGTGTTTATGTCCATATCAGCTATCTGTACAATAGAAATCTATAATGTTTCTGCAGTTAGTGGAGCAGTTTTCCCCAGATTTTCCTTTGTGTCTTAGACTTCCGCTCTATTGTCTAACTATATGAGGAAAATTCATCTCACAAAAAAAATTTTTAAGTGTCTTTTTATGTGTATATCTATGTGAGTATAGGCCACATGTAGGGAAGAAAAGGACAGTGGATTCCTTAAAGCCAGAATTGCAGTAACTTGAGAGCTGCCCAGACGGGGGCTGAGAACCAAACTTGCTTCTATGGAAAACAGTTCTCTTAACCACTGAGTCACATCTTTATCAGTGGAATGTGTATCAATGCTTCAGAGTCTTTGTGTATTAACGTTGTAGATTCCTCTCTGTGCTGAAGTGGACGAGTGATATGTACAAGGATGCTGCAGACTCATGAATACTTTGCTATGCATAATAAGAAGTATTAAAAAGAAAGGAGGGAAGGAATGGGAAAAGCAACTACGCTCTTTTTTAAATGCTCGCATTGCACATTTACAATTAAGCTGTTCTGATTTCTGTAATTAAACTAATTTCCGCTGAGAGGCCTTAATCGTCCGTGCCCACAAATTAAAAAAAAAAAAGGGCTGCTGTCATGAATGAAGAATTGAAAGAAAGGTCTTATTCAGATCTGTTAGCTCCTGTGAGAAATCTTGGAAAACAAACCAAGTGTGAAAGTGCTTGCTAGGCTTGTTTTAGCCGTCTGCAGGATGTAAGTACTAATACATTGTCTATCTCTCATTCACCAAACACTTACTAAACACTAACTATTCGGAAGATACAGTAGGTCCAATGATGAGTAGGACCTATCCCGTCTGTAGAACAATTCCCATTTCAAAGCATCTGAGCATCTGAACAGTATACAGCAAGGCAGACATTGTCCATCTTTGAACCTTTGTCCATTGCTCATAAGAATTCAAAAAAAAAAAAAAAGAAAAGAAAAGAAAAGAAAGAACTGAAGGCATAGCTCACTGATAGAATGCTACCCAGTGCTGCTTGTAATGCTCTGTTTCATCCTCAGCACTGAAAAAATAAGTAGAGAAATAACTAAATAAGTAACCCACTCATGCAGTCATGTGAGTACCACACATGGTGGCCTTTAGGCCTTAATGCATCTTATGCAGTCATCATCGGTTTCCCATGAACCAGGGTATAAATTCCAAGCAAGTTAGGAAACCCAGGCCTTGTTGAAAGAATAAAACTACACAAGCAATTTGTTTACACACAGCGATTAATCTCAAATATGTTCTGTCACTGCAACTAGTCAATAATGCGTTATTGTACATGTATGTAATGTAAATATAATTTCTCCATAAATGTAAGGCTATGGACCTCTGAGTAAAGGAAGTGAAGGAGAAACTTGGTGCGATCCTGAGTTCAGAGATGAGGACCAGCCGCTGCCTGAGGTTGAGTTCAGGTTTCGGGTCCTCACTAGTTGTGTGAGTCACCCCATGGCTCTTCTCTTTAACAAAGAGAGAACAGTAGCTTACAGCTATTTATCCTTTACAAGTTAACGTGGGCACTGAGAACTATCTATCTAAGGCATTCGGATTTGTCCTAAGTAGGGGAAAGCTAGCTAAGCTGTCCACTGGAATTAAATTGAAAGTGGTAGGCTGTCTTTGAATGTGACTTGGAAAACTACTTCTTTAGGCTATTATCATGTTATTGAACTCAATTTGGGGCAACATGGCTTACTTTTATAACAGGATGGTGGTCTGTTCATAAACCACTTCCGATTTCAAAGACATGATTAAGCAGTAGAGAATCTCCATGTGATGCCTCTCTGTGCCTCTCCCCGACATCCACATCTACCATGCGGCATTTTCTTCAGCAATTAACAATTATCAGTTTGGCAGTTAAGATGTTTCGAGCAGCACTTAACACACTGAGAGAGATAGGAGAACCCTGTTGAAAGCATAGCATTGCCCTGTGTGCTACTGAGTCCTGCGTTTGATTGTCTCATGAAAATCCTCTCCCTTTCCTTACAAAAGTTTCTACTGACCAACTTTTCAAACATATCTCAAGGTTGTCAGACTCTTCCGCTAACTCGAAAAAAACAGTGTTTAAATTTTATTTGTATAATAAAGTTGAATAGCGACATTATATTTTTATTTACTGCAGTTTATGAAATCGATATGTGAGTGTGGATAGTGTATTAAATCAGTTAAGTGGGTAAAGGGTGTTATTCATGTCCACCTGTTGCCTTCCCATAATCGTTTGCTTACTGAGACTCAAAGATCTCATCTGTGGAGACCTCAGAGAGTAAGGCTGCAAACCCTCACTGCACACATTCTCAGGTATAGGCGTGACAGCGGACACATGGCGTCACCAGGAACTATGAGGTGCGCCAGCACATGGAGCTGCTTCTGGTCAGGTCTGAGATGCTGACCACAGTCCCACCTACGATCTCACGAGGTGGGAACTCTGACCTCTGAGTGTTCTTCTCTATCCTCCACAGACCGTAACACTCATGCCAGTGCACACACACACACACACACACACACACACACACACACACACACACATACATATGGCACCACACATACCACACACATTTACACATGCACACACACACACATACATATGGCACCACACATACCACACACATGTACACATGCACACACACATACCACACCACACACATACACACATATACCACACCACACACACACACATACATATGGCACCACACATACCACACACATGTACACATGCACACACACATACCACACCACACACATACACACACATGACACCACACATACCACACACATATACACATACACACACACATACCACACCACACACACACACACACACACACACACACAACACACACAGCATCAGAAGAAGCAGAAGAGGAAAGCAAGGAAAATAAGGAAGGAAAGAAGGAAGCAGAAATTATTCAGGAGGCTGAGGACATGGCTCAGCATGTAAGAACCCTCACTATACAATTATGAGGAACTGAGTGTAAACCTCCAGCAGCCATATAAAAACTAAACAGAGCTCATTGTATAAAAGTCATTGATAAGAAGCATGAGAAACAGACTTCAAATCCCCAGCATCCACAAACAAGCCAGATGTGTTTGTATTTCTTTTAATAATTCCAGGATAGGACAGCAGAGTCATATGGATCCTGGGAGCTCACTGGACACTCACCCTTGCTGAAAAAGCACGCCTCGTGTTCAGTGGGGAACCCTGCATCAAGGGATAGGGTGGAGAGCGATAGAGAAAGAGATTTGATCAGCCCGTGTCCTCCTAAATGTTAAACACTGATCTTCCAAGTTAGCAGAAGAGTCTGTCAAATTACTGAGACACATGTGAAGACACATGTCAATAGAAACTTTTGTACAAAAGGGGCAGGAGTTTTCTTGAGTCTTTATTTCCCTGTACGCTAGCAAGACAGAGTTTCATTTCAAAAAATGCCCTTCACACGTGTGCATGCCAGCATGAGAGCCAAGTTCTGTGGCAACGGACTTTGTGAGATCTCTGCTTTGTAGGCACACATACAAGAGGGCATGTATGTGCACACAGGTGTACACATATGCAGAAAACACACACAAGCATGACAGGTACATATATCACACAAACAAATTCAATGAGTAAAAGCAAATTGTTTTTACTTCATGTACATAAGTTCTCCATAATAATGATTTAATTATGACATTTTAGTGCACATATATATTTTGATCATCCAAAGCAGATTCTGATTTTAAAAACCTATTGGCTGATATGATTTTACTTTATTGTTTGCAGGTATAGGTGTATGTGCTGTACATATTATGTCTATGCATGCTCACATGTGCAAGCCTATGTTTGTATGTCTGTGCATACACTTGAGTGCCTGTAGAGGTCACACATGGGCACTGGGCATCTTCCTCAATTGGTCTCCATATTTATTTAGGATGGATCTCTCCCTTGAACCTGGACTTGGACTTGAACTCAGCATCTTCTGGGATGGAATTCCATCTCTACCTCCCAATCACTAGGACAGCATATAGGCCACCATGCTTATATTCAAAGCAGTTTATTTTTTAAAAACCCTACCAAAGCAATGTCAGTGTTGAGAACCATAATTTTCTATGTTGGAAAGGGAGGGAGGTCTGCCGAGAGTGATCGCTTCTCTCTCTCTCTCTCTCTCTCTCTCTCTCTCTCTCTCTCTCTCTCTCTCTCTCTCTCTCTCTCTCTCCATACTCTGCCAGCACACTGCATCTGCCATCTGCAAACACGGACAAGCTCATGGATTTCCCCATGTTCTTCAGACCCTGGGCAGTTCCTTTTGGAAGCACAAGTGTTGTAGGCTACACACAAGGTTCTCATGGACCTGAGACCCTCTGTCGTGTTAATTAAACTCCTGCCATAATGTGCAAAGAAAAGCAAGGGGTGACTATTTGACAGAAAGAATATTGTGTTACTGTTAGAGTAAACTTTAGGTTCCATTGAACCCATATTATTTTCTTTTACATTCTAGCCAAAGCATTTGGAATGGTTTTTTTCTGGTGGTTGAGGGCTGTTGTCCCCGTCCCTCCATGATATCAGAGCCCCCCCCCCATTTCAGACATGCCCAGGAAACACAAAACAACTATACCTAAGAGAATAGGAAACACACCACACCAATGACAAGATGCTTTCATTCTCCTCTCCCAAGGTGGGAAATCTGAAAAATAAATTCACAATTATTAAAGAAAAAGTTCAAGTCTTAATGAGTGCAATACCTCTACCATATGCATCATCAGTTCTTTCTAAGTCTCTCTGTAGGATAAAGTGAAGGCAGGACATATGGTAATCAGTCTAAACACCTGTCCAGTGCATAGCTAAAAAGTCCTAAAAGGAAGCATTTTCCTTCCAAAATTTGATTCTGGTGCCTGCAGTCTTATTATTGCTTTTACTAAAGAATCGGCTATTCCTGATGCACTTTTATTGTTCCCTGGGTGTTGATTTCAAAATTATGATTCTTTTCTATTGATGCTTCTGAATAGTTGTTAGTTTCTAGCTTACAAAGACAGTCTACTTTCTGTTAAGCTTCACTTTGTTGCAAAAATCTGTGCTTCTAATTTTAGTATTTCATCGGGTTTTAGTGTGAGCATGTGTGTGTGTGTGTGTATTTCAAGGAATTGAATTAGCAATTTGAATTTCTCTTGTGTTAGGACATGACTATATACACCTGTCATCTTAGGACTCTAGAGGCAAATGTAGGGGCAGAGTGAGCTGTCTAGTCAGCCTAGAAAGCAGAGAGATTTCAAGAACAGCCTATGTGGTGTAACAAATTGGAGACTGGCTTCAGCTACAAGGTGAGCCACCGACTTAACAACAGCACTGGTAACAAGAATAGAAAGTTCTTATTACAAAGTTGTTTGGACTTTTTTTTTCTGGAAAAGACAAAAGATGTACCATGAACCATTGCTCCATTTGATAACTTCCAAAGATGAGGAAATTATATAAAGAATTTTCTTTTCTTATGTTCCTCAGACTGTGTGCAGTTCCTTTTAGAAACACAGGAGTTGTAGGCTACACATAAGATTCTCTTGTGTCCAAATCTCCCTGTAGTTTTAATTAAACTCTTGCCATAATGTGCAAAGAAAAGAAAAGAAAGGAGTAAGAGTTTCCTACAAGAATATTGTGCCATTGTTAAAGTAAACTTCAGTTGCCATCACACACCATTATATTCTGCTATATTCCATCCAAAGTGTTTAGAATATTTATTTCTTCTGTGTTTGAACTTAATCAAGAAGGATAGCGTTGCCAGAAACCAAAGGTTCAAATGTAACTTACTTAACTGGAAGAAATTGCCTTAAAAATTTAGCTAGTCTCTTGAATGACTTTAGTAAGACGTTTTTTGCATCCTCCCTTTGATTTTGTCTTTGTCTCTCTCTGTATCTCTCTATATTTGTCTCTCTGTGTTTCTCTGTATCTTTTCTCTCTGCCTCTCTGCTTCTCAGTCTGTCTGTGTCTGTCTTGTCTGTCTGTCTGTCTGTCTGTCTGTCTCTCTCTCTCTCTCTCTCTCTCTCTCTCTCTCTCTCTCTCTCCCTCTCCCTCTCCCTCCCTCCCTCCCTCCCTCCCTCCCTCCCTCCCTCCCTCCCTCCCTCTCTCTCTCTCTCTCTCTCTCTCTCTCTCTCTCTCTCTCTCTCTCTCTCTCTCTCTCTCTCTGTGTTGCAATAATCTCAGTGAAGTGGATGTGTATGTAAGGTGGTAGCACCACAAAGTTATAGGAACTATTTCATTTATAAATCATATAAAATTAGTTATACAATTCTATCAAAACTCCTCTGTGTAAGTATGTATGCTGAACATGTATGCAAATACAATGCAAGTGTGCTCGTTTAGTGCACATGTGAATGTCAAATGTTCATTTCAGGTGCCTTCTGCTACCCTCTATTTTTTGAGACAGGGTCTCTCACAGAATCTGGAGCTCACAGTTGTAGCTAGATTGGCTGGCTAGAACCCCAAGATCTAGCTATCTCCTCTACTCCCAGAACTATGACCACATTGCCCATCCCACCATGCCCACTATGACCATCCCACCATGCCCAGATTTGTACATCAGAGCTGAGGATCCTATTACAGGTCTTCATGTCTGCACAGCAAGCACTTTTCCCACTGACCTATATCCCCAGACTCAAATTTATTACATTTTGGAGGTTGAAATTTATACTTGATTGATTGAATGAGGCATGCAAAGTCATTGCCATGCCATTAATCAAATTCTTTCTATCCAGATAACTATAGAGCTTTCTGTGTAATGTCTTAATTACTGTATTGCCACTCCTAAAATCTTTACTTGAGAAGGAATCAAATGCTAATAATATTAAAATCGTGTCATATTTAAAGCTTGCGAATTGATGTCTACCTTTCCTTTGTAAGTCAATAGGCTTCCATTGTGGCAATGATGTTATCTCTGTGAAGTAGGACAGCTGATCAAACTCAGACTTCTGCATAGACAGTGCTATATAACAATGGGCCTCCCATCTTTCTAGAAATAAGAAGATTTTATTTTATATTTTTTATAATATTTAAGATCTTCTTCTTCTGAGAAATTTCAAAAATTATATGTGAACACTATTGACATTCTCAAGATAGCTCAAGTTAATGAAACATAATAACCTGTTCATAGGGACAAGACAAAATAACTGTAACTACTGTCAGATGTCAGAATTGCTTTAGCCTTTTCCATAAATCACGGTGGGGGTATCATTGTCATACGTGATTAATGGCACTTCACGTTGTGAATCTGATTACCGCTACAAAACAAAGAAAGTAAAGAGGAAATCACTCATGAATACCTTACGTGAAGAGGTTGCCTCATCTCTTCCAAATTACCATAATTTGATTACTCAGCGAGTCTGTTAGACACAATTCATCGAAACCTGCAGAGACCTAACTCATTTCCGTGGTGATGTTCGTGTCTCTTTCATACATACTGCTGGGCCATTTAGGAAGCAGCTGAAGATGCAGCTCGCAGTTGCTCTTTTGCCTCCCATTTTTGGGGAACCTGTAGATCCCAGGCTAGGAGAATCTTTTACTTTTCATAGTAATAGGCTTCTGGGTATTGAGAAACAGTCTTTAATTTGTGTTACACATGAGAAGTGTTGGACTTCCAAAAAATAAAAAAATAAAAAAACCTGCTCATTTGTTCTCCAAGCTACAAATTACTGCTGTCTCTATATTGCATGAATTTATATCCTATCATACAAATTCCAGTGCTAAAACTTCTCCAGAAATACATAGAACTCAAGAATACTTGCCATTCACTGATAAAATGGTTCCATATGTAAGTTGTTTGTGCTGAAACACTTACTTAATTTTTAATATGCATCAGACACATGGAATATCCTGTTTTAAATAAAACTACGTAGCATTCTTGCCTCTTTGTGAATTATTGGCCCATCTATACATTCAGATTGATAATGCAGTCTTTTGTCTCATTCTGTGCTATTTATGTAAGGTAATGGAATTTCCTCTGGTAAAACATGGTATGTCTGTGGCTAGGGAGATGGCTCACTGACTGATTTTTTTCTTCTTTATTTTTCTTGAATGTTTTTATTTACTCTTGGAGAATTTTATTCACTATACTTTGCTCATAATGCCTCTTGGGTCCTCCTTAGCTCTTTACCTACCCACGTTCAAACTTTGGAGTCCAAGTTTTGTTGACCATTACTACGGCTGAACATGCAGACATCCCTAGAGTGCACCTGATACTCCCAATATCAGTTCATTGGTGTAAACTGACACTCCCTCTTGCTCCAGCTATCAGTTAAGAGTAGAATCTTGGCTAAAGGTGGGACTTGTGTTCACCTCCTCCTCCATGATGGGATTTATTTGTCCTGAGCTTGTATCAGTGTTCTGCATGATATGTGTGAGTTCATACACACATCATCCCTCTTATATCTGGAAAACACTGTCTCTGCTTCCTCATATTCATAGATCCATGAACTCTGATGACTTTGATGGGATGGGTGTGATAAAGACACCCAATTTAGAGCTGAATGTTCAAAAGCCTCTCACCCTCTGTACATTGTCCAGTGCTCAGACCCTGTGTCAATTGATGTTACTGCTACAATACATCTGTATTACTACTGTGCCAGTGGACATGGCTTGCATGCAGGATATTATCACTGGCCGTAGCCTGTAATGTTTGGCGGTGTGTATGGGCCCCCTTGGCCAATGATCAATGATTCCAAATGATATAACCTATTCTTTGCGCTGGGAGTTTTATATGATATCATATGACGTCTAGATGGTGTATTTTCCCCATCCTCAATAGTATGGCAATTACATTTATGCAGAGGACCCAAGTTTGGTTGGTTAGGTGGATCACAACATCCTATGATTTGTTTCATGGCATCAAACAACCTACTTTGATGTCTAAGAGCACATAACTCATGTACATTCTCTGCCACACTCACATACACACACACACACACACACACACACACACACACACACACACATTCATATTAGAGCTCATGCTGTTTATTGTTCATGCCTGTGGACCCTGCCATGACTCAACAATGAAAGAAACTATGACGTAGTGTTGGCGCTGCTCTCAGAGTGTAGTATTCTACCTGCTCGTTCTTCTCTTCTCCTTGATCCCTACCAACTCTTAGGCTCTCCTTCCTCTTGGCTCATCCAGCATTCCACATAATCAGAGCCATGCAGTATACAGCAGTTTCTGATTGCCTGCTTTTAGTTAGTAACCTATATCTAAGACTTTTTCTTATCCTTTTGTGACTTGATAATTCATTTCTTTGTCATGTCAGGTAGTTTGTTTTTTTTTTTTTCCTGTCTGGATGTGAATCAATTCACTCATTCATGTGTGGAAGGACAGCATGGCTGCTTCTATGTTCTGACAATGATGAATGACACTGCTATTAATATTAAATGTAGGTTTTTTACATAGACATAACTTTCAATTTCTTTGGGAATGTACCATGGAGCATGGTGGCTGGATCCTATGGTAAGAGTGTGTTTAATTTGGAAAGGAACTATCAGACTGAGCAATGTATGCTAGCACATTCCATCAATCCCAGCACTTGGAGGTATAGGCAGGACCATCAAGAATTCAAGGTCATATTAGCTATTTAATGAGTTTGAGGCCAGTCCAGGCTGTAGGAGGCTCTGTATAACAAACAAGCGTAACCTGCGTTCTTTCTTCTAAAGTAGCTATTATATACACATGTGTGTAATATACATATCCATGTATATGCATATATCACTTCTCAGGTTTTGGGTTAGATTAAAAGTTAAGAAGATATGCTATTTTTCATTCTGCCAGTGAATAAGAACTCTTCTTGTTTTCAGTAAACAGAAATTAAGATCCAAAAAGAAAAAAAAAAAAGCAAAAACCATCTTCTTGTTTCGATCCATTTCTTCACTGTATCAGACGTCAGGATCCTGGCTATCTGATAGATGTGTTGTCCAACTATTTAATTTTTGCTTCTTTCACAACTCAATATGGAAAGTCTAATAATATTTTTATTATTTGTATATCCTGTCAGTGAGATGACAAGCCCTATGAACCATTTTTGATGAAGTTACTTTCTTTTCTTTATTGTTCTCTGTATGGTTTGGATTTCAATAATTTATCATAGATACCTTTTCAAATGCTTTCTCTAGATCCATAACTTTTCTTTTTGTTGTCTTGAAAGTGTATTTCCTAGAGAGAAAGTTTTATGACGTTAGTGAAGGCTAGCTTATAGATTCTTTCCATCATGAGTCACGCCTTTGGTGTTTATTCCTGAGATGGCTACAGACAGAAGAGGAAACGTCAATGATGCACTGTCACTTCTGTTCTCTCTTTTGTCTCCAGCAGCTACATCACAGCCTTCTACAAAGCACAGACTCCCAAATAATCTTTATTAGCTAATTTGGAAAAGAGCTGCCAAAGTGATCTGGTTACAGGATCATATACCCACACTCCCACAGCAGCATGGCAGCCCGCAGAAAAGAGAAGGAGCCCAGGTGCCCTTCATCATCCAGTATTGACTCTAGACAGACCCAGTCTTGTGGAGGCACACTGCAGTCTGCTGCAGCTGCTGGATGACCGTGACTGCATTGCTTGTTTGAAGTCCATAAGATGACACTTCATAACACTTTTCTATCTTCTGAGTTTTACTTCTTTTTCTGACTCCTCTTCTGTGATGATTTATTATTATTATTATTATTTTGGTCTTATTACTCTGAAAAAAAGTATCTTAATGAAAAAAAGGCTTGACTATAGGTCATTATGGTGAGGAAAGAAGGTAGCAGGAATATCAAGTAGCTAGTCACATCATACCTGCAGTCACAAGCCAAAAAGAAAATAGTGAATAACTTATTCACTGGTGAGTACAATGGTGTCACTCACACTTTACTTGTTCTTCTTACAGTTACCCTAATCTATGTCATTCTTATAGACACACTCAGATCCTTGTCTTTGAAGTCATTCTAGAGTCTGTCGGAACCTAGACCTTCTACTGTACCATGGATTCACACTCACAGCCTCACACAAGGACCTCCCATGCCTCTCTTACAGGGACTGGGACCTTGCCTAGCACTATGGGGCCTCGGCTGCTCTTTGGAGCTGTTAAGGGAGATTCAGTGACATTCACGGTCTTTTATCTCAACAAAACCAAGCATGGGAAATGGAACAGCAAGTTCTACTGCAAGCTCAGAATGGAGCTTAGACCACAGTTACACTGCCCGCCATATGTATTATAGGCTCTTTTTTTTTTTTTTACTATGGATGTATGTATGTGCAGTACATAGCCATGTCACAGACTGAATGTTACCCTATCTTTAAATTTTCTCCACCAAGTAAATGAATCAGCAACTTTTAAAATCAACCCCACTCGTGTTGTTAGGACATGGGCAGAAAGTAGCTAAGAGTCTTTAGTAGTGCATAAAACAAATGTTTTCCAGTCAAGTAACTCATAGAGTCAGTGTTCCTCTCTGAAAACCCATGGGCTGGGCCTTTGCTGGTCTGTGCTTCTCTCGCCATTCTTGCCTTCTGAGCTCACAGCAGAATGGTCCCCTAGTCTCTTCTTACGGTATTCAGAGGCATTTTTACCCCAAAGGTCCAAAATCTTCCGTATTTCTCCAGCAAGACTGTTCCAAAAGCCCAGCGATCACATGGCTACGTTTTCTGGATGAGTTACCTGGCTTATCGCCATGACCATCTTTCAACAGCAGTTTAAGGGAGGACGGAAGGGCTCATCTCTCTCCTATCAATCATGACCAGAACAGCATGGCAGGAGGTAAGAAACAGCTGGAAACACTGTGTCTGTGTTCTGACAGGGCAGAGCAGTGAGAGCTTGTTCCTTTTCTTCCAACCTGCCCCTCCAACCTACACTGAAGGGACAAATGTAGGGTGCCCCTTCCCACCCCAGTTAACATAAATTAGATAACTTCTAATGGCCATTCTAAGAGACTTGTTTTCTTAGTAATTATAGACCATGTCAAAGTAACAGTCAGTACTGACTGTCACATATATGGACACAGTGTAGAAGGTTATTCTATATAGTAAAGGACAGGGGACCTGTTGCCGTGACTGTAGCAAAACTTACAAGGAATAAGGGCGTTGATGAAGAAATTGATGATTGGATTGTATTTATTTTCTTAATTTTTATTTATTATAATTTATTTAGATTACATCCTGATTGCAATGCCCTCACTCTTATCTTCCTGTCCCCACCTACCCTCCCTCTTCCTCCCTATTCCCTTCCCCTAGACCTCTGACAAGGGGCCCCTCCTCCCCCACGGTCAGAACACAGCCTATCAGTTCTCATCAAAAGAGCCTGCATCCCCTTCCTTTGTGTGCCCACAAAGCTGCCCTGCCAAGGGGCAGTAATTAACTCCAGGGCACCGGAGCTCATGTCAGAGGCAGTTCCTGCTCACCCACACCCACCCCATGTGGAGAATAAGCTGTCAGCTAGCTCCATCTGAACGGGGTGGGGGGCAGGGCTCTGGGTTCTCTTGCACTGTCCTTGGTTGGTGCATCAGTTTGTGCAGCCGCTGCCCCCCTACCCATCCCCTGCCCAGATCCACCAGGCTTGTTAGTCTCCTTATGGAGCTCCTGACCCTTCTGGATCCTTCCATTCCCCCTCCCCCCCACACATACACACACTCTTCAAACAACTCTCAGTGCTCTGCCCAGAGTCTGGACAGCTGGGAGTCCCAGTATCTGTCCCCATCCCTGGGTGAAGTGATCAGGCATCTTTTTGTTGCCCTCCAGACTCGATTCCTTGTGACACCACTTTAGAGGAACTTTGCCAGTCAAAACAAAAACCACTTCTATGGATTTAATAAAAAGCATTAGTCAGAAAAAAAAATACTAGCTCCTCTTTTTTTTTTTTTCTTTTTCCATTTTTTTTATTATTAATTTATTCTTGTTACATCTCAATGGTTATCCCATCCCTTGTATCCTCCCATTCTTCCCTCCCTCCCATTTTCCCCTTATTCCCCTCCCCTATGACAGTTCCTGAGGGGGATTACCTCCCCCTCTATATGATCATAGGGTATCAAGTCTCTTCTTGGTAACCTGCTGTCCTTCCTCTGAGTGCCATCAGGTCTCCCCATCCAGGGGACTAGCTCCTCTTTCTTATGTACATTGTTTGCCACCTACTTCTGGCTACAGATTTTGTTCAATATGTCCAATATTAAAATGTAGAAAATAAAAGATTTGCTGTCATGCACCATTTAATTAGTAACCGCCCTGTGCTTATCACTAGTATAATTTTTAAGGCTTTTTTTTTTTCTTACTTTGGTCACTGTGAGAAAGTTTATAAATTTTATCTTTATTGGAATGAGGGAAATAGATTATAATAAACTGCAAACCTATCAGGGAGTTTACTGAGAAGCAGCAGGAGAAAACAAGAGTGAGTTTCCACCTAGAAAGCAACAGTTGACAGAATGAATCACTCCGTGGGAGACAGCTAACTTAAAAATCCATCGGAGGTGCGGTGAAGTCTTTGTTCATAGTCGATGGGTGGGGCAATCCATGTGCATCCTATAGAAATGTTAGGGCTTGTGCAGATGTGACCCAGAGTGACTTTATCAGGCTGTGGCTTGTTTAGAGCACAAGAAAGTGATTGCTCAGTCAGCACGTGTGAGCAATTCACAGCAGATCAGGTTATTTCCTTTGAGTTAGAAATTGTCTGGAAAAAGAAAACTGAAACAGTGCACCCACTTTCAAGGCCTTTGGGAGATACGCAAAGCAAAGAAAGAAAAAGTGACGTGGAAATTAATGTAAAATATTGGGGATCCTCACACACTAGTTAGAGGAGCACTGTGAACCGTTTAGCTCCTGGAGATGCATACAAATTAAGTTAATCAGCTCATGCCGTGGAGTACTCTGTAAACTGGTCTCTGAAAAGAACTTCCCATGTATTTTCGGTGTAAATGGGATAAGTGGCCCTTGAGAGTCTCTGAAAGTTTATAGCAGCTGGAAGTGCCCCAAGTAAGGAATAGCAAACTTGGGCATCAGATAGTGCAGTATTGACTGTAAGTAACATGCAGAATCAGAAAGAGGAGTGGCTTGGGGGGCTGTAGATTGCAGAAGAATGGAGAAATTTTAACTGAATTCTTGGTATTTTACTTATATACTGGTTGTGGCTATGTTGATGTTAATAGAAATTAACAATTCTATCTTATAAACATTTATAACTTGTAATTTATAACCTCTCATAAATTAGTATTTTTAATATCGTTACTTACAATCTAAGGACTTGAGTTATCATCAAGTTTTCAGGCTTGGAAGTGCCTTCCATTCACGAGTATGTATCCGAGCACACCTTATTCTTTATTCTGTTGAGCGAACCCAAGTTACAGCGCATTATGTCATTTCAGGACTGGGTAAGCGACATTACTAATGTAGATCTGGTGACTTAAGTATACATGTGAGGTCTATTAAGCCTAGAATTTGAAAACCGCTATTTGGGATAATATAACTTATCAGTATACCTTATTAATTTGAAATTTTTAAAAACTGTCTCATCTGGAGGGTGCTAGACTGTGTGACACACCAAAGGGGAGTGAGTGCAGAAGAGAGTGGAGAATCTTACTACGTTTTAAAAAAAAAAATCAGGAGGTAGGGGAAGGACAGGTCAAAGAGGGCTGAAAACAACCAACAAAGTGAAAGGAAAACCACAAGAATACGCTACAGAACCCAAATGAAGAAGCTACTGCAAGCTGAGGGAAGTGAAAGCCATGCAGAAACTTGCAAACCAATCAATAAAAGATGAAGAGGGGGTGAGCTATGACGGGGTCCTCTGTGTGTCCTTGGTGGGCTTGGCTGACAGCACCAGTGCAGCCGAGGGGTCCAAGGCTAAGTGGTGTCATGAGAGAATAGGAGAAGGGTCTTTTATTAAAGTGAGTGGGTAAGTATGTGTGTGTGTGTGTGGATGTGCACTGTGTGCTTGAGTATAGAGAGAAACCAACCTCATACCTCTCAGCGGCGCATCCTTCTGCTTCCTTAGCATAGATGCTGGTACCTTTGTTCTTCTTTCCTCTTTCCGCTCTTCGCTGGCTTCACCTCATTCCTCAGGTGCTAGCCCCTGATTGTCTGTGCCCTCACTGGAGGAATCTCATGGTCTCATTCCATGTCTTCTTTTAAATTGGTGCTGAGAACAGAGGGGAGGGAAATGGTGATTGGAACTGTGGTCTGGAGCCAACCCCACTCTGGCTGCCACCCTCCCCCCTCAACTTCTGATCAGGCTGCTCCATCCTCTATGCCTTCGGTTAGTTATCCGGATTCCTAGGAAGTTTTCCTCCCCCCTCTGAGCCCCACTTTCCCCATCAGAATGGGAAGGAGGCCCTCTAAGAGCCAGTGTGTGGGAGAACCTGGCCCATCATGGAGCCCTTGCCATTGTTATTCGTGGAATGACACTAAGGCCACTTAGATGCTCTCTTGGGTAACTACACTAGTTTTGTGCAATTTGGATTTCAGGAGTGATGGCGCACTAAAAGCAGTACTCTCTGGTACCTAGGAAGCTCACCAAGATTGAATGAAGACAAATATAATCCTATCCATGGTGAAGTTTTCTTAAATTTTCTCCCACAGTAAGAGCTAAATGCTACTTCTAAAGTATTTAGGAAGACAGCATCAGAATTCTCAATACTCACATTGAAGTTTATCTGACATCCCAGGACCATAAGCAAGGCTAAGAATACACTTTCCTCCTTCGAGGCGAGATGCTGTCACTCCTGACTCTCCCTGCAAGTTAATATTTAGCAGCATGTAGGTAGGATAGGGCCTGAGGAGTATGCAAAGGACTTCAAGGCATTGCGTCTGATTCAGGTAGGAAGTCAAGTAAAAAGCAGATTGCTTAACGGGAGTAATTTATGGTACCCAGGCCCCAGAAAGGTTTTAATCCAATTCAAATTCTCAGATCTGAAGAGAAAATGTAGCTCTTGTCTGAATCCTTGGGAACTATATATTTATACTACTCACAGACACAAGGAAGTACCTATAAAAATAGTGTAAGCCAGAAGATATTGGGTACGTGAACTTACTCACTGCACAATGTAAGGGGGTGAATCCAGTCACAAAGCCTCCAGAGTAACGTGCCCAGTGACAGTCGGCATTCCCTCGTGGGAACCAGCATAGCAAATTTGTCTGTGTCTCTGCCCTTGTTTCCTTTGGAACATATGGGCTTCCAAATTTTTTGCCCTTTGTTTCATCTTGTCTATACTTGGACAAAATCATTTAGCATATTAAGGAGCAAAGGATCATAGCTTTTCGTATTCTTTTTAAGTAACTCTTTATGTGGTGTGCGGTCCAAACAATGAATCCTTATCTTCTCTGTAAAGATTTACCTAAGAAGATAGAAGAGTGACCATGGTCCTTTAGAACTTTTCTCATCTTAGTCAAGGTTGCAAGGCAGGAGCTATTAAGAAGCTTATGTTAAACGACTCTGTCTAAGCACTGAAAAGATAAAACAAAGGGCAAATGTTTTGGATGTTCATAAGTTTCAAAGGAAAGGAAAGCAGAGAGACAAAGAATATTTACTACAGTGACCACAGAGAGGACCTTGGAGAGTGATGGAGGAAGCATCACATACACAGGTTCATTCTAAGAGCCCCGAACCTGGGTTCATGTCTTCACCTTCACTGAGGTGACTGGAGTTTCTGGAATTGCCGTGGTTAGTGTTCACTGTCACCAGGATGACAAATATTCTAAGAGACAAGCGCTTGACATTTCTGTAGGAAAGATATCTGATTAGGTTAACTGAGTCGGGATGCCCCAACCTAACTGTGAGTGATGCCATTCCATGGATTGGGGTCAGAGACAATAAAACAAATAAGTGAGTTAACCATTGGCTTTCAACCTCTCAAGTTCCTGAATGCAGACAGGCTGTGACCAGTTTTTGACAGCATGCCTCTTTTGAGAAAAGGACTGTGTGTTCAAAGTAGGAGCCCAAATACACCATTTCTTCCTGAAAATATGTAAGGCACAAAACACAAAATACTTTTCCAACTGTATTTATTATACATCAAGGGCCACTAATGTACAGATTAATAACTAAAGCCATTTCCACAGACAGGGTCTATAATGTTATATTTAAGGGATATTATGTGCATTTGTTTCCACATTATCTGTGGCTGGTTTTTTTTCAAAGAGACATCTCTCTCTGTCTCTGTCTCTCTGTCTCTGTCTCTCTGTCTCTCTCTCTGTCTCTCTGTCTGTCTCTGTCTGTCTCTGTCTCTGTCTCTGTGTGTGTGTGTGTGTGTGTGTGTGTGTGTATGTGTGTGTGTGTGTGTGTGTGTCTAAGAAAATATCTTGTCCATAGAGACAAACATATTTGCTATCAGTTCTTTAAGTTAAAATTTACCAACGTTGGTGGTACAGTGTTCAGAACTAGAAAATAAAATGGTGGTTTTTCTCATTAACCATTTATTAATCTACAGAAAGTACTTATACTACAATAAGCCAAAAGCTTTACGATGTTTCTTCCAGAATTTCAATATTGTTTAGGTACACCCTTCACACTGCGTTTTAAAGCCAACAAGAACCCAAGTGAACAACACTTATAGTGCTCTGTACTTGTGGGGTCGGGGTCTACATACATGCCCATCACTGTGGAACTATAAATGTCACTCTGATATTTGAGATGTCACAATCCTCACAGATGAAGCATGCCTTTGTGTAAACAGCGATATTTGTACTTAAAAGTGTTCACTACAAGAGCATTGTCTATGAACAGGCAAATTTAGTCTTCCACTGTCATTCTTAGACTTTTAGAGTGCCCTGGATTACAAAATAGTCTCTTGGAATCATTAGAGATATTTCAGAAAATAACTCTTGCACTGGAGAAAGAAAAGATCAGTCAGTACTAATGGAAAAAGGTCCTGATTCTAAGAACCTTCCCATCATGCCTTTGTCATGTTGTGCTGATGCTGTGCACTGTCAACCTTGTGAGCAAATACTTCCCAACTTTGTTCTTTATATTTTACATATATATATATATATATATATATATATATATATATATATATATATATGTACATCCTAGCTAAAAGCACTAAGTATGATGGTAGCTAACCCTTCAGCACTCTGCTGCTTGTGGTCATGTGCACAGTAGGAGAGCACAGATGCTTTCTGTTGCCTCTGTGCCCACAGATGATCTGCTTGCTTCTATCATCTCTGAGGAACAGTCCTTACAGATGGACTCAGAGCTGTTTCCACGACCACGGCACTGACCGACCGTTCTGCACAACTAGTGTGGCACGTGAGGCTGCCCGAAAGTGCTGGGCACATGATTAACTCCCCTTCCGCCCACCAAAAGGCTCATAGTTCTAGAACTCTGCCTGCCTCATTTCTACACCACCTCACAACTATATTACGTGTTTCTCATGAAGGGACCACAAGCCTTATACTCATTTCTTTTAGACTCCAGAGATGTTAACAGGGCAATAATATTATCCAATATTCGTTAACCACATCCTCTCAGGCAATCACGTGTTATATTATTTTTACCGTCCCAAAAACTGTATTACGACTGTTACTATTACTATATTATCCCCCTTGCTTTGGAGACAGCAAATCTAAGGCACAGAAAGCTATTATTTACATGTGTCTGTAAACCTAGTGAGAGATGGGGATTGAAATTGACTGACATTGTCTGTCCCCAAAATATAACTCTAACTACTGGAACATAGAGTTGGCACCTATGAGCCATGTCTTAGGAGGACTGTATCCGAAACAGGCACCGAACTTGTCGCTAAATTGTAACAACTTATGCTTCAATGTACTTCAAAAACTATTTGGAATTAGAGCTGTAGTTTTTTAACTGTGAATATACCCCCTTCCCTCCCTCAAAAAAGCACAGGCTGTTAGATGCCATAATTACTGCATCACATTTGAGTTCCAGTGGGTGACACCAAGCAATGCTAAAATCAGCTGGGATACATTTTTGGGGAATATAGTTTGTAGAAGTTACCTTGAGGACTTCAGAAAAGCCAGTAAATGCGCTGTCTCTGAGTACTCCTCCTCAGTTGGAAGATAAAAGTGGCTATTGTAATCATGGTTCGCATCACATTCAGTGGACCTTCCTGTCTGGGAAACAAATGGACAAATAAAAAGAGACTTTTCCATCTCCTGTCAATGACAAATGTCTGACCTGCTTCAGGACCCTTTTCTTGGGTTTGGCTCATTTCTATGCAGCCAGGCCTGATGTGCCAATGGTGATGGAATGTTGGCACCCCAAAGGATTCTGCGGATTATCACCGCTGCTGTGCGGACACACAGCACTTCACCCAAGTGGCTTTCTGGATACCTCACAGAGGCTCTGATGTTAGGATTTAGTGAAGCCAGGGTTACAACCTTTTATTTGTGGAATACCGTCATTGGTGAGGAAGGCAGCATAGAAACTGCCTCCCCATGGCCCCTTCTGTGTGCAGCTTGCTTTGGGATACCAAATTGTCCATTATATTTTCATTTTGTCTCATCAAGGAGGGTGATTACAAAGATCCTTTCTCATCACACACATTCCAATTTACATTTCTACCAAGTCAACGTTTTTTTCATTGCCCATGGAAAAGAGAACTAACTCACAGGCAGAAGGCTGTTAATTTAGGGGCAATATGGTAAAGCAGAGACTGGTGAATAATTTGGGAGAATTGGACTGCACCGCAGTTATTATAATCCGCACGGTATTGATTAATGGTGACTGAACTGAGAGATCAATGTAGATAGATGTGATACTCTGAGTTACAAGATCTGAATTAAATCAAAAGTCTTAGATTGGAATTGCTTACATGCCACAAATAAATAGAGGGCGTGAACCAAAGCTTCAGACTGTTTGACTAACAGAGACTCGGGTCCTTGGAGCCAGAATCAAAGGTCCCAGGATCTTCCAAGCCCAAGCATTGGGGCTTTGCAGATGAAAAACAGGGAAATAACACAGCAGTTTACATGGTCTTTTTTTTCCAGTGAGCTTCTACTCACCTTCACGAAAGCAATGTTCTTTCTAACTTCAGACTGGAAGCCACTTAGTTGTCCCTGGACAGAAGAACTGCAAAATAAATCACAATGAAGCCGTTCAAAGGAGGCTCCTCAGCAGGGAAGATGAGTAAACACCAACCCAGAGACAAACACTATGACCTCAAAGAAAACAAACTAAGATGAAGAGTCCATAAGGCAGTGAGTGCTGTGTGGTTGTCCATACACTTGATGGTCTGAAACACACTAATAAGCTTTTGTAGACTTACCTGCAGTGCTTACTAAGGGTAAGAGATCACCAGAATGTGTAATTCAATGAAAGATTTATTTATTTGTTTGTTTGTTTGTTTGTTTTTAAATGAGACATTTACAAATTTTTCACTTAGATGTATTTTTCCCCCAAAACATCCTCAGTTCATGGACCAAGGCAGTGTAATCGAGAAACATCTTAGGGCAACGGTGTTATGAGTTCATTCGTATTGTAGGACAAGGTGAGAAGGTAAGGAGGTGATAGAATGCATTGTATAAATTGTGAAACTTTCAAAGAATATGTCTCACTGAGAAAATGTTTGTACAAACTCTCCAGCACGTCATGCTCTGCTTGATAAACCCATCCATTCTTTTGAGCCCGCCCCCCACCCCGCCGTGGAGGCAGGATATGACGTGTTACACACTATGAAGGCTTCAAACAGCAGGCAGGAATTACAGATTGCACTGGGCCCCAAATGTTGGACAATTTATTGAACTTCAAACTTCATTTTACTTATCTTTAAAATACAATTAATACTAAGTCCTTGTTTTCAAATTCATTGAGAAACTTTAAAGGGGGTGGGGGGAATTCCACAGCTGTTAACACCATGTTTGTCCCAGCAGGGACTCACAGAATCAGGAAGGTGTTCCATCCATGTGAACACTTTCCTGAAACCTTTGCCAGTGTCTTCCCAATGGTGTGAATCAACCTCTCAGCATCACTGCATTGGTAGGTGGCGTCACAGCTATGGGATGACCTATTCGCCTTCTAACTTCTCTGTGAAGCACTAGAGATGATTAAGACATCAATGGAACTTACTCTCCTGGGAGGGTGGACTGACAAAATAGAAACAGTGAGTTTTTCATTTACTCTCCGGGATAAATGTCTGGCGTACTACGTTAAGACTTTTTGCTGAGTTTGGCTTGTTCCCTTGCAGTCAAGCTTGGCATGCCAATAATGATGAAGTGCTTATATCAGCAAAGGGTTCTCTGAGTTATCACTTGTGCTTAGGAGATACACAGCAGTTCGTTTATGTCCCCAGCACCCAGCTCTGCACAGTTGCGTGTTACATTGCTTGTCAGTGTTGAGACTTCATATACAAAGCCCCAGCGATCACCACACCTTCTGTCTTGCTCTTGCATTCAGAATGGCCTACAGGACAACCCTAGCCTTGGCTCTGGGCTGCACTCTGCTTGGACGCACCTGTGGATCTGACAGTCTACAAGGGAAAGCAGGAGTTACACAGAGATGACACTGGGAGTTAGGCCTGTCCCTCTCACATTAGAGACATGTAAACCAGAATCCCATGGCTAGCTAAGGCATGGTTCGCGTCACATTCAGTGGACCTTCCTGTCTGGGAAACAAATGGACAAATAAAAAGAGACTTTTCCATCTCCTTTTAAAAAAAAGCAACATCCATGGGTTTGCTAAGGGAAGGTTGCCTCCAGGCTCCAGAGTAACACAATAACTGCCAACTTTGGGCACGGCAACACCAGCTTATGTCACAGGGCTTCCTCACAGTGCCCACTCATTAGCTACACCCTGGCTGGACTTAACCACCTTGGTTCTTGTTTGACCTCACTTCTGCTTTTTTTTTTTTCCTCTAGTAGTTGTATTTTTTGTACAAATGAATATTTGGGAATCCATAGAGGGCCCACTACAGTCACACAGGATCACTGTAGAGTCCGTGTCCACCTTCACAGTCATGTGATTCCGTGTATCACACATGCAGGGAGAGCTCTGGCGTCTAAATACCTTAAACTGAGGCCAGTTTCAGATTTAAACCCCAATTTGCCCATCACGTCTCTTTAACAGGGGGATGTTTTTCACTTTCCCAGTCTTGAATATTTTCTAAACATGTTCTTTTCAATGGTTGATACTGTTTCGAGATTTGCCTTATTATAAAGCAGTAAAAGGCATAAAATGAAGAAACTCTGCTCGGTAATCTCTACAGTTGGTTTTAAAAGAATGTTTAATTTGTTTTAAACAACAGAAAACGAGAGTGAAAGAAATACAGTACTGAGACCCAGGAGATAGAAGTTTCGATCTCAGTGTCTTACATGAGGCTTTTGAGACCAGGCAGAAGAACACTTACATCACACTTTACCAACAATGCAACCCCTAAACCTATGCTCAATAAATGTCATGGAAGAGGGGTCAGAAAGAGTATACGAGGCAGGAGTGGTGGTGTACACCTATAATCCCAGCACTCAGGGAGGTAGAGGCAGGCAGATCACTGTGAATTCAAGGCCAGCCAGGTCTACAAAGCAGGTCCCCAGGATAGCCAAGGCTACACAGAGAAATCTTGTCTCAGAAAAAAAAAGTATAAAAGTCAGAGGGCCAGGACACTGGCTACAAGATAATTTCTTCTGAACATGGCAGAGAGTTCAATCCATTAAATCATAAAGTTATGGCTGTCTAGACAAGACCCGTTTAGTGACAATACGAGTGAACAAGGCACCACAGGTGGAGCCATGCCTAACACCCTACTCCTACATGAAGAGCTATAGTAAATCAATGGTTACTGTTTTCTCCAGGCATAAGACTCCTAATAGGTCAGCCCTAGCATGTGTACATACGAGTGATACTGAAAAGTGGTATGTGTGCAGTAATAGCAATTAGAGTAGAGGCCATGTGTTTAAGAGCGAGTTGGAGAGTCCATAAGAGGAGTTGGAGCAAGAGACAGAAAAGAAAAATGACATAAGTGCAGTATAAATTTTATGTGAAATTCTCAAAATCTTAGAAAGATAATGCTGTACATATATATAATAGAAGAAACACTATTGATTCCTATCAGAATAATTAAACCCAACCATTTATGACAGCATGAATAAAAAAAAATGACAATTGAGTGAATGAAATAAGCTAGTCACAGAAAGGAAAAAAAAAGTTTGTAAAAATTAGGATTTGAATCCATAATTGCCTCCAAAGTGAAATGTCTGAGCACCCAGCATTATGATCATATTCTTTCTGTAAAGAGACTCCAATTATCTTGCCTCTAGATCATTACAGGCATAGCTCAACAGACACCTGTTGTTACCTCATGTTTCTGTTAATTTTACTAGGCCATGTGCCATTGCTTAAGACACTATGCATCATACTAACAAAATCCTCCTTGTAGTCTATTGCCAATGTGTTTCCTTTATGAACATCTGGAAGAATACAAAATTGGTCAGTTTTGATTATGGATTGATATTATAGGCTCTCTACTTATATTGTTGCCTTAGAAAATATCACCCAAGTTTTATAGGTCAAAGATCACATGTCAGTGATGCCATCTTGTAATCACAGCACCTGATTGGCTGAGGGTGACAGTGCACTCTAGCATGGCCTGAGTTACATACTGAGACCTTTTCTTTCTTTTTTAAAATTTGATTAATTTATTCAGATTACAACTCAATTGTTATTCCATCACTTGTATCCTCCTGTTCCTCCCTCCCTCCTGCTTTCACCCTATTCCCCTCCCCTAGGTCTAAGACTGAGTGAGACCTCCTACCCGACTATATGGTCATAGGATATCAAGTCTTGTCTTGGTAGCCTGCTTATTCTTTCTTTGAGTGCCATCAGGCCTCCCCACCAAGGGGAGGTGGGCACTCTAGCTAAGAGAAATAAAGGAGACTGAGAAATAAAAGGACCCAGAGGGTCCTAGAAACCTACAAGAAGAACCTCATGATGGGTGGATCGGGGCCCAGGGGGGTCTACTCAAATTATTGCACTAACCAAGGACAATACAAGTGGTAAACATCGAACTCCTACTCTGATCTACCCAATGGACAGCACATTCTCCACAGTTATGTAGAGAGTGGGGACTGACTCTGAGGCTTTTTCTTTTAAAATGAAAACAAACACAACAAAAATGATATATTAAAGTCCTAATTTTGCATACCTCCCTCAAAATATGTCTATATTTGGGGCTAATATCTATATGTATACTATGATATATTAAAAGTAATTAAAACTTAAAACTATAGGTTTTAGAGTTGACCCTAATCTATTGTGAATCATACCTTTATAATAAGATTTTATGGTTGATTTTACACGTGCATAGGCCTCCATATACATGCATAATTATGTGTACTTCTACACATATTAAATGTTCATGTGGGCACACACATCCTTGAAAATAAATTAGTATAATAAAATTTAAAAAATAAATAATAAACAAATAAAATTAGGTAATCATGAAATATATATTTGTATATAATTAAATGCATATATTGTCTTCTATCATTACTTCGACTTTCTATAATTTGTATTTCACCTATCTAGTTCGTCTTCCACAATAACAAGATGATTAAAATTCTTCATCCACTAGGTTAGCGTGTGATAGCTCTGATCATTTTACTAATGGACCTATTGCCTCTGAAATGGTGACAGAGCAATACAGTAGAGGTGTAGATACGACAGACTCGTGTTTCAGCAGTGGGCACCCTGAGACAGCATTGCTTCTGGACTCCGACTTCCTCACTCAGGTGTCTCACAGTAGGTGAGTTGCTTGGCCATGGATGTCTCCAGGATCTTCAACTACAGAATGGAGTTATTGGCACCTATATTGGTAGGGTGACTGAGAGGATTCAATCAGCTATTGTTAGTAAAACCCTGAACTGTGAGCCCGGACAACTAATCATGCCCTCTTAGGCTCTTCAAGGAACTAAACGAAGACCAGAAACTCACAGGTCTGGTTTATTAAGCTATCCTGACTTCATGGGAGATGGTCGTCAGTATTCCTTACCATTACCCATTTGATCTGTGCTAATCATCTCCCCCCCCCCCCCACACACACACACTGTGTTGCATCACAGTATCACTTTGCTAGAGAGAGAATTCTAATGTGAGATACATTTTGCTCTTTTCCAAAAGCCCATCTGTACCAAGAACTTTGAAAGTCAGGTGTTATAACACGTGCTCAGTAGGTTTCACATAAATGCAAGTGGGATTTAAACATTTACAACATCCTTTTCCCCTGCAGAAATGAGTGACTTTGGTTATTGTTAGGGTAAGTTCAGATTGCTGGTACAAAGCAACCTGAATGTCTACATGAGAGCTGGTGTGTGACTGAGGAAAAAAGGAAGACAAGAAAGTAGTGTTGGGAATCTAAATGTTACTTCTTTTTACTTTTGAGCATTGTGTGTGCTCTAGATTTATTAATGAAGAAAGCGTTTGCATTTCATTTTCACTGCATTTATATTTTGATTAACGTAGTTCGTATTTTCCAGATAAGAAGCAAGAAAAGACATAAATAAAGCAGCTTTTCAGACTGATTGCTAATTTATATGAATTCATGTATTCAAATTTATGGTCTTTGAATCAAACACGAGTACTCAGTGTTATTTTTCAAATCTCTGACATTATTTACATAAAAACCTTTTTGAAATACCAAAGGGAATATTTGTCATTGAAGAAATTTCAATAGGACCCTGATACTTTCTGAAGATGTTTTGAAGGTAGATGAGAACAAAATATCATTTGAGAGTTAAACTTACTAACAAAACCCACTGTAAGTAGATGTCCAAATGGGGCTTATGAGCATCACTGCATGTCAAACTATGAATAAAAAAGTTTAAACTTTCACTTGTTAAAATCCAGAACAGCTTATAGTAAGGAGCCATTCACTGAATAACTGTCCTTTTGTATTCTTTTCTTCTGCTGAAACTCAGGAATGAACCCAGGACTGCATACCTGGTCAAGTCCTGTGCCACAGGGAACATCTCCAGCAATAAAAATGTGACATGTGTTCTTAGATACGCACTTCCTGTGGCTCTACACCACCATGCCAACTGGGGCGTAAAACCATGCACACGCATTCTCTTGTATTTCTAGAGAACGAGGAATGCAAAGCTGGTCTTAATGTGCTGAGATGAAGGGGTCTTCATGGCTTTATTCTTTCTGTCTCCTGCTGGGAACAGTCCGTTTTCTCTCTGTACCCCCACTGCAGAGGCAGCAGCTCTTCCTTTTTCTTCAAACCCAGTTTATCTTTCGTGTAGTTTATTACAGAGCCCAGTGCTTAACATGTGATGTTGATTTGTTAGTCTGCATGCCTTAAGAGACCTCTTAAAAGCAATTATTTATTCCCAGAGTGATGTGTTTAGTGGAACATATTAATCAACAAAATTATTTGTTTCTTCAAATTTTAAAAATATAGTTTCGTTCAAAACTTTCAACAGCTTCTCAAAACTCTCATAAGTAGCACAAGTTAAGAAAGTTCATGTTTTCTTCGATGGAAAAGGGATAGCATCTTCAACAAATGGTGCTGGTCTAACTGGATGTCTATGTGTAAAAAAATGCAACTGGACCCATATTTGTCACCTTGTACAAAACTCAAATCCAAGTGGATTAAAGACCTCAACATAAAACCAGAGACACTAAGTCACTTAGAAGAAAAAATGGGAAAGAGCTTGGAACATATTGGCACAGGAGACAACTTCCTGAACAGAACACCAACAGCCCAGGTCTTAATGTCAACAATTAATAAATGGGACCTCATGAGGCTGAGAAGCTTCTGTAAGGCAGGAGACACTGTAAAGAGAACAAAGCGACAGTCTACAGACTGGGAAAAGATCTTCACCAACCCTACATCTGACAAAGGTCTAATATCCAAAATATATAAAGAACTCAAGAAATTAAATGCCACCAAACCAAATAACCCAATCGAGAAATGGGGCATGGAACTAAACAGAGAATTCTCAACAGAGGAATATCAAATGGCTGAGAAACACTTAAAGAAATGCTCAACCTCCTTAATCATCAGGGAAATGCAAATCAAAACAACTCTGAGATTCCATCTTACACCCATAAGAATGGCTAAGATCAAAAATTCAAGTGACACCACATGCTGGTGAGGATGTGGGGAGAGAGGAACACTCCTTCATTGCTGGTGGGAATGCAAACTAGTACAACCACTTTGGAAATCTATCTGGTGCTATCTCAGAAAAATGGGAATAGGGCTTCCTCAAGACCCAGCTATTCCACTCCTTGGAATATATCCAGAAGATGCTCCAGCACACAACAAGAAAATTTGCTCAACCATGTTCATAGCAGCCTTATTCATAATAGCCAGAACATGGAAACAGCCAAAGTGTCCATCAATAGAAGAATGGATAAAGAAACTGTGGTACATATACACTATGGAATACTATTCAGCTATTAAAAACAAGGAATTCCCAAAATTTGTGGATAAATGGATTGAGCTAGAAATGATCATAATGAGTGAGTTAACCCAGAAGCAGAAAGACTCAAATGGTATATACTCACTTGTATCTGCATATTAGCCCAAGGGGCATGTCCCACGAAAGCCTTCACTTACCAGGAAACTGAGACAGAGGAGAGGACATTCTAGTGGGATTCTAGATGAGAGAATCATGGGAGAAAGGCAAAGTAGAAGGACCCAGAGGGTCCTAGAAGCCTACAAGTAGGACATTATGATAGGCAGATTTGGGCACAGGGGTCCCGCTCAAACTAAGACACCAGCCAAGGACAATACAGGTGGTAAACCTTAAACCCCTACCCAGATCTAGCCAATGGACGGAACACTCTCCACAGTAGAGTGGAGAGTGGGATATTACTTTCTCACATACTCTGGTGCCTCACCTTTGACCATGTCCCCTGGAGGGGGAGACCTGATGGCACTCAGAGGAAGGACAGCAGGTTACCAAGAGGAGACTTGATACCCTATGAACATATAGAGGGGGAGGTAATCCCCCTCAGGAACAGTCATAGGGGAGGGGAGTAAGGGGAAAATGGGAGGGAGGGAAGAACGGGAGGATACAAGGGAGGGGATAACCATTGAGATGTAACAAGAATAAATTAATAAAAAAAAAAGAAAAAAAAAGAAAGTTCATGTTTTCATGTGGAACATCAGTGCAAATATCACCAGCAAATACCCCCATTTTCATTTTTGTATGGTGGGCCTGGAAAGACAAGCCATCACCAACTAAATGTAAGGCACCTACTGGGAGTTCTTACAACTACCTGTAACTCCATTTCCAGGATGATGTTTCTGGCCTCTATAGATACAGGCAGTCACATGCAACCTTCTTCCCTTTCTCAATTTAAAAATAATAAAAATTAACATTTTAGAATTCATTGGCATTAGCTTAGAGAGAGAAGGAATCAGATCTTCTTTGTCATTTTTCTTTCAATGATTGCAGGAAGTCACGATATCACTAATTATATGAAGTAGTCAATGTACCATTCAGTGCTTTTCTTTTCTTTTTTTTATTAATTTATTCTTGTTACATCTCAATGGTTATCCCATCCCTTGTATCCTCCCATTCTTCTCTCCCTCCCATTTTCCCCTTATTCCCCTCCCCTATGACTGTTCCTGACGAGGATTACCTCCCCCTGTATATGCTCATAGGGTATCAAGTCTCTTCTTGGTAACCTGCTGTCCTTCCTCTGAGTGCCACCAGGTCTTCCCCTCCAGGGGACATGGTCAAATGTGAGGCACCAGAGTACATGAGAAAGTCATCTCCCACTCTCCACTCAATTGTGGAGACTGTTCTGACCATTGGCTAGATCTGGGTAGGGGTTTAAAGTTTACCGCCTGTATTGTCTTTGGCTGGTGTCTTAGTTTGAGCGGGACCCCTGGGCCCAAATCTACCTATCATAATGTTCTACTTGTAGGTTTCTAGGGCCCTCTGGATCCTTCTACTTTGCTATTCTCCCATGATTCTCTCATCTAGAATCCCACTAGAATGTCCTCTCCTCTGTCCCAGTTTCCTGGTAAGTGAAGGCTTTCGTGGGACATGCCCCTTGGGCTAATATGCAGATACAAGTGAGTATATACCATTTGAGTCTTTCTGCTTCTGGGTTAACTCACTCATTATGATCATTTCTAGCTCAATCCATTTATCCACAAATTTTGGGAATTCCTTGTTTTTAATAGCTGAATAGTATTCCATAGTGTATATGTACCACAGTTTCTTTATCCATTCTTCTATTGATGGACACTTAGGCTGTTTCCATGTTCTGGCTATTATGAATAGGGCTGCTATGAACATGGTTGAGCAAATTTTCTTGTTGTGTGCTGGAGCATCTTCTGGGTATATTCCAAGGGGTGGAGTAGCTGGGTCTTGAGGAAGCCCTATTCCCATTTTTCTGAGATAGCACCAGATAGATTTCCAAAGTGGCTGTACTAGTTTGCATTCTCACCAGCAATGAAGGAGTGTTCCTCTCTCCCCACATCCTCACCAGCATGTGGTGTCACTTGAATTTTTGATCTTAGCCATCCTGATGGGTGTAAGATGGAATTTCAGAGTTGTTTTGATTTGCATTTCCCTGATGGTTAAGGAGGTTGAGCATTTCTTTAAGTGTTTCTCATCCATTTGATATTCCTCTTTTGAGAATTCTCTGTTTAGTTCCAAGCCCCATTTCTCAATTGGGTTATTTGGTTTGGTGGTTTTTAATTTCTTGAGTTCTTTATATATTTTGGATATTAGACCTTTGTCAGATGTAGGGTTGGTGAAGACCTTTTCCCAGTCTGTAGACTGTCGCTTTGTTCTCTTTACAGTGTCTCCTGCCTTACAGAAGCTTCTCAGCCTCATGAGGTCCCATTTATTAAATGTTGACATTAAGACCTGGGCTGTTGGTGTTCTGTTCAGGAAGTTGTCTCCTGTGCCAATGTGTTCCAGGCTCTTCCCCACAGTGCTTTTCATCATAAGATTTTATTGGAAAAAAAGTAAATCCATTGCACAGTGTCTTGTAAAAATGTACCAGGCATTCTTATCAGAGAATACCCCAGTCTGTCCAAGAAAACTCTGGCTAATCTCTCCTTCTGATGTCTATAACATCCGCCATTGCAGGCAATGACATTTTTAAAGATTCACTTATTTGGGGCATATGGGGTGATTGACAATCTTTGACTAATTCAGAGAAATGATTTTCTTTGGAATGGAGACTGGCTCCTCCTACTGGCACTCTGCTCTTGTGCTATTTATGCAGGAGTGCAGTTCTTAGGTCGGGTGATTTGTGCTACCAGGGATATTTAGCAGCGCCTATAGACAGTTTTGGATGTCATAATTAGAAAAGGTCTGTAGGATACATCACCATCCTATTTGTAGAGACCAGGAGTTCTAGTAAGCCTGGATGGCATGCTACAAGTGATTTTTCTCTCCCTACCTGCCAATTATGCTCCAACTGCCATTCCCTAATGCAAAAACTATTTGGAGCTTGAGATGGAAGAATGTTCCAGAACTGCATAAACATAATGAACAGGGAACATTACTTAAAAGGAGATTCGCCCCATATAAACATTCTCCAATATTCTCAGGTTTCTCTACTTTCCAAACTGGTCCTTCCATCATCCCTAGTTCATAACTGACCTTTATATATATATATAAAATGCTCACAGTGAGGGATCTGTATCCATCACTGATGTCTCCCTCTCATTATTGATAGTCCATCTACCGGTAATTTCCCACTGCTCTGTGTTCCATGCCTGTGTATCTGTGTGACCAGATACACCACCTGCCCCTCCCCTGCTAGCCACATATTGCCTTGATGTAGCAAGTTTCTAACTTGCATGCTTTCATCCCTTCTTGATGCAAGAAATGCATGATGAAATACCTAGATGTGTCAGAGCATATTGGTCCACGCTAGGGTTTCTCATTGCAAGTAGAAGGGATATCTGAGTTAGCATCACAGAACATCAGTCCCCATCTGGTGAGGCTTGAGCTAATGTGAAAAGACTACTTCTTCAGGCCCTGGGACACTAGACCTGCTTCCGACTCTCTGTCTTCTGTACTTGCTTATCCCAGGCACATAACCACACCATCCTCCTCCACAGTACCCATATGTTAATTTTCTCTGGACAGGAAGCTTCCATTGACATGAGATCATCTTACTTGAATCCCACCTCATTGTACATTTTTTTTCTTAAAATTTGGCAATATCTAAAATCATCATTCAAAATTTCATGCTTGTTTTGCTGTGTGACTTCATTTGCCTCACCCCACACACTCATAAGTTCACTAGCCTGACATTTAGGTTTATGTAAACACTATATTTCTAATATGAAATTATGGATTATTTTATACAAGTTCCCACAAGAGACAAAAAGATAATGAGTTAATTGACAAAGTGATGCAATTAATCTTTTTGCCCCCTAGTGGGGCACATCAGACTCAAGTAATCTTCAAGTTTGATATCTACTTTCTCCCATATTGTTGACAATTTTTCCATACTAATTATCTGTTTCTGATGTATATAAAGATTACTTTGTGAAATTATTGTCACCTACTATCTGTGTTTTTCTTTTTTCCCCTCCTGTCAACACCCAATGCCAGTTGTCAAACCTTAGTTTTCCTAGTTTATTTATCTCATGAACTAAAGTTAAGGTAAATCAGTCCCCTGTTGGAAGGAAATGTGTCTGCCTTGTTTGATGCTGTGCTTATGCTTGGAGAACAGCTCCTGCATGCAAGGATTTAAATAAGTATCTATAATGCAAGTGAGATAATATAGACGGAGAGCAGTTAGCATGAAATGTGACACCTGGCAGGTGCCCAATAAATGATTCATATGTCGTGGGAGAGGTGTTCAAGCTAATCACCTGCCTCCTGCCTGTAATGAGGCTATTTGGGGAACCCACCAGAGACACCATCATAGAGAAAGAGACAAGCTACAGAGAACAAGGCAGTTCTTCCCCCAGTGAGGGAGGCAATGGAAATACTGAATGAGTCTTGTGTGGAAAGTGGGTGTCAGAATTGATAACACATTCCTAACACTGTTTGGGCATTTAATTAAAATGAATTCAATACTAAAGCTGGGCTGCCATGTTGAAGAGCCAGAGGCAGAGGCTAAACATCTTGTCAATGTTCTGATTAGCAAAAGCTCTGCTTCTGGGTCCTCAGGCATCACATAACCAGAAGTGAGAGCCATGGTACAAGTAGACGTAATTTTGGAAATTTTTAAGTACCTATTTGCCCTAGGTTTTTGTTGTTTTTGTTATTGTTTTGTTTTGTTTTTAATAGCCTAAAACTGATGAATAGAAGATAAACTCTACTGTTACACTTTAGGAGAGTCATTTGTTTTTCAGAAAAAGATTGCCAACTTGATGTGTGAATCAGCGTGGGGGATGTGCATCCTTCATAATTCAATGTAGTGATTTGTGTTCACTTTGTATATAATAAGACTAAAGCAGCTACATTTTTGCACTAAATGTGAGCATAACCTTTGCTGTGACAATGCTTTTATTGCTATGTCACGGCCTGGTTTCTCCCTGTGGAAGTGCATATGTAGTTCATAAAGGACACCCAGGTAACCTCATTTTCTAGTCTTGCAATTAAGGTACAATAGGTATTAAATTCCTTAAGTCTATGTTAAAGAATATAATCGCTTAGTTTATATAGCTCAACAAATGCTCGCTAAATCAATTCTGTCTTATTGGTCAGTACTGAAAGTGTACTCTACATGCTGTCTGGCTGTTCTAATTTTCCTACAAGAGTTGTACAAGGTTTGGAACAGTGAAAGAGATGAGAGGTACCCTTTCCTTTAGTTTGTCCCATGAATAGAATCCCATTCATGATATATTCATGTAGAAGAGAGTGCCCTGGGGATGCGCATGGCTGACTCCATGTTGGACTACAGCAGCACTGATAAACAACGCGAGAATGTAGAGCTGGTGTCAGAGGTAATGCATAAAGTTTGACCTGGTGATACATTGTAAAGTGCCTGGTAGAGGATGGAAATGTGAGAGTGTACCCTTGAGGTTATGTTAATACTCAACACCATGGTTTGCTAGATTTCTAAGGAAAATGGAGAGGAAAAAAAAAGCTGGAAAGGACTGAGTGTGGTTGGACTGTAACCCCAGTGATAAGGAGGCTGAGGCAGGAGTGTGGCAAGTTTCAAGACCACTGTGGTTGAAGCTTCAAAGCTCTCTGTCTCTCTGTCTCTCTGTCTCTATGTCTCTCTCCATCACTCTTCTTCTTCTTCTTCTTCTTCTTCTTCTTCTTCTTCTTCTTCTTCTTCTTCTTTTCTCTCTCTCTCTCTCTCTCTCTCTCTCTCTATCTGTCTGTCTGTCCCTATCTATCTATCTATCTATCTATCTATCTATCTATCTATCTATCTATCTTTCTATCTCCATTGCCCACACACACACACAAAAGTAAAAGGAGGGAAAGAAAAGAGAGGTCCAGGGGAGAGAGAGAGTGAACCGATGAACAGAAGGTGAGTGAGTTCTCAGAGTGAGGAAGAGGAGGGGCAGGAGGAGGAGTGTTGTGCTTCTCTCTGTTACAAGTGGAAGACTGCTGGTTGTGACCTCAGAGGTCATTCCTGAGGAGGGCGGGTCAGGCTGAGTCTCCACCGCAGGGCTGTACCTTCATAAAATGCTCCATCTTTTCCATATGATAAATTAGCATATGTAAATTATGTTTCCAACTTGTGAGTCTCACTTTTCAGCCTTGGCAATTTTGCTTTGGTAGCCAAAGTGGCGTGTGATCACAGTACAGCTGTGGGGAAAAGCAGAGCAAGGAAACCAAGCGCCCAGAGATAAATGGCTGGATGTATAGGAAGAGACTTGCTGGATCAAAGGCTAGGCAAGTTTTTTTTACAGCTTTTACATAGCCAAACTGTCCTGAAGAATGGCTCTATTAATTTACACTCTGCCAACACAGCTAATGGACTGGAGAGTGGTTGTCTGTTTATCTATCTGCTCTCCTCATTAGGATGTAAGCTCTTCAAGTACTGCCTCGCCTCCCAGGGCCCAGTGCGTATCATCCATCCTTATGCGGTAGGCACCCCCTCATTAACCCACTGCTCTGCCATGCCTCTAAGTCCTTCAAAGCCCCAAACACATGTGGTGCCATTGTAGAATGTATGTATGAATAAATAACAAGAAAAGAACAAAATCTTAGCGACTTTCCTCCGAAAAATCACTTTATTCATAGGCTTTTGTACAACAGCTGACTTATAACTCGAATGCGCATAGTGAATTCCTTAAGAACTGCCAGAAGAACACGAAGCAAATAGTGTTGGTGTTGAGGTAGCACTGACTATTGATGTTATATACACTTAGGGCTGCATGTGTATGGATATTTTAAATAAATATCTTCCAAAAAATCCATATATTTGTAAATGACATTGCAGGAACTTCCTTCAGGGTAAAAAGTTCGCTCTGCGTTGCTATGGTGATTGCTTGTAAGTTTGTATAAAACTATAATTTCATTTTGGTGATAAAAATTCTGAATTCCTCAAGGAATGTGGCTTCATTGTGAAACCTTTAGCACCATTATCAAGTAAACCACACAGTGCCTCCCTGCTTTACGAGACGTTATAAAGATGAACGTTTATTTACTTAACATGCGCTTGAAATAAAGGCTTAAAATATGAAGAAGTACTTATTTGGTCAGGGTGCAGAGGGTTAAGATGAGCAGCAGTCAGGAGAGCTGATAATCTGTTCATTCTAAAAAAAAAAAAAAAAAAAAAACAGTGATCATATGAAGACAGTAAAATGCAGTCCGATGGGCATTACCAGTGGGTTCACAAACAATGTGCTGTGGTTGTAGAAGGGAAAAGCGCTTGCCCAAGAGTGATCTTCTATCATGGGTTCCAGTGGAAATGCCAGGTCCTGCCAGGAATGACGCCATTGCCACCTCAGGAGCTGAGCTTCACCTCTACTTACATGGAAAACATACACTATAACAGTTCAAGCCAACAAGCTTCTTTTCATCCCTTACAGATTTCATATATTAAAATGTGGGTTTAGTGCTTTGCTTTATAAACACATTAATCTGATGTATACAGACGTGAAAATATTTTTATCAGTTACATTGTGCTTAAAATCTCTATTGAATGACTAAATGATTGATAAATGATGAAGGTAGGTATCCAGTTCTTTATAGAAACACGTGTAATACCATGTGCACAGCAACAGATGTTAGCCACATTCACCTAACATTTAAGAAGACTTCCAGAACTTTTTAAAATGAAGGGATAAAAATGGATAGAATAGTCAGAATAATTAAGAAATTGTTTCAAAAGTTTTCTTAACCATGTGACTTTGAGCAAGAATCTAGACCTAAGGATCCCTGCAGTGTGTTCTTTGTGCTTTTCCTCAGCAGCTACATGAAGGAGAAACAAGACATGTTTATAATTAGTGCTCCCAGTGTGATGGTGACAGCTCAACTTAGGCATGTATCACAAATCACATGTGACTTGCCCTTGACAAAATGAATGAAGCTGTCATTTCATGAGTGGCATTACCCAATTAAAAATTACCCGTGATACTTGCTTTATTGGCACTAGAGTAGTAGTAATCATAGTGACAATGTCTATAGAGTAAACTAACAGCAAATATGAGTCACTATGAGATGCTTTAAGGATAAGAAAAATAATGCCAAGGTGCTTCGTTGAGGGAAAACACAAAAAGAGAAGAGTAAGTAAAGTGAAGGGAGAAAAATGACCCCTATAAAGAACATGTCAAAAAAATAGATGTAGCCAGACATATGGCTCATTATGTTCCTGGTCCAGATGGACCTCAGTCATGAGAAAACAAGATAATACATTGTTTACTTTTCCAAATTATGAGAGCATGAAGAAGCTAATATGGAGCCTCTTTAGTTAGAATATTATTAAAGTAGTTATCAGTGCATTCTCATAGAATGGTAAATATTAAAGTTAAATGAAATAAAATAAGCATTCTCCAAAGTTTGGGGGTTTAAGTTGGCTAAATATTTATAATGCTAAGAATCTAAGCATCTCATTTTAACAGTTACTCTGGACTTTACTTTCTTAGATTTTTAAAAAATTTACACCAGTGTGAGTGTATGTGCACATGTATGGTGAAGTGTGGTGTTTGTTCACACATCAAAACTGAAAGAGGCAGACAAATCTCTCAGATCTGGTGTTGTCAGCATTTGTGAGATGTTAGGCTTCTTGCATTGGTGCTGTGGTCCAAACTCTAGTCTTCGTGGTTGCCCAGCAACCTCACCAGGCCATTTCCCCAAGGCCAACTCTGGCTTTTAGATGTACTCTTCATTTGGACTTCATGAATGTAGCTGGGATAATTGAAGACCTATTGCAATGACACTCATCCTGTTGTTGAAAGGCCATAAAGTCCAAGTCTGAGTACCAAGACAGTAATAGGAGACTGAAAGAACAGAGGTGTGTGGGAGACCACTGACATCCAGTGTTCTGCTGGAGAGGTCATGTTGAATGGACACGCTTTATGGAGATGAGTCACTTAGGACAAATCAAGCTCACCTTGAAAAGTGTGCATACCGTAAGCATTATGTAGAACCTGGCCTTTTCCCTCCTGACCTGAATGACGTAGACCCACGGTGAGGTAGACTGCCCGCTAATGAGCTCTCATCTGTTGCATGCTTCCCATGTGACTCCAGTCTCTTAGCCTTGATTGACAAGCGTGCGATGACTCTTGTAGTTAGTTTCTTATTCATCCGTTATCATTCCGACCACCTCTTGCCTTTGATTTTTATGTTCTTCTTCTTCCTATTGAACTCTGGTGCTATTTCACTCATGCGGTTTGGCTATTGTCAGTTTGACTTGGAAAATTTATTCTAGTTAGTACCTATGTTTCCTTAGAAAAGAGAGACTTTATAATGTATTTTATCAAATTTTAGTTTGATGCAAAATGTAGGCTACTGACTATCTGTTGAATTATTAGATCCTATGCTAAGTTAATTGTCTATGAAATGTGGCATACACTGACACGATACAGCGCATTCAAGAATATTAAGAAAGCACAATTTTACAATGGAAGAACCCAGGAACTCAGATATTTAAACACTGGATTATTTGTTTAGTTGTGAGAGGCAACTAATAACATTCTCTAAACATATACAACATAAAATAAGATTAATTGTACCAGGATAAAGTATATAAACTGAAATCTGTCTTATAACGCACTTGTATAACTCATTAAATTATATTTTTATTAAACCAGAAAATAAAATAGGAAGATGAGACAATGAAAATAAAGAGTAATAATAATAGCTGGGCAGTGATGGTGCACTCCTTTAATCCCAGCACTGGGGAGACAGAGGCAGATGAATCTGTGAGTTCAAGGCCTTGGGACATCCAAGGCTACGCAGAGAAACCCTATCTCAAAAAACTAAAAACAACCAAACAAAAGAGTCATAACAAGGAATAAAATTTGGATATGGTAACTTAAGCCAATATGACAACTGGTTAACATCTGTACAACTTTCCACTCAGGAATCAGTTTGTTAAAGTGTTAACTAAAATATAATATCAGAGAACTGAAGGAGGAAAACTTCAATATGCAAGAATTTCACCCAGGAGGATTATTCATGTTTTTGAATTTTAGACAACTTTGTCTTATGTGCTGTTAAAGGACCTGTATTTGAATATTTCATAGACACATCAATGACAAGAGCTACACAAAAGTTTGGAACAAAGAGATAATCTACAGATACACACAAGAGCATAGTGGAAATCTGTGTGAGAAAAAGTTGACCGCAATGAGGCGCAGTGATGCACATCTGCAATTTAGCACATGTGAGGCTGAGGCAGACAATCGTGGCCAGACTGGATTACACAATAAACTACATCTTGCTTAAAATCTCAAGGGCAAGAGATTTAGCTCAATGGCAGAATGCTTGCAGGGAAAGAAGGAAGGAAGGAAGGAAGGAAGGAAGGAAGGAAGGAAGGAAGGAAGGAAGGAAGGAAAAATTAGTGACCCTGAATCTCTATAAATGGATACAACCTCCTTGACTACATGGAGGGTGGAGTGATAAAGCCATATGCAACCTCACTCCTCACTCAGAGTAAAAACACATGTGATTTTGCTCTCAGAAATATTTTCTATCTGTAGCCAATAATGCAGTTGCTGTGTGAGTGAACATAAGTAGCTCCAACTACCACATTGGCCACTAGAACAATTTGTCCACAGCTGTGCTCACATTCCAGAGCATGATCGGGGACCACACTAACATACATTTCACATGCCTCGTACAAAGCCCCTCTCTCCCTCCCTCATCCCTTTTGCCCTCCTTCCCTCTATCACACACACACACACACACACACACACACACACACACACACACACACAATGAAGATGGCCTAGAAACATCATTTATTTACCTTATGTATCAAGCCTTCAAAGTCCTTTTAGTTTTACTCTTCTTGGGTTGACTACAGAAACAGAGTGATACAGTATGTGATGGTAAAGACTATGGATCCCACACTGAGGTCATGTGCCTGGTTGTTTTCTAATCATTTGCCCACTGGAAAATAGCAATCAGTTCATTCAACTTTATATAGCCTGGGTTATGTAACCTAGGCATTTGTCAAAAAATACATTTTAAAAAATGTGGAACATTGCATTTAAACTTTAATCAAGTAAAAAAAATATTTCCCCCCAAATACTGAACACACCCCTTTGTCAGCAGTACAAGCATCACTGATTTCTCTAGCTACTGTGCCTTCTGGCATATCTCTTAGGTATAACTGCCCTCTTGGTATTGCCTCTGGGCAAAATGCTGCTCTGAATCAGGAAGATTAAAAGCAATATAAATTGCTGCAACATAAAGAAGGCTAGGTAGTCTTAGAAAACATTTCTCAGTCACCGGGTCATGTGGGAGGAATGTGTGGGCTGATAACTAACTAGCCCACCTGCCGTCTGGGCCAAGTCTGTGGAGTAATACTTTCTTCTGTTGCATGATTTTGGTCAGAGTTTCTTCTTGAAGTTGACAGGAACATAAAAACTGCAAAACATTTAATCTTCCCTGGAAGAAATACTTATATTTTCAGAATGCATAGCCCCTAATTAGAGTAAATTACTCCTGATGGAATAAGACTTCTGCAAAAGGAGGAAAGAAACCACATTTAATTTCCCTGTGCCATGGGGAGATCTCAACTATTCAAAAAATGCCTCTGAGTCTTAAGGGCTGTGCTTTCAGAGGCTAAGCTAAGAGAACAGGACAGAAAATAAGCCTGATTAACATTTTGTAAGTAATTTGAGGCACGGGAGATATATTTACAATAATGGCCAAGGCTTATCACGTACAATTGAATCCAACACCAGTAAAAAGGAAAACAAAAGTCATTTGAATCCATTAAAGTAACACCAAATAAATTATGATGTTCATTTTCTTGTACACTTCTCATCACTTTTTAATTCTGAGTATTATGCCTGAATATCTCTAGATCCTAATAAGGGGAATGGGTTAGTATTGATTGTGATGACCTATGAAACACATTATATACTTATTCTTAATTCATAGCACAGCTTTCTCAGGGTCCCACACCCTAATGCAGACTGTCAAGCCTTCCTGGTTGTAATACGGAAACCCAGAGGGATATAGTGTTTTCTCCCAAATGACTAAAGAATAAAACCTTCAGCATTTTCCCCTCTAAGGAAGCAGTTTATGTCCTTCAACTTGTTATAAAATATTAGGGGTGATTCTTTCATTGGAAAGGCACAGAACCTCCTGGAAAGAGGACTTGGTGGATGGTAGTGCTTGTTGCACAACCCTGGGTCTAAATCCCCACACCCTTGCATGCCTGTAACCATGGATCTGTAGGTGGCGGAGATGAGAATTAGTGTGGACTGTTGACTCAGCCTAGATCTGGTTCAGAGAGAGACCCTATGTCAAGGGAATATGGTGAAGTGGTAGATCCGAATCACAGAGCCCTGCTCTGGCCTCCATGTACTCACACTTGCATAGACATGTGCAGATGCCCCGTACATATCCAACACACACACACACACACACACACACACACACACACACACACACACACACACAGAGGGGGGGTATATCAAATGACAATCTAGCAACTAGGTTTTTCATTATGTTTAGAATACAAACAAGGGATTTAACAATATGGCTGTGGTTATAACCAAGGAAGCAAAATCCTCCTTTTTAGGAGACATTTTAGAAGTTTCCATCCTGCATCCACAATGCGTGTCAGCCATTGTTAGGGTCACTCTGTCTTGAGTACTTGTAGTTCTTTTCTGATCCAGATGGCTTTGAGGAAAGGATTAGACACCTGCTTATTTCGTGTCAGTTCATTTTAGTAACTTTTTAAAAATCATAATTACATCATGTCCTTCCTTCTTCCCTCTCTCTGACTCCTCCTGGGCACACCCCCCTTGCTCTCTTTGAAATTCATGGCCTTTTTTTTTTTTAATCATTATTCTTACATTTGAGACATGTCCTCACACTGTGTTTCAGACTGGTCTAGAATTTACTAGATAGTTCAGATCACCCCTAAGTCATGGCGACCTTCCTGCCTTGATCTGCCAAGTGTGGGGGGTTGTAGCTGCGATGCCACATGGATAGCATCCTGTTTTCATTTTGAATTTTCAGAGACAATCCAATGAAAATCAAAGATGCCATCTCTTCCTGGTCCTATGAGAAACAGTTTACCACTTGACAAGCACAGTCAGCCTTGCCTTCATGGAAGATTGTCCTGGCCACAGCCAGCTGGTCCTCTAAGCAGAATTCACACCTTTGCCTCTAACTAAGGGCTTTCTGTAAGGGCCCAGCCTCTAACTAAGGGCTTTCTGTAAGGGCCCAGCCTCTAACTAAGGGCTTTCTGTAAGGGCCCATTTCTACCAAGCAGCCACAGTCTCACTTTTTAAAAGAAACCATAACTCATAGAATTCCATAAGATACCATAACATTCAACAGAAACATAAACTTCAAAAATCCTCTGAAGGCAGATAAAAACAAAACCAAACCAAGCAGTTGACTTTGGCAGAGGAAGTGAAACATATGCAAACTGAAATGATTAATGGGAAGCCAGTTGTCATGTCTGTGACCAAAGTATCTTCGCATACTGTAGCTGTCTGTCTCACAAAACTAGACATCTTACAAAACCCCAGGCTCTGCCCAGGTACTTGCCATGACTCCAGGTAGTTTCCATGCCAACAGTAGATTATGCCACTGCACCGGAACTAATCCGTCCCTTCTGCCCACTGCAGGGCTGTTTTCCCTATCTCCTTGGTGATGTTTAACTGAGTAGCTTTACATAACACCAGTTGTGTACACAGTGTCTTATCTCCATTGAGGAATGCTTAGATAAGGAGCCTGTGCCTGGCTCTGTCCCCCCTGTGGCTTCTTCAATCTACCTGAGCAATGAATATGTCCTGGCATCTGGTTAACTGGCTGTGTGGCTACAGTGTTACTCAAGGGCAGATATACTATAGATTATTACAGTAAGTGCCTTAAAAATAGTTTGGTTTTTTTGTACTTAAAATTACTTTAGGGGAGTGTTTACATTCAAAAGAATGCAGGTCAGGCTCCCCCTGCCCGCCCCCCCCCCACGGCCCCCGTTTGGGCTTATCATTGTGTGTGATTTCCATGTGTCATTTCTATCAGAGATTTGTAGCAGTCTGAGTTTTGAGTTGTAAATTTTATGTGCATTCCTACTTAATCTAGTGTTGTCATTTTGTGGAAGAAAATGTTATTGTTTTCATTTTGCTACTTGCTCATCTTTTACCTAACTTTGTTTTTCAAATGTTGTACCAATAATAAATCCAGCTGCTTGACCACTGCGTTATGTCATAGTTCATTTCTATAATTGAAAACTAGTAAACATAACATGAACATAATACCAAATCTAATATTAGTAGAGCATGGGGCTTTTGTTAGTTAAATTTACCTCATTAGACTCTGTGAAAGGAGGAACGCATGTTGAAAGGTACAAAAGAAAGATGAAATAAAACATAAAATCATCAGTAGAAAGACAAATGTATTATATTTGTAGACACCCATATGTACGCACTTGGGGTTTCCATACCTACGCATTCTGGAAAGCTAACTCTGAGCTATGCTGTCAGTCTAAAAAATGAGGCTAATTTGGGGAATTTGCTCCCCTTATTCTCCAATGACTAATGATAACTATTCGATACTTTAATTGTTTACTGTTAGATTATATACTGTAAGCTGTGTACATTTATTTCTGTGTGCATTTTTATTCACAGTGTACTTTGAGCAGTAATCTGAGGGAAGGCAACTCTCTTGCTGCTGTCTTACAGTATCTTACAGCCCGAGTCAGGTGCCAGCAAGAATTTTCCCCATTTAGTTTCAGATGCAAGTGTGGTTACTTTGTTTGGATTTCATTCTGTATATCTTTATTAACATCTGAACCTTAGGAGAAATTACCTTTCAATTGGCAGTTGTACCTTGGCGGTGCAAAATGCTGGCTCCCCTTCTCTGCTGCCCTTCATACCTCACAGAAAGAATTGCTAAGCCCTGGCCCCCTGCTGAGACAGCTCCAGTCACCAGCTTTTGAAGGCCATGGATTGGAACAGTAGAGACTCCCAGCACTTGGTCTCTGCAATTCATTTAAAACTGGTTGCTTCTCAGAAATGTATATACCTGCCCCACTGCCCTGTGTGTCTCTCTCTCCCTCCCACTCCCCCTCCCTCCCTCCCTCTCTCTCTCTCTCTCTCTCTCTCTCTCTCTCTCTCTCTCTGTGTATGGGTTTGTATATTTATGACAGATACACTAAGCCCCCCACATTATGAAGAAGCACATGTCTAGATCATATTGACATCTGATTTAATTTACAGTGAACCTGGGTTTGAGAGGCCCTGGTGTGGATGTTATGAAAATATTTACAGTGCTAGTTTTTTCTCTGATAAATAGCAAGAAAAATAATGGCAATGAAAATCAGACACATTTATTCTTATCCAAGGTTTTATGTGTTTTCTAAATATTGTTTCATGAACACATATAGGCCTTGTAATCAGGAAAAATACTAAATGCTTTATAAATATGGATACTAATTGAATTACTAGTCATATGCAGTCTCTCTCTCTCTCCTTCTGCACTTGCTCTCCCATTTTAAAATCCCTTTTGCTATTTACTTATACAAATATTAATTAGCAATAACAAGCAAAAACTCACACAAGCAGAATTATAATCAAAGCTTCTTACCCCACATAACACTAAGTGCTACACATAAATACACATGCTGTACAATCACATGCTATATATACAGATGTTGATGTGGGCAAGAACTGAAAAATTCATGAGTAACTCTTCTGTAATCTCTCCACTCAGTAACATTTTTTATTCCCTTAAACAAAAGTCCAAATGGAATGGTAACTCTTCCTTAAAGTCTGTTGTGTTTTAGTTAACACACGTGTTTTTCCCAAATTTCTCAGCTCGTCTGGTGTTAACTGAATAGTAAACTGTCTTTTGTTTACTATTCTTATAGCCAAAATTCTCATAACCATCTACAAACATAGATAAACGTACTTAAGAAAATGTTATGTGCCAAATATATATTGTATTTTTTCAGAGTGGAGGGGAAGCAGGGCTTCCCTGCCTGCCTTGCATTCCTGCTTTGGCCTTTTTTTTTTTTTTCCATAATTGACAGTAATCTATAAAATAAGCACACCCTTTCCTCCCCATTGTACCCCTAATAAAATAAAATGATCTTGTATAACATTTAGCTATGCACAAGAGTAAAATTCACTGTTATAAAGACACAGTGTTCTCCTATGAACATGCTGGTTTGTATTCACTTCAAGCTCAGATTCAAAATAAAATTCCATGCTCTTTCTCACACTGGACTCCTTAAGATGAATGTGGCCTCTCAGGTAACTGTGCAGAGATAAACAGTCACTCTGCAGGGCCCATCTCTCATTACCTTCATAAGGTTCTGTGAGTTAAACTCATATGTCTCACACACGGCCCCTCAGACGACTTATGAGTGCCTCACGTCATGCCAAACTGAAACCTGACTGTATAATAAAAGGAAGGGTATGCTACATATTTATGAATAGCCAGGTGAAATAGTTGCAGTCAAAATATTAGGACTCTTTGTTTTGCTTAATATTTACTCATCTTTGGCTAGAAAGATGGCTGAGTCTATAGCATGCCTGTGGTGCCAACATGGGGACCTAAGTTTCAATCCTCAGCTTCCATGCAAAAAAGTGGGCATGGCTGTAGGCGTCTGTAATTCTAGTGGCGGGGGAGGGAGAGGAAACAAGCTGGTAGGTCTCTTGGGCACACTGGGCAACTAGTCTAGCCAATTGCTGAGTAGTGGTGTCAAAGACCCTGCTTCAAAACAGAAGATAAAGAGTGGTAAAGAAACAAATTCACCTTTGAGCTTCAGTATCCCCTCATTTATACATACGCCTGTAAACACAACAGCACACACATGTGTGCACATACACACACACACACACACACACACACACACACTCATATACATTAAGTAAATTCCCTTCTCATCATTGACAGTTGGCTAAAACACTGACCTTCATCTAAAGTGTGCTGCTTGTGCTGGTTTCCTGAGCCTGAGTACCTCATTGATAAACTTGGACCTTTTCCTTCAGTCTACTGTTTTATAGGCAGATAAAAGAAAATGGCCATTGCCAATTTACATTAACCCAGTGCTCTTTGGAAATAGGCATGGAATTTCGAATTCTGGCCCCTGCTTTGTGTGTGTGTGTGTGTGTGTGTGTGTGTGTGTGTGTGTGTGTGTGTGTGTGTTTGCTTGCTTGTTTTAAAAACCAGTATCTCGATTTTCTTATCTTGGTTTTCCATTTGAGCATGCAGCTTTTGATTTATGATAATCGTATTCTGAAATGCCTATTTCTCAGTCATCCTTTGGGCAATCTCTTCAAGTTACTGAATGTACATAGAGTGGTTTATAACCTTCATAATGTTGAGAGAGAGTGCTTTCTCTTTTAAGAGATACCGGTTCACACCAAAATCTCACAGCCAAAATGTATATAGATGTATATAATGTTAGTAATGTGCACACAAGAGTTTTTACTATGACCCTGCATGAATTGGAGGCTGTGCCAGGCAGTCATTTGTCAAGCTTTATGGGGTAAATAGGTTACAGAAATAGAGGCACATTACACACTTAATGTTTCCTCCAGGAGTCACTTCATGCTGCTATCAATGCAGTTGGACTCTATAGAATTCTTTAAATTAAATAGGAGCTTTGCCTGGGAACTCATTCAAATACAGAGAGAAATAACAAAATAACAAAAAATTGTATTTTAATTTTTAGTAATTTTTCCCCTCTGATATTTCCGCATACTCCATCCCACAAACTAGAATTTTATGGCAATTGCATTTATATAAACTACTGTGTTTCTCAAGTTACTGAAACCAGCAATATCTTTTATTTTATTTTTATGGAACCAAATAACTCACCTGAACTCCATGTGCCACCTTAAAGATAATGTTACGGCAACGTAACTGTGAATTACCATTCTGGAAGCTATGATGGTCAGAGATGGCCCACAAGAATGACTTGATGAATTCATTCAAGTTTCACTTTTGTGCCCAAACTTTCAAACCTTATCAAATGCCCCAAGACAGCTTTAAAGAAAGAAAAATATTTTCATTAAACTTGAGAGACATGTTTCCTCCTTCAAAATGTGACTACATATTCTGTAGTAAGAGAAAGTATTTAATTCAAAGAGACTGTTTTTCTCCTTCGCCAATAATTCCCTATGGAAATAACCCTTACATGTGTTGAGTCTTAAGTAAAAAGCAATCCTTACTTTTTAAGCTTTAAAATATTTTAGATTCACACTATTTCCTGTTTGCTTATAAAGTCATATTACTGGTATAAACCTCAACCAGCAACAAGGGATAGTAATCTCACAAAATTTTTGTCTTCTTTTCCTTCAGTGGATCAAGACTGCCTAGCAATGGCAGGCAGTGCAGTGCAGTGATGCAGCGCTTGCCTGCCAGGCACAAGGCCCTCAGGTCTATTGGATGGCAAGGAACAAATGCAAAAGTGTGCATGCAGTTCTCCCCAATCAGAAGCCATTGCCTATAGATACGACCATGGTTTGAATTTGAAATTAGGCTTGGCTTGGGTTGTTTTCGAGCTGGGGCCTCCTATATAGTCTAGACTAGCCCCCAAAACATGACCCAACCTTCCCAAGTGGTAGGATTGCAGATGAGATTCATCATACACAGTTGGAGGAGTTTTCTACTAGATTCTGAAAACTTGTGTCATTGGCATGTTGATGATGACGGCAATGACAGTAACAACAACAACAGCAACAACAACAAAGCTGTTTCTGAAAGCGTCTTATCCACACCTGAGGGACATTTCCTATGGATATTACTTCACTTGGCCACCTTAGAACTCAAAAAAAAAAAAAAATAGCTGAGATTATGGAATGAATTTTGAAAATCAAGAAAGGAAAAGTGTACTCCCCAAAAGAAAATCCCTGGGTATTTTTTTAATCTCCATTTAGCATTTTTCAGATACTACCCATGATTGATGCCCTTAAAGAGAACAGGCTGAAGACTTTTCAGTCTTGCTAACAAAATTTTGTTATCATCGGAAACTTTCCCTGAAGTGTTGGCTGTGCTGTTCTCAGAAGAGCCAAGGGTTTCTGCTTTAAGAGAAAGCACACACCAGTTTAAAACATAATGAGAACATATGTCAATTGATAAATTATTTTAAACATCTCACTTTGGCTAGGTGTGGTGACAGACTTGAGTCTCAGTGCCTGGGAGGCTGAAAGCAGAGTCTTGATGTTTTCCTGGCCAGCTTCTGCTACATTCAGAGTTCAAGCCAAACCTTGGCCTCTGTGAAGACCCTGTCTCAAATCACAGCAGATCATGTGGTTTGTAGAGTTGTACTTTTCCTCTGGAATACTGAATGCAAGCATTCATGTGTTTCAGGAATCTGATATATCATATTAAAGGTGGACCATCTGGCAGTGACTCCTTTAGGACTGAAAACATTTGTCCCTGAGACATTATTCTCCTTTTCACCTCATCCATTAAAATCACTCACCAGAACAGAGACTCAAAAGCCAGATGAAGCATGCTTTGTGGTGTTTACGTGGCAGCGTCTGACATTTAATGACTTAGCCTGTTGAGTACTTCCTCATCTTTTTTATAGTGTGTTTATTCCTTTATATATTTACTTATATTTCCCAACCTATCTCTTGTCTACTTGTAAAATTTTCATCTTTTCCTGCTGTCCATAATTTTTTAATTTATTTAGTTTTACCCATTTTTAAACTTTTCTCCCTTTCTTCGACATCAACCCTTGATTTGCTTTCAAACATTACTCTAAAGCTGAAGTTTAACTAGCAAAAGGGAGAAATTCAGTAAATATGGTGGCTATGGGAATTTTCTATTACTACCCCTCACCCAAAAAACTTTTTTTAATTTATTATAATCAGAAAAAAAAAGTGCAATTGAAGCAGTTCAAGCTGTACTCCTCAAACTCTGAAAATGAAACAATCAAATTAATGTGTGGAGGCCAGTGATGACTTGTTATGGCTGACCTTCCAAGCGATGATCTAAGTTTAGTATAAAGCTCCCATGTGTTAATTGAGCAGAGTATTATTTACAGGGCCCGTGTTGTCACCACTGCAGCACAGTGGACACCCGAACAAAGGCAATAGTGCCATTATTACTGCCCTTGATGCTCCCAGATTAAGAAAAGCAGCCACTGAATAATCCACTGTGAATATTATAGAACGGGAAAGGGTGTGTACCAAAGAGAAGTGCTGTCCCTGCGTGCTGGCTCCTTGAGGGTCATAGAGGTGAACAGTTCCTGGAGCCTGTTTCCATATGAAGCACAAAGTAGAGTCTTAACACCTAAAAGGAGATCAGCAGACTATAGGGGACAGGAGATCCTGATGCTAGACATTAATTCAAAGTGATTTGCAAAGGATATGGCCTCTTTAATCCAATTTTTCACATTTTCCTGCGTTACGAGCCAATAGAACTGAGTGAGTTGTAGAATAAAATGGAATCAGGTTCATGTGATAAGTGTGTGTGTGTGTGTGTGTGTGTGTGTGTGTGTGTGTGTGTGTGTGTGCTCCTGTACTTGTGTGGGTCCATGAAGTGCAGGTATGGAGGTTAGGAAACAACTTTCAGAAGTCTGTTCTTCCTTCTCAGCATATAGTTCTCAGGACTTGAACTAAGGTCATCAGGTTTGGCCGCAAGTGTCATCTCCTGTTGAGCCATCTTGGTGGCCCCCATAAGTGCTTCTTTGTTTTTTTTAGCCTTTCTGATAGAGTTTATATGCTTAAATAACTCTGGAAAACTAATCAAATTCATTTCTTTACTGTAAGTCATTGAGCTCTTTAGTAGTACTATCTCACATGCAAAATATAATTTTGTGTTTCATGCTATCCAAAATATGCTTTGGAGGCCCCCTAATACAGAGCTTGTCAACTTGTAGGCAAATAAAACATGTTCGACGAGGAAGGTCAGTGACAACAAAAGCGCGCAGTGATTGCCGAGTCACGTCATGAAGAAGGGCTCTTATACAGACCTAAGATCACGATGACATGGGGTGGTCAAGTGCTCAACCTCATTCCAGGAGGCTGAGTGAAGATTTGTTAGTTAAGGAAAAACAAGGTGGATTTCATGGACTGGGAGGATGGCATGAGTACTTGAGATTGGATCACCAGAACCCAAACAAACCCAGTCATGGCAGCAAGTGTCTGTCACTCCAGTGCCCCTACAGTGAGGTGAGAAGTACAGGTCCCAGGAAGCCTATGTGTCACTAAGCCTGTGTGTGTAGTTTCAAACAAGAGCTTTTATGTCCAACGAGATAAAAGATGGAGATAAATGCCTCAGGTTGTCATCTGAGGACCACTTATGCTAAGCTTGTGCTTTGAGGCATGCACGCGCTCGCGCACACACACACAGACACACACACATACACCCACACACACACATTCCACACCACTGGGGTAGGGAGAGAAGATTTAAAAAGAGAGGAAAAGGGGGGTTTCAAGTCAACAAAAAATTCTGCAATTTAACGTAAGTCCAGCATAAGTAGACTCAAAGGATGTAGAGAGTGGGGTACTGACTCCTTGGATGTCTTAGATGTTTAATGAAAGAATGAGTGAGCGCATGTGTATAACAGACACTGGATGACAATTGGGAGGGAAAGATGGCAACAAAATCTTAACTGAAAAAGATTTTGTAAACAATATGATTGATGGGGAGGTAGAAGATAATAAAAAAGCCTGAAGAGGTCATGTCACATAGAATCAAAACAAACAGTTTTCATCTGCCATCCATTTTGTGCCTGTCAAGGTCTTTGAGGAAATGGAAAAATCAAATTATTTATCTAGTAAGTCCAAATATTAAGACAACGTGTTAATTAAAGAATGTTAATTGGGCAATTGTGCTTCAGAAACATGCTTCCAATTATGTGGCTGTTCCATGTTAATCAAACAGTTTGGGAAATAATGAATTAGATCATTTTGCAGGTAATGTCATGTCGTTAGTGTTTCAGAACCGTTGTCTGTCTATTGAAAGTAATTTGTAAACTCATACAAAGTTTCTCACCTTCAACCTTCAGCTACGAGTCTAAATGCCATTAAAATTTGCATCCTAAATGTCCCCTCTCTTTTCTGAATTATCTGCATGATTTAAGCACATGCTTATTTTTTAAAGTGACTTAAGAATCTTCAGTACTCAATTAAAAATCGTTATTCCATTAAGTCTGAGACCTGAAAAAATTAATGGCTTCATAGATCATAATTAAGGCTTCTAGTTTTTTGGCACACAAGAAAGCCAATCATTTAGCTCTCCTCTTACATATCAAATTTATATGCTATTAGAGACTCGTTTTTTACCTACTTTGAAGTTTGCTTTCTTTCTGAGTTACAATGGATGGGAAATTCTCTTGTATCACAACAAGACATTAATATAAGCTCACAGAATGAAAATATGTACATGTTGTCTCTGCTCCTTGAGTCAGGTGTAACTCTTACATAGAGTAATGGCCTGATGCTTCCGAACAGAACGCTGGCCAGTCTTTCCTTCTTCCCTAATCTTTATCATTTTAAAAAGACTTTTGATGTCTGCATGGGAGCCATGATCACAGCTTATTTATTCAGGAATATTGAACTGGTTTTCCTCACTAGGACGTTTGTTTACAGTAAGTGTCTTCCTATGGCATTTGGAAAACCTTGAATACTAAACAAAGAAGAATGCGCAAGTGTGGGAAAATGTTCACAGCAAATGATGTCTCAAACAAGTGGGGGATTCTTTAAACTTTACACCATGCTGGATTGCAGTGAGCAAATATCAGAGAATCCCTGGTGGGAGAGCTTGACGGTTACTTCAAGGGAAAGAAATCCCACGTGGCAAAGCTGCTCTGTGTTAGATCAGGCCCAGCTGTTGCATCCAGCGCTTGACCATCGCTAATGGAGAAAACAGTTGTGGTTGTGTTTTTCTAAAAATCTTTAATCACCAATATTCACTGATAACAGGAGTGCATCTTTGCTGACATAGAAATTTATGCAAATTTTATCATCTGCCATTTAAAAACTGACGATCTATTGATTTACATATTGTTAGAAAAGATATTAATATTAGTTGTCTTGCTTAGGAGTCCATCTTGCAAATTTGAGAAATAGCGAGTGTGTTATAGAAATACAAGTACAGTTGCTGCCCTCTGTATTTTGGTTCTGCATCATGGCTTCAATTAGCCATGCATTAAAAATCATTCACAGAAAAGGTAGGATCTGTACCTAACATGTACAGACCTTTTATTTTATTATTTTGTCATATTCAATATAATATATAGTAACTATATATCAATATAATTATACTTAATATATAATGTTATATTGTATATTTATTAATATATAATAACCATTACATGCTATTTTTATAATATTGGACACTATGAGAATCTTGTGATGATTTAATGCACACAGGTAAAATAGGTTGCACACAAATACTATGCCTTTGACATAATGGACCTCAATATTTGTGAATATGGGTATGAGCAAGAACATTCTGGAACCAATCTTCTACAGCACACAGGGACAACTGTACTACAATGACATGTTTATGGATTCTCATAAGCAAACAAAAGGCACCGTGTTTTTAGATGTTTCCTTTAGACATTTGTCAGTATTGTGTTATACTTGTATTCGAATAACACAGCATGCTATTTTTTTCCTAACTGAAAGTTTTTGTTATGGTATTCAGGAAGCTGTGGCATAGTGAGGAGTAGAAATTGAAGCCAGAGCCTTGAAAACAGGCTTCTGTTTTAAAACAGATATTTCAGTATTATTCCAATTTGTTTTTCAAGGTCAGCTGCTTACAATGCCTGAATAAAGTGGATAGAAGCCACCAGACACTTTTATGAGTCCTTCTCAGTGGCTGGCATCTTCTCATTTTCTTGGATTGGTCCCATGGTTTTCATCATCATAGTTACACATAGCAGTAGCACTAGTTGAATTTCCTAAACCTTTTCCACTCTGTACCTTGAGCTTCTCAAGAACCTCCAAAGTCATGCATCCTGTGGCCAGCTGCACCTGCAGCTATGTAGCTCACAGCCCCTTATGCGCTGACATTCTAAATGGTAAGTTTATTTATTTGTTTGTTTATTACCTCTAAGTCATTACATAAGCAGTAGATGGCAGCTTCCTTGTTCACTATGTACAAACTCTTACTTGAGTTCCCACTCTTCCACATGAGCAAATGGCTATCCTTCTCTGAGCCTCGGCTGCTCATCTGTAAAACAGGAGAAAAACATTAATGTAAATAAAAATTTTGTAAGTAATTAGGGAGGTGATGCATTTAAAAATCCTAGGACTGCTATCCTTCCTCTGAGGGAGGGGATAACCATTGAGATGTAATATGAATAAATTAATAAAATTACAATAAAAATAAAAATAAAAATCCTAGGACATTGTTTGGGGCAACATGAGTATTTCATAAGACTCAGGGTTAGGCTTCAACATGTCCTCTGGTCTCACCTTTCCAGGGATTAAAATAAGATAGAAAAAAAAAGGGAAAAGAATCTCACTTGAAACCAAGTTCATTTTCTGCATTATCTCTGCCCCTCTGTGTGATTCATTATTAGTGGCACTCCTTTGGTTTTACCATCATTGTCCTTCCCTGTGTGTGGTAGCATTCTCCCCCTCCAGCTAAACTGCTAAGAGGAAGATGTCCTGTCCTTTCACACCAGGTCTTGCACATTTTGTGTTGATTAATAGATTAAAGTGATACTTGTCATAACAGTTTAGTGGGGTTGTCCAAGCAGGGAATATGGATGAAAGCAGGCTGCCCAAACAGCTGCTACAGGACAAATGCAAGTGCAAGGACCACAGGAGGTTTACACAAAGTCCCTCAGAAGATGGAACAGAGCCATCGAGTGCTGGGAATTCAGCACGTCTGTCAGCTCTCAGGAGCATCCCGTGCTCCGGAGTGAGCTCAGTTTAAACAAAGACACCAGGCTGGGTGCTGATGTTCAAAAGCAGAAGTGGAGGGAGAAACAAATCTTGCAAATAGCTGCAAAGGCCTGGGAAAAAGCTTGCTAAGGGGGAAACATCACAGATCAGTTTCATTTTTTTTTCCTCTGATTGAGTATAGGAAAAATAAAAATAATCAATCCATCTTAGAAAAAAATATGAGTATTCAGTTACCTGATGGAGACTTGGAAACAAGGTACTTTTATGCATCTTTGGTTGCAAACAACGGAAACCAAATTGGGTTAGCTTTAGCAGACAAGGCAGCATCCTATATGGTGCAGGCTTATATCACAGAGCCCCAGCCCAGCAATACGCCCTGTTTCCTCTAGGTCATCATCATCTTCACAGGTCATTTTACTGAAGTGCTGCAGCCCTCAGTATTCATAGGGTCCATCTTTAATTCAACCAGTTTTACACTAATATCTTCAGGAAAAATATCAGAATTAAACTTTACAGACATCTTCTCTTGACACTGTTCCCCAAATCTAATGGAGAGCAATTGTTTATGAAGCATGTGCATTGGATTGGGTGTTGCAGGTCATATAGAGATTAGCAGTCATCTCAGGCTTCACACACATTCTGCACTATTCTGTTTGAAGTATGAGAGCATATGCAAATTTTAGGATTGGTTCAGAGCCCTGGACCCAGTCCTGACCATACCCTGGGGACTTTACTTAATTATCCCCAGAGAGTGCCATAGCTCCAGGCTTGATACTTTCTGTGTCCCAGAGCCTAGCTCTTAGGGTAGTAAGAATTCTCCAGCTCCAATTGCAAAGGCTTAGAGAACCTTCAGTTGGTCAAAAGTGTTCCTCTGGGAATTGGAATGGACCCAGAGCTATGTGTGTCAAGCATGGATAACACAGGAAGCTCTAAGTTTCACCCTCAGTACACACACACACACACACACACACACACACACACACACACACACACACACACACCAACCCCCACACACACTTCCTGCAGATGCTAAGCCACGTATATTTGGGTAATCACATGGAAATGATGAGATAATTGTCTTGCCAAGGCCATGCGTTTGCAGGCATGTTGCTCAATGATCCAAATCTAATACTCATTGGCATCCTAACAAGATGACCACTGCGAGACAAACCTTGTCCAAGGATAATGTCACCCTCCACTGAGTACATTACCAAAACCATAAGGCAACGACATCTATCAGTCTCATCTCTATATAGGAGCACGTGTTGAATTTAAAAGCAAAGGAATGAAAACACAGAGGGAGGACAGTGTGTCTCAAATGAGTGTGTGACTTCTAGGCCCGCTTTACAATCCATTTAGAACACTGTAGTTTCCCGCAAAACATCCCTGGCTTCACAGCCAGGAGGTGACACCCGGCTCAATAGTGTTAGATAAAACTCTGAGTTTAGAAATAAAATAAATCTCCAGTTGCTTTTCAAAAATTCAGTAAACTGGGTATTATAAGAATTTTGCTTTACTAAGGAGAGAGAGAGAGAGAGAGAGAGAGAGAGAGAGAGAGAGAGAGAGAGAGAGAGAGAGATTGCCCTACTCTTTTTTAACATTATAATTTATTCAGATTACATCCCAGTTGTTATCCCTTCACTTGCATCTTCCCATTCCCACCTTCCCTCCCTTTTCTGTCCGGCTCCCCTCCCCTAGACCTCTGACAGAAGGAGACCTCCTCCCCCCACCATATGATCACAGCCTATCGGGTCTCATCAGGATAGCCTGCTTCCGCTTTCCCTGTGTGCCACTGGGCCTCCTCCCCAAGGGGAGGTGATCAAATTTGTGGCACCAGAGTTCATGTCAGAGGCAGTGCCCACTCTCCCCACAACTGTGGAGAAAGAACGGTCAATTGGCTAGATCTGCGCAGGGAGTCTAGGTTTACTGCATGTATTGTCCTCTTGTCTTCTGGTTTACTAGTTAGTTTCTGTTGAGAAACTGTCCAATGTCTGCATCCAAACACATGTTTCTTGATCATGAAGAGACAGAGTTGAATGCAAGAGTTAATTTTGATGCTTGTTACTGTGACTTGTTAAGAATTTGAGGGAAGGAAACTTAGTCAAATGAACCAATTATTTTTTCTAAAGAAGAATAAAAATTTATTAACTCCTTGAAGGTAATTGAGGGTTTGAAATGATGGGTTATATCTATACTCTTTCAATAATAGGAAGAAATGCCTGCACAAAGAAATGTATAGGAGACATATTATGCTCCTTCATTTGTTTCAGCTCCCTTGATAATTACATTTAATGACTGAGAATCAGCTGGCTGTCCCACTCCACTGACCTAGCAGGCTCATTGACATTACACGGTCCCAAAATAGACCGTCCTGTGCCATTTCCAATGGATAGACTGTGACATTCTACCGCTTCTTGCCTAAGTCTAGTTTTCCACCCAACTGTCAAGACCTTAAGCTGTATTTTCACTATTGAGTTTTTTTATTTTTCTGCATAATTTCATAAAATGAGGTCTGTATTTACATCATCCCCACCCCTCCCCCTCCCTCTCAAACACCTCAGTAGCCTCAACTTCCTCTCAACTTCATGGCCTTTTCTCTATTATTGTGGTGTGTGTGTGTCTGTGTGTCTGTGTGTCCATGTGTGTTGAACCTAAATGAGTCCATTTAGTGTTTCGTGTTGCTTGTATGCATATGTGTTTAGAGCTGATGACCTGGGATTAAATAACCTATCAGAGGGATTGTCCTGGTGAAAACATCCTTTCTCTCCTCTCTCTCAGAAACCATGGATCTCATCTTCATCTAGGGCCAAGATCCCATGAAATCTGCTTCCCCCCAACACACACACACACACACACACACACACACACACACACACACACGGGCATGCTAACTAATGGCAATATCCAAGTTCTTCAATAATTCTAAGTTCAAATACACACTTTTTTCCCTTACTTCTTTAAGAAGGAATGTATAGTTAGAACCTCTGTTCTCAGATATTATTTGAACATGACTGAGTTTATTTCTACTTTTTATGATTTATAAACAAAGGAACTAACAGGATGGCTCCATGGGTAAAGACACTTGCTGACAAACTGGATGACTTGAATTCAGTCCCCAAGACCCACACTGTGGATGGATAGACCAGATTGGACAACATTATTCTCTGGCCCCACACACATTCCATGGTGCATACCACACAAATACACACGAATAAAAATGACAGATAGATGAATGAAAGGCAATAAACATTTTATTTTAATTTAAAAAGGTAAAAAAAGTAAACAGATATTGCTCATTCTAAAACACCCGCTGTAAAATATAAGCCTAAAGTGGTGCATCTTTTTCAGCAGCCTCAGCAGACTACAACCAACTAGATTCCAGCTTTCAGATAAGTAATCCACATCAGGGTTAAGAAATGATCTTCAGATTAATCTGATGAGCAGGAGCCATAACTTCTCCAAGGCAGGCCCGCCAGACTACAGATACCCTCCTTGCATTCCGGGAGAAGCAAGAGCCTATTACAGCCTTAGGTGGGCCACAGGCGGCGACTGTAGAAGATGAAAACATGCATTTCAAAAATGAAAAAGAAATCTTATGACCCAAGGGGGCGAAAATCTAACGCAGGTTAGCCATTTCAGAAGCTTTATCACTGACGCTTGCCGCCATAGAGTGTTCAGCCTACATGGAAAGGCAGATTGCCCGAGGGTGACTGACTTTTCAGCCAGCCACGCAGGGTAGGATGGGAGCAATCTGCAGACTTCCTAAAAAAAATTCCAGCACGTCAAAGTCAGATAAGACCTTATCATTCAGATAAGGATCTGAGTGAAAGTGATTTGGGCAGGCTGGGCGATTATGACCCTCTGTGATCGGGGCACAGATGAGGCCACCTACTGGACTTTGGGAGAGCCAGATCGTGTTCCGTGTTCCGATTACATCCCAGAGGACGGCTCTGTGAGTGGCCCTCCCGCAGCCCGTGTGAAGTCAGGGCTGAAAAGCGGCAGAACTCAATGGCCTTGTCTCTGTGGGGGTTGAACTCACAGTGGCCTGTGTTTCTCCTCACGAGCAGTGGTGACAACAGATACTATTGTCTCCCTGTGTGATGACCTTGGTGGTGATGCGTAGGTGGGCAACAGAATAAGCACTGCCTGAATTTGCATTATTTATTTTCTTCTGTAGCTATCAAGACGGGGAGCCCCTCAGAAACAGTGTCTTTTCCCTCCTGGCCCGTTATCTACATCGACTCCTGCATTCCCTCCTGATCTTGTTTCCTGAACTGGAGCTCTCGTCCGTGGTCCAGTGGCCTGAGATGCTCATCCCCGGGGCCACTGGCCCTGCACTCCCTCCTAAGTATCTGCCTACGTGCCCTGTGCTTAGTAAATCCCAGCAAACCCATACTATGAGATAGCAAATGCATATGAGATACCCATGCCTTCCCTCACTCCTTAATATCTTCTCACATTTTCCTTTTCTTTTGAACACTTATTTCTGATTGCACCGTATCCTTATTATTTATTTATTTATTTATTTATTTATTTATTCAAATGCAAGCACAGGCTTGTTTTCACTTCTCTGTTTCCAGAACTAGAACTAAGCCTGGCACATACTAGGTATTTTCCTAATAAACATGAAACACAGGTGGGTTTGGGGTACAATGTAAGTGTGCAGGCAATTTGAGGTCAGGTAGAAGGCTGTAAAATAAATGCTAGAATATATATAATATATTATATGTGATATATTATTTTATGTTATATAAATATGGAATATATATATGCACACACATACACACACACACACACACACACACACACACACACACACACACACATATATATATATATATATATATATATATATATATATATATATATATATAAATCCCCACTGCACTCAAAAGAAATCCTTCAGTGTGGTGCTGAGCCTGGCTGAGCATATATTGTGAGGGTTTCAGGAGGAATGAATGAAGTCACTTTCATAAGACACTTGTGGGCTGGACAAGTGAAGGAAAATAAAGATAAAGAATGAGATAGGAGTATAGCCAGGCAGTGGTGGAGCACGCCTTTAGTCCCAGCCCTTGGGAGGCAGAGGCAGGCGGATCACTGTGAGTTCGAGGCCAGCCTGGTCTACAAAGCGAGTCCAGGACAGCCAAGAACACACAGAGAAACCCTGTCTTGAAAAACAAAACAAAACAGCAAAAAGAAAAGAGATAGGAATATAGCACTCCTAGTATTCATTTCACATACACACACTCACACGATAGCTTTTTTTTTTTTTAATGCTCTATGGAAATCAGTCTAGAGAAATGAAATGAGAAAAGTGAGGTAGTAAATGCGACTTCCTAGCCACGGTGGTCGGCATGATGCAGGAGCACGGTTATCACTCTGCCAAGGATCACATCCTGCTTGAAAGGCTTGACCTTCTTAAGGAGACCTCCATATCAGTGCCAGCTACTTTTGATTGAGTGCTAAGACCTATTGAATGGAAACAGAAGGATATTAGGAGACATTTCTTTAAGTCAAACTTCTTAGCCTTTGGTACAAAGGCAGCTTAGCACATAATGTGAGTTTCACACGGTTTCTGATGCTTCCCAGTTTCCACTTTCCAGAAGGATGGCTTTTGCTCTATGTGTAATTTTTCCCTCTCCCTGTGTTCTTCTTGCCCCTGCTCAGCTCTCCTCCTCCTCCTCCTTTACTTCTCTCCCATCCAGTCAGCTGGGTGGACCCCCCATCCCCTGCGTCCTCCTTCCCATGCCCATCCTAGGACAATGATATGTTATCCGTCGCTGAATTCTTTATGAGGGTCCCAGAGACAGCATCAATGACAACACTTCAAAGGGAATTTCGAACTGTTTCATATGGGTTTGGAGATTTGTTGGACTTTAGGGAGAAGAGAGGGCTGGATTGAAGGGTATTTCTGAAGGACTATTTATCTTGCCTCATGGGCAAGTGCAAGGATGTATTTATCCCTGATTTATCACCTCCTCCTCCTAACCTGGATGCACTTCATTTGCTAATTTAGTGTGGTCTTCCCCCAAAGCCAAGCTGATGATACAAGATTCTCTAAAGTATTCGAATATGCATGAAGTGTTAGAAGAAAGCCCAGCATCCCAATGCTCTTTCGTCCACCTTTAATCTACTCACCCATTAAAAAGTTCACTTACCCTGACAGTATCAGTAAATTTTAATGAATTATTCTGGAATTTGCATTTGTTTCCAGGTAAGACAAGCTTAATTTTGCCAAGGGTATTCAACAAGCCCCACAGTCTCCCCACACTGCCTTGTAGCAGAGTTCTCATAACCAAAAGCAGTATATAAAGTGTTTTCCCTGTGGTTCAACAAGATGCTGTATCCTCAAAGACTGCAAATACTCAGGCCGGGTCATCTTCCAACGCAAGAGGCGATATTGTCTTGAGATATGATTTAATGCATAGGGCAAGTAATCCAACCTTCAACTGTAGTATCACTGTAACTTTTAATGAAAGGTTTAAAAAATGGGTAGATGAGAGAAGTCTTGATTTCTACACAAGGAGAGGCAGCGCTTACAGGAGGAAAGCCGTGGTGATCAGAACAGAGATCCTATCTTTACCACAGAATCTACGTGCTGCTCTGAAGTTCCGTGTCCTTTCTCAGCCAGATCTAGAAAGAAGCCTAGTTGGGGAGTCCCACCTCCTAACGAGGATAACCAATCAAGGAAGGAGGTGGAGGAAGTACACACTCCCTCTAGTAGCAAGAGTTGAAGAGCCTCTACTTCAGTATTCATAATTGCACAAGTAGGTAGAACTGAACAAGCAAATGGGCAGCGCAAATGATAAAGATGAAAAGCACAATGCTGATACATAGGCAAGGGCAGTAGCAGGTAGAAATACTAGCCTCCACCTGCCCGTGTTGAGCAGGTTTGCATCTGAGGTGACATTTTCATAGGTCTTGAAGGATGAGCAAGTATCCATCCCAGAAAGGAAAATGAGGATGGGCTTCGGTATTGAAACCCAAACTTAGAAAAGTCTCTCACTGAGAGACTGTAGCTGAAATTAATCTCTATAACCATTGCCACACCTATAGCCCTATAGAACTGTAATGGTGTGTGTGTGACACACCCCCAATGTGTACATGTGGGGAAATGAGACTGAGTAATATAGTACCCTTAACCACAGGCTCAGGAAGGGGAGCTGTATGTGTGTAGTTGCAAGGTGTGTGTGTAATGGGCAGGAGACTCTGAAGACCTAGGTGCAGACAGGAGGAGTAGGAGAGCCATGGGAGAAGAGAAGGCGTGAAGAGCCAGGCCTTCCTAGGTTGCGGGCAAGAGTGTGAGTTTTATTTCTGCAATGCAGAGACCACCCAGAAAGGATTTATCGATGAATGGCACCAGGACCATCCTCAGACTTTCACTAAACTGGCTTTTCCAGACAACACATGAGTGCATGGATATATTTTGCCATTAATTCTCTGCTGTTTTAGAAACACTTTCCCTACAAGTAGATCAAATTAATGGTGTTCACAGCAAATCATTTGAACATTGATTTCTTTCAAAATTAGGTTTTTTTTTTCTTCTGCTATACTTTCTGACATCCAAAAGATGAAATGATGGGGCTTTGTACTTTGTTTCAAATACAGGTTTGGTACTTATTCATAATACGGTAGTGTCTCAAGGCTGCAGGGACAGGTGGTCACAAACCGGATTGCTTTAACCAATAGAAAGTGGCCATGGACATGGCTCTGTGGGGAAAAGCACTTGCCTAGCATGCTGGAGGGCCTGAGTTTAGATCCCTTCATCCTTATAACATTGGGAGCTGTGGCAAAGGCATCTGAAATCCCAGCTGACCTCAGGAGGCAAAGACTGGAGGATGACCAGATGCCCATAGGCCAGCTCGCCTGAGGAATGCAGCAGTGAACAGCAGGAGACTGTGCTGAAAATAAGTTGCAAGGGCAGGGAAGGGACCCAAAGTTGTTTTCTGCCACTGCACATGCATCACAGAATGGGCACCATGTCCATGCATGTACAAATAAATAAATAAATGCATTATTTCTTTAAAGGAGCATTAAAGAATATCAGCATGTATGCCTGCGGCTGAAGACTATGCCGTCTGCATTTTCCTCCATACACTGTAAAGTGTATTATTTCTCTATAGCTTTGTTAGACCACCCATTTCACCCACCACCCCCTCGATGGCATATACTCTCTGTTAGTATAGGATACAATGTTGGAGGGTTAAAGAAATAATGTTATGAAATTCAGTATTTTATTGATGGCAATGAGAACACCATTTACTGTCTTTTTTAAAATAAATTTATTTATTTATTTTACATATGAGTACTCTATTTGCATGTATACCAGAAGGGAGAGCATCAGATCACAATATAGATGGTTGTGAGCCACCAGGTGGTTGCTGGGAATTGAACTCGGGACCTCTGGAAGAGCAGACAGCGCTCTTAACCACTGAGCCATCTCTCCAGCTCCACCATTCACTGTCTTAAAAAATATAGTTTCCATAGGAAAAATTTCCCGGATTCACCACCCAGGTTCTTTTGTATGGGGAGATCGTTAATAATATTTCTGGTTTCTGAGAGTTGTTTGTTTTTAGTTGTTGGCTTGCTTGTTTCTGTTTTTCTTGCCTACTAGGAAGCTCAGAACTGCATCCGGCTCTAGTTCCAGGCTGAACTAGGCATACACAGAGCCAGATTCGCTGATCCACCTCCTTTCTCTCCTGGCGTCCTTCTTCACAGAAACCACTGCTCTTCCCTTTTTGAGCAGACTCTCAAACTCAGCTCAGCAGTTTAGCTTGCTGAGTTGGTTTCAGAGGAACCGTAGGCACCACAGGGAGGTTCTCTGGAGGAAGCTTCTCCCCTGAGAGGCAGGCAGGAAGTCTCAGGAAGACGCGTGTACCCGTCTGCCTTTGGCGGATCAGTATCATGCCTCTTTGTCCTTGGTGTGCTTTTTTAGAAGCCTGGCACGTGAGTGAGCAAGTGTCCCTACAAGTTCTCTGCTCACTTTCCTAACGACGTTGGCTCGGACCATGAGATAGCATGTCAAGTTGCTTCCGTGGTTTTTACCGTCTCCCTTTGTTTTCTCCCTCGGGTGGCTTTGAGTTTCTGTTGATGGAGTAAATTATTAGTGCCTTAGTCTAGGCGTCAGGCTCTGCTTTCTCAAAACTTGGGCCCAGACTAATGTGCCAGCATGTGTTGAAGACAGAATTAGCCCTTCTTGCTGCGTCTATACTGGCTTCTTGATTCACAGACACTGACTGACTCTTTTTGTCATTAAACTGGGTCTGTATTGCCAAATATTTGTTGTTTGGCAGAAAAGTTTCCGGTTGATGTGTTTCTTACTAGAAGGCTGAGAGTAAGTACATTTGCCCTGTTGTCCCCCAATTTCAGCATTTTGACCCCGAGTTTCACAGGAACGCTGGCAAACACAAAAGAGCGGCTGACTACGGCTGCTGTTAATATAGTTGAAATAAGTTGTCAGGCTTCTGCTATGAAGGCAGGATTTTTCCCACTTGGCAGAAAGTAGAAGAAGTGCCATAAAATCAGAAGTAAGCTGTGAAATGCACTTTAAGTTGATATGAAAGTCTGTTGTTCCATTGACCTAGCTTTCTGAAAACCATGGAGTGTTGTCCATTGAAAGATAATAAAACTGTGATAGGGATCTGTCCTCTGGCAAAAGGGAACAGGGGAAGAAAGGATTCTCTCTTCCTATAGCTGATTATTTTCTTTCAAAATAAGAGAGGCAGCTCTCTCTATCCTGAAATGGAAGTAAATCCTAAAACTGAACATTAGAAGTGTGTGCTGATTCTGTAGGTGATTTTTTTCTTAGCCACCCTGAGGATAACCCCACTGGGAAGTTCTAAGTGTGCCTTTAGAGTCTATTGGGCCCTAAAATTGCTTTACCTTGTACTTTCTAGTAATTATTTTGTCTTTTATAACACACCAACAAGACTCTGTGAGTAACATAAGTGTGTGTTTAACACAAGACATGTTTTCTTCCCACCCACAAGACTGTCTTTGCTCAAGGCAGGAAAGGGCTAGTATGCTGTGTCTTCTCCTAGAAGATAAGTTTAACCCTATTTTTTTTATATATATTCAAAACCAAGTCATAGTAGGAGACAATTGGTTTATTTACAAAACAAAGAAACTAAAACCCATCCCGGTTCCCTTTTTATATCTCACTTATTTTTTTGAAGGAAAAGTAGGAGAGAGGAAGAGGAAGAAAGTGAGGGCAAGAAGGACCACAAGGAATAGAAAGCAGCTAACCTTAGGTGGAAACAAAGTTCCCTGAATCTTCAAGACTCAAGCAGTGTTGTAAGGGAAGACATTCTCTAGAGAGCCGTTCCAGTGTAGCACAGGGCCTTTGGCTGCAAATTGGAATTAGTCTGAAGCCGTTAGAGGAAGATCATCATACTGAGGCTGTGGTGGTGCATCCCTGTAGCCATGGCACTTGGGAGGTTCAGGCAGGAGAATCAGAACTTCAGTGTCATCCGTGGCTACCTGGTGAGGTCAAATACACCCTGGCTTCTAGAGCTAGCTTTGTACGGAGAAAGTACTGGTTTTGTGAAGACTTGGTGACAAGGTGCTTGCTGTCCCTCTCTGAGACCTCTGTAATAACAAGACTCTCAAAATGTCCTGGCACTGGGTCCATAGCCCTAAGAGGAAAATTTGACCCAGATCTGCTCTCTGAGACCTTGAGAAGCCAGGATGTGAGACTGACTTTGGAATGAAAGGGCTGGTTATAATCTCAGCCCAATCCTCTTGGCAATTTGGGGAAGAGTACATCTCAGTCTTACCGAGGCCAACTTCCTCGGATGTTTAAAACAAAGCTATGCACACCTATCTAATACAGTACTTGGATGCCAAGGAAATGAGTTAAATATGGCAGACAGGGAATGATTTTAGTGGAAGGGGCTGGCTTTTCTCAATCTGTTTAATAAAAATTTTCAGCACCCACTATACACTAAAACTTCAAGATTTATTTAGCAAGTGTCTTAAAATTAATACCAACTAACTTATGGATCACTGAACTACTAGTCGTGGTTGCCGTCGTCATCGTCGTCGTAGTAGTGGTAGTAGTAAAATTAAGACACTATCTTGAGGTCACTGGTAGCCAAATAAGGAAGGCAAAAAGATAAATACTAGCCCTACTTGGTCTTTTGATCACAAAAGATTGTTCCTACATATATTCTGTATCCTTCAAAATGAAGTTTAATTGATAAATCAGTTCCTGTGCTAAAACACAGTTTAAAAGCTGATAGTCTTGATAATCTCAGCTTATAAAGCAACAATGTTCTTCATACAGTATCATCTGCACTTGTGAGGGTTCTAGAGCGTCACCTTTCTGAAGAGGTAAGCATAAACTCAAGTCCTTGGAACAACTCAAGTATAAAAACAGGACTGGGGAAATTTCCCAGTCAGTGAAATGCTTGCCTTATAAGTGCTAGGACCTGAGTTCAAGCACCAGAACCCATGAAAAATCAAACAAATAAACAAACCAGGCAAGATGACACATGTTTATAACCACAATGTTGGCTTGGCGACCGGCCATCCTAGCTAAGCCACTGACAGAAATGGTCCACAGGACCCAGAGCACAACACGGGACACTCTGACGTTACTCTTTATATGCAGCCAAACATATTCTTCCACATCTGAACACACACATGCATGCATGCACACAAGCTCACATAGACTTTCTTTAGCCTGACTTGGAAGAGGGTTATGTCTTGTCTGACCTACAGTCTCCAGAAGAAGAGGAGCCCTCATTCCTGCTCAAGATATGACACTTCCTGGTAAGATAGGATCCTTGGATACATGAGTGCCATGTATGTCCTCAGTCTAGCAGGCACTGAGGCAATTTTCTTATCGATTCTACCTGAGTCCTTACTGCATGTGACAGCCGCTGCTTCCTTTGGATGGATGGCGGTTTGTTCCATAAGTTAGAAAATGGGGGCTAGAGAAACGCCACAGTGGCCAATAGCATAGACAACTCACAACTGCCTGTAATGCTAGATCTAGATCAGTGGTTCTCAACCTGTGGGTCACTACCCCTTTGGGAAGTCAAATGACCTTTTCACAAGGATCACCTAAGGCCATCGGAGGGAGAAAAAACAGATTTATATTATGATTCATAACAGTACCAAAATTAAAGTTATAAAGTAGTAAAAATAAATTTATGATTGGAGTCACCACAACATGAGGAATTTGGGTTAGGAAGGTTGGAACCCTGGTCTGGAGGATCTGATACCATCTTCTGGCTTCCGTAGGTCCTGTGCTCAACATGCACAATCCCACACACAGACATATGTAATTAATTTTTCTTATATCTTTTTCAAATATAGGAAGTAGTTCGCTAATGCCAATACTGCCACACTAGCCTTTTTCTATATATCCCCTTCAAAAATGATAAGTTTCTTTGCTTGGAGTGGAAATGTAAACCACCCCAAGCTTGTCGCTAATCTTTGGAAGTCGAGCAGCAGAATATGACAAACCAGCCTCTGGTGGGAATTCCCAGGGGATACTTTGTATAACACGTCTGGAGATTGAGAAACCATGGTCAGAATGGAGACTTGTGTGTTGTCCTGGTTTACTCTTTACAGCATCCTCCCCAAACACTGACCCCTGTGTCCACTTTTTGTTGCTAAACCCCTTGATAATGTTCTTTATTGCTTCTCCTTTTCATGCTAAATTTGGTTTTCCATAACCATGGTTTAGGAACAGAAGGTAAAGAAAACATGTACTTAAGAAAATAGGTTTTACTTATTTTCTTTTTTTGGGTTGTGGTATTGAGACAGTGTCTCACTAGGCAGCTCATTCTGGCTTGGGTCTCATGACGCTCTTGCCTCAGCCTCTCTAGTTCTGGGGAAATAGGTGTGCACCAGAGATGTGTATGTGAAGACCTCTCTCATACCTCAGGCTTTAAAGTCCAAAACAGAATTGATACCTCTCTTTTATTGTTCTTTTTGCTGAATTCAGACTTCTTTTAATGGTTCCTCCAGAACCCTTGAGTCACCTGTTATGGAATCCAGCTCCATTTTTTACACTCTGTACATAACCCAGAAGTATCTTACCAACCTTCTCTCTGTCTCATTTGCTAACTCCTCGCAAGCTCTGGCTGTCTGCTCCAGCCTCCATGTGTGTGCTCTTCCTTACAGTCCACCAGGCTATGGCCTTCCTGGTTACTTTATTCATGTTCCTGTTTGCCTTGGAATTCTCATGCTCTGAAATCCTGAATACTTTGACTTGTCACATAACAAAATAGAAATTCCTTCATTATCATAAGCACTGACCCCCACCAACCTGTGGTTTTCAACTAGTAACTAGCTCGCATACCCATCTACACCTCCAACTCTGGAATGTAAATGAATCTCTGCTTTTCCTAAAGGTGAGCAATTTTCATTTACTATGTTCTATCCAGCTATCATACCATAACACAATAGTTCATCATCTATCCATATTAAAAATCAATTAATGGATTTAATTTTTACTTTAATTATATACTAAGATATTGTGGTCAAAAATACTTTCTTATGCCTCATGAGGTCCCATTGAAGCATGGGAGAATAGCAAAGTAGAAGGATCCAGAGGGTCCTAGACGCCTACAAGTAGAACATTATGAAAGACAGATTTGGGCCCAGGGGTCCCGCTCAAACTAAGGCACCAGCCAAGGACAATACAGGCGGTAAACTTTAAACCCCTACCCAGATCTAGCCAATGGACAGAACATTCTCCACAGTAGAGTGGAGAGTGGGATATGACTTTCTCACATACTCTGGTGCCTCACATTTGACCATGTCCCCTGGAGAGGGAGACCTGGTGGCACTCAGAGGAAGGACAGCAGGTTACCAAGGAGAGACTTGATACCCTATGATCATATTCAGGGGGAGGAGGTCCCCCTCAGTCACAGTCATAGGGGAGGGGAATAGGGTGAAAGTGGGATGGAAGGAGGAATGGGAGGATACACGGGATGGGATAACAATTGAGATATAATATGAATGAATTAATAAAAAAATTATAATGCAAAAAAGAGTAAAAAAATAGTAATAATTTCCAGTAGTATCTCCCCTCCCCTTTTGAGCTTTGCCAAACAAAAATGTCTCCAGATGATGTCAACTGTCCTCTGGGTATCTAACTTTAAGTTTAGATAAAAATATATGTGAGTAAAATATGTATCATTATGCAAAAGCAGTGGAAATGGTTAGGCTCACACATTTTCCCATGGAAAAACAACTAGACGCATATTTCAGGCCCACATTCCAATGTTTCCCTGTTTACATACCTTTGGGATAAGTTCAAATCCTTTTGTATTCTGTAATAGCAGGGGTAATTCTGAGACATTTATAATCATTGACAGCTATGAAACAGACAAGACTCTCAGGCACCATACAAAACCACCTCTTATGTTGAATATACAAACATGATAGGAAAAAAAGCCCACTGTCCCAACGGAAACTAGACCCCTTCACTGGGGTCCAGTAACAATTCAGCTGTAACTATTTCTTCATGTGAGCTACCAGACAGACACAAGGAAGGAAAAGAGCCACATTGTGCTAAGGACAAAAATCACCAAAACAAGTTTACAATGAAATTGCTTCCCTGACTATGAGTAACTGATCTGTATATTACACTGCCCTTTCTTGCTGCCACTTTTTCCCTTAATTCAAGGATTATGCCAGGTTACAAATGTCATTAATTACTTGCAATGCTAATACAGTTACTGTGTGTAAAATCCTTGAGGAGTTAGACTAAATCTAGCATATTAACTAAATGGTGAGTGGACTTACATAAGAAAAACAAAAATTGTGTTGGCAAAGAGACAATTGTTTCTTTCTGCAACCTACCAGCTGAAGGATAAGTTTTAGGTAACTACCACACTCTGATTCCAGTCTGACAAAATCCCATTCTTACAGGTCACCAAACCCTTTGGAGAGATTATTACTCTATTTCAAATATAGATAAATGCAGAAAAAATAATAAGGCATCTACCATTCTAGATAGCTGTTTATTTTTTAAAATAGCCACTTTCCTTAGTTTTTTTTTTTACCAGATATAACATTTTTCATTTTAGCAGACAAATTTCTAGAATTGAAGTCTTAAATTAGTTTCCTGTATAACTTACCCAAAGAAACCAATCCCTGTTTTGATTAAGGCAATAAAATATGTTTTCACTATTCAAATATAAAATTTGTCAAAAAAAAAAAAAAACCATGGCTGCCTGGTCAGTGGCTGTATCAGTGGAAAGGAAATGCTATTTGTGTGCTTTCCACAATTACCATCAGTCCTGGATATGTGTCAGGTTTATTTAAGCCCAGCTCCCTTACTTAGCATGTGTTTATGCCAATGTGAGGCTAATTTATGGCTCATGATCTATCATTCTCATGCTTCCTGTTTATTATGCAGCTTCTTATTTCTGTATAAGGTGATGTAGCTTCCAATTTGCAAACCCACACAAAGTGACATTGTGCATTACAACAGCAGTGTGACCAAGGTCTTATTTCACTTTCCACTGCCTGTATTGGTGATTAGTCTGCTACCAACGCTAAATTTACAGGCTCTGTAAGCCCCTAAGTTATGATGCTTCTTTGAATGTTAATTATCTCTCTTTGTATGCCCTCTTTATCATACATTTGATATATAGTTAAAATGGGTGTCCTTTCTGTTCTGGAAGAATGATACTAATGGCGTGTGCCTCACAGCCCCTCCCCTGCACATGTGCAATGGTATTCCCAGAGATGCCACATAACTAGCTCACACCGCGGCTATTGTGATGGGCTGCCTTCTTTCCTCTGTCAAGGCTACTAATTTTATGGTAATTTGGCAAAGTTTTTTATGTTAAGAAAAAGGTACTGTAGACTCAGATTTTCAAAAACCTACTTTATTTAGGGTTCTTGCATGCTTCTACCTCCCTTAAAACTCACCAACTAGAGGTTGGGGAGAATGAAGGCTAAAAAGGGTGGGGGTGTCAGGGCATTTTTAGATATAGCTCCTTCAGCCAATTCCCCTCTGTGTTGTCAGAGTACCAGCAATCCAGCCCAATAGCAAACACCAAACAGCAAAAGGAATCAGTAGTGGCAGCAGGATCCGGCAGAAACATGAGGGCTCTGCTGAATTGGCATGAGTCAGCAGAAGTGGCCAGACTCAGCGTATGGCAAGGAGTTCTCTGGAGCATTTTTCTCTTTATGAAGTTAAGACCAGAAATGACCATTGAAACGATGTGCTCATAGCAATGCAAAAGCCTCTTCTCACTGTCAGTGGGTTCCATTTATAATCTTTCTAAACACATGCACCCTCTCACATGCCTGTTTTCAGCAAAATATCACATGCCCTCTCACAAGACAGCTTCCAGAAAAACATCACATGCCCTCTCATGAGTCTGTTTTCCACTAACAAAGGTCACAAGACTCACTTCAGTAGTGGAAAAACACTCCTACATCCCGTTCTTGGGATCAAAACTAAAAACACATAAAAGAAACCAAAGCCTCCATTGCAAGGTACCCGAAATATCTTTCCCTTCCAATTTTTATTATGTGTCTTAGGAAAGGAAGGCATCTTTTGATGAGTGTAACATCAGCTTTTCTTTCAATCCTCTTTTTATTACAAAGAAAAAATGCACATTTCTTTCTCCTCAAGTAATGATTCATAATAGCAGCATTTATTCTTGCATGTAAGCACCCTTTATTGATTCACAGCAGATAAATACAGTACAATGATAATTTTCTTTCTTCCCTTCCTTCCATTCTCCTTTTTTTCTTTCTTCTTTCCTTTCTTTCTTTCATTTCTTTTTGTGGCAGATAACCTGAAAGGTAGAAAAAGGACAACTATATTTTCTGTTGTCAATTGATCCCATCAGATCCTGCCTCCCACTGGGTAAATTGTAATGCCACTAAAAAGTCTGGAATTTTTAGAGATTAGTTAATTCTTAAATTGACAAATGGAAAGTGAATATATTAATTAACACCAATGAATATACATACACATATATGATAAAATGGCTAAGTTAATCTAATTAATATATACAATGTAGACTGTACCTTATGATAATCCATTTTTAATTACCAGGTCTATTATAAATATATATTTTAAAGTAGAAGAGGCCACAAGGGACGGAATGGAACACATCTTACCCTTTAGCACATGTGTTGCCCTTTATCACACACTTCTTAACACTTCTTATACATAGGCAGGCACTGTGCATTTGGCTTGCATGATCTTATGCTATCCCTGCCATCAAACAAGCGCATGAGGCAACATCGCCTCATTTTACAAGGTGTGGAGAACCAACACTCAGAAGTTCACAACCCACCCAAGGCTGCACAGGTTCAAGCAGCAGAGCTGAAATCCAAGCAGTGGTCAGAGGTCTTCTTGACTCCAAAGCCTTTTCTGTTTTGCTATTGTCAGAGGAAAGAGGTAGGGATGGTAATTTAAGAATGACCTTTAGCTATAAAAACAGGCTGTGCTGTATAAAGGCTCTGATGATACTCCCTGTACTCTTAAAACCAAAGAAGACAAAGAATGAGAATACAATCCATTTGGAGCATGAGAAACCTGAGTAGGTTGCTCTCAAAAAGCAATTTCCCAACAAAACGTGTAGGTAGAACTGATCTTCCCTTTAAAAAGGCTGTGTCGCCTCCTTTTGAAGTCCCAGCCTAGCTTCTCCACATTAGCCTTAACGTCTACAGGGAGGCCACCCTTATAAGTACTAAAGCCGCAGACAAAAGTGTAAAACTCCTCAAACACAGTGACATAAATCTCCAGCACCCCCACTCCCCATTACACTTCTACTTCCCTTTGTCTGGAACTTAGGCAAGGTATAGGGTTTGGGGGTTTGTTTTTACTTTTTATATATTACTTCTTTTCTTCTTTTTCATTTTTTGAGATATAATATATTTGCAATATTTCTCCCTTTCCTTTCCCCTGAAAACATTCCCGTGTCCCCTTGCCTGTCCTCTTCCAATCCGTGGCTTCTTTTATCATAATTGTTATTGCATATGTATATGTATTTACATATATTTCTAAGTATAGCCTGATCAGTCTATAATTTACTTATATGTACATTTTCAGGGCTGATCATCTAGAATTGATTAAATAGTTGGTGTGCTCTTCCCTGGGAAAGAGTATTTCTCCCACTCTCAACATTCTTAGTTGCCTCTAGCTCTACTTTTCTCCTGCATAGACTGTTCAATTTCTATTTTCTTTGTAAAAAAAATCATTAATTGTTTAAGTTTCTGTTATTGTTGGTTTCAGTATCAACTTGCCACAAATTACAACCACCTGAGTAGAGAGCCTCACCAGAATTGCAGGACGGTTTTCCCACCGGGTTGTCAGTGACAACGTCTAGTAGCAGGCCCAATAAAAAAAAAAGGGTGTAATAGAAGGAAAACCATCCTTCCTCTTACCCTCTAGCCCTTCCTTCTTGCCCTGAGTTAACTTGTCCTATTGGGTTGCCAGCTCCTGATTCACTCATGGACATTCTTTGTGTAGTGGTGAGGCCTCTTGTATTTTCCTGCTTTGGCATATGTGTTATCATTGTCCTCATTCAGATCATGTTTTAGACAACCATGTTGGCAAGACACTTCTGACACTCCATGGAGACACAGTCTTACAGCAGATGTCTTGGTCCTCTGGCTCTCACAGTCTTTCTGCCTCCTTTTCCAGTGTTTCCTGAGCCTTAGGTGAGGGAATATTTTGTAGATATATTCACTGGAACTAGACCCCATAATTCTGCATTTTGATTAGCTATCGTTTTATGCAGTGGTCTCCATCTGTTGCCAAGAGAAAATTTCTTGATGAGAAGTGGGAGCTAACTTATATGCAGGTATTAAGGAAAGATAGAGTGTAAGTATAGTTTGGTAGACTTATGTATCTGAAAGTGCTTAGAACAGCTCAGTTGGGAATGTGTCTGAAGCCTTATGGCCTTGCTAAGTCCCTTCGTTCTTCATTTGTTGTCTTTGGGGACTGAAATTGACAATATTTCACTCTTCTCATCAAGTGACGATCATGAACTTCTGGAGTGTGAGGGGACATGAACCATCTGCAAGCGTTCTCATCAAGCATGTTGAAGTCATGGTGGTTTCAGTAGCATAGACTCCATAGTTGGACACATGTAAATCCACCGAATTCTTCTGGCCATGCAGATGAGCCCAGATGGAGTGGGGAAAGGGGACAGACAGGTATATACAGGAACCCACAGCTCCTGAGTCACATACAGCAAGCTCAGTGAAATTTTAGGATTGGAAGTTATATAAGCAGCTGGTTAAAAATGTTCAACCAACAAGTCATTCATCTATCAGAAAGAGAAAGAAGAATGTGCTAGAAACAGACAAATAGTTGTGTAAGCCACCAAGGACACTTTTGTGTGCAGACTAAAGGTAATGTACCCCCCATAATATTCTAACATTTCTCCAGGCAGAGAACAGTCAGGAGCCTCGTGTGAGTTACATATTAATAATCTGTATTTTCCAATATATAAGGGTAAAAACTGCTTAGAGCTATAACTTGTAGCTTTCAATTTGCATCTTCATTGCACCAGGGAAGGCTGCTTCGTGACACATATGTTTGACTATTCTAGCTGAAAATAAAGTAGTATGGGTTTAATTCTACTGGCAAGAGACCAGCTTTTCATAATTTTAGCCTAGTGAATTGTTATGGGCCATAATTCAAATTTAATGATCTGACTCATTGAAATGATAAGATCCCAGCTTTGGGCAGGCATATTGTTGCTTCTCTTAGGAATGTCAATTACTTTATGTGCCATGTATTCCCTCCACTTTCTGTATGCCGTTAAGTAGAATCCAGGGCACTATCACTTGGCTCTAGCCAGGCCCACGTGAGAGTCACTGAGGCTCTGTGGATACACGAGGGTCTATATTGGACCCTACCGAGCTCATCGTTAATGATGCTGTACAGTTTAGAGATTTCACTGTTGACAAAGGCCATATGTTCCCCCAGCAGCTTTTCCATGTAATTCTCTGTATTTTCAGGTAAGGATTTCAACAGCTTTACCTGCAGTGGAATCTTCCATCCGTAGACTCTTCTCTGTGATATGCTGTGTGAAACATACAGGTGTTTCTGAAATATGTGGACAGGCAGTTCTTTCTGTAAGACACCATTGAATGAAGTGACTTCACTATTAAGACATACAGTCTCCTAGCTCATCTGTGAGGAACAAAGAAGGATTATCATGACTTGCATGTAAACAACATACATTGAAGAGCTAAGACTGTTAAAACATAGTCAGATATCTCGTGTTAGAGGATAATGACTGTGACTGCGAATAATGATTTTATTTTCTTCTACACAGTCTGGAAGGAAACATTTTTCATCCCAAGTACCATCTTATTGTCAATCATGTTGAAATTCCCTTGGTTTACTATAAAAACAGGGATTATGTCTCAACAATCTGATTAACCAGAAAATTCCCAAATAACAAGACAGGTCCCCTTAGTCATTGTGCCTTCATTTTATTTTGATTAAGCAAAGGCAATAACATACAAAGTGGTTTACACTGAGAGAGAACACATCTTTCATTGGTCCCCAAGTGGAGCTCTGTGCCTAATACAAAGTAAGATGGGACTGACTATGCAATGTGGTTTTATGTCCCTTAACCTCAGTTTCTTTCTTTGCAGATGCAGAGGATAATAACCCCATTGCTTATTTCCAAAAACAACCTTGACTGTTAAATGTCATGAGTTGTTCAGGAGTTTAAACAAATTCCTGTCTGGGAAAGCACTCAATAAACAGGAGTTTTTATTAAAACCGTCAGAATATACTTTCCTTGTCCATGACTGAACTCAACCTAATTTCACTCCTGGATGTATCTGCCAGTTAGACTCAACTAAAAATCAAAGAGGATGAAGGTCAGAACCAAATGTGTGGTTACGTGAGTCATGTTATAGGACTTTTGAGTGGCATAGTCTGACTTTTTTACATAGTAAAGTAGTAAGGACAATTAGTTGACTTTGGCCCCTTCATTCATTTCCTGAACAGACTCTCATAATTAAAGGGCTGTATTGCAAAACCCTTGTGTAACCAGTAACACAAATTCCAGTGGTGGCCAGTTGAATTTCATCCCCACTGCAGAGTAATCTTAAAATAAATTACATAATAAGAGCACAGGGAGTGACCACCCTGATTATCATAATTCAATAATCTGAATACTTTAACCTCACCATACAAAGAAATGTTCTTTCATGGTTTCCTTAAAAGGACAGTGTGGAAATTGAGGCATTTATTTACTTTTCTTAAGCACAGCCAAGTTGTTAGTTCTCCCTTGATTTGTTTTCATAATGATGGAGATAAGGGACTAGAGAGGTTTGCTCGGTGAGTAAGACTCCTTGCTGTACAGTGATGAAGACCTAATTTGAAGACCCCACACCCATATAAAATGGTAGGTGTGAGCACACATGTCTCTTACCCCAGTGCATGATGGGGCAGAGACAGAGGTCACTGAAGCTTGATGGCTTTCAGCTTGACATCCGGGTCAGTGAGAACCCTGCCTCAAAGAACTAAGGCAGACAGAGATAGAACACCCTTCCTTGGCCTCCTCAAGCCTTTGTACAGATGGGCTCACACACACACACACATATGGACATATTTCACACTCACACACAAAGAAAAAAGTTTGATGGCACTCTTCTATAGACTGTGTCATTGTTCATGTGTAAGGTACAGCCACTTTTTAAAACTTTTTGGCACGATAGGGTGCAGGTTTTTTTTTTTTATGCACACATTAAAAAAATTATTGCCTAGTGAAACTTGGTGCTTCAGTTAGTAAAGTATAAGAAACTCATATAGATTTGAATACTCCGGTAACGGTAATAAGGAAGATGTGGACCTGCCTTATTTATTTATTTATTTATTTATTTATTTATTTATTTATTTATCATACCTTATTTATTTCACTTTTTTTAAGGCCTCTAAATAACTAGAAATTTCCAAAAGGGAATGTTTTCTCCCTTCCCTTAACTAGAGCGAGTGTCAGTTCACTCCCTGAATCCTCGTTCTGAGACATCTCCGTGGTCCAGAGAATGACCATGGTGGGTGGACAGGTGGTAAGGACAGAGTTTGCCTGTCTTTGGGTTATCCTAAGAGAGCGTGTCATTTGATGTCTGTGTACTTATAACTGTGAGAAAACATATGATATGAACACATGTGATGCATTTCATATATATGAGTGAGAGAGAGACCTAGGTGGATAGACAAGTGGATAGGGTACATATTGAAATCACAAGGGCTGGCAACAGGAGATCCGGTTCTCATCTCTTCTAGGAGTTACCTTCTTAGTGCCCACAAAGCTTTTGCAAGGAAGAAAATACTTGTCAAGTAGACTTGTTGACAATCTCTTCACCTCTGTGGATACTTCAAAAGCTACATCAATTCCTCACTCTCTACAAGGGTTTGGTTTCAAGAATCAGACCTCTTTCTTTCTACGCGCTTTTCGGGTCAAGAGCAGGAAGCTGGCCTCTCCTGCAGTCTGATTAGCACGTGGACTTCAGAAGATTTTATGGCCACCATACTCGAGTTTTAAAGTAGTGCAGTCTGGGTACAGACCATGTATTACAGAGACAGTGATATTTATCTTCCATTCTTCCCATACATTTTATACTTCAAATATAGCTATGCTATTCTTTTCGTTGCCACTGGCAATCTATTTATTTGAGACTGTTATGTCATCATCGTCAAGGAAAGTATATTATCAAAGTAAACAGTTTAATGTGAATTACCAGAAGCAATTCCTCTAACCAGTACATTATAGAAAGCGCATGCACACTGGCAAATTACCAATGGTATGGCGAGGGGTGAATCTCAGCGTCTAAGCTGTGGCCTTGTTTCTCATGTCTGTGAGAAAGCAGGCAGCGAGGGAAAGCACAGAGACTTCAAAAATAACCCTACCCTCTAGTCTACAAGACTTCAAAGTCTGATTTAGCACTATCCAACAGGAACATAAAAAAAACCCTTTTGTAATTTTAACATTTCAAATATCCACTCTCAACAAAGTAAAGATGACATTACCTTTAAAAAAAAAATTGATTCACATCAGAAAATGTTATCTTTTCAGCATGGTAGCACTTTAAAAGAGTATCAGTAAGAAGATAGCATTTGTTTTTCCTTTACACCAAGACTTTAAAATGTAGTGTCTAAGAGACCACCCAGCTGGGCCATGTGCAGAGGGAGAGGTTTTGGAACACTCATTTCTAAATGGGATGTTTTCATCAAATTCCTCCCTTTGGGGGCTCAGAGAGCCATGTGGAAGAGGAGGCGAAAGGGTTGTAAGAGCCACAGGTCCCTGATGACACCAAAGAAACAGCATCTTCCAGCCGCAACACAGCTGATGCACATATGCAGTCATAGAGACTGTGGCAGCAAGGACAAGGCCTGCATGCACAGGTTCAAGCCAGACAGGTTTCCATCACTGAGAGAGAGAAAGTGCCTCAGCCCCGTTCCTAGACAAGAAGCTATCTCCACCACCTTCAGAAGCTATCGACCACCACCTGCAAAGGAAAAAACAAATTCTTAAAACCACACTGAAGGGTAGGCCCCACATTCAGCCTTAGATAGCTAACATAAAATTAAGACAATGGTGTTTTGTAGAAACATATTGGTTTTGGGGAGCATCTTTTGTCTTCCTGGTCTTCTGCTTATATAGTTTGATTTCCAATTTTGTGGTTTTATGACTTTGTTTTTCCTCTGTGTGTATTTATTTTGGTTTTTATTCTTTTTAAAACTCTTGGGTTTTGTTTGTTTGCCTGTTTTTTTTTTCCTAAACAGAAAAAGAAAGAAAAAGGTATAAAGGTTGGTTGATGGGAAAGATCTGGAAGGAATAAGGGAAGGGAAACTGTAATCAGATTATATTATATGAAAAATGTTCAATAAAAAATTAGTCAACACAATTTATTTTTTTAACCAAATATTGTCTAGAAGATTGAGATCATTACAGGACTTTGAGGACAATTAACTATCTAAAGTCATTGACCTCCAAAGGCTCCTCCTCTTTTGGTAATTGTAGAGCCCTTAAAAAGTATCTGCAGCGGACAACCTCATATCCACAGGCTGTTCTTTTCTATAGCCTTTTTGCTATATTCCAGTGACTTCATAGATACATGCAAACTGAGAGGCTGATCAGATGTCCTGTTCTGTACCATGTGCTTAGCTTGCTCTTTGGATATGTGGGGATGGCTGTGAAAAGCAGCCTTATGCCATCCCACAGCCTCTTGGTACCCATGCTTATTGATTACCAGAAGTGTGGCTATTTTCAACTGAAGTGGACAGCTATAAATTACATGCAAGATCCTGAAGATTTCACATGAAAAAAGTAAAACATTTCACTAATGTTTTTCTCTGGGTTACCTATATTATTCTTAGGATTTAATTTCACCAGTTTAATTTATTAAATATTGAGACATTATAGTTCTCCTGCAGAGCCATGCTAAACTTTGCTCTCTGTAGTCTTTTATGAGGCACATGTATGAAAAGCCTGTCTTAAATGGACAGGGCATAAAGGTCAGAGTTCAGTTCCAGGCAGTGTTCCTTAAAGGATAGTTTTTTTGTTTTTGTTTTTGTTTTTGTTTTTGTTTTTGTTTTTTGGGGGTTTTTTTTAATCTGCATCCAAATCATTTGCAGTGCTTATTAAAAATACACAGGTTCCGGGCAGGCAAACATTTTAGTCTGCACAAGCATGAAGATATGAGTTCAATCCTCACCAGTCCAAACTAGTCAGCAAGATTCTAACCATGTGAGAGACTGTGTCTCAAAAACTAAGGTAGGCAGCCCACCTCAGCAAAACACACAAAAGACTAACCCTGACTACCACTACACACATATACACAGGTACATGCACGCACACACATGCACCTATGTACACGAACACATACATACAAAAAGCATACCGCAAGGTTCCATTCTTCCTGTACCTGGCAGAGCTTCTTTGTTTGAGCACCTGAATTTTTCAAAACTTTCTTCTTGATTTTTATTTGCATGAAAGGTTGGGAATCGGTGACAAGTGTATTAATTCTAAAAGAATACGAATGATCAGATAAGCACGCAGAGACACGTGAACACTAAGAGTGTGTCTAATGTATTATACATGACATCAGTCCCAAGTCTACATCAGAGGCATTTGGCACTGGTGAGTTATGTTGCACTGTATAGAAACACTATCATTCACTATCTCAATATTATGCAGGTTTGCATTAAGCCATAGTACCTGACAGCTTTCTGGGATGGCAAGTCATTTATTCAGAAGATGTAAATGAAATTCACCCACCTCTGTCTTCACCCTATTAAGTTACCCATAGATAAATCTGTAAGAAATTATTGGTTCTTTATAAGTAGAAAGTAATAGTTGTCAAGTATCCTTCATAAAAGAATTCTTTGGGGGAGAAGAAATATAAATGAATATACACATGTGTATGTAGGGACATGGACTCATATACATGCAGTTATGTACATGCATGTATGTACTGAGTTAGGGAAATAAAGTACATCAGAAATCCAAAGAAATTATTTGTATGGTAAATAAGGCTTCTTATTCCTGAGTTGCTATGATTATAGCACTTTTATGAAATTTTAATTACATTATGCACCTACTCAAATATTGGTTTTGAACATTAATAGAGTTTCTTGAGAAGCATCTCATGGAATGGGAAATAAAAATGAATGAGTATTTATTTATCCCAATGCATTAAAGATAAAATTCAATAGGGGAACTCATAAGAAAAAAATGAAAGCCTTACCCAGAGAACTCATTCAATGGAAACTGTAAATGGCTTTATCAGCGCACAGATCCTCTTCAGTGGTCGATAGCACTGTAGTTACACTTAGGAATACGGTGGTTTAAGTGTAAGGTGCATCATGGCAGGTCCTGCTCACAGGGTCGAAGTCGGGAAAGCCACATTGATGTGTGTGGTTCCTAGGGGGACCTGTGTTCTAATTCCATTCTAAGCCAGTGTTATTTGTCAGGTGCAGCAACCAATGGAGAGAACGGGTGAGAGGCAGGTATGTGAGAACAGGAAAAGCAGGGGAAAGTTTGGTGTTGGTCTTGCTTAAACATGGGATGGAGCCTACCTGATAGTGCAGGGCCACACTGTGCTGCTGTCTATGTCCTCTGTCCCAGTGACTTCTTACCTGTGATAAACTACATGGGGCTATGACTCTGCTCTATCTACATCACGGCCTGTTGCATTGCTTCATAGCTATTTATTTTTAATTATCCTCAGAAATAACTAGAATCGTGTTAGTTACTAGTCCAAAACCTGTCTCAGAAAGCAGCATGGACCACACCAAAGCGATGGTACCTGAGGCTATCCTCCGGTGCCTATGCACACATATGCATATATCACACACACATATATATAGAGTATATACCACACACACACACAGGGCACATAACACACACACACACAACACACACACAACACACACACACATAACATACACACACACCCCATATACATACATCACACATACACATGTACATACACACATGCACACACCACCCACATACCATATACACAAATACACATGGATGCAAAAACATGCATACATAGAATGGTGTAACTTAGTCATAAGTATTAGAATACAAAAGTTCTGTGACAAGAATACAAGGAGAAAAATTTAGAAAGGGATCTGAAAGGTAAAAGACAAGAAGACCCTCCTTGATGTTAAGAGCTTTGGGAGGTGATAAGGTGACAGGCTCCAAATCAAGAGCATTCAGCTCACATAATATTTTTTTTTTTTAGTGCAATAGGCTTTTCTTTGTAGAAAAAGAAAAAATGTTCAGATTTTTTTAAATGTGCAATTGAGGCTGTTGAGTCTTGGCTGAGTTTCGATTAAAAATAAAGGGGAAGTCAGACTTGTCTGAAAGCATTAGATTGTCTGGTCCCTGGCGTTCTTGCATAGTCGGCGTTGTCAGACAGTAGGGGTTCTTTAATGTTTTGAAAGAAGCACTGGCTTGCCCAGTATAGAGTACAGATAAGAAAACATATAGGAAAAGTGTTTAATGATGGGCCATATTTGGATAGCTTGAATTTGACAATAACCGGTTGCATTTACAAGAGAGAGGGTGTCTTATTTATTCAAGGAAGACACTGACTATGCTAAGGCTTCTCCATTCTTTTGTTTGTTTGTGTGCTTGTTTGTTTTTCAAGACAGGGTTTCTCTATGTAGCCTAACTTCTCAATTTTTTCTTTAGCTCTATCATCTAAATTAACTGCTAAGCTAAAACATCAGGGACATCAACATTTCAGAAACAACTTTTTCTCTTTATTCCTTTTCTTTCATTCACTTTGCCCATTTCTTTCTTCCTGCAAACTGCACCACACATATTATCTCATTTAATGTTGATACAGAGTAGAAGCTAAACAGGCCCCTTTCTTCATTTGTCAGAGGAAGAATAAACCTAAAAATGCTAAGTACTGGTCTACACAAAGACTTCCAAGCCAGCCAGCCAGGACTTTGTAACATTGCAAGAAACTGTCTCCAAAAGCCAAAGCTAAAAACATCGCAATTTCTGCATTTTGTAATGAGTACACAAAACTGAGAAGTGAGTTGCAAAGAACACTGGCCAATACATAAGGATTTTCTTTCTGATTTGTAAAACAATGAGAGCGGTGTGATTGACTGAGATTGTTCCTGACATCCTCTGTAACCCAAAACTTGACTTTCCAGATCCCCTGACCCACCGTATACATTCGCCAGCAGGATGCAAATTTCAGATTGTGATTAGGAAGCAAGCCAGTTGTCTGAGATGTCATTAGTGGCAGAACATTCTCCTCTCCAGACACATTTTGACACTCTAGTCACTAGTGGATTTTGTATTATCTTTTCAAAAACTTATATGAGACATGTAATAGCCAGTGGCTGGCAAAGAAGTCAAAATATCAGCCTTTTTCACATCAACAAACTAAGACACATTTTATGTGTAGTTTCTTCTACTTCCCTCCTCCCTAAGAGACAATGTGCCAATCATCCCAGCACTAATAGGACCGTCCAGGAAATAGTGCATTCATCAAAGTGACAGTTAAGTATAAACTATTTTGTAATACAGTGTCCCAAGTCTGCAAAAGCCCCGTATGGAAAAAGAGGCAATGTATCCCTTGCATTGCTAGAATCCAGGAATTTGAGAATTAAGTGTAAGTAGATATTTTAAAATATGCAGAATTATATCATGGTGCAAAATGATGGTGATATGACTTTTGACTCTTATCATTGTTAACTTTTCTGTGGTAATTTTACCTGGTGGAAAGAGTTCTTTCCCACACATTCCTTGGGCAGTCCCAGCCATGCATAAATAACAGCTATCAATCATTAGAGAAATCCCCAAACCTCTGATGCTATGAGGCATTTACTACACAGGTGCAACTCTTTCTAATGTGAACAGAAGATATGACAACAATTCATGGAAACAGAAACCAATTTATTTGCTAGCAGACTGAGTGAGCTATTGATGTGTCATAAACGTCTCTAGACCTTCCCATCCTAAAACCCATATTTAAGGTGTCAAAGTTCCTATGGGTCATGAATCTGGGTTAAAGTTTATCTGCAAGTCAGTCATGGACCACAGTGCAATTGTATAGATGCTGGCTAAGACAGAGTCTCCTTAAAGGCTCCATTATGGCATGTACGTGTTGATGGCAGAATTCATGTCCTCACAGGCTGTTGGGTTGTTGGTCTCAGGTCCTTGGTGGCTATTACTGAGGGAAGTCTGTAGCAACTAATTCCACATCGCAGGATAGTCTACCAGCTAGCCTACTGCTTGAATTTCTTTGTTCCATTCCCTTTCCCCCAAGGAAATACAAACAGCTATTCCTCCTTCAAAACTCAGCTCAGGACTACAAGCTTTTTTAAGATGGATCTAACGTCCATCTTCATGATCCTCCCATGAAGTGTTACAGGCTTTCTGACAGTTCCAATAATACTCTGTTGTGTATGTCATCGATGTGTCTCCACTCATCCAACTGGCTGTAAACAGCTGCAGGCAAAGACAAGAGGCAGATAATTCTTGCACGAGTACGTAATGGATTATATCTCCATCGCTCCCGAATTCTATCTGTAGTATATTCTGTAATGATTCTTAGTGGATTTGGTGAGAACTCCTTAAAGTCAAAATCAAATGGCCCAACAAACTAACCCAATCTAGTGAGATGCCGTCAGGAAAAGAAAGTGGAACAAGCACATTAGTGATAAGACTGAATACTCTTGTGTCTCATTTCACCACCACTCGTCTGTGTGCCTTCGATAAGTAGACTCATCTCAATTCAAGCGTTACCATAGGAGTGGCTGAGGTCTTCATAACACACTGTAGCTCAGTTGTGCCTTTTGCCAAATCCTATATATTACACTGGGCAATGTCTTTTACCCCAGCGTGCCTCATACACACCAATCATCTTAGAGTCTGCTTGACTCAGCCCAAAGATGCCTAGCTGCTCTCAAAGCCATTTTTCAATCTCTCCACCCTCTTCCTTTCTCTCAGTCCTCTTGTTCACTACCTCTTCTGCTCATTTACTTTAAAACAAGCCCCAAGAAATGAACAGGTATGCTATTCCTCCATTTTAGAGTGAACTAGATGAAATTGCTAGTGACAAACTGAAATAGAGGTAAGATTCTCATCTCTCCTGCATTCATAAATGTCATTGTCACCCTCCAAAAAAGGACCCACATCAGTTTCATGAATGGTAGCTTTATTCCCCTAAGATCCCACATCTGAACTCCCATAAAGCATCAACCTGTCTCCAAGGTATCTTAGAAGTCAATGGCAGATGCTTTCTGATGCTCCTCAGATACCCAGTGGTACAGTAGTCATCTGCTTGGTGAAATTCTTTCATGTAAAAGAGGTGTGTGATTGCAGCAAGTCTACATAAGCTAAAGCACACTCCCAGTGTCTCCAGTGCTGAGGCAATTCGAACTGAAAGATAACTTCTTTTTCTTTTGCTTCTGTACAGGAACTAAGCAGTTAGAGGAATGAGTAATACTCCCAGCTGCACTCATTTGTACTTGATCTCGAATAAATTTCCATAAGTAGACGTTCTCCATATCCTTATCTCTCTAGATATTTATTAGTTCCAACTCACCATGATTCAGAGTTCTGTGATATACTGTGTTACTCAGGGCTATACTGAACTGTTATGATTTTGAATGCTGGCATAGATTAGCAAGGCTTTGCCAGTAAAGCCAAGATGTTCTGAGATCTGAGTGCATCCTACCAGAGGGGTTGTTTCAGCACATGTTGGTCAGATAAGATGCCATGAACAACACAAGCTCAGGTAAAGACAAATCAGAGTTAAACTTCTCTGAGAAATATTTTTTGTCTTTTCATAATCCAAATGTGTGCTATCCATCTACCATTGGGTTGATGGTTCATTTACCCCCTAATCTGTGGCTCTGATTGTAATTCTGATAAGTGTTTAGTCACCAGATTTGGGGGCATGTATATCAATCTCTAAACATAAGTTTATGGTAATAGCTTTTCTGATCCAAAAGTGCATTATATATTATGTAGTTTTATAGCATAAACAATAATGTAGTAATGTACGCCTTGTTTTCAGTTTCATCTGACCTATTGATTCTCTCAAAATGCTCTATGGATATAAACAAAGACCCATTTTCTGTTGAAAATAAGCAAGGCACTCAAGCACTGTACTCACATTTGTCAGAAACTTACAGGAGGCAGGACAGTGGGCATGATTTGAGAGGAAAAGAGAGGTGAGAAAGACACTGCAGTGCTGCCATGGAAGGTTGCTGTCAGGTGAATCTGGGCTAGGCTACCATGAATAAGGGCATCTTATGTGGTTAGGTTTGAGAGTGTTTATATTTATCTAGTTTGTCTTGAGCTGGAAGGGGGACAAACAAAAGCTTTTTTTTCCTCCTTTGGTCTAATTGCTGCAGAGTTTGTAGCTTGGTTCCCTGATCTATGCACTGCCAAAGTTTCAGGTCAGAGCTCCTTTGTCCCACTATCGATGTCTGTAAGTAGTCTTATAACTCATTAATACTGGCTGAGTTTTAAATCTTCAGCTCCATTGTGGTCGCAGTTGGTGAATATAATCCTACCATAGACATTAGTTTGTGATATTAGTTTAGATATTAGTTATTTATTTCTTTAACCTATTGGTTTTCTAATTGAGGTTTTCACCATGTGACCAGACTGGTCCTGACCTCACAGTGGTCCTCCTCCTATAGCATCTCAAGTGCTAGGCTAGTAGGCTTCTACTACTATCTGGTGATTTTTCTCATTTTGTTAATGAATACCAACAAAGATGAGTATATACTAGGAGAGATATATACTGCAAACAATTTCCTGTGACCTTGAGTAAAACAATGTATTGCAGAGATCCGAATCAGACAGTGTATTTCAAATACACCAGTCGTGGAAGACATGTCACACATTTCAGTTTAATCTATATTGTTAACAAAATTTCCATGGCTTGATTATGTCTAGACAATCAACAAAACAATAAATGAAACCCTACAGCACTTACCGGTTTCCATGGCAAACTGCTCCTATTGTAGCCAGTTTCAGGCTACTAGTCTAACGTTAGTGAAGATGCTTCTGCAAATCACCATGTAGAGTAACACAGCTATGCAATGCTTCAGCAGCAGAGAGCTAACAGGCATAAACAACCTCAAATGTGTAAGTAACAGTAAAATACAAAGTAACGATGAGTTTTAGTATTTACTTTTATTTTTAATATGTATTATCCCATTGAAAACGCATATAGTCTTTTTAATAATAAGTATTTACAAGCTTGCAAATTTAGTGAAAATTCAACAGTTGTCCTCGGTACATTGGCTTGGGGATGCAGAGTGTAAAATGAAATATTATATATGTCAGTCTACTGGAATTTAAGAATATGAGTGCCTTCTACCTTACTGAGGTCCTATTTTCTAAATGGAACATGAAAGCCCAAAGTCCTTTTAACGCCAGCCTGTCAAGCTCCAGGCAAGTCTTTCCTCTGGCCAATTTAGACATCTGCTATAATCCTGTTTTTTTTTTTTCCCAGTTTCTTCCTGGACATTGACCCCTTGTTGTTGTTATTTTTTTCTATCTGGTCATCTATTTAAGGAGGTATTTTTGAAAGTTTCTTCAGCACTGCTAAGTTTTTGGCATGGGGATGCCATCAATGGTTTACAGTTTTGCTTACACATGAAAGGCTTCTCCTTTGTCAGTGCTGTGTTGAAATTTCTGACCTTGAATACAACTCTGTCTAAGGCCATTTTTCTAAGCTTCAAAATTCAGCTTTCCATTTCTGACAATAACCAGGTTCAATTTGCTTCATGGATGAAAACCTTCAGTTCTTCAATGATTCATATAATTGTCAGCCTTGATGAAGTATGCTTTTATTCCACAAAGTGGACCTGTCTCCTAAATGTGCAGGTGGTGAGAAGTAAGCTGGTACCCGCTGGGTGTCTTCATCCTGTAAAGTTCAAAATATAATCAGAGGCAACTCAGTGACAGATCCTTCCCAAATGAGTATAAGATGGCTGTCACCTAGCTAGAACATCTAATCAAATTCACAGAGAAAACAGTATGACAAAGTAAAACAGATGAGCCATGAGAGGTGAAGGGGAGAGCAATGTGATGCTTCGACTTCTGAAATAATAATAATAAAATAATAATAATAATAATAATAATAATAATAATAATAATAATAATAATACCAGGGAAATGGACACATAGCTGAATAAGGAAAGCAAGTGATGCATACTGCTTGTTTTGGTTTTGTTGTTTTGTATACCTTGCTGTGTAGACAAGTGTGACCTAAAACTTATAATCCTACTGACTTAGCATTTCTACATCTTTGGCTAGCAACGTGTACTCCCAGGTTTAGCTTGGTGAATAGCTACATACAACTTCTTAAATTCACCAATGTAAACATCCAAATATAAAGCTGAGATTAAAACCTAGGCATCGGAATCAAACCGTGCTTTATTTGTTCAGTGTCAGTAAGCCGGGTAAGTTTGTACAAGGGCAGATACACTTATTAGCAAACGAAGATCTCTATGTGAGTCAGCCCTACAGAGCTTCTTTTTTCTTTCTTTCTCTCTTTCTTTCTTCTTCTTCTTTTCTCTTTTCTTCTTCTTCTTCTTCTTCTTCTTCTTCTTCTTCTTCTTCTTCTTCTTCTTCTTCTTCTTCTTCTTCTTCTTCGTTTTGGTTTATAGTTGCGTTTTTACTACCACAATAGGAAGTTTTCCATGCCTGGCTCTGTTCTTTTTGTATGTTGCAGAACCTTGCTAAAACTCTTTCGCTCATTTACTTGCTAGGCCTTGCTAAGACCTAGAATTAGCTAGGTCTTAATAGAACTTATTCTCCTTTTTTTTTTTTTTTTTTTTTTTTTTTTTTGAGCAGAAAACCCAGTGTGAGCACATACAGTGCAGGGATGGAAGAGTTGATGCTCCTGGCTGCTTCTTCCTCGTCAATCTGCCTCACTGTGTCTCAATTTTAAGAAGTATACTTAATTTTACTACCCTCATTATTTGGGAAAATTAATCTATTCTATGTTGTAACTTCTAAGATATTCTCCCAATGATAAGAACATATTTCAAGTAACTTTAAATTAGGAACAATAAAGTTATTCATCAGTTATATAATTTTAACTGGTCCAAGATTAACTTTGTCTTGCAGTAGTAATAACAGATACTTCAGTCTTCACCAAAATAAAATCTTAACTGTCAACTCTACATCCAAAGAGCCCCCATTACATGACTATATTCCTCCTCTCATATTTCCTCCAACTTGAATACATATTCATGTAGCATAAATTTCATTTTATGCAGGAATGACAACCCGTTGTGTCAAGCTAGATTGATTTGACTGATTTGCTTAACAATTTTTTTTCTTTTAGAAGATCCAATTATTCTCGTGGGCCATCGTGGAGAATGCGTGCTCACTGGGTAGCTTGACTTCTAGCTATGGAGTCATTTAATCATGTTTCACTATAAATTCATGAACTGTAGATAGTGATGTCCAAGCAATTTTTTCTTAAATTATTAATAGATGCAGCCAATGCTGGGTATGGGTTGAAATCTTTGTTCCTGCAACAAAATATGTTTCATAGCAAAACTACAATTTGATGCATAATTTATTTAAGGCTTAGCAAAGATTCAGGAGATGTTCTTTTCCAAAGGCAAACACTCTAAAAAACACTGCTGGATAAGTAAACACCATGCTTTCAGAGGCAATAAATGTCATCCCCAACTCAGATAAACGCTAAAATTATATTTATGTGATGAAGGAGCTGGCTTTGTGGCATCATACACCTTTAAAATCCAACCAGGATTATTGATGAATTTGCCCTTTAAAGCCACTTGGTTTGCTTTGCTTTCATTTGCTTTGTAGTATCTTAGACAGAAAAAAAAAAAGCTTCTCCATTAAATCAACTTCATATTGATTCATTTTAGAAAATCTCCATATGTCCTGATATTTCCAAAATAGTGGGTTGAAGACATAAGATACATGTGAGAATACAGCCAGCTTTCTGGCTTCTCCGGAAACTGGCATTTGTTATTGATGAGGGACTGGCCTCCTCCCCAGCCTTAGGAACCTTCCACACTGTCATTTGTTAGCTTCTCTGTTTTCTGTAGGCAAGCTTTTCTCCTGGCACTCAGTGGTCTACATGTTTTGTTTGTTTGTTTGTTTGTTTGTTTGTTTGTTGTTATTCTTTGGGGTATCTTTTGAGAGATATTAGTGCTGTTTTGAGAGATGCTCTAGCCTATAATATGCATTAAAGCCATTTCCAGGTGCAGGTCCTACTACTTTGGCTGGCAAAGACCATGGCCTTTTCCCTGGAAAGAGACAGTTAGGTGTTTGTGTGCTGTGTGTACATCAATGACGTTGGGAACCGTAACAAGAAGTTACTTTAATGTTCAAATGGGATGGGTGAAGTCTGAGTTGCAGGGCTGGGGAGGCAGCTCAGTAAAGTACTTACCTTGCACTATGAAGACAAGAGGTTAGACCCACGGTGCCCACGTAAAGACAGGACAAGTGTGGCAGCCTGTCTGAGAGCAAGTTTGTTGGGTAGAGTAGCCAAATCAGTGTATTTTATATATAAAAAAGCTCAAGAACTCAAGTTTTACAGAAGAACAGAACAAGCTGTTAACTGCTTAGTCATCTCTAGGCTGCAAGGAGGCTGGATTTTTAATGAGCACAGTGTTTCTGCTTGGCAGAATGAACATAGCCAAAGTGATTAAAACTTATACTGGTTACACTTATGATAGTGAAAAGCAAATGTACTTTTTAATCTAAGTTTTAATAAAACTCAACGAACATCAAATAGGAAATACACTGCCATATCCCTAACTGCCAATGATACTCTGAATGAAATCGGACATTTACAATATAAATTATTGACATGTGTATCTCATGTTTAGGGAGAAGAGTACCTATTACACTAGTACACTGATATATAAAACAAGCACAGAAGCTAAAAGCATGGGCCTTTTTTTTTTCACTCGTGTGGAATTCAGTGCTAAAAAAGATGCCATTTGGGGAATTTTGTGGGTAACTCTGACCAGCATAGGCAGGTTTGCAGACCTCAACGTTACTGATGGTGCTGATGATAAATTATGATAAATAAATGCTGATCTACTTATCCTCAGCGATCACAGTCACTTAGTATGACTCTGTCTCTTGGTGTTTTACTCACCCCTGACTAAGTGATGGTAGCAGAGGCTCACTCTCTGTTCACTTTGATGATCTGCAAATATCTATATTTTCATGACCAGTTTTATTCATGGATCTTTCTATGACTGCGGTCCTTCACACTTTAATATAGCTCCTTGTGTAGTGACTCACCAACCATAAGATTATTTCCTTTCTACTTCACAAGTGTAATTTGCTGCTGTTGTGATTCATAATGTAAATATCAGCTATGCAGGGCCTATGAAGGATCACAGCCCACAGGTTGACAACAACTGGTCTATTGCCTTCTTTTAAACTTGACAGAGTTGTTCATGCATTCAGAAACAGCTCTGGGGCCAGAGTAATTGTTGTCATTATCCAAGCTTTGCAGGTCTTCATATTCATAATGAAGAAAGGTGTGCTTTGTCCTCTGTGCTTGCTGAAAGGAAGTAGACAACATCCTCCCTCACCTGTCCGCCATGGCACCCTGTCTTCTGCTCTGTAAGTCAACTGGCTTGTCTTCATCAAGAAGAGCAAAGACTAAGGCTGGGGACCCACCTACTCTGTAATATGTAATAAAAAGCCATAGTGTGTGATTATGTATAAAAATATTTTCTGTTGTTCCACATACAAGGCAAGTTCTAGATGAAAATGGGCAGGCATGGTAGGGACTGTAGCTAGGGACCTGTGAGTGCTGGGAAGATGCTGAACTGTGGATCTGCACCTTGTGTCCCTAAGGCAAAATTGATATGTAATTTGTAGCTATCAGAAAACTTACACAAGCAAGGAAAGCCTTGTGTTCTTTGTCTTCCAACTCTTATATTCCTGACAGACTCTCTCCCAGAGTCATGCCCCCCAAACATTTAAAATACTACTTTCTGCTTGAAATCTTCCTGGACCATCTTAGGTCAAGGAATGTCTGACCTACTTAAGCGATCTTAACAGTTAAAGTGCAATGCTGAGTGTATCTGCTTAACCTCTGCAGTCCATTAGGGTGAAGACTGTGTCCTAATTCAATTTTCTGACTAAGACTAGGTCACTTTGATTTTTCTCTGTTTCTTGAATTAATTAATATTAATATAAATGAATTGACTTCACCTATGTCTATAATTTTAATTCACTAATATCCACTCATAGCTTTAGATTCGTAGAAGGATTCAGTTAAAATTTCTATCTCTTAGACGGTGTGATATTGAGTGTATTACTCACCCTCTCTGAGCTCATTTCTTCATCTGACAATGAGAATTATTATACTTGCTTCAGAAAATGTTAGTAATGATGAAGGGAAGCCATGGGATTAATATTAGATGACAGTCTCTTGAAAAGAAGTAATGTCAATAAAAAGCATATGTGATCTTTGATCAGATAATTTTCAAAGAGCTAAATTGCATTGAAGGTTACTGGAGAGAATTGTGAGTAAAAGGGGACATTTTTTCATGGATTCTTTCCACCTAAACTGAGTGTTTTAGACTGCTTTTGAGTCAATTGCATCAAAACTCAGAAGTCTGAGCAGAAGAAGAAGAAGAAGAAGAAGAAGAAGAAGAAGAAGAAGAAGAAGAAGAAGAAGAAGAAGAAGAAGAAGAAGAAGAAGAAGAAGAAGTCTAAGTCATATTCCCAGCAGCTCAGTTCTGAGAACAGCCTTCAAGATGGCTCCTTTAGAATGCATACATTGCAAGGCATCAATAATCCATTTCTGTAGGCACTCTACTTTTTTCTACTGTGACATATCCTAAGTTCATAATTCAAGCTCTCAGAAACACAGGAAACATGGAGCAGGAGTACCAGTGGCCAAAACATGTGAAAGCAGGACGTTAGTGAAGGAAACTTGGCAGTCAAGCAGATCCAGAGTGGAATGGAATCCAGCAATCAAATTAAAATTAAATTGAAATGGGCCTTTGTGTTCTTTTCCATGGTCAAGACCAGCAAAAAGCACCAGGAAGAAGTAAATGAACATTATTTATAAAAGAACCACCTTAGCATCCTGGTAGCTACTTGGAACCCTGGTGAGGAACACGCAGCAACTCTTTGCTTTTCATGTCCCTGTGTACAAAATAAGATCTGTAGGACATAACACAGTTGTCCACCAGGATGCAATGTCATGGATCTTGGGAGTTTTCTTTATAGGCTACTTGTCTTTTGTGTTTGAATCCATCATGAGATGGCTTGCCCACCATCCGTCCTGTGTATATACATTTTCTTTGAAACCAAGCCACCTTACCTTCTTCACTACTTGGTTTTTGCTCTGAGGGCTGTGAGGCTTTCCATGCATTTTGCTGCTCGCTTCCCTTCCATGTGCCTCATGTTTTCCATCTGCAGATATCATCAGCATTCTCTTCGTTTAGTGTTTCTAGTCGTTCTGTTGCCTTCACTCCAGGACGTTTGCTTTGGCCTCTCCACGTACTTGTCTACCACAGTCCACATAAAAACACATCTGTCACTGCCATGATTTTTCTGCCCTCTACCAAATGTACTCCAAGGTCTTGCTTAGCTTTAAGTATTTTTTCTTCCTCCCCTTTTTACTCTGCGTGTGCCACCTTGTCTCCTGAACAGTGTTTTCTTCCATCCATTAGCCACAGGCTTTCTGTGCCTCTGCACTGAAGCATTTGTCTCTTGTTCCTTTTTCTTTGTGGCTGTTCTGGATCACGTCATCACCCTGTCTTCTGTCTTTGACGTCATTCTATCTTCTGAACAGGTCCCATTCCCCTTCTGTCAGAAGAGCTCTTTTTTGTGCTGCCTCCACTACATCTTGTTCTTCCTAAGAACCCTGTTTCACTAGTGACTCCTCTTACAAAGGTCTGAATCTAACAGCGATTTATCTTCTATCATGATTTGCCTTTGAAAGGCCGTGCAACACTCTGAATCCATCTTGCGATATATTTTGTCTGTTCCTTTGGCATGGCTTGGCTTTCCTGATTCCTTTCCTGGCATCTGTGTCTGGGAGGTTGCACCGATACATCAAATCATAAAGTCATAAAATTTGTCAGGTAGAAAGAGTCATAAATATCAGCTTTGCCAGACAGTATTATCAGGAAGGAAAATGACTTGAAGAACACCTTGTAGAGTCCAGCTCCTGAGTGTTTCTCCCCAAGAAACTTTAGACTGACACACTCTCCACTGATTGTCAGTTATTTCTACTTAAGAGTTTTCAGCCTTGTTTTGTACTCAAAAGAAAGCCCAAGGGAAGAGCACACCAGCTGATCCTCCAATACCAAGTGGTCATCTCTGGGAACATTATACATGTAAGACTGTAGAGTCTAAGCAGGATGTACTGAAATGTTAGGAATATATATATTTATGTAGATATGTATAGAACAATGATTATTTACAAAGAGGGAAGGGAGAAATGGGTGCAATTAGCCTTGCCCACCTGGTGAGTACCAAGCCTATAAGAAACCTGTCTGCACAATGAAGGTGGGCAAGTCCTAAGAAATAGTGGTACCAAGGATTGTCCTCTGGCCTTGACATACACTCACACAGTGGACAGACCTGGACACATCTATGCATTCACACACACACAAATATAAACACAAAATGGAGCTAATACAGTACATATAATTTTTTAACTTCTAGAAAACAGTGGGATACTCCCTAATTTAAAGTTTACAACTCAATGACATTCAGGACATCCAAAACATTGGGCTGTTCTTCTATTTTATGGTCTCCGTCCATTTATTTCATCATCATTTAAGGAAACTCTATATCCACGAAGTTATTGCTGCCTCCTCCTTCCTCACCTCTAGGTTCTGGAGACCACTAACCTGATTTAAATCTCAAAGCATTTGCCCTTTCTTGGTATTTTACACAAATGAAGTTTTAAAATATGGGTGTCTATGTTTCTTCAAGGTGTTGTGGAATTTTCTGAGAGTCACACCTAAAAGACAAGGTAAAAATTTTCAGATCCACATCAGCAACCCATACCTCTCAAACATGTTGTGATCTGGATAATGAAGACTTGTTAGTAAGAGGCCTTACCATGCAAGTGTGAGGACCTGCACTCATGCTTGAGTGCACTGTATCCACAGCGCCACATGCAGCAGAGACAGGAGGGCGAATGGGATCATTTGGTGCTGGCCTGCATCCGGTTCAGACAGGTCTGTCTCAGGTGAATCCGGAAGAGTGATGGAGCAGGACACTTAACAGCTTGTTCTGGCCTCTATACACCCTCACTGCACACCTACATACATACACACACTATACACATACATGCACACTATACACCTACACAGTGCACTACACACCGACACACACTACATGCATACACACCTACACACACACACATGCACACATGCACACATATACTATTCATCTACAGACCTACACACATACATACACATGAACACTACACAGCTATATACACACTACATACCTACATATACACACTTATATACATTTCACACCTACACACACATGCATTACACACCTACATACCTATATACATACAACACACATACATACAGGCACTACACACCTACATACCTACACACAAAAAAACACACATACGCATAGGCACTACACACATACATACCTACACATACATCCTACACACATACACACATGCACTACACACCTATATACCTACACACACACACATTATTAAATGTAAATGGTGACTATTATCTCTACTATATATCAGAAGCTGAGATACCTCTCTCATCTACAGAGTCCAGATTCAGTTATTTATCACAGTTGCCCTTAGAATTAAAACAAACACCACTGAGTCTTCTGGGTTCCATTCCAGTAGATCTCTTCCACTGGATCTCTTCGGCAGCAGTGGCAGAAGGCTCAGTCGGTACTGATGAGGGGCGGAAGGACACATTTCCATCCCATCCTCATCTCCTCATGTTGTTGTCTCTGCCATCATTATGCCTTATAGTACTTTCCTGTCAGCTTAAAGTGCTGGAAAAAGCTGATTACTTAGCAGTAACTAAAACAAACACACATGCACATAACAAGGACACCTGCTAAACACAGATGTTAATTTCAGCAATGCTACAGTGTCACCATCTCCTAAACCACGGTTCAGAGTTCATTACTTTACAGATTGGTATTTATGACGCTCTTTAACATATCGAAAGGCCCAGTAACAGGCCATAAGCAAAGCAGATATATCCTTATGGATGATAATAAAAAACAAATAAAAGGTTTAGAATTACTGCTTTTTGACCCCTATCATAAAATTACATGTTTAGTTTACACCATAAGTGCCTTTGTGAGTGGAAGATGGCTATAGACATCTCCTATCCATGAGATTAAGGCTTTTGAGTGTGACATTGAAATAGTTGACATTGCCATCAACAAATGGAGCGTGTGCCATCTGCTTTGCCAGGGCACTGTACTCTAGTGAGGCAGTGTTAAAAAGCCACCTCTTAATAAAAGCTCCTTTTATGTGCTGGTTTTGTCTTTGTTGTGTCCTACTCATGATGAAGAAGTTGGGGCTAGTTACCATATTTTCTTTCTTTTCTTATCCTTATGTCTGTCCTCCATACCTGTATTTACCCTAGCGGACCTTTAAGGATTTTAACTGGTTCACGTCATCTGCTAACCACATCTGGCCATGACTACTAACTTGGTTTTGTCCTGGATGTTTGAAAAAGAAAAGCATCTTAATGAAATAGATGTACTTCGCTACATTTCTTATCTCTCTTGCTAACATCCTCCTCTTCTTTTGGTTATACTCTCTGAGATACTGCAGTCTCTCTCTCTCCAGTTGTCAATAGGGTGACCATGGTAGCTGTATTCACACATGAAACACACAGCTTCTACCTGTCATGGCAGTCCTGCAAGGAAGCTGAGAATATAGTTGTCATTTGGTATCCCAGGGATCGCATATGAAAAGAAAGGGTTGAAAATCCCCAGCTATAATTTTTTTTTTATTACTCACAAAATACTGATGTTAGTCAAGTCATAGCTAGAACTGGTCAACTTCAGGTTAGTTTACCCTAGAAACCCATATTAAATTATCAACTAAGAGTGTTTATTTCTCAAGAGGACGAGTTGGGAAGGGTTTTCCTTCAAAACAGAATTGTTGAGCATTTGAGGATTAATATGTCAAAGCATATCCTGCTGTTTGCACTTCTGTCCCAGTCCTGAATTGGGAGGACACCATCAATTAATCAAGCCTCAAGTATTTATTCAGCACACACTTTGCACCACAGGGAGTAGGAGCCAAGAACGCCCCAGTTTTCAGATGATATAAAGGGCAAAAATATATCTGTGTTCAAATGAGCCTATTTGTTTCTAACAGATGGCTAAGCCAGCAATTCTGTTCATCTATGTATCATTGACTTCCTTCCCAGACCATGGCCTGCAACCACAGCCTCCTCAGGGAAATATCCTCATTTGGAAATGATGAGAGGATACCCCATCCTGCTTTGTTCTTTTCAAGGTCACTTATCTAGCTTGTAGTTAAAAACACCTGTGGACAAGAGTTTTTTTGTTGTTTTTTTTTTTCCAAACCATTTTGTGAATTAGTGCATGCTATTTTGAGACATGCCTATTAATATCATATACCAAAGCTGGCCTGTGACCAAAATCTATGTTTAGGTAGCCTATGATGGGAAGATATGTGGTGCTCTGAGGATTAAAGAAACCCATGCATTGTGTTTAGTGTCGTTTGCACTAGGAAACTATCAAGCTAGCTTATATGGGTTCTGTAATAGAAGGGATAGTTTTATCTGCTTACAAATTTATTTGCTTAAAAGAAGTATTTATTTGAAATGCTACTGAATCATATTAAGTTGCCCTTTATATGGCCTGATGTTGAGACTTCTAATTTCACTTTTGGAAACTTTCAAGACATCAAGTTGTTTCAGTCTATGTTCAGTTGCCATAAGGGAGTAGATTACCTGATGATACTTCATCTTGCATAAGTCAACTAGTTAGCCAAGCCAGTAAACATCCTTCTCATGTACCAGGTATTTCATAGATATTGACCCAGGCAGAAATCTTCTCCCAGCAACTGAAGCATAGGATATAATTTGCCTGTGATCACACAGCTAGTGGGCATCCCAACTACACTTTAGACTCTGAGAACGGCCATACCTCCCTGACTACCTCTAACCCCTGTTAGTTTCCTCCTTGTTTACCTTACGTGACAGCAAGAGAGAAGGGACCGCATGTCATCTCTATATCCTCAGACTCTTTTCTCTGTAGACTCCAAGTCCTTCCACTAGGGAGCCAACTGACACAGAAGAATGAAAGTGCTTCATTAATCTCGCCGACTGGAGGACATCTCTTCCTGGTCAGCACCACCTGTAGCTCCTGAAGGTGTGCTTCCTCCTCCTGTGGTCTCCTAAGAAGACTGAATCAATTAGATGCATAGTTATATGCAGGTGCCAAGTAGCCCCAAACTCTTCATGCTTAGTCCTCAAGTTGTCCATCTAGCAGTTTCTTCCAGGCTGGTTCTAACTCTTGGATCTCTTTTAATCTTCTTGGATCTTACCCACAACCCACAAATCACCAGCCATGCCACATATCTGAGTGGGCAGCAGTAGATTTATGACTACTAAGCACCTGTGTTTTTCAAAGGTTTACCGCAATCAAAGCCATCCCGTGGCTTAGTTCTTAGTCTTCGGCGAATTCTCGTAAAAGAAACAGGGCAGAGGAGTGCCTGTCCAGTGGAGCAAGGAACAAAGAGCAGGGATGGAATGCAATGGAATACAGGATGCTAAGAGCTGGGGCACTGCCTTAGGATCAGCTTCTAGCAGGAACACCTTTCTGCCTTCTAATTGTCAAACACTTCACAGAATTCAGTCCAAGTTACCCCAGATCTGATTTCCTTCAGTGACTCCAATCCTTCAAAAGCTGAGCTCTGCTATACCACTGTGTGCTGACACCATGCAGAATGTCCAACTCACTGATGGAATTTTATATCTTTCTAATTGGTTGGTTGTTCAGGCATCCTATTGGGTGTCACTGATGCCTTTCAAGTATTACTTAAAACTAGATTTGAGGAGGCAATCTTACAATCTGAAATGAGAACATATCATTTCTTTAATTTAAACTGGCTAGCTAAACAATAAAATAAGCCTACAATATAATTCTGCATATGAAATACCCAACTGTGCATCACCAAACTTTACACCTCTCTTCAGATGCTAAGAAGATAATGTAATAAGAGGATTGGGATTCTTGAGGGTTCCACCCAAGCAATCAGAGTGCCCACATCCTCTTTCTAAAGACAACTACGGTTAGCCTAGTGACACTCCCAACACTTGATGTATATTTCCAAAAGACAGAAAAGTTGCTTTCCTCAGGAAGGTGTATTGTCAGGTGCACATTGGCTTTTGGAATGCATGACTTATCACAGGCTCTGAGGTTGGAAGCAGAAACTTTAACATGCTTTGATTCTACCAACATATTCCAGCCATTTTTGCCATTAGCTAAATGGCATGATGGATGAAAGGACTGTCTGCTAAAATGTCACAAAAGGTGAAGGTGAAGGGCAGCTGGAAAGCAGAATGGGATGCTCATACATGGCTCTCTGAATACTTCAGCCCTGCTGTGGCTCAAAGCAGAGAGTCTCACCTTGGCCTTGACTGGTTTGATTAATGCTAATGACAGCTCTACTGTCAGTGGTTTACTACAACTCCACTGTGCTTAGGCCACGCACTATTCACCAGCCTGTTACACAAATGATCCTAACCCTTACAAGAGCCCACCTGTATAACTGTCTTCCTCTCTGCTTATTCAGTTAATCAACCTCCATCTAACAGAATAACAGATCTGAATCATACCACTGGTGAGCCTCTGCAGCAAATGGCTATGCTGCTGTGGTGTGTTATCAGTCACTCCTTCAAAAAATACTTCGAGTAACTTAATTTCTCCTATAGTAAAAGTAGGGCTGAATAGGAACACTCCTGGGTGACATATTGCTGCTTGAAAACCTATTAGCACTTTGTAATCTCCAATGCTTGCTCACTCAAATTAATTCCTGATAAGAATAAGATGCATGCATGTGCATGTGTCACATGTGCACACACACACACACACACACACACACACACACACACACACACGGGTGGGTGGATGGGTGGTGGCAGCTTGTGACTTACCCAGGTCATATACTGCACTAACTGAAAAAAAATAGAAATTTTCTCTCTCTAATCTGAGTGCCCTATTGATGCTACTATGTCCAATGCCAAAGCCAGAGCTCTCTACATCCTTAGCAGCCTGTGGATATTTTCTAGAAGACACAATAAGAATGCATGGGTGGATGCACATATGAAGGAACTGACACAAAAGTAGGTGACACCCACTAGAAGAAGTTAGTCTGTTATACAGACACTGATTCTGTCACTTCGAGAATTACTATAAAATGCTTTAGGATAGTCTATGTTAAACATGATATCGTCTTTGTTCTTTGGCTGGAAAATAACAGGAGTGAGTTTCTGTGAGCCTCTGAGCATATGGTGGTGTTGATATGCTCTTGTTGGACTATGCTGCTCTGGTGTGTTATCAGTCCCTCCTCAAAACAAAAACAAAAACAAAAACAAACAAACAAACAAAACCTCCTGTAGTAAAAGTAGAGCTGAACAGCAACACTCCTCAGTTGAAAAACTCTTAGCACTTTGTAACTTCCAATGCTTGCTGAGTGCTTCACAGCAATGGCAGTAGGTACTACAGTCACACTCCCACGTCCACCATAGGGTTGTACTGATGAGTTTTAAGGCTTTGCTCATTATCAAGGAGAAGGCTATTTTAAAAAAACAAAACAAAACATTTCTGTCTTCACTTTGTAGGCTGGGGCACACTTGCACACCGTGGCCTATGTATAGAGGTCACAGAGCAACCGTGAAGGAGTTGGCTCCACCTCTCTGCCACATGAATTCTGGATATTGGTGGCCAGTGCCTTTACCTCTGAGCCATCTTGCCAGGCCCTTTACCGAGGAGAAGCCCAAAACTCTTTTATCTCTGGAGTGTATTGGCCCCATGCACAGTTCTTCATTTACATTAAGCAGGCCCTCTCTTCAAATTTTCGTTTACTCAAGTAAGATATGGTAAAAGTCTGGAAGGTAGAAAGAGGACTGTGAAGTCACAGCATGGTGCCACACACCTTCAGTGCCAGCACTGGGGAGGCAGAGGCAGGTAAAGGGGCAAGCTGGCATACACAGTGCTTCCAAGCCAGGCAGGAGCCTTAGAGAAATCCTGTTCAAAAAGCAACCATTCTTCCCCACCCCCGCCACCCCCCCACCCTCCCCACCCTCCCCACCCCCCCACCCCCCCCACTCCCCCACCCCCGCCACCCCGACCCGTCGTTCTGCTATCACTTTTACAACTGACTAGCTCATGACTTACATTTTAGATTTGTTCACTAATCCTCTGATTTACCTAAGGACACCCCGAGCCCTGTGACGTGAGCTAACATCATAAGCTTTGGGGAAAAAAAAGAAAAAGGTGCTTTACAGTGGCGCTCAGTGGCTTTAATGACCTTATATATTCTTCCTGCAGTAATCTTATGTTTTCTAGGTACTGAACCAAATTTGCAAAGAAATGCTTTTACTTACTTGTGACTATCAGATAAAGCAGAAGTTTCAGATAGTTCAGCCTCTATGTGGAAAAGTCTGTAAACACCATGTGGAGAGGACACAGGTGATTAAAATATCTTCCACATTTTCAAAATGTCAGCTGTTCCCGAGGGAGGGCTCTTAAATAAACACCATCCATATTCTTAACAGATGTTATCAATGCATCTCACTATAATTGCAGCTTTCCAATATCTGCGCTGTTAATAACAGTCCAGAGCGGATTTGAAGCGCTTTGATTTTAATCAATGGTCACTTAACAGCTAGCTGTGCTGAGTGATGCATGCTTGTCATTGAGCCCTTTCCCTCCACCAGATGGTATCTTTGGACTGTTTTGACACTTCATTGTGGCTGTGGCTGATGACTCATTGTAGGAAAATCCCTGTGTACTCAATGTGTGAAAATAAGACTGTTTGGTGTTCTTTGCAGTGGCTAATTTTCAAACAAAAAATTCAACAGATGTGACAATTTCAGCAAGATGTTGTCAAAATAAGAGCAATCCACCAGCAAATCAAATCAGGCTCATGTTCAGCTGTGGGTCTGTCGCTGGTGTCAGGAGACTTTGTACGAGTGTCAGCCCTGATGACTTGATCGTTGCAGTTGGCACAATGTCAATTTCTCTCATCCTCCCTAATGGCTCTGCTTGCAGTCACGGTGCAACACTTCCAGAATTTTCTTCCTCACTTCCCCAGCAGCAAATGGACCATGTTTGGAACAAACCATTGTTTGTTTGGAAATAAAATGATATCATCTACCAGGGAGAAATTTTAGAGGTCACAGAAAATGATGATCCATTATGGGGTGGGCTCAGTGCTTCAAAGAATTCCAGGCTTCAGACACTTATCCTTACGTAGTGGAAAAGTAATTCCCCCAAACAAGTCAGAGTCACTGCAAGCTCGGCCCATGGTAGTAGGAGTAGTTCTAAGAAAATGAGGTCAGCACAGTGTCATCATGCATTATTTTGAGTGTCAAAAAAGGCCATAAAAGTGGCCCATTACCATCAGTGGCAACTGGATGGACAATAAGGGTAAAATATGGCCTTCTCATTACAGAGAGCTGACACTGCAGAAATATTCAGCATCACTCGGTGGCCCAGCACAAAAGTCTTATGATGTATCATCTCTTTCAAGGGCTAATCAGAAACAGATAAAAAAAAAGGAAGGGAGAAGGGTCATACACAGTAAATTCTATTTCAAAAGAATAATGAGAGGGAGGAATGAGATTGTTTTGCAAAGACACTAGTGATGTGGATGGTAAAATGTCCTCTCAGAATAGCACATTTCATTTCCGATCAGCCTTCCAGGAATACCCATGGGGCAAAAAGTGACTGAAAACAATACAATGAAAACTCTACTTTGTGTCCTGTGTCTGAAGTGACTGGTGGTGCACTCGCGCCACGTTACTTACCTATTAGGAAGAGAAAATAGCCTACTGTTTTCCATTTCCATTTAGGCTCTGGCAATTCGCACTCTGTTTTATAGGCTTCTGCATGGGAATAAAATATATTACAGTATTACATACATTCTGGAAAATACCTATCTTACATTACACTCAGAGCCCTTGTCAAAAGAAAAGAAGGTATAATAATCTTTCATGAAGACTGATGGAGAGGGAGAGAAATCGTTTATGTAGACAGTTCATTTTCATGGGTATGTTTAATAACTATCTCATTACTTGGAGGACTGTGGGGGTAATACATATAAAACAATTAAGGTAATGATGAGTATTACATGGGTGTTAAGCTTTTTGTTTTGTTTTGTTTTGTTTGAGAGACTTTTGGTGAACTAAAACGTGCACAATGCTTTGCCTTTCTCTGGCCTCTTTCACAGACCCTTTTATTTGGGCTGGATCTGAAGCTGGCTTTGCTCTGTGGGGTAGGGTACTGGGGCCATATGAGCGGAAACATCAGAAGGACTTGTATCTCCCTCTTCTCCCCTCTTGGAGTATCATCTGAAGGTAAAGTGAACCTGCTGGCTGCTGACAGACGGATATATGTGCAAGGCTTCTCAGACCATCACACTAACAGGTGAAAGAAACCACACGGGTGACCTTTGTAGAAAACCTGTCCTGCTGAGCTCAACAAAGATGACTGACTCTCAGAGTAATGAACAAATGAAGGGTTAGTGGTTAAGCCACTGTATTTTCTGACACTTTGTTATTTAAGAAAACAGATGATACTTAAAAATAATGAAAAATCAGTTCAGGGACAGCCAGTGCTCCCTCTCTGGATCCCAGAACCCCATCTGCTGTGACTTCAGGCCACTGGTAAAAGGAAAAGCCACCATGTCTCACTGATATGAGTCTCTCCTCCTGTCTTCTTGGGAAGCGATCAACCTCCATCTTGTCCACTTTTTAAAGATAGCATGAGCCAAGGCTGGTCTTCAGCTCACTAAGTAGCCCAGGGTCAACTAGGACTTAAATTTCTCCTCCCTCTTTTTCACAGTCTTTGGCATTGCAAGCATATGCCACCTGCAGTATGCTTCCTTCTAAAAACTGACTTTTAGCATACCTCCATATCTGATATTTTGGACTGGGATTATAAGGCAGAAGTAAGAATGAGAGATAAAAAGTTGGAGGTTCTCCCAATATGGAAAGGAATGACCATGAATACATACACAGGGTGGTCTGGCCACTTGTCACTTCCTCTCATTTCTATAAACATTGATTAGCTTCAGAGTGGTTGTCACTTTGCTGGGTTATAATGAAAGAAGACGAGTCCAAGTGCTACACCATCTATCAGAAGTTTATAATTCACTTGTGAAAATGGGCAATGCAAATGGTTAGAACCATTTATGTATGATCAAAGCATGTCCAAAGTGAATAAGTTATGTTTTCAACTTTGAATACTGATATGCACAGGATGAGTATGTTTTTATTTACCAAGTTCATACACAAAGGAGAAACAAAATATTTCTGATTCTTGATGTGACAAGGATCACTGCTTCCTCTCACCCAGATTATTGACCTGTTAACCATCTTTCTGAGCAGGGAGAAGTGGTGTTCCTGTAATCTCAGTACTCAGGAAAGTTGAAGCAAACTTTGAGAAAAGTCTTCAATGCACTAAGTCTTACAACAAACAAAAACCAAGTAGAATAAGAGATTTTCCTCTTGTCTGCCCAGCAGTATGCCCATTGTTGTGCAGGTTCAGAAGGATTCTGGGTAATTATAGCCAAGTGGAAATGAGGCAAACCAAGTAAAATTAAATAACCTGTTAAATAATTTCTTAGAGAAATAATGAATGGATTGACTTTTATTCTGAAATTTCTTACTCTGTTTATCAATTGTCAGCTTCTATAACATAGATGTGAGATCTTAACCGCCCCCGTCCCCCCCCCCACCCCCCTGTGCACACAGCAAGTGTTCAACAGTTACTGACAAACTGGCTTCATAGAGCTTCTGTAGAAATCGTCTAACAAATAATCTCTTAGGTATTTGTGGTGCTTTGAATTAGAAGTATCCATGCTTGGATACTTGGTCCCCCCTTTATTGCTGCTACTTACAGAAGTCTAGGAGATGTGATGTTGCTGGAGAGAGTACATTCTTGGGCTTAGGCTTGGAACTTTCAAGGCCACACATCATTCTTAGCTCACTGTCCCTGTTTCCTGTTTGCAGTTCAGTACATATGCCCAAATGAATGCTTCCTTCTGTAAGTTGCTTTGTTCACAGTATGTTAGAGCAATAGAAAAGGAACCAAGCCAGAACTAAGGTCTTTCTATAAATGGTTACGAACATAGAAATTAATATAAGCATTAACACTTTTTCCTTAAGATTGTACTTTTAGCTTAAGTTCCTTTGAACTCAGGCCTTTCCAAAGAACTTAAAGTTCAGACTTACTCTGTCACACTAAAGTGCCTATCATAGCAGGAAAGTGTCCTATTGATTAGAGACACAGAGTAAGACTTCTAACAATGTAGGATATCCATGCAATAAGAAGCCATGAGAGAACGACAGCTTACGTCTTAGTACCCAAAGCTTTGGTTTTTTAAGTAAATTATTAAATGTAAAATATTAAGTCTGAACACTTAAGCTTTAACTCTTAGCCAAAGGCAGTTCAATAACCCCATTATTTTGTGCGCCAAGACATTGGCTAACACAATTAGCTTGACAACCAGTTCATAATGGTCACAGATCAATTTGCTGTGTTACACATAGTAGCTTTTTCTTTAATGGAATGCATTCTGTTAATGTAAGACAATCTTCAAGCAGCTCTGTCTTCTCTGTGATATAAACAACTCTCTCGGGAAGCACTTGATGAGTTACACAGCGCCCCAAATCAAAGACTTAGAAGAAGCTGTGTTTAGTCCATTTAAAATAGCCACACACTTTCATAACCTTTTTAAACAAAATTTCAAAGTATAGGTCTTTATATGTTCCCTCAGATTGACTGCAAAATATCCATAAGTGATCTAATCATACCCTATTCTAATGGAGATATCTGTAGATCTCTTATTCCATATTAATAGGATGCATGTGCATGTATACCTAATGATCTTAATAAAATATATGCACATGTAGATATGAAACTCTTTAGTTAGCTTTTACTCACTGTTGTGACAGTAGGCAAGTCTGTTGGGTGGGCTGTCATCACTGCAGTACTGGGGTTTGGATAGAAACCCTGCAATGGTTTAGCACTGATTAGGTTGGTCCCCTCAGTGCGGGCTGTCTTCCTGGTGATAGGTCATCTATGCACATCCTAGGAGACTCTGGTCATCCTTCAATGAGGTCCTTACCTTCCTTGTGCTTAGAAAAGGAAACCTAGGTACCACATAACGACTAGGATAAAATACCCTCCAGGGACACCTGAGCAGAATGTCAAAACACATCTGGTTCTATGACACCAAAGAACTGTGGATGTGACCAGTTGTGTGGCTGACATCACCATTACACCCCCTCACTCTTTTCTTACTGTGCCCTCTTTATTCTTACTTGCATTTTGTGCTTGCAATTGGATCCATGCCTCTCACATGCTAGGCAAGCACTCCACCTCCTGAGCTGTATTTCCAACTCTCTGCTTATTTTCTGTCTTGAAACAGAGTCTCCTAAGATGCCTAGGTTAGCCTTGAGCTCACTTTGTAGCTCAAATAGGATTTCAACCTGCAACCCCACCTCAGTCTCCAACTTTCTTACCCAGCCTCCCTGTTACTCGCAATTCTATTTTATAGCTAAAGGCCCTTTAACTGGCACCATTAACAAACTAAGACTTTGAAGCTACTAGCAATTAACAAAGGACATTCACAAACTCGATTATACCTATTATATACCTGAGGTAAAAAAAAAAAAGTGGTGGTATGTATGATCCCCCTGTGTGCTGAGCTGAGCTATATCTTAGAGTACACTTGGGAATAAAAAGTATATAAATCTTGAGGATTACTTATATTCCTTACTTTCCGTTAATTATTGAACTGAGTGAGTATTGAAACTAAGCTTCTAGGTATATAAATGATCCACATACCAGGACTATATAGAGTGTCCCCCCATCTTGGGACTGTATGTAGTGATCCCAATATCAGGACTGTATATAGTAACCCCCATTTCAGGGCTGTATGCAGTGACCCCCTATTTCAGGGCTGTATACAGTGACCCTGATATCAGGGCTGTATACAGTGACCCCCATTTCAGGCTGTATTCAGTGACCCTGATATTACGGCTGTATACAGTGACCCCCATTTCAGGGCTGTATTCAGTGACCCTGATATTAAGGCTGTATATAGTGATCCCCAGTTCAGGGCTGTACACATCTGGTTGACTTTGTATGAAGACAGATTAAAGATCAGATCAGCTTGAATGAACGACCTGAATAATAAACATTTTAAAATGATGTTCTTTGAGATATGATAATATTGCTTTATATTCATAAGTTTAGACTCACCAAGATAGGAAAGATGTTTTCTTCAAGGTGGCCAAATACAAATAGCCAAAATATTATGAATGTAACATTTATATAATTCCTGATTGTTCCATGGTTCTTCTTGCTGTAAGTAGTTTATTGTATATGTGTATGATTATATAGCTATTATGCAAAAATAAAAAATAATATAAATAAGTAAGTTTAAAGGGAGAAAACAAAAAAGTGATCAATAATCAAGAGTTCGATAACACTAAGAAGCTCTCCCATTTTCCTGGAATGGCTGACATCCTCTATAATATAATACAGTTATGCTTATGACTAGGTTGTATGTTCCCCAGGTTTGCACCTCTGTCATCAGTTCCCTTTTCACGCCTGCGATTGTTACTACTGCAGCAGGTTAAAGAGTAAGGAGCTGCCAATGGTGTGATGTTATGTTGGATCAATGAGCCTCTGGTTACTCGTGTTCCCCATCACACTAGTTAGCTGCTAATCATAGACGCTACTTAACAGTAGGGTCTCCTTGCTGTGCGCCCTAGCTACGTGACCTTCTCATGAACCCCTGTTAACATCGATTCCTCAGAGAAACAAGTCTAGTTTTTGTAAGGCTCCAGATTTTAGCCTCAAAGGGAAGGTGTTTGTGAGCTTAAGTCTTCAGAGCAGAATAAAAGTCATTATTATACCTAGTGTGTCTTTAGCAGGACACAGTACAATACAGCAAATGTCCTTCCCATGCAGTCTGGAATTTGATAGTGACTTCGGTTATCCAAAGTAAGAGTCAAGTAATTAAAATAGAGCAATGCTACTCATAAGTGAATTCGATTTCTGCTCAGACGTCTTCTTTAAAAGTCATTTTCAATCACAGTATGAATTATCATTCACCAAGGATGAGTGTCTGAGAATGTACAGCTTCCACACATCAACCCTTTCTGCCTGATTTAGTTCAAAACAAATTATTTCACTTCCTTAAACATCAAGACCCTGAGTCTTACTTTGTATGGCTGGGGCATGGCTAAACATGTTCGCAGAAAATTTCTAGGAGACTCATTGTTCAATTAGTAATTTATTTGCAAAAAACCTGAAGATCCATTACATTCTCCCTAGAATACCTTATACAGCACACTTAAAAGAAACTAAAATATGAGAAATAAATTTGCAAGTTTCTTTACCAATATCAAACATTTTATTTTCCCTGGAAACACACAACTGAAACCAAAGCAATAAATTACTAACATAGTTTAGAAAGGCAACTTGTTAGCAATCTGGGAGTTACTAGTTTTAAAAATGCACGTTCTATGGCATACATACTGTTGAATATCATTGAAATAATTTATATATTGCCATTGAATTTTATACTTCGAAGAAAAAGAAAATTTCCCACAGTCATCAAAAATCCCACAGAGTGTATGGTATTGACTCAAGCTCAATGGGGCCCTATAGAACTGTCTTCTCCCTGTAGCATAGCACAAATTAACATAGATGATGAATTCAACACAGAAAACCAGAAATCGTGTGGCTTTTGTCTTCCTTGGCAAGCTTGGACCTTGATGACCAGCTTGCAGAAGACACAAGTTGCAAGCAAGAAAACCAGTGTGTGAAGGAACAGCTCAGCTATGAGTCGGATGATGCCTCCTACCTCCTAGAATGCTCTCCAGCTCCAGTGACTGTGCCCCACTGTTGTCAGTCTTTAACTGTGATATCTAACCTGACTTCATAAATGGAACCTCATGCTAGACACAAAAAATGCACAGCATCAAGTCAGCAGCAGTGCAGGAGCTGGGAAGCTTAGCCCAGTTGCTCAGGTGAGATACGGAGGATTGGTCCATCCTCGGGCACGAAAGGCTGACAAAATTAGATAACGTTTGGAATCCAGCCTGGACAGAAGTGTTGCCTTGGCCCACAGATGAGGCCACAATGGCCCGTCCAATCACACAGATTAGGCAAATGAAGTCTGGCTGCAAAATGTTAAGCTTTCCCCAAGCTCACTTCACTCAGGATTGGCAAGATTTATTAGCCAGCAGCTATCAAATGTGATTGAGCAGCTTGCTAGGGCTGGGCTACTAGACGAAGGGCAGAAGCGGATAAAGGTCTTCATTGACTCTGTTGAACAATGCAACAATAAGGCATGAGAATTGGAAGGTTTTATATAGATTGAGTTTTCATTTGTGATTATTTTGTTTCTCCAGGGAAACCATGAAAAGCCTTAGGATTTATATAAATGCAAATAGTACTCATTAGGTAGAAAACAGGGGGCGGAATGGACACAATTTCCTGTAGAGATGTCCTGCAACCTAACATTGGACTTTCCAGTTTCTCAAGCGTGGTACAGAATTCCCATTGCTTCATCCTGGAGTGCAGGTGATGCCTCTGGGTAGAGTACTTGCCACACAGGCTTGAGGCCTTGACCCTGGATGCCCAGTACCTGTATGAAGCTGGAAGTGGTAGCACACATGTGTCATGAGAGTGATGACACAGGGAGGTTAGAGGCAGAAACAGGATAATGCCTGGAAGTTTCTGGGCCATCAAACCAGGTGTACACAGTAAGTAACAGCAAAATGACCCCAACCCAAACAAAGAAGAAGGTGACGACTGATGCCCAATGTTGCCTTCTTACTCTACATGCATACTGTGGGCCACAGTTGTCCTCAGACATAACATAATTGCATATCCTACATAATACATGCATGCATGCATACATACATACATGCGTACATACATACATGCATACAAACATCATTCACAATATACAAACATTTCCTATCCTACAGCATCTTGTTACTGTTCCTTCCAAATAAAAAAATGATATCAGAAAACTTGGAAAAATTCAAAACCCTGACAGGAGCCCCTTTGCCCTGATAAGAAGACGTTCCTAGCTGGAATCCATCTCTAACTAGCTGCCTATTCTGCTCTTCCACAGGAGCATTGTTCCTTTTGGTTTCAGATTCCTGTGGACTCTGGAACATGGCACCCCTCACCCTTTCATGGTCAAATCTCAGATACGTGAAGCTCATCCTTGCCAAAATTCTACTGTCTTACTGGCAATAGTGCATCAGGTCTGCAATTGACACTGCAATTCTGCCAACGTGACTTTCCACGTGGCTCTGATTTTCCATTTATAAAAAAAGAGAGAAAGGCATTTTGATTGCACTTACGGTGAAATAGCAGTCATTGCAGAATGAAATGCTCAAAATAATATCATGGATAGGAAGCTATAGAAAACTGATAAGATCTCTGAAGATCCTGTGAAAGTGTCCTTCACTACTACCTACCTTATTTTGGTTATCTAGAATTTATCTCTCTGAAATGCGGGCATCAGAAGTCAACTTCAGAGAGACAAAATGGAATCTCCTGGCAAGTCATACGAGTGTCCCACATGTGCCTTTAGTGAGGAAAAGGCTCTCACAGGGACACATGATCTGACAAACAATGAAGTGTGCTTTCAGAGCACTCCACCATGTCCCTCCTCTGTGCAGGAGGCTGGAGCGGGAGCAAGTGTCTTTTCCTGACAGCATCCCTGAGTCGTGTCATAAGCATTGATTACATGGGCTACTGGCTGTAAGACAACCTGACTCCAGGGTAGCTTGCTCCTTGTTACTGCAATAGTGTCTTCTATTGTCAAGGCAAAGTCAGGGTAAGGCCAGGTTCTCAAAGAGATGCCAAACTTCCCCGAGCGTGCCCTGGCCCTTCTCCAGCACACAAAGGCTCTCTTAGTTCTCTCTGTGTAGAGAAGTTGTTCAGCAGTAGAATGTCTTGGGGGAAACATGATTCCTAGGAGCCATTTGCTCTAAAGTCTCTGCCTGATTAAAACATCAAACCCACTTATGAGCTAATTCCAAAAGTCTGGGATACAGACAGCAGATCAAAAGGATGTAGCTGTTCACCAGAAATACAGAATTAAGGGCTTTCAAGGCTTACTCTTCTAATGCTTTGTCCCACATAACTATGTTATATACATTTCTATATTAATTTATTATATGTTATTATAATTAAAACTCAAACTGTAAATTACATCCATGTGACAATGCATACTAGTTAAGTTTTAAACATAGTATAAAGTATGTCCATGTGGACAGCAGTTTTAATGTCAACATGGAATTTACACTATTTTATGAGAAGTGGCTTGTAGCAATTAATATATGCTTATGTTCATTTCTTAAATATAGGCAACATATCTTTTACCATATATATAATATATATATATATATATATATATATATATATATGATGGATACATGTGTGTATTTTTTCCTTCAGAAAAGATGCATATAAACTTTCCTTTTAGTCCATTTATCATATTCTGAATAACAGCTAATTATCTTGAGACTTTCACTATATTCTAAGAAACTCTATATTTTTCTCCTTTAAGTCTATACAAAGATCCTGTGATGATCTTTTGCCTTTATCATCATTTTGTAGATGGAAATAAAACAAGCTTAAGGATGTCCTTCTAAGATTATAAAGCAAGTGTTTGCAGAGTCAGGTAAGCCTTTCTTTCCAACTTGAAAGCCAGTGGGTTTTCTTTTCCTGCAGAAGGTTCTCAGAGCTTGGTCCCCAGACCAGCACCATCACACTCAGTTCTTTGTTATTTCAACTCCCTACCTTAGACTTGCTGAATCAGAACCTGGGATGGGAGCCTCGCAGTGTGATTTTAAAAATGTAAGAACCACTGATGTAGAAGAGCCTACCTTACCTGGGTGCAGTGGCACACGCCTGTAATCCCAGTACTCAAGGAGGTAGGCAGGTGGATTGCTGTGACTTTGAGGCCAGCCTGGTCTACAAAGTGAGTCTAGGACAGCTAAGGCTGCACAAAGAAACACGGTCTGGAAAAATAAAAAATAAAACAAAAAAGAACCCACGCTAAATTTTAAAAGATGATTAATATTATAACATGTTTTACATCTATTTTTTTAAACATCAAGTTAGAGTCTTGCCAAGGAACTATTAGGCAAGTGTTTTATCATTTACAATTTTTGCAGAATTTTATTTTGGATACTCCTTTCTTTTTTTTTTTTTTTTTGTGAAAGCAATTGATAATAATCATTTATTAAGAACAAACACTGAGAGTTTCTATTAAAATGAACTCTATAGAGCCACACGGTGTGATGCTGTGAGGGGTTCCATACTGCTCTCAGATTATTTCCAAATGAGAGTAGATTTATGCTAGATATGAACAGATGGATATGAAGATACTATTGAACAAATCTGTTTTGGACACTATGAGTAACAACAAAAACAACAAAAATGATCTTAGCAGAAGATCCAGGAGGTAAGGTGTTCCCACACATGTGAGGGCTGGATAACAGATCCCCATACTTGATTCTATTGGCTCCTGCAGTTTTGTCCTGTGATCCTGGGTCATTTATTTGGCCTTTCTCCTCCCTCTGTGTGTAGTGACTGATGCGAGTAACTTGCACACTCAGGATGTCATTTACATATTTCTCAAGTCCAAGGCATTTTGGTGCTAAATGTATTAGAATTTTAAGAACTTAGGTGTGATCAGGTGTAATTTAATATAGATATGGCCAGAGTTAGTGTCCCTGGGTAGCCAAAATTCAATTTTTTTAATTAGTATTTGAAGGGGAAGGTCTCCTCCAGCCACTGTAATCGGATTTTCACTGTATTTTTATTCCTTTCCAGATCCAACTGTCTTAAAATTTAATTACTGTTAGCAAGACCTTTATGGGAAGAATAGAAATATTCTCCTAATAGTGTTAGCATATTAAATGTAATTTTCGGTGGCCCTCCTAGGAGTCCCACACTCCGCAACAGAGGCAACTTGGCTGCCCTTTTTCCCTGCCCTGACAGTTCACATGCATTCAACTCAGAAGTATATTCTTTCTCTGACTCCTCAGATGCTGTTAGACTCCGTTGTCCTGGCAGCTTAGAGTGTTCATCCGCTTGTGATAAGACCCATCAAATGTGATCTGCATTTTAATGCCGTTCTTATGAATGTTATTAAACATGCTAATTACAGCCCTTCTAGTTCCAAATGTAGACTTTTGATGGTTTGTTGAGCTTGTTGTATAATTTTAACCATGCTGATCATTCATAATTGAAAACAGGAGGGTTTGGGAAAAACAAAACAGAGATGACTACATAAATAAATAAAAGAAAATACACGTATCTGTATAAAAATGAAGGTCAAGTGACTCAAATTAATACAGCTGCCTGAAAATGTAATCACAACCACATTTTAAAAGAAATATGAGGAGAAATGTGAGAGGTGGCTTTTCATTGCTCGGGTCCTCCACTGGGGACAGCATAGGAAGCTGTGAGTGGATGCTCACTGAAGTTCCTCCCTGGAGCACCAGCTCAGTTCTGGAGTGAGCAGCTGATCTTCCATGCAAGTGCTCTCCGGAACCTTTGGCACTTATGCCAAGAGACGGATGAGCACCTGCATCCTTTGCTTGCCCCAAGAGATTGTTTGTCAGCCTGTGGGCTCCTAATTACTAGGAATTAGCATAACCATATTTTCAGTTTGGTTTTAATGCCCCCAATCAGAAACAGCACAAGAATCTAAACAAGATGTTTTCCAAGTTTTAATGGTCTCTAATAGTATCCCCCCACCTTGTAGCAAATTCAGTTAAAATAAATAAGAGCCCCTAGCCTACAGCTGGTGAGACATGAATTTGTACTTTTAAAAACAGACATCCAGAGTTCATTTGAGCAGAGGTAGGTGGCCAATTGTACTTTGAATTCTAATTATTTTCATGTTTCGACTTTTAGCTGCTTCCTAAAAATGAAGCCACCCTGAACACTGGATGTCTGCTATGTAGACAGTTTTCTTACCAATGATTTTACTTATGTGTTTATGTATATATATTGTGTGTGCATATATACATACATACATATATAGTATTACATGTGTGTGTGCATGTGATTTACACATAAATGTGGGCACATGTAGAGACCAAATGTTGATGTTGAGATATCTTCCTCTATTGCTTGAAATATTGTTTTTAGGCAGGATGTCCACCCTGAATTTAGAGTTCACTGTCTTCTAGACAGGATGGCCAGTGAACCGTGGGGTCTGCCTGTGTCTGCCTCCAAGTGGGGAGACTATGGAAGCCTAAAAAAGCACCCAGATTTTACATGGGTAAAAGGCATCCAAACTCAATTACCCAACCTTTATAGCATCTTACTCCTAGAGTCATCTCTGCAGCCCTCTAATTGTTTTAGAAATCATAGTAAATAATCCAAAGACTCCAAGTTCATTGTTATAATTGGCTTCCTGATAGATAGAGACTGAGATGATCAATGCGGTGGTTTCATTGCGTGGTCATTGTGAAGTTAATGAATCTTCAAGCCTCATTGAACTTTAGCTTTCATGTTTGCATCTGTGAAAACTTCGTGTTGTCGTTCCACACAAACTGAGTTTTAACGTTTGATAAGATGGTACATATGTGCACATATGTAAATGTCTTTGTGTATATATGTTAATGTACATAGGCCAGCGGCTCAGTGATAATACTCTGCTAATTATCTGTTTGTTTACTTGCCTATTTGAAACAGGGCTTCATTGTGTAGGTAGCATTGGCTAGCCTAGAGCTTACTATGTAGACCCAGCTAGCCTTGAATTCAGAGATCAGACTGCCCCTGCTGAGTTTAAGTGATTTAGCATAGAAAGGATATCCCAAATCATGGGGTAAAGTTTGGGCCCATGTGATCACCAGAATCCTTGAAGTAGAAGAGGAGATTTCAGTTGTTATTGACCTAGAAGATAGACAAAGATGTCAAGAACCAAGGAACATAGACAGAATGCAGCAGTTACAAAGCAACACACTTACAACGTGGTTGGATATTTCATTTTAGTTAATTTAAGTTCAAGTACAAATATCCATGTACAATTTCTACCTGTTACATTACACACCATGGGAACACTTTTCCATTGACTCCTCTTTTCTGGATGGCCAGTGAGATGACTAATGAGAGTGATTTTCACTATTGTTCTTTTTCATTTCTGGAATAGTCCATTAATAATGGTAGATTCATGCTATATGGAGGATGGTGTGCAAATCAGGCTAGTCAATAAACTGTTTGTTACTAGTCTACAGCAAAGTTAAATACAGAAACAAGAGTCACCCTGTGGCAGCTTTCATAGCCACTTGGCATTGATGTGGAACTTGCTGTGGAATCAATGGACCAACCTTGAACAAGACATTTGAAGTGCCATCAAGGATACAGATCAAAGCATCCATCATGAGAACAGTCAGGCATCATACATGGGCCATCAAAACTGAAAACTAAAAGGGAAAAATTCAAACTTTTCACAGAGCAATTACAGATTGCTGGGAAGGCCAGGCTGAGGAGACTAGGAATCACGCCTTGGGATCCAATATATGTATGATAGACTGACTAAAATAAACCACATAGACCAAACTGACCTCCCAGGGAGAGAAAACTGAAAAGCAACATCCCTAGACGTAGTGTACACTGAAGCCTCCTCAATTTATAAATGGAAAACCAGGGAAAGCTGTGGCACACTTCAACTGCTCACATCAGAGTTCGAGGAACTCCCTTCCTGGCTCCAGGCAAGCTCTTTTCACACTGTGCCAAATGGATTCAGCCCAAGAAAGATCTTAAGATTTCCTCGCAGACCAAATGGAAGTCTGGGAAGAATGTTACAACACTTGCATAAAATCCACGACATTGGCAGCTTGTGCCTGCGCCAGCTGAGGCTGTCTGCTTTTTATGGGTTGCCACCATAGGGAATTTTTAAAAAATCAGTATTGACAAGGCACCCATATGGCCTCGGTGCAGATAAATAATCAAATCTATTGAAAACAGCCTTTCCACGAAAGTTTAAGGTTTTTGAAGAAACTGATGGTTTGTTTTTGTTGTTTTGCTGAGCCAGAAAATGGTTCTTTTGTGCTTTTATAATGCATTCTGATTTTCCGTTGAATAGTGGATAAAGTGACAATGGGATATCGACACTTATGACTTCCTACAAGGATCTCAAACAGTGCACAAGAAGCTGGCATTCTCCATGTGGACATGGGGAAAGTGCTTGACCAAGTCACTATGGTGTCGATACTTTTCACGATCCCCTTAAACACTGGTCCTTTTAGAACCCCAGGCCACAGCTTTCTGTAGAAGTGTGCCCTTGACTTCGGGAGCTGCTTCACTGGGCAAGCATAGCTGGGAACCTGTGGCCTCCAGTGGGCTTTGCCCCATAATGCACAACTCGTGCTTCTGTGTTCCTTAGCAGGAAGGCATCTCTGCTCTTCCTGGGGACACCAGCTGAGGACAGCATCCCCACCTCAGTGGCTGCAGCTGGAGTATTGGACCAGAGGCCCGTGCACTAACTAAACCCTCCCCTCCAGTAGCTATTTTAATTACCCCAAATACTTTGTTCTCTGGCTCTAGATGCATTAAGAATAAAATTCAATTATCTTATTCAAAAGAGCCCACATATCTGAGTTTTAGACCCTTTTAAAATATCTTGAAAAGTCTTCATTTCCTGAGTTTAGGCCCTTATTATCTTGATCGCTGATTTCACAGGAAAGCCTCTGCTTTATTATAGAACATGTAGCTATTTCTGAGCATGTGTTAATTGCTATTTCTCATCTGATGAGTCCATTGTAAAAGTTTCTTTGCAAGAACTTAGCATTTCTCAAGTGCATCACTGTTTTCCCATTCAAATACAAAATATTCCAATTTTAAAAATCTGAACGTTTTTAAAACTCTGCTATTCAGTGAGAGAGTTAATTACCCAAATGTTTGTCCTTTTCTAGGGGTGAGGGTAAGCTTGATTTATTAACTTGTGATGAATAAAATTTCATTTAAAATACCAAACTTGGGAAAACTTAATTTTCAATTTTATATTCAAATTATGTCAGTAGCATAAGAAATGGAATTTATTAAGGAAAATGCTACAGCTATTTACATAATTTTCTGTGGCTGAAACAAGAGCAAAATCTGGCTGCTTATTGCTACCGCCTGGTTTAACTTGGCTTTCAGATGCTCATTCACCAAGCTAAGCCTTTTCTCTTCCAAAATCTCTGTGGATCCCACACAAAACATGCACTGAAGCTAATGTAAAAATAGCATATTCTTCTGTCTTCCCCCAAACAATTTTACAGTTGCATGCACTCACTACTAAACCTGCTTGATGGTCTCCTTTAGTAACTATTTACTCCCACTAAAGATTTAGAAATGGTGGCACAAACACTGAAACTCGAATCTCTGTCTTCAGTAGTGTTGTACCTCTGATTCATCCGTGTGGCCCAGACTCTGTTCATTCAAGAAATGGGTAAGAAAGGGTACCTTCCTTTTCTTCAATTCCTCCCTAAATCCACAATTGTGCTGCAGCCTCCTTTCTTCCTCTGCTGAATTCCCAGAGTGGAATCCGACGAGTGATTCATGTGGGGTGAACACAACTGAACTGGAAGTATTCTGTGTCGTTGAGGAAAAGCAGACTCACTCCTCGGCCCATAATCTCCCAAGTTTGAAACTAAAGTTTTTCCCATGGAGAAAATATGAAATATACACTTATTGTTAGTCAATGGGATTCAAAAATTCAATCCCTATGCATGATCAAATTCTAAAAGAGAAGACAGGAAATCCGAGTGCAGTGCGACTGATCCCAGATGTGTGAACTGGACTTGGAGGAGCAGAGGTATGGACAGCGTGATCATCGGCTGCCTGGGGAGGCTGGGAAAGAAGTCCCAGGAGGTCTCTGGGTGGCACGGCTTGTAACGTTAATTGAAAAGATGATTTTAAGATGCTGACTCTAGATGGTTTATTCCTATATCTATCGCTGCTTACAAAATTCTTTTCTCTGACAGTCCAAAGCGGAATTTGTTGCGATCTTTGATTCTCTCTCATACTTGCTTTCCATCCATACCTGACAAGTTATTCCAGGGTTATATATAATCTAATGATAAGAAACCCCAAATGGTAATGATTACATAGGAAGATTCAGATATTCGCCTCCCGTGGACTGACTATAAAGTGTAAAACGCCCCGCTGGGTGAACCTGTAAAGCTAGTGTTTTCCTCAGCATTGCTACCTCTACCAAAGCTGATGAGTTGGATTTATGCACGGGGCAGTCTACACGGCTCCCACTGCCTACTGCTTCTCTGTCCTCATGGCCACATGTAAAAAAGTCGTTAGATGCTGTTAAGACTGTCTGTGCTAAGGAATTCCAATTCTTACCAAGAGCTGAAGCGATCTACATGACTGAGAGTTGTGCTTGTCTGCAGGATGAAGGGGAATTTCAGATTAATCTGTGTTACTGTCTAATTGTCTGGTCCTGTTAGAATAGAACAAGTAAATCCATACCAGTGAGAGGCTGGCGTCACGTGACTGGAATTCACTTAGGAAGTTGACATAGGAGAGTTATAAGTTTAAGGTCAGTCGGGGCTCCATAGTTACTATCTGACTCCAGATTTTTTTTTTCCCTGCTCACCAAATTGGATGATACTATCGTAGTTGATGATGAGAGTCAATCAATCACTGAACAAACTAATGGATGGTACATAGGCACAGGAATTTTTAGTAAAGGTATTACAGCTCTGCATTAGAGAAGATTACACTGAAACACTGATAATGGATGGACGTGTCCAATTTCTACTTCTCTGTAGTGCAGAAACGCCCCACAAGCACATTCCGTTTTCTACTTTCACACATGAAAAAGTGTAATATCGCAGAGGATACTAACACCTTATATAGTTAGGGAATGTTGTTGGGTGGCCCATATGCAAATGCAAACTGTATGCACATGATTGAGGTCACGTAGGGTAAACTGTTCCATATGGTGATGTGTTGAGTGCATGTTTGCCAGCAAAAGGCTCACCAAGCTCCAAGCGCACCCTAAGGGCAAGAGCAGCTGTACAGCTACTAAACATGACGAGTGTGGGAGACAGGAATTCCTCAAGCCTCCAGTTTGCAGGGCTGGAGCTCTCCGGGTACCTGCAGGTTCTGAAGGGCCTTCAGAGACTTCATGGCAGATGTGTGGACATCAAGGAGCAACTCTCTTCCCAGTAGCTCTGACCTGATGAACAGTCCAGAGACTGAGTGGCTGGATCTTTGCTGCACAAACTACTACGGGTTTTTGTTATTAGCAACAAGTGAGTTTATTGTCTGAAACGGCATGGTTTGGGTTTTTCCCACACAACACAAAAAAATGAATAACCCATTGAAAGAAAACAAAATGGACATTTGAGTAGCTCCCTTGGAAGTTTATATAGGGTATTTGCAATAATTATGTAGGGGAGTTTAAAAAAACACCCAACACATTGTCAAAAGCCACTATTCTTCCACACAGTGACACTTGCTATATGCAGCTCAAGGCAAGGCTGGGCTCTCCAAGACTGCAGGACTCTGATCTGTCTGTATTGACTGGATTCCGTAGAATCCAGAAAAATGCAAACTCATTTCCTGGCAGAGCGATGAATAATCCGAATCATCGAGGAGGCAGGTGCTGTTTTTCTTCTGCTACACATCCCGACATTATCTGAACATTATTTAATGTGTGAAGTGGGCTTTACATGCAGAACACAGAAGCTCTTCTACTTTTGTTATCACTCAGTTTTTATCCCTGCAATAAAAGATCAGCACAAACGGAATGCCCAGAAGCCAAAATGAATCAAAGATTTGGAAAAGGATCCCAGAAACCAAAAATGCTTTGCACAGTTTACTCATTAAACACATTTGGGAAAATTTATCCTTCCAAGAAGAAATACTCAAGTTCTAATTTGATGGGACACACTTCTTAAAAGACAGAGATGTTTGTGTTAAAAACTGGGATCACAGTAAAAGAAACACCAAGCAAGGAAAACCACATATAACTGCTTTATTAAAGAATTGCAGATATAATTTCCTTGGTTCTAGGTGAGAAAAGTAAGAGAAAATGAAGTATTCCTAAGTTATATCTACTGAAGGCTGTATTTAATCATCATCTGTATAAATATTAGCAAAAAGTAAAAGTACTACATATTTTTAAATGGGAAAATCTCTTAAATAATTGGCTATGGACTCATTAAATCTTGATAGAGAACCCAAATCACCTTCTGTTTAATAATAATTTTGTCTTATTTTTAAATAATGGGAAAACCAAAATAATAGCAGGCCTATCAAAATAAAACGTATCTCTATCATGTGAAAGGGTCCACCAGCTGGCAGTACAAAGTCAACACTGGAGTCCTGTAACTCACAAACTCTGTCTTCCTGTGCCTTATGGCCCAGCATGTCTGTTCGAACTTGGTCATCATCTCCCCCTCACTTGAAGAAAACGATGCTTAGGAGGCAAAGCTTTTAGCATAAATATACTTCCCAAAAGCCTTACACACTTTGTGGCTTACATGGACACTAGCATGCGAAGGCCATGCCAGGCCACAAGTGTGTACTTTTTGCTTTGAATGGCCACATGACCACCTTTATATCTGAGACTCTATCACAGAAGAATGAACTTAGGACACATTGAATCGCCCACACCCCTCGCTGACATGGCTTGGGCTTGCCAGCGGATGATTTTACCTTTCCTTTGCAAATAGCAGAGGATTTTAGGGTATATTAATAGTCTTTTGGGGGAGGGGAGGGGAAGGTCTCATTATTATGTAGCCTTGGCTGGCCTGGTATTGTGAAACATAATGCATATCTTTTCCCTTTAATTATTCACTTCAGAACATTACCAGAGTCAAATGAGTGCAACAATTTCTGTCTCCTCTAGAGTTGCTTACTCATTCACTTACTAATTATTATTTAGTAATATTTAATAAATTTAAGACAGTAAGAAATTGAACTGTGAGGTTGCACATAATTTCATCACAAAATATATTCTTTGGGCCAATGAGGAGTTGGCCCAACTCCAACAACAAAATTCCCAGCCTTGTGTTTCACTTTCAGTGTAATTTTATTTCGAGGCTGAAGCTACAGCTCGACACTTAAGACCCCAGGCTGCCCTTCTGTAGGACCCAGGTTTGGTTGTCAGCAACCACACAGGAGCTTGCAGCCCTGCTGGAACTCTAGTTCCAGGGGATGTGATACCGACTTCCAGCCCACACGGTGCACAAACACCCATGTAGAAAAGTCACCCAGAGATTCAAAATAATCACATTTTTAACAGAATGAAATTTTATTTTGGACAAAGATTTAACAAGGTCAATACAAGCTTCAGTGTAAATGTCTAGAAAAGAAGTTATTAAAAATAAATTAATGAGTACTTGAAGAACATCGAAATAATGGAAATTTGGGTACATTTTACACTATGTCCAATTAAATAGAAGTGGACACTATTTAATATTATACAGTGTGGATGGGGACACTACACAAGGCCCCACCCCTACTTGAAGATAGAAAGCAATCAATGGATTGGGAAATATTTTAAAAATCAGTCTATTGCAGGAATAAGCCTGTATATGTTATCCCGGATGCTCATTTCTAAACACATGTACACTAAAGAAAATAATAGAGTATGTGTGTGTGTGTGTGTGTGTGTGTGTGTGTGTACAACAAAACTATTTAAAGAAGAAAAAGACGTTGCATTAGACAGAGAGTTAGGGGAACACAAAAGAAGTGGGAAGAGAATGAAAGTGGGAATGGTGTAAATACAGTACTCATGTGAAATTCTCAAAAATATTAAAATTAAATTAAAATCATAAAAATCTGCTGTGTACTTAAACAACTATTATGTTTTGAATGTTTCTTTTTGTTGCGATGTCAGTACTTCTTAATTATAAAGAATGTAAAGAATATAAGGAAGAAAATAATTATTCACCAGTTTGTCACTCAGGAGAAATAAAAATTAATACTTTATTATTCTAATACTTTACATACATTATTATGGTGTGTAGTTTTTAATTGAGTTAATATTGCATATGCCATTTTGCAAATGACCTCTTTTGCAAATTACCTTTGTCAATTAACATGAGAAAATGCTGTACAAACAGCACAATTTAGTAATGGTGTAGCATTTTATTAGTGCCATTTGTCCATTCCATATTTTAAGCAATCTTATGTTGGATAAGTCCTGTGTCACTGCACTTTCAAAGCACTATGCTAGTCGCGTGTGTGCTGCGAGGCTGGCAACATCTTAATTTGAACAGTTCTGAGTCAAACTTAATCCTTATTTTTCTGACTTGTAAAGAGGAAGATTTGAGAAGGATTAGTGACCAAAGCTGTGCACAACTCATAATAAGGAGAAACCTAATAACAAATTTTGTTGACATTAGAACTTCTCTATAATTATATAATAAAAAATTTATTGACCTACAACACTGTAGAATAAACAGAAAATGATGGTTTTGACCAGCCATACATACTTGTATCCAGTCCTGCATTAAGAAATATTTATGAGGCATCTATCATTTGCAAGACACTCATAAGTTTTTTTTAATTTAAATACATTTTTTTGAAAAATAAAATAATTCATATTATATCTCATTTGCTATCCCAACCCATGCATCCTCCCATTCCTCCCTCCCTCCTGCTTTCACCCCATTCCCCTTCCCTATGACTGTGACTGAGGGGGACCTCCTCCCCTTGAATATGATGCTAGGGTATCAAGTCTCTTCTTGGTAGTCTGCTATCCTTCCTCCAAGTGCCATCAGGCCTCTTTATCAAGGGGACATGGCCAAATAAGGGGCACCAGAGTTCATGTGAAAGTCAGTCCCCAGTCTCCACTTAACTGTGGATAATGTTCTGTCCCTTGGCTAGATCTGGGTAGGGATTTAATGATGACTGCACGTATTATCCTTGGTTGGTGCCTTAGATCGAGCAGAACCCCTGGGCCCAGATCCACCCATCATAGTGTTCTTCTTGTAGGTTTCTAGGACCCTCTGGATCCATCTATTTCCCTATCTCCTATATTTTTCTCACCTATAATCCCAAAAGGATGTCCTCACCTCTACCCCAATTTCCTGGTAAGTGAAGACTTTCATGAGACCTGCCCCTTGTGCTAGTGTCCATAAGTGAGTATATACCATTTGAGTCTTTCTGCTTCTGGGTTAGCTCACTCATTATGATCATTTCTAGTTCAATCCATTTGTCCACAAATTTTGGAAATTCTTTGTTTTTAATAGCTGAGTAGTATTCCATAGTGTAAATGTACCACAGTTTCTTTATCCACTCTTCTACTGAGGGACACTTAGGCTGTTTCCATGTTCTGGCTATTATGAATAAGGCTGCTATGAACATGGTTGAGCATATGTCCCTGTTGTGTGCTGGAGCATCTTCTGGGTATATTCCAAGGAGTGGAATAGCTGGGTCTTGAGGTATCCCTATTCCCAGTTTTCTGGATACTCATAAGTTTTTATACTAAATCTCTTATATTGCCTTTCAATACAATTATTAAAATTTTGCCTAAAAGTTCTAGCTGCCACTATTGTAATGTTGTTTAAGTAAATGTTATTTTAACATATCTATTAAAGATTCTATGAAAAGATAAGCTTCCAGAAAAATGAAAAAGTGGCTTCAAATTTGACTAGTACTATGCAAATGTTCCTTCACCAGGATTTCTCAGTTGTTGAAGCTTTGTTTTGATCATTGTGATGACGTAAGTGTCGCTTTCCCATATGCGAGGTTGAAAAACGAAGTGAGCCTGCCATTCTCAATGCTCTTGGCACAATCGCAATGCTGAGGTGCTTAAACGCTGTACAGAGCCCTTGTCCAATAAAGGAGTCAGTGGTGATTCATTGGCTTTCTCCTTCTTTGATTCCTTAAAGAGGGTGCTTCCTAGGAAATGTGAGCAGGTCTCAGAGGTAGACTGTCTGGAAATAAATAGAAGGGCAGCAACGGTAGGAGTCTCCTCTCCGAGACTCTCTGCTCTCCTCACCTTATCTCCTGGAGTCCCAAATGTTCCCCACTCTACAAGACTCTTACCGAATCTCAGGTCCCTCCAGACTTCATATCGAGATTCCACAACTGAGCATCTGAATTAACGACAGTCAATGACTCGAAACTACAGATCCAAGCCTGTGAGATGGCTCAGGACACAGAGGAGCTTGAGACATCAGCCTGCTAACCTGAGTTCCATGACCTCACACGTGGACTGTGGTATACTACAGCTACTACCTCTACACTGACAATGACAATGACTAACTACAAATCCTTGAGTCCCTGTCACAAACACTCAATGTCACATAACCACATTGGAGCCTGCAGCTTGTTAGTCTCACAGAGTTCTCTGGGTGAGCTGATGTGATCTGCAGGGTGATGTCCATCTCCTCTGAAGTTCCCTCAGCCCCTTTGTGTGGCCTCAGCCTTACATTTACCCAGTATGTTTGTTCCACTGAGATAAGATCTAAACTACATAGCAGTATTAAGTCAGTTATTATATTCAATGCATAACTGTCTTAGTGCTTGGGCACTGCAGCCATAACATACCATTAACATCCATCAGGCAGTCGTGTAGTCTAAGATCAAGGTGCCAGGAGACTTAGTGGACTACCTTTACCAGGTCACCACACAGCAGAAGGAAGGGAACACTCTCTGATTCTGACATTCTAAGAGTGGTAATTCCTTCATGTGGTGCTTTCCTTCATGACCTGACATCTCCCAAAAGCCTTTCCTTCTAGCACATTATTTAGAAGTTTGGTTTGAGCATGTAAATTTAAGTCTGTGTATGCATACATATGCATGACTGTGTGTTTGTGCATATGTACTTAACTTGTGTTACAACTATACCTGACATATAGGAAACATGTAAAGAATGTTTTATGAGCTTTCCATGGTGCATAGATGTGTGTGCGTATTTCTGTTTAAAATGTTGATGATACATATTTACACACAAGTTATAGATGTGTGGTTTTAATTCTCATTGCAACTGTAGCAATGTATGTACTATCTGCCGTATTTTATAGATTAGGACATGGATTTTCTGTTCTGTTCTGTTCCTGCAACTAGGAAAGTATAACCCAACTAATAATTTTAAAAGAACAGAAAGGTGTAGCCCAATACAGGATATTGTAATTTCTGTCACTTGGGCAAGAAGGGAGGGTGGTAGACTGTGTTTTCTGCCCCTTAGACCTTGGTATATGCCTTCCTGGATAGTCTCTTTTCACATCTCCAAGACTGTGAATACCTGCACTAGCATTCTGTGTTACTAATACACTATGCATTTTGGGAGTACTGGGCCCCTCTGTTATGGATATGGGCAAATAATGGTTCAGACCTGATAACCTTTGAATGAGAGGCGCTTCCTAGTAATCACCTGGGAACTCTCAGGCTGAGCTGCTCACAAAGTCTAGCCTCCTCTGCAGGTTGACCAGTTGACTCAGCTCTAGTATCACCTTGCTCCTTTGGTAGTCCGTTTCTAGAACATTATATATATATGGACTCATGGACTCTCTGTGATTGTTTGAATGAGAAGTACCCCCCATAGGCTCATGTTTTTAAACACATGGTACCAGCAGGTGGCACTGTTTGAAGAGGTTATGGAGCCTTTTAGGAGGTGGAGCCTTAATGAAGGAAGTATATTACTGAAGGTAGGCTTTGAAAATGCACAGCCTCACTCCACTTCCTCTTCTTGTTCTCTGCTTCTGGCTTACGCAGATGTGGCCTGTGGTCAACCAGCTTCCAGCTCCTGCCTGTCCTGTCCGCCATGCTCCCACACTATCAGTGACCTCTATCCCTCTGGAACCATAAGCTAAAGGAAACCCGTTTTTCACTAAGTTGCTTTTGGCATGGTATTTTATAGCAGAAAAGTAGCTAAGGCAGACTCCAGGGCACAACACTGTCACATAGCTGTAGTTGTGACTGAGTGTGTGTGCATGGAGGGGTGTTGAAGATGCACATGGTCTCTCTGCACATGCCATCTTTTTCTGATCTGACTTAAAAACTCCGTAATGAACTAGATGGGCTCATAAGTGACCACGTCAGACAGCGATCCAGGGTCATCTTTAGATTCGGCCATTGGTCTTCCCCTCGGATGCACTACACAAGAGGGCTTCTTTGGGTTAGAATCCAAAAGTTGACTGCTTTAGTCAACTTTTCTCATATATTCAGTGCCATTCCAATATGCAATTGATTTTAAAGACTGCAAACCAAAATGTCAGTTTTGCACAGACCTGAGAATCTTTTCTTTGTTTAACTACTTGGAAAAGATAATATGGGAAAGAAAGGGTAAAGTAGAGCTACGGGAGAGTCGCATACTTGAACTGTTACACCTTTAACACTCGTCGGGGAAGACGTTTAATCTCACTGTCATTGACAAAGTAGCTAAATCACCCTAGTAATATTTTAAATCCACTTAATTCTAGTGCTTGTTTCATTAAGAACAAGCTTGGATTATTATGTTGTTTGGACTTAAGTAAAAAGTCTATTCTAATAATATTCCAAGAAAATCAATGTCTTACCCCCCCTGTTGGAATGTAATGTCTTCTCCGAAGATTTCATCATGAGCTAAAGGCAAAGAAAAGAAAATGGTATTTTCCTGGAGGAACACTGTGGCTTGGAGGGTCCAAATATGTGTGAATTAGAATAACTCCATAGGGAAAGTTGTGGCATAATATTCCACAAAAATAAAATGTAGCCCAAGAGGAGTTTAAAATAGGGTTTAAATTTTGTATATTGTCACAGGAGGAAGTACTCACATGTTTTTTTCAGTGCTGATAGGGCCTATAGTACCAACGGTCCTGTCAGTAAAGAAACAGTCAACGCCTGAAAATTCACGGCATTATCACTTGATTTCCAAGTTCCGTGATTGCAGGTGTGTGGCATCATGCTCAGGCTCAGCGGAACTCTCTCTCCCCCTCCCCATTTGTTTGTCTTCGTGGGTCTCTGTCGCACTGGCTACACAACCTGGAGCAGCCCGTGTGTAGCAGTCTGCCACCCAACTTGTGATGATCCTCTTCCCTGTGCCTTCCAAGTGCTGAGAATTCCAGCTGTGTGTCACCACACCCAGCTAGCTAAGGAGTCTTAGTGACTCAGTATAGGAGAGTGAATGGTTCCTGCTTAAATATCACACTTGGTAAACTAAAGGGGAACTATAGCATATAAGTATTATAAATGTTTGGATATTAGTCACTCAGTTAATTTAAGGCTTATTACTTGTAAAGAAGAGCTAAATATGTAAATGTATTCTTAGCTCAGTTTTCTAGGAAAAGTAATTCTGGCAAAGCGACTTCATTACACATCATATCGTAGCACTTTATCCCTCTGCAGCTTTTACTATTAATAAAACAAAATAACCGGGTTTTGTCTACTATGCCGTTTTGTTTTGTTTTGTTTTTTTTCTGCTTCCACCTGGAAAGTCAACAGATTATTTCACAACATCTTGAAACTTCTTCCAATTGTGTCCCAACATCCCCTCCCTCCCACCAATTCCAAATGCATCTCCTTAACTACCACTCACATTTGATTTATTAGAAACTCAATGAAATATTTGTATGCAATTCTCCAGTATAATCTGTGTTTACGGACTGCTTCCAGGGATATGAGGTAATTGTCAAAGTCCTCAACTGCAGCCATCAAAGCACATCAGCCCACAGGAAGTGGTGAGGAGGTGAGGGAAGGGCAACTGCTGAGCCATGCTCGCCAGCTCTGACAGGTGAAATGGCTTGGATAAATCAACACTGCACACCTATTACGGGATAATGGATGTCTCAGTGTGCGTGACAATGCAGCATCACTGCGTCAATCTTAGGCTGGAAAGTGGACAGTTTTTAATTTTATAAGGACTGAAGATTTAAAAACAGTTTTCTCACACATATATCCTGAACTGAGTTTTGTTCTCATAAGATCATGTATACTCACATGTTTATGTGAAACTTGTATATAGGCACACACACACAGTCAGTTTATAAAGTTTATATGGATGTATATATAATAAATAATATATACAAAGAGCAATATTTATATATTTAGCACATAGATATAGTTCTATCATTTGGATAGATATAATTTATGTGTATAATCTTATGTTTGTGTTTTATATGTATATATCTTATATACATATGTGTCTTTTCTGTGTTTTACGAATTTCCATCTTGTAGGTCTTATATGTTAGATTCACACATACTACTTTGTAAGCATTGTTTTGAAATAACATGCATTTAAGATATCTATTATCTAAAGTAAAGGACTTTACCTGAACAAATAAGACATGAAAGAGTACACCTTTTCAGTAACCTAAAGGTCCCTTCTCATATAATTATAGTTTTATAGTTTCTTGAATTGGATTGATTTAGTTATGGGCTTTTCCTGTAGAAGTGGTGCTTTTCTGAGCTTTACATAGTGTGTTATCTGACTTGCTATATCCATCAAAACCATGAGACAGGGAAGCATGCATATTTCATAGCCCAGAAGAATAATTTCCTTGCTTTTATTTTAGACCTGTCTTTGCATAGAAGGTTAATTCAAGGTATTAAGAATGTGTGACTGTGACAAGATTTAATGATTACAGGGAAAATTATTGTGAGTTTGGTGGCCTGGATATTGATTTTTATCATAAGATCTTGGTGAAATGAAGTCATTATTTAATTAGGCCTTTAGTTATACTCACAAGTGTTTCTAAGAATATCCGTTCTTTATCTTGGATGTTGGGACTTCCAGCATCACTTATAAATTGGAAATGTTGTTTTAGAAGCTGATTTTTAAAACACATGTTAGGAACTAGAGAGATTGCTAAATGGTTAATAGCTCTTGTTTTTGCACAGGACCCAAGTATGATTCCCAGTACATATATAGTGGCTCACAACCACCCACAACTCCAGCTCCAGAAAATATGATACCCTCTTCTCACCTTTGAAGGCACCAGGCACAGATGTGGTGCGCAGATATACATGCAAGCCAAACATCCATACACATATAATAAAATAAATAAAACATTAATAATATTTTTATGTTTGCCTGTGTACCCAGGTGTACAATGGCGATGTATATTATTATGTGTAATATCTATTATTTTTATATATGCATATCTTATATGGAGAGTTACCCCATGTGAGATGAGAGTGATAGCCTCCTAGGAACCATGTCAGTCATGAAACACCTCACTTATTGTTGTTAGTCAAGAGAATCCAAGAAACCCCACAAGATAATGTAAGCCATTACTATGGCTCCTGATTGCCACCAGAACTTGAGTTCAATAGTCTATTTCTAAAGATATCCTACGCTTCCATCACAGGATCCGGAAAAATCACACTAGCACTAACCTTGAAGCCTTCTTGCTGAGGGATAGCTTCCAAAGTACCAGAATGAGCTCTACAGCTTCCAAGAGGCAAATGTTGTCAATAGCCCTACCCAGCTGTAAAGCCTTTTAACCCTTAAGGTGACTGGCCTGGAAAGCTTAGCCTCAGCCATGCAGAAGTGGCACATGTATTTGTGCTAACCGACAGCTGTCTATTTGGATTTCCAGCCTGCTCAGTAGGAGGGAACTCATGTCTGGTCCTGTGAATCTAGAAAGAGCTCATGCATGGGGTAGCCATATATGCTGGGGGAGAACTTATCGTGGCCGTTTCCTGATTTAAATATCCCCCATCTGTAGTCTAAATGCTCCTGTAGACAAATGCAGCTCCCACCAGCTTCCAAGAAGCTTCTTTCCCAGCAGAAAGAGGCTGCGACAGAGACTCACTCCTGGTCATACTGCGAGGATAAGTGACCATGCCCTGATTGGGACATTGAATTCCTGAGGCTCAGGAGCCATTATGGAAGAGAGAATAGAAAGATCGAAAGACAGAGAGTCAGCGTGTCTGCTACTACATGGTACCTTCTGGACATGGCCGGGACCAGGAAGTACCAACAACTCAGCTTCCTAAACAGGCATGCATAATGACACCGCCATTCGACACACTCACATGGTCAGGAAATCACACAGGGCCCCATCCCTAAAGCAAGAGCAACAGGTCATCAATAGCTTCTGTGAGAGAGACATTTGTTTCCTCCAGGCACTTAGTTATTCTTATATACGTATATTTATATGTAGAAAATTAAATTGTAGAAGAGATCATGAATTCAAAAGGCAGTGATAGGGGAGACATGGAAGGAATTAGAGGGGACAAAGGATGGAAATGTAAATATATCGTGCTTATGAATGAAATTCTCAAAAAATTTAAATGTCAATGAAAAGGAATTTAGAAAAATGAGACAGTCATGAATGACACTTGAGATAAATATACAAATAATTTTCCCAGGGAAAGGAATATGAATCTGACCTTACCCCTGATGTCTTAGACCCCCTTGGCTCACATAAACCACCTTGATAATTTTGCACATGTTTATAAAGATTTATAAAAGTTTTGGTGGAACGTACTTAATAGTTACTCCTACTTTGGAGCAATTTCTGTAACTTTTGAAGCACAGAAAATATACTTGATGTAAATTATAGTTAAAGTCACCATTGTGGAGACTCAACACCATGAAAAAAGCCATTTGTAGAAGAGAGTTTATTTGGATAATGTGTCCTGAATCACCGTCTGCAGACAGAAGCAAAGGCAGCAACTGAAACTAAGTAAGAACCTAGAGGAGGGAGGTGACACAGAGGCCATGGGGGAGTGCTGCCTAATGGCTTGCTCAGTCTGTTTTTATATAGAGCCCGGTACCACCATCAAGGAGTGTGTTAGCACCCACAGTGGGCTGAGCCTTCCCACACCAATCACTAAGAAAATGCCCTACAAGTTTGCCTATGGCTCAGTTTTATGGAGGCAAGTTCCTAATTGACACCCCCTCCTCTCGGATGATTGTAATTTGTGTTGAGTTGACATAAAGCTACCCAGAAAAATGATATTCCTTCCTTACCCATGGTTTTGAATTGCTCAGGCTTGGCATGAGTAGCATCTGGTATTACAGCCCTGATCAGTACAAGGTTCTTTTTCTTGTAAAGATGGATGTATTAGGCCTTTACTCTTACTTGCATATCCATTTTTAGGTATCAGGAGGAAAGTTGAATTCATAAGATTCTGTTTTTCAGAATGATTATTCACTCGCTTTCTTCCTTACTCTCTGGGACAATGTGTTCTAGAAAGCATTGAGGAATCAATGATGATGGCCCTGGAGCCTGATCGCTTTGTTCTCTTGTTCTGGAGGGCTAATAACAAGAAATCACAACTAGTAGAAACTCTTACTGTGTTCCAAATTAAATTGTTTTCATGTTAATCAAGTAAAAATGAGCATGTTTCATCGATGTGCATTACAAGATAAGATTCAGCTTCCATCTAAAATACCATCCACTGCTTCCTCTGAACTGGTGCATAAAATTCGTATTCAGCTATATATTCCTAAAATAATTATGTACTGTATTTAATGGTCCCATTTAGATTTCAGGTGATGAGTTTTTAAGTGGTAAATTTGGAGGGGAGATGGCTAACATTTAAAAAAAACCATTGTGTGAGGTACTTTAAATTTTGAAATAATTTCAAAGTAGATAATCATTACCTTCCAGTTATAAAAATGATGTTTTTTTTTAAAGTAAGAAGCCATAGCAACTTATCATGGTAAAAACCAAATACTTATATAATAACTGGAATTTTAAAATATTACGTCAAGAATATTCTCAGGAAATATGACCTTTTCAAGTTTTTGTGAGTGAATTGTAATTTTCCTAGGCCAATTCCAAAATGACACTTCAGTGTCCCCACTTAAAAACTAGAATGTTCTGTTTAAATGAGGACATGAATGTGGCCTAAACCCCAGGTGGCTCTTCTTTGTGAGAGCCACTCCTTTATGATAACCTCTTGCTCTGAAATATAATTACATGTGTAGAAATTTTTTGACCTTAAAAATTACATTATCCCATAATTTTAATGCCAACTAATTAAATTGATCTTCCCAAATATTACTAGTCCATTAGAATGTTGGGCACTGCACATTATCTGATCTTATAGAGTCCGAATTTGTTTTAGTCCTGATAATCAGTTGCCATTTCTTCTCCCTTATATGAGTTCAGGGTGAGTGCTAATTCTAGAAATGCGGTATTGGCATTTTTCCTCATTTTTTACATCTTAGGTGGCAGAAGTCAGTAGCTGTCCACCACTTCTCCCATCCAGGGTGGCACTGCCAATGGCAAAGGCAGAATTGGCTGCCACTGAAGACGTTACAAGGGTGTGCTGGATCTAATGGTGTCTACTACTGGGCTTTATGTTTAGAAATGAACGTCTCCTCTGTGCGATTGTATTTTGACCTTTATGTCATTCATTCTTGTAACACCCACTTAATCAATCTTTGACCATGAAGTGTGGTGTCAGCTTCTATACCACACAGAGTAAGTCTGTGAAAGCATGTGACAGATACAGATTGCGTTCAGCCGAAGCTTATGCATAATGGTTTGGTAGCGTAGATCTAATTTTTTCACTCATGGGGTTTTAGTGGGAGCATCTCCTTTTCACCTGTTCTGGCCGAATGCCCTGCTTGGGAAACACGTTTGATGTACTTAATGATCGAGACCTATTCCTAGAAACATCGCAAATTGTTAGGTGATTTTGCTTTTATGTGAATGTCATAGCTACTACACACTTACACCATCCTAGATGTTTGCGCCTAGAACTTATGCTAGAACTTATTACTTTGGGGCCACATGCATACAGCACTTCACTATAGTAAGTACTGTAGGCAATTAGAGCAAAGTGGAAACTGTTTGCATTAGAAAAACATAAGATACAGCAAAGATGAGTTGGCTCAATTCTTCAGCACGATATTGGTTTCTTTTTTTGTTCTGTGGTCACATTATTAGTATAACAACTTAAAAGGGGAGAGAGATATTTGCCTCACTGTTTCAGCTGGCTTTCGTCCATGACTATGGGGAAAGCATGTAATTCACGTCAGCCCATGGTGCACAAGCCTCTAGAGGAATCTGTGTCACATCATGACAGCAGAGGAATCAAAGAGCAACTGTCAGGTCCCAGCCTGCGGGAAAAATTGAATCAGGGTTCACCTGAAAGAGGGAGTGGGGATTGAAAGTAGGATACAGAGACGCGAGAAATAACGAATCAAGTCAGGACATTTCTGATCAAGATTCGCTTTATTGCCGACTAGCAGGAACATATACAGAGCAAGGTCAATAGGATCTATTCTTATCTCACTCACCCTAGCCCCCGGGCAAGAACGCAATAGCCTAAATCGCTCCCTGTAGGACTTCCTAGTTCTCTGAGTAGTTCCTTGTAAGAACTTCCTAGATCCTCTGGGTGGTTCCAAGTTGAGACTTCTCTACTTCTTTCAAAGGTAAATAGTCCAAGGATGGCCTAGAACACAAGACCTCGTGGTGAGGTAAAGGTGAGCAACTCAAAGGTCACAGCATACAGCCTAAGCACAGGATTTCTGACATGGCAGAATTTGACACGGGTCCCCAGCAACAAGAACAGGCATTTACTCAGAGCAGTCAGAAGCCCATCTCTAGTGACCAGCACTCGCCGACTAAGCCTTATCTCCTCCTGGTGCCACAGGCTTCTCAAATACAACCACCAGCTGGAAATAAACATTCAAAATGTGATGCCGAACGGATCTTTCACATTCAAACTGTGACAATCTCCGTTATACTCATGTGGGAACATTGGCATGCATGTAGCCTGCAATCGACTGAAATACTACATGCTTTGTTATTACAATTTGATCTATCATTCTTGAAATTTTGCTTTATTTTTCAAATAATTTCCATTTGTCTTCTGCTGATTTTTCATGTCACCTTACATTTTCTGTCAAATCAGTCACCTGGGATCATCTGGTCCTTCATATGTTAAGTATGACTGATTTGTTGTTTGTTATGGAATTTGTCTAAGTAACTCTGACTTAAATATGGCCCTGAAGCACAGAGTTGCAGAAATGTATTGGATCATATGACTTTTGCAGTTACATGCACATACAATTAGTATGCAACTAACTGCAATGTTTCATGAAAATGCTTTTCTCCAACTTCATGTAAAATATTTTATGAAAATATCCTCAGAACATTATCTAAGAAAACCTAATTTTGTAAAAGGCATTTTAAGAATAGTTTCCAGGATTTGTGACATGAATATTTCCCTGAGAGTCACAGTCCAACCCCGAGGCAGCAGATCCTAACTAAAGCATAGCCACCTGAATAACTTGTGCTTGTCTGTTTTGTAACCAATTACAGAAAACTGAGGGGGACGTAGCTATGAGTGTGAGTCTTCATGCAAGATGTAGCTATGAGTGTGAGTCTTCATGTGGGAGGAGCTGTGAGTGTGAGTCTTCATGTGGGAGGAGCTGTGAGTGTGAGTCTTCATGTGGGATGTAGCTAAGAGGGTGAGTCTTCATGTGGGAGGAGCTGTGAGTGTGAGTCTTCATGTGGGATGTAGCTAAGAGGGTGAGTCTTCATGTGGGAGGAGCTGTGAGTGTGAGTCTTCATGTGGGAGGAGCTGTGAGTGTGAGTCTTCATGTGGGAGGAGCTGTGGGTGTGAGTCTTCATGTGGGAGGAGCTGTGAGTGTGAGTCTTCATGTGGGAGGAGCTGTGGGTGTGAGCCTTCATGTGGGAGGAGCTGTGGGTGTGAGTCTTCATGTGGGAGGAGCTGTGGGTGTGAGTCTTCATGTGGGAGGAGCTGTGGGTGTGAGTCTTCATGTGGGATGTAGCTATGAGTGTGAGTCTTCATGTGGGAGGAGCTGTGGGTGTGAGTCTTCATGTGGGATGTAGCTATGAGTGTGAGTCTTCATGCCAATGTTTGCTAAGAAACATTGGTCTCAGAAGATAGTTAGGGAATAGTGTTACTTTTTTTTTTTAACACTTTTTTAAAGTTCCCCAAAAATAGTTTTAACCAATCCAATGAAGTGTCATTTAATATTATTTCCTAGAGCAAGTCTAATTTCAATTTCCCTTAGATTTTCAAATTTTGTGGCATATATGCCTTCAAAGTAGGATCTTACGATTCTTTGTATTTCTTCAGTGTCTGTTGTTATGTCTCCCTTTTCATTTCTGATTTTGTTGATTTCAATACTGTCTCTCTGCCTTTTAGTTAGTTTGGCTAATGGTCTGTCTATCTTGTTGACTTTCTCAAAGAACCAGCTCTTGGTTTTGTTGATTCTTTGGACTGTTTTCTTAGTTTCTAATTTGTTAATTTCACCCCTGAGTTTGATTATTTCCAGACATCTACTCCTTTTGGGTGTTTCTACTTCTTTTTTTTCTAGGGCTTCCAGTTGTGTCGTTAAGGTGCTTATGTGCGATGCTTCCAATTTCTTTTTAAAGGTACTTAGTGCTATGAATTTTCCTCTTAGCACTGCTTTCAATGTACCCCACAAATTTGGGTATGTTGTTCCTACATTTTCATTGCATTTCAGAAACTCCTTGATTTCTTTCTTTATTTCTTCCCTGACCCAGGTGTCATTTAGCAGAGAGTTGTTTAGTTTCCACATACGTGTAGGCTTTTTGTTATTTCTGTTGTTGTTGAATTGCAGCCTAAGCCCATGATGATCTGATAGGATACAAGGTATTATTTCAATCCTCTTGTATCTGTTGAGGCTTTCTTTGTGAACTACGATGTGATCAATTTTGGAGAAGGTTCCATGGGGTGCAGAGAAGAAGGTATATTCTTTCTTGTTTGGGTGAAAGGTTCTATAGATATCTGTTAGATCCATTTGACCCATGGCATTGGTTAATGATGTTATTTCTCGGCTTAGTTTCTGTTTCAATGACTTGTCCTTCAGTGAGAGTGGGGTGTTGAAGTCTCCCACTATTATTGTGTGGAGATCGATGTGTGGTTTAAGCCTTTTTAGCAGATCTTTTACAAATGTGGGTGCCCTTGTATTGGGAGCATAGATGCACCCATCACTTTGAAGGCATGGTATACAACCGAATGAGTTTACTTTCTATTTTAAGTCTATTGTTTTATTCTCTGACAATTTCACACATCTGTACAATGAAACATGACGCCACACACCCCACACTTCCCTCTCCAGCTGCCCCACATATCCCCTCTGTTGAGTCTGCTTTCCAGTTCAGGATTTCTTATGTGTGTGTGTGTGTGTGTGTGTGTGTGTGTGTGTGTGTGCGTGTGCATGTGTGTGTATCTGTAATAACCCACACAGTCCAATTACTGGTGTGAATGTGTGCATGGGTGTGGAACCATCTGATGCAGCATGGGACACCAACTTGTGGCTACACCCTGAAGACAAAGGGCTCCTCTTCCCTTGGCAGCTATTAACTGGCTGTAACTTTCTGATAAAGGGCGGAGCCTAGAAAGCACCTCTCTCACCTATGCTTAAACCTTTGCTAGTTTGATCTTGTACATGTTCCATGCAGGCAACAGCAGATGTGTTGAGCTCACACGTGTGGTAGCCATGCCCTATTCCCAACACTGCACCCTCGACATGCTCTGGTCCTTACATTCTTTCCATCTTGCCACCTCTGATGTTCCCTATGCTCTGATGGAGGGAGGGGCCTGACAAAGATGCCCCACTTAGAAAGTTTTACTTTTAAAACCTTATATTCTTGTTATTATAATGGTATTTGCATAATTATAACACAAGGTTATCAAGGACCACATCCTTTAAACCGTAGGTTTAAATATTTATGATGAAAACTGCTTTCTATGATCAGTGTCTTTGGGATCACCAGATTTAGTTTCAATAAAACTTTACAAGTGAGATAGTGACTTTCCAGAGAAGGAGAGCAACATGCAACGTTAAGGTTTGGGATCCTTTGAGGAAAAGATTAATGAGATGACCCTCAATGTTTAATGCAGTTTTGTCCCCACCTACTTCTACTTTTATAAAACATTTAATAGTTGAGAAAAACAAGTTATTCCTCTTATTACTAAAGGCCACTCCAACTCACTGTGGAAAACCAGTGTTATAACCAAAATCACACTAGAGAATTTCACGGACTTCACAAGAACTGATCCAAGGGAACAATTTAAAATAAATGAACACTCAGATCCTGCGAGTTATGTGGGCGAGTGCCTTTATTCATGGCACTTCATTTGTCTTCCTATGATATATAGTTAAGTGGAATTTTATAAGGTTTTAATTTCCTACAAAAAGAGTCATTTATATAGAATTTTGTTTGTAAGATTCCTGAGTCAGAAAAGAGAAACTGGTTTCTAACCCTTAGCTTGGCTTAAATCACTTTTGTTATGGAGCCACAGTTCCCTCAAGAGTAAAACTGAGGGGCTTGTTAGTGGCGATCAAAGACACCTGAATTTGATTGACAGACTAAGGTCATGAGGACTGACAGTGTGTGTTCTGAGTACTGTACCCCATTTTAACTTCAACTTCTCCATTTTCCCCCTCTTTTAAAATGTTTCCTTCTTAGCAACAGCTTTTTAACACTGGATTTGATGAATGAGTGGGCAAATGAACAAAATTTTTCTTTGGCTCTAAAATATAACAGGGACATGATTTTAAGCCAAATTATTTTTTTCAGGCAATAATAACTTACTATTCCCTTAGGGATATTTCATCTGTTAAAGTAGTTGTGTTCCTCTCTCTGGTTAGATTATTAAAACAAAGTGGGCTTCCTTTCAAGTATCATACCCCATAGACTAATTCTGTTATAGACAACTAGTCCTGTCTTAAAATCAGGGCTTTGTAGAAGAAAAAAATTTAAGGATACTATATTCTTTTTGAAATTTTTAATTTATTATCCTTTACTCAGATTACATCCTCTTTTTTTATATTTCTTTTTTTATTAATTTATTCATATTACATCTCAATTGTTAGTTCTTCCCTTGTATCCTCCTATTCTTCCCTCCCTCCCGCTTCCCCCCTTCTCCCCACCCCTATGTCTGTGACTGAGGGAGACCTTCCCCCTGTATATACTCATAGGGTATTGAGTCTCTTCTTGGTAACTTGCTATCCTTTCTCTGAGTGCCGCCAGGCCTACCCATCCAGGGGACGTGGTCAGAAAAGGGGCACCAGAGTTCATGTGAGAGTCTGACCTACATCCTAACTCTTATCTCTTACCTAGTATTGTCCCATTCCCACCCTCCCTCCCTCTTCCACCCTATTCTCCTCCCATAGATCTCTCACAGAAGGGGACCTCCTCACCATATGACCACAGTCTACCAGGTCTCGTCCAGAGAGCCTGCTTCCCTTCCTCTGTGTGCCACTGGGCCTCCTAACCTAGGGGAAGTGATCAAATTGGGGTACCAGAGTTCATGTCAGGGGCATTCCCCGATCTCTCCACAACCACAACCATGGAGAATGAGCTATCCATTGGCTGAATAGGGGATCTAGGTTCACTGAATACGTTGTCCTTAGTCAGTACAACAGTTTGTGCAGGCCCCCCTAGGTCTAGATCTGCCATCCTTGATAGTCGTGATGGGGTTCCTGAACCCTCTGGGTCTTTCCATACCCCTATTCCTCCATACTACTCTCACCCAGAGTCCAGCAGCAAGTCCCAGCATTCGTCCCAGTTCCCCACTGGGTGGAGTCTCTCAGAGGGCATCTATGTTGGGCTAATATCCACTTGTAAGTGAGTGTCTACCATGTGGGCCTTTCTAGGTCTTGGTTACCTCACTCATGATGATCATTTCTAGTTCCCTCATTTGCCTGCAAATTTCAAGATTTCCTTGTTCTTAATAGCTTAGTAGCATTCCGTGATGTAAACGTACCACAGTTTCTTTATCCCTTCTTTGGTTGAGGGACATCTGGGTTGTTTCCCGATTCTGGCTATGATGAATAAGGCTGCTATGGACATAGTTGAGCCTTGAGGATCTAGTTTAAGGCCTATAATTGTTACTCCTCCACTCCTTTCCAAACCCAAAGTAGTCCTCATCTCTCTTCTCAGCCCCCTTTGTATTTCATTAAACATATTCTAGTGTGTGGATATAGATGTGTGAGTAAAACTTCAGGAACGCTGGTGAAAGAAGGTAGCAACAACATACAGATGCCTATATTCTGTTCCTCTATATTCTAGAAGCCAGAATAGTGGAAAAAAGAAGTCAAAATTCGAGTAGCCGTAAATATCTCTGCTTTGCCTCACATGGGATCCCTATTAAGTAACTGCTGCTAATAAACAAATGATTCTGAATGGAGTTAGTAAGGGCCCTGATCTATGGACATGGGAAATGAAACGTAAGGAAGTCAGGAACAAGAGACATCATGTGGAAAGCTACGGTCTTTTCCTAATCTCTCTCTTCTCTTGCGGGAGCTGTGGTCAACTTTAATATGTCTCCAGGCCATGCTTCTTTCGAATGCCACCATGTGACTTGCCCTACTCAATGACTACAAGTGCTGAGCAATGCAAGTCCCCATGGACAGGGATTGCTGATGTCTGATATGAATCCTCTTGCAATGTGTTAGTATCACTGAACATGAAGCAGTGATGAGCAGTGGCGTGCCCACCGCACAGCGATTCTGCTATACACGTGCAACAGACGGAAATGACGTCAAGAGCACAGGTGTGTCAGTAAGATACAATAAACTAGGGGCTACAGATGAACTCTGAATATTACCCAGTTTTCATGTAATTTACATAATTACAAGTCTACATAATTATTTTTTTATTAATACCTATAGAGAACCCTTTGCTTACCAAATTTCTCTAAATGCAATGTTGACTTACAAGCCTCAACCATTAAGCAAGCAGAAGTGAGCTCTGTTCCTTCTAGAAACACTCCTAGACAAAGTGCCCAAGAAAAAAGCTCATGTCTCTCCTTGTCTTTGCTCTCTCCTTTCCCTCTGCTCCCACAGTCCAACTATTTCACAGTCCTTCTATTCTAGAAGGCTCCTGCTGTGACATCTCTGGTTCCAATGAGGGTAGCATGGAGTAGGCAGAAAAAAAAAAGTACAACTTCTGATTGTAAGTCAGTGACGTGTTGCCAGTGACAATCAGTTGTTTCCATACTATAGTTCTGGTTACCCTAAGTATAACAAACTATTTTAGTTAAATATTAAGTTTAATCAACTCAAAGTCTCTATGTATTTATTTACACGCAGTATGTATTTACAGATACATGTAAATATTTTATATATTTCCATATCATATACAAAGTGTGGTGACTAACATTGAGATGGCTACACCAATCTTAATGACATGAGCATTTCGCTAAGTATTTGTCACTTGGAAGAAGCATACTGAAATGGTGATTTGTCGAGAGATGTTAACTGATCGTCTCTTGTACAGATTCTCTGTCTTGCTCCTCATTGTGTACAGCCCTCCTGAGTCCTGCACCACTCTGTTCCTGTGAGTGTTTAGAAGCCACATAGGAAATAGGTCAGATGTCTATTATTTTTTCTGTGACAGCAAGTTTCACTAAACAAAGTAACTTCTAGATTCATCTATGTTGTAACAAATGCCAGGATTTCACTTTTAGTGAATGTTATGTAGTATTTTGCTATGTATGTATACCACATTGTCTCAATCAATTTTTTCACTGATGGACATAATTTAGGTTTCTTTCATATGCTGCTTGTCAGCATTAACATAAGTGTTACTTTTCTCACAAGGTATTTTGAACAACTTTTGTCGGGTCCCAGCCCGCAGGAAAAATCAAATCAGGGTTCACCTGAAGGAGGGAGTGGGGATTGAAAGTAGGATACAGAGACACGAGAAATAACAAATCAAGTCAGGACATTTCTGATCAAGATTCACTTTATTGTCGACTAGCAGGAACATATATAGGGCAAGGTCAATAGGATCTGTTCTTATCTCACTCACCCTAGCCCCCAGGCAAGAATACAATAGCCTAAATTGCTCCCTGTAGAACTTCCTAGTTCTCTGAGTAGTTCCCTGTAAGAACTTCCTAGATCCTTTGGGTGGTTCCAAGTTGAGACTTCTCTACTTCTTTCAAAGGTAAATAGTCCAAGGATAGCCTAGAACACAAGACCTCGTGGTGAGGTCAGCAACTTGAAGGTCACAGCATACAGCCTAAGACCAGGATTTCTGGCATGGCAGAATTTGGCATGGGTCCCTACAAACTTTAATTCTTCCGGCAAAGGCATTATGTTACATATTTTCCTAGATACCTGAGTATATTTCCTAAGATCTGGGAGAGTGGTATAACTCAAATATTTATAGATGAGTGATGTGCATTTTAAGTGTCAAAGCAATAAATAATTAAATTATCTTTCAAAGCACAAATAGCTTGATTCTTCCACGCTTGAAAATTTGTTCAAAATTGTAGTTTGTACTTGGTTTACAAAACTGAAAAATGTGGGAATAAGCATGGACAAGACTTGTGTCTGTGTATGTCTGCCTGGACTGACGCCCCTTGAGGCCAGTGCATCTTATGGCCACCTCCCTACGTGAAAACACGGCGTTGCGTAACACTCACGTCAGGAGTTTCATACCTACTCTTCTTTATTTGAGCATCTCCCATAGGTCCTGGGTATAGCAATGAAGTGTCTTTCTATGAATATCCCTCTAATTTGGGCAATTGAGTCTGGAGACTGAAAAACGACAGTGTAATAAAGAAGATGTGACAATGACGGAATTATCAGTATAAAATGTCTACCAAAGAGGGCTGGTAGGAACTGTAAACGGTGCATGAATTGAGTTATAATTATAATAAAGATAATCACTTTGAGTTTACATAGCACTTTGCAGCAAAATGAATTTCAAAGCAGTTTTCAAACGATTTTAGGAAGAATCTGTTGGCTGAGTCCCAAAGAGGGTCTTCCGGGGTGGGACTCTGTAGCTGTTCACAGTGATCTGCTGAGACACTGCCGAGGGGACTTGTCACCTGCACATAGAAAATTGGGGCAGACTGGTGGGAACTACCACAGGTCAGGTGAGATTCATACGTTACCTCTAGCACAGAGGCATCCTTCTCCCTCCGGTTAATACTGCCATTTCTGAAAAAGACCTTATTGCTACTATGTGCAGGATTGTGGGTAATGTCTAATGAGCATGAATTATGGCTGCACTTAACTAGTCTTAGCCAGAGTATGCCAGTCACCTACTGTACATGGTATAAGGACCCAGAGAATACCTAAACCAGCCTGAAGCTGACTGGTCGATTCACAAATAATGTGACATATACTTGAATGAGGGAACAGATGTGCTTCGTACAGTCTAGAGCTGTGTCCATCAGACTAGATACGGTAACGAAGGAGAACTCTATGCAGTCAAATAGGTATGGATGGGCTCATTCAAGAATATTGCAAAAAGAAGCAGTTGTGGAGGGAAGAAAAGTTGAATTCAATCCCTTTGAAACAAAATCTGGGAGAGCCTTTTAAACAGCCAGTTAGCTATTGGGAAAGTGTGGGAGAGGCCAGAGGGAGGCTGGTCAATGTCATCACATCTGTGACTGCTAATTGAAGTGAATCTCATTGACAGTAGACTCTTACCCTCCCACAGAGACTGCAAAATGGGACCTCATTCTGTCATTGATTGCTTTTCAAAGAGGAAGCTCCCAGATGATTGGGAGGGGGGAAGCCTTCCCTAGGTTGTAGGGGTAGAGGTGCATGCTAGCTCACACGGGAGAGAGCTTGTTTAACCTGAATGGATCTCTGAGTCCAATATTAAACACCGCAAAAACAATACAAATAAAGAAAACCATGTGGCAGGTCTTGAACAGGACTTGAACAAGAGAATTACCGAGAAACAGACGAAAATCAATGATTCTCAGATAAGCTTTATATTTCAAAAGCTATATATTAATAAGCTGTCTGGTTGCTACTACAACATACCTGACAAACAAGACTCAAGAGAAGGAAGTGTTGGTTTTGGGCTTCAATGCCAGGGATCTAGTGCTTCATGACAGAGAAGACACGTGGGCAGGGGCACATGCTGCTGTCACACTGTGTTCACACTCAGGAAGTAGCAAGGAAAGCTTGGGCTCCGTTTGCTTTTTCCTTTTCATTTAGTCTGAGTCCAGCCTAGGGAATGACTATGAATCTGTGGTCATTCTATTACTCAGTCTAGTACCTCAGTCTACTCAGGGTAACCCCGAAAGACATGCCCGGAGATTCATTTCCATGTCATTTGGTTATTCCAAGCCCCATCAAGCCAGCAACCAAGATGAGTCATCGCAGGCTGTCTTGGTATATCTTGTTTTATGATAATGGATTACCCTATGCTGGGACACTGCAAAGACATACATGATTCTGGTTGTAGGACTGGCCAAGCATGGCAACAGTGTCCAGCAGAGACCTGCTGCGTGCATTATAGAGAGGTGAAGGATACAACAGATGTGCAAGACACAGACCAAGGGGAGGTAGCCGCCTAGATTACCTCCCACTCTTACAGCAGACACTCTTTTCCAGGAGTGCTAATTAATCATCCACTGAAAGGCCCTGGCACCACACTACCATCACATGGTAATTAAACGTCACCACAAGCTTGCATCTGGACAAACCACATTCAAACCTCAGTAGAGGCAGAGGGAAAAAAGTTATAATTTAAATCTTCTCAAGTAAATACACTAGGAATTGAAGGGCTGGTGTCTATAGTCAGAAATAAGCCTGGTGAAATTCAGTCGAGCAGAAAGAGACACCAAGAAACATCTTGACCAGTATCCCCTCCCCCCACCCATGCATGTGGGAAGCCCAGGCCAAAATAGGGGAACAGAAGGGACACCAAGTGCCTTAAAATTTACATTAAGATACATCTCTGTGCCAACTGATTATGCGCCTGGGAAAAAGGAGACAGCAAGTAAATGTATTGGCCAAAGTGATTAGTTAGATTATCTCAATATTGATCTACATTTATCTTAATTCTGGACATTAATCTATCTTTTTTTTTACCAGAGCATTTTAAGATTACAAATGGATTATCAATATATCAGAAACACACACGTAGAATAATGCTATACAAGCAAGGACAGTTGTAGCATAAAATAATGCATAAGAAACCCAGGTCTGAAGATGTAGCTCAGTTGACAGAGTGCCTATGCATGATGCCCTGGCTCTGGATCCCAGCAAAGTGTCAACCTGCTGTCATGGTTCAGGCCTGTGGGAACAGAGAGAGCTGACGTCCACAGTCATCCTCAGCTTCATATCGAGTCGGGGCAGCCTGGAGTGAATAAGACAGTGTCTCAAGTAAACTGAATCCTGAATTCTGTAACTCTTCTGATGTGTCCCTTTTCATCTATATACAAAGGAAAACCTGTGCTTGAAATAGATGAAGACGTGGCTCATCTTAAACTTTTAGCAAAAGACATCTGTCCTTAGGGAGATGCCTGTATGGGGCATATAGATTTCAAAAATGCTTTGTACTGTTTGATCCTAAATTATATCAATTAAAGCTGAAAATATCCTACTGAGGCCTGAAAAGGGGGAAGCCAATTATTAAGTACTTTAATTTATCTTAAATGGCTTTGTAAAGTACGGATGAAAAATTGCTTGCAATGGACACGTGGCAGGATCTTCTATTGTCTCTAGTTGACAGAGTTAAATGAACTCAACTGCAATGCAGTTATCCTGAAGGTGGCAAAAATTGACAAAAGTGAACAGTTCCTATCTAGCTGTGAATTAGAACAATCTCGAGCCACAGGTAACAAAGCCACACGCTCTTTCTCCAGTGTGAGCGAGTGTGGTCAATAACGCGCCACAGCTCAGGGAGCAGCATGTGTGCCGTCTCCAATGTTGGCAACTTCAGTCAATAAAGTATAATTGGAGGCTGCCAAGAAGGTAGTGTGTCAAAGGTGTATTTAAACAGAAACTCGGCTGCTGAGGTGCTAGTGTAAAGTTGAAGAACTTTAAAAGTTTGAGCATTGTAGAGCCACTCTGTACATGGCTTGCCTGTCTGGGACATGATAACGCCCATCAATAGAGCTGTCAGAGCGGAGAAGAAAAGTCAATGTCAGAAAGAGAAGCTTCACGCTTGGTAATTGGAGGGAAGGTTGAGCTACACAGATGTAGCTCTGTGTCTCTAGATTAAGAAAGGCAGCAAGACTAAATGACTGCTTCGGTGGCTCGCTTTTCAAGGCACGCAAGCGAAACCAAATAATACTGTCATTAAGTCAGTAAACAGGAACTCTGTATCGCCGTGCCTGGGAGGTGTACAGCCTGCCAGCGGATAGCCTCATAGTTAATTCCTACTTTCTAGACAGTCAAGGAACGGTCCTAAGTGTGGCACAAAGTCTACCCTATGAATATGACATCATGGATTTGAATGGAGTGGAAAAGTTCTAGTAGCGGCCAGAAAAATTGTCAAATTACCAATCTGCCCTGCTGTGGGAACCTGGCTTTATTCTTTGGGTGTGTATTGCGCTGAAATGAATGTACTTTGCTGCTAATAGTTCACAACAAGAAACATGGACTAATCAACTAGTTTATTAAGCAGAATAAATGAAAGAAGACCTGGGATGATTTTTTTCTATGTAACTTAGTGCTGTGTTAAGCAAGTTGCACTCTTTATTGGCACTTCCATGGAGTCATCTCAGTTTCTGTCCATGCTGTTTTTCCTTTGATAGTATATGCTGCTTTGGAGAGCTTTTTAGTTATAGTACAAGTAAATTTGACATATTTTAGTGCGGAGAATGGCAAAAGAAATCTATTTGCATGACTTTCTCTTATTTGCATCCCATTTTATGTAATTAAAATGACAGTCACATGAGGGAGTAGGGGAGTCACTCAATAACTGAGTGACTCAGTAAACCCCCACAGGTCTGCTTGACGTGAGGAGCCTGCCCATTGCTACATCATCACAAATTTTTTTGCCTCATCTGACTATTCAAGTGATGGGTTGTCAAATTAAATGTGGCATATGAAAATTATTTTTAATTGAACCTAATTTATTTTCACATTGAAAAAAACCCAAAAGCTTTATGATAAACAAGACTCTGTTTTTAAAATGTATATATAAAAATTAATTTTTTCACTTCCTACTGCTGGATTTTCCCAAAAAGACCTGAATTCACATTTTAAATGAAACCTTTTATGTGTGGTTTAACTTCTTGCTCTGACATGATGAGAGATACCAATAGCCAGAAGGGCAAACTCAGGCTTAAGATGTGATGTGAGGCCTGGTGCCCTACAGCCTTTAAAATGTGAACAGCCATTAGATACACATGAACTCCAACCCCTGATCCCAATTAGGTGGTAAAAATGAAATGCAATTTAGACAGGTTTAGAAATAGCTCTGGGAGCCTGAGAAGATGAAATAGTTTTTTAATTAAGATTTACCTATACACAGATGTTCCTCACCTCACACAAAGACCACTGATTTGCAGAGTTACACTGTTTCAGTTTCCTTGTGTATTGGTGTGTCACCATTGGCACAGTAAGTTATAAAGACCATGACAGACTCCCATTGGTGATCCTCATAGGGCATTTTGCAGTAATCTGGAAAAAGTCTAGCTTTTATTATTCCTTGCCCTCTCGATCTCCCAGACTAATCACTTATTCAAAGCTTTAAGGAGCACAGTAGTAACCCGGTGAGGTGACTCTGCATGAAGTGCTCATGGTGTAAACGTGAGAACCTCACTTAAGATCCCCAGCTGCCTTATGAAATCCAGATACATTATGGTACCACACAGCTGCAACTCAAGGCCTGTGGGGTGGGAGAGTGGAGACAAATGGACCCCTGAGATCTGCTGACCAGTTTAGCCAAGTCAGTGAGCTTCGTGCTCAGTAGGAGACTCTATCTTAAAAGGACAGTAACCGCAATAACACCATGGAGAGTCATGGTGGAAGAGTCCTGCCATATAACATGTAACTCTTGCTTTTATGTGTTTGGGTGAAACAGAGCACACCCACATACCACACATACACACACACACACACACACACACACACACACACACACACACACACACACACACACAAATACACACATTCTCAGTACAAAACAAAAGATACATTAGTGATGCACTCTGCATTAAGCAAGGTTACATTGTGGAAACAGGGCATGGTCTAGCGAGAAAAATATCAGGACAGACGACACAAGTTGCATGGCTCATAACATGTGATTTCCTCATGCAAAGTTTCTCACCTCTGTACTCCCTTTGATCTATCTGGATTCTCAAGTGTTGCTCGGAATACTCAGCTAAAAATATGAAGCTTTAAAGATTAAACTGGTTTATTATTTTATTCCTCATCCCATCTACCTGGCTTATCTTGCCTCTTCCGATGTCATTTTCTCAGGAAAACTGAACCCTCAGACAACAACTCATTTCTAGGGGCGTGATTTACTTCTAAGTGACTAAATTAGATAAGTTATTTTTTTTCTATAATCTTCAATACTCCTTGCTTTAAAAACCAGGCTTGTGCAAGTACTTCAATTTAGAAATGCAAATGATATTGAGACTTCCCTTTCCTGAGGGTACAAAGATGCTAACCACCCACTTGTTTATTGGCTCCAGTTAATAGCTGCAGTAAGTGAACATGACAGATAGTGACACGTTTCTCTGTTTTAATGTTTTCACACAGACAAAGCAGACATGTTAAGCCAGAACCCCTATTAGGCTGATTCATATCACACCCACATTCTTCAAAAGTAAAAAAATTTAAAAATGCACATTCCTTTGGGTATATTCTAAAAAAACATTCTACTGACACTGAAGTGCAGCGAGGCGCCCTATTTCACTGTAGTCCTTAAAATCCACCATATGCTTAAATTTGGACAAGGTATCTATCTGGCCTTTCTCAGTTCAGCACCCAGAAATCAGATGGGCAACTGGATGAGTGATTATGTTTTAAATGAGATCTTACATATGCTGGAAGCCACAGACTTCTCTTGTAGGGATGTTACTTTTAAAATGTTTATCTATAACAGAAAATATTTTCTGTTCATGTTCATGTCAATGACTTTTATTGTTATGTCTAAATAAGTAAAAATTTTCTTGGATCTTGGTTCTTACTTAGTCACTGTTTGACTTAATAACTTTAAAAAAAGTAAATGTTTAAAAAATATTAACTGAAAAATTTCCAATGTGATGCCCTAAATCCTAGGTCCCATACCCTCCTCTCAAATGCTACAAATGCTACTCTAATAGGTTACATGTGTGACCAGACTACTCTTGACTCTTCCCACACCCTTGGTTTCTATGATTATGAATCCAAAATATCAGTTAGCCATTTACTAGAAGACACCCAGTTATTTAGAGGCTATTTCCTCCTCCCTGGGGTCAGCAGTACGAGTCTCTGCGTATACAGCAGCAGACAGGAAGCCTGTGGGAGGAATCCTCTCTCAAGGAGCTTCCACTCCATGGAAGACAGATGACATGCACATAACAGTATCACGGCTCATGGAGGAGATTGCCTTAACTGGGGTCGGTAGCTACAGTTGACCTGTATAACAGAACTAGATCTATATCGTCTACGTTGCTACCAAAGTTTTCTAAAATACTTACAAGCCAATTCCATAACAAACGACAGAGTTTATTCCGCAGCACTCCGTCGCAATGTGCATTTGTACTTTGCTTGTTTTTTGTTTTGTTTTGTTTTGTTTTGTTTTAGTTTTTTTTCTTCCTTTTTAGTTAAGGACAAGTTGTGTTGAGGCGTGGAAACTGCAGAGCTTCTCAGAGGAGGAGGAGGAGGAGGAGGAGGTAAATGATGCAGCAGGCAGAGATGTCAGCAAAACCTGACCCCTTTACATTTTATCATAAAGGAATTGGTATAAATTAATGCTGTTCTCTGTTTCAATTGAACTTAAATCATTTTCACATGTCACAGCAACACTCCCCATCCCAAACTGGAGAACTAGTCAAATGACACTGCGTTATTTGCGGGAAAGCAGACAATCTTTTATGCTGTGTTGACATAAGAACATTTGATAAATTACTTCTGTAGCACTCCGCTACACGTTCTCCCTGTATTTCCTTTCACGGGGTTTTGGTGGTTCTATTAATTCTATTCTGTGTTTCCAGTCACCCAGGTGTCCTGAGAATATTGAAAATCCTGAACAGTGACATGTGCTCAGAAACAACACACAACCCACAAGATTTAGATGTGTTAAAATAACAGAGACTTAATGTTTGGCTAAAGGTCTCTGCATCAGTTTCCATCAGTTGCTCAGTGAAGCCTCTCTGATGACGGTTATGCTGGGCTCCTGTCTGGAAGTGTGGCAGAATATCATTAGCAGGATCTGGACTGGACTCCTTCTCATGGCACTGGTCTCAAGCTGGACTAGTCATTGGTTACCCGTTCCCTCAATTTCTGCTCTATTTTCACATCTGTACATCTTGTAAGTAGAACAAATAGTAGGTCTTTGGTTTTGTGACTGGGTTGGTCTCCCAATGCCTCCTTTAGAAGTCTTACCTGGTTACTGGAGATGGCTGGTTCGGATCCATATGCTGTGTTGCTGGGAGTCTAAGATAGAGTCACCCTCATAGATTCCTTGAAGTTTCTATTGCCCTAGGTTTCTAGTTGGTCCCAGGGATGCCTCCACCCCATTCCAGTTCTCTCTCTCTCTCTCTCTCTCTCTCTCTCTCTCTCTCTCTCTCTCTCTCTCTCTCTCTCACACACACACACACACACACACACACACATACACACACACACACACACACACACACACACACACACACACACATACACGAATGTCTTCCATTTCTATTTCTAAGCTTGGGGAATCCTTCAGAAGAGTGAGAAGAAGGATTTTACAGGCCAGATGGGTCAAGGACACCACAAGAAAACCCACAGAACCAACTAACGTGAGCCCATAGGGTCCCTCAGAGACTGACCCTGACCCGCCAACCAGGGAGCATGCGTGAGACTAACCCAGGCCCTTCGCACATATATAACAGTCCTGAAGCTTGGTGTTCTTGTGGGGCTCATGACAGTGAGGGCAGAGGCTGTCTCTGACTCTGTTGCCTGCCTTTGGGACCCTTCCCCACTGCTGGGCTGCCTAGTCTAGTGTCAACAGATTTGCCTAGTCTTACTGAAACTTGGTATGCCATGGCTGGTTGATGCCCATGGGCCTCCTCTTTTCTGAGGTGAACAGGAAGAGGAGTGGAGAGGGGAGGGAGAATAGGAGGAGAGAAGGGAGGTGAAGTAGCCATTGTAACATAAAGCAAATTAATTAAAAACTAAAAGTAAATAAATAAAGTACAGAAACTTTCGATGGGTGAAGTGTCTGAGGAGGCTGGATCCCTCCCATTCTCACCTTTCCATTTCCAGTTCACTCCAGTATCTACTGGTTTCTCCAGGGTTGGTCACCCAAGACCTGTCTTCTGGCATGATTCTCACCAACAAGTTATTTGTGGAAATTTGCTCTTCATCATTCAAAACTAAGGAAACTCTTGGCCACCTTTCCCGAACTGTGGCTTTCAGTCCTTCTCAACTCTGAAAGTGACCTCTGGCTTCCATTACAGCTCACTGTAGTGACAGCACATGGCTATGCTCAGTATACATTTGGGGAATGAATTTTAGAGTGAATTTAGTTGTGCCCTCTACTTTAATGAGGAATGGAAGAAAAAGGGAGAAATATTCTTTTAGTATGATTCTGTTTTTTTATTTTCTTCACAAAGATAACAATTGATAAGTTTCCTTTGGCCTTTATTTTTTTATTTTTGAAGTGGGACCACCATTAATTTGATCTATAAGATTTTTTTTCCACAGCTATATTTCCCACAACCATGAAAAGTTCAAGATACAGTCTCTTTACTGCTAGCAATGGTCCACAACTTAATTTTCAGCTAACTGGTTAGAACAGGGCTTAACTTGTCTTCTGCAACTTCCTTAACATGATGTTTGTATTATTTTGTTCTACTTGCTAATGGCTTTCTCAGAAAAGTTTCATGTTGATAATTTTCTATATGTCAATGGGATGTTTATGAAGAGCTTTCAGCAGACTAGAACCACTGACATGACTCTGTATATGTGCTAACAATTTTTATGACTCAAGCTAGATAGTGTGGATGCAACTGGGGAAAGGATAACCAGCAGGTGATAGATAGATAGATAGATAGATAGATAGATAGATAAATAGATAGATAGATAGATAATAGATTAGATAGACAGATAATTAGATAGATAGATGATAGATAGAGGGATAGAGAGATAGATAGATAATTAGATAGATAGATAGATAGATAGATAGATAGATAGATAGGATAAATGAGGGATAGATACATAGATAGATAGATAGATAATTAGATAGATAGATAGATAGATAGATAGATAGATAGATAGATGATAGATTAGATAGACAGATAGATGACAGATACATGATAGCATACTGTAGACACAACAACAAAAGGTAGACAGATGGACAAAAAACTCTAACACAGACTTCATGTCTAAGTACTGTACATCAAGAACTACACAAACACTACAATATGGTGTTTTCCTATGTTCCTATGTGTAGCAGACTTGTTTTTAATATTATTCACCTCTTGCCATATGCCAGCTACTTAGACTAAGCATTTGAAGTTGCACATGTTCCTGGGTGATTGATTTGGTTTTGCATTCTTGAAAATGCTACGCCTCCTTATTATAAATTCAGGCTGTGTGCATTCCAAAGCAGATATCAACGTTTGTATTGCTACACAGAGGCTGCAAATTCATAGCTCTTACCAGAGTGGATTTTCACTTCAATTACTCATATTGAAAGTCACTGCTAAAATGTTTCTTCTAAATGAAGTAATATTTAAACTATAATTTCTAACTGAGGAAGACAGCAGCTCCCCAGAGACATCTAGAGATCCTGTTTTATATTCTAAGCTCACGGTTTAAAACTTTACAACTGGGTAAAGTTCAGAATGTCAAGCTGACTGCCCAAATAAAAAGTAAAATCACCAAGACCTCATTATGATACTGTAAGGTAAAATTAAAATGAGGATGTGTTCTATTTGGGTAAACACATTCAGGAGCCATTTGAAACATGTACTTAACTAGCTGAAAGAGGTGGTTCTTTCTAATGGATGAAGGTATCCTTTTGTATGTGTGTATGCATCATTTATTTAAGTGCTATATGGTGTGTGTGTGTGTGTGTGTGTGTGTGTGTGTGTGTGTGTGTGTGTGAGAGAGAGAGAGAGAGATTTATTTAAGTCCTATTTGGGGGGGTGTGTGTGTAACTTATTTAAATGCTATTTGGTATGTGTGTGTGTATGTTTGTGTGTGTCAGGGTGTGTGTGTGTAAAATTTATTTACGTGCTACTTGAAATGCTCCAGTCTATCAAGTGAACAATAATATACACTTACTAAATTCTACAGAAAATTTCTAAGAGAGGAAATTAGATACAGAACTGCATATCAATAGCAAGGGCTCCATGACATAATCTTCAGAACATCAACACGGGACCAGCAGGGGACACAGCACTTTTAAAGCTCATTCCCCATGTCCGTGTCCCAGTTTTGTTCTAAAGTGTAGCACAGTATTTATGCTGTTCAGGTTTGGCCTCAGAAATTCTGCAGTTATGGCTATTAAGTATGCAAATTATGTCCATTGCTTTTTTTCCCCTCAGATCTAGAAAATTCTTTCATCATTTCACAGCTTACAAATACTTCATATGTCTCATGCTTTTCAGGGCAGCTTTCTAGTTAATAAGTAAATTAAATTTTTTTGAATTAGGCTGAATTCTATCACAGTGGCACCATAAACATTCATCATCCTTGTAGGGCACATGTTTCCTTCAGGCTCTGATTTGCAATTCATAATCTTTCCTTGTCTTATCCTTGTTCGTTCTCAATTGTACAAGATGAAGAGGAGATAGTTTTGGAGCATTCACATTTTAATCAGTATTCAAGCTGAACTGAAGGGCCCTATGCTTTCCCCCGGTGCACACAAATTTATCTCCACTAAACAACCATTCTGACTGGAGAGAGGGCTCGGTCAGGGCTTGCCGAGTAAACATGAAGCCCTGAGTTCAGATCCCCCTGAGTTACGTGAAAGAGCTGGGCCCAGCGTGGCAGAGAGTGTCTGTCAGCTAAGCCTGAGGGGAAGAGAGGCAAACTAAGTCATATATATACACACACACACATGTTTACTCCATGGTTTCAAGGTCGCTGCACTTTCCATATTCCTTCAGTAGTTTTAGCTCCTGAGTTCTCACATCCACACAAAAAGAAGCTCTAGCTGTCATTTTGGTGAGAGGCATCTTTAATGGTTTGGGGTTGGTGAATTTCTAGTAATTCTTGATTTTCTCTATATTACTGCAACTCCTCCCTCAGTTTTCACATCACCTTTTATGTCTGGATCCCTTTCTGTCTCTCAGGAGGATTGTATCAACCAAGTTCAGTTTTATGGCCATACTCATCTTTGTATTTACTCATATCCTATTTTTTCAGGTTAGATTTGGAAGCTCTGTGTAGATGTACATTTTAGGTTGCTCTGTTCTACCTACCACAGCATGCAACTGTGTGTAGTTATGTAATTATTCATTTCTGAGTATTGAACCGAGGGCCAATACTAGGAGCTATACCTATACAAAGGCTACATATACTAGGTGTTTATATATATATATATATATATATATATATATATATATATATATATATATATATATATATTCACTAATCAGGTGTTCTATTGCTGAGCCACACCCCAAGGCCTGAATTTGTTTGTTTGTTTGTTTGTTTGTTTTCATTTCTGTCACATGGACAGTAATGTTCTTTCTCTCATTTCTGACATCAGCCACTCACTTCTTCTCTAGCTTGTTTGTTCCAGAGTTAGGCTTAGGGCCTCTCAACCCTGCCCATCTCTATAAAGGTCTGTTGTTTCTGATTGCTCCTTATATCACATTAATAGTATTCTTTGTCATCCCAAGCCTTCTGAGGGCTTTGTGCTCAGCTTTCTTTTTACTTTCCTGTTCCTTTAACATGTAAAGTCAGATTATTGATTAGAGATCTTTCTTCTTTTTGGCACATAGACAGTTGTGGCTATATGTTTGGGCATGTTGTATTTTTATTTCCATTCATCTAAGTCATCTCTAATTCCCATAATCACTTTTGTTGTTCCCCACCGTTGCGTTTGAACGTGTTGTTTTCCACCCCTGTCACTTTTGCAGCTTGCGTTCTTCTGTTGATCCCTGACGCTAATTCTACTGAGGTCAGAGGACATACCTTGTGTGATCTCAGGCTTTTATAAATTCCCGAAGTCTTAGGATGCAGCATGGCCTTTTTATCCTAAATAAAGCCATCCCTTTCTTGATTAAGCCCTCTCCTTCCTGCTATAAAATTTAAAATTAGTATTAGATCTCAGATATCTGAAAGTCCTCTCTCTCTCTCTCTCTCTCTCTCTCTCTCTCTCTCTCTCTCTCTCTCTCTCTCTTTCTCTCTCCTTCTCCTTCTTCCTCTCCCTCCTCCTCTCCCCCTCACCCTCCACCCCTGCCCCCGCCCCTGGTTCCTTCAGCAGAGAGACCAATCTATCACACTCCTAGCCTGCGTTCCACAGTGCTTCTCCTTGTCCATAGTCGCCTGAAGGCATCTGCTGCAAGACTTCTTCAGGAGCCTACCCGTCAGTCTCCATTTCCCAGTTCTGAGCCCAGAGCCCTTCATAAGCCCCCTCCTCACTATGTTCCCCTAATGTAAATGCAAATTAAAATTCCCATGAACTTACTATAAAGTACACTCAGATTATTAGATGTTGAGGAATTATAATTAACATTAGTTAACATGGAAACTAGCCTGAAGGTAAGTCAATCATATTTAGAGGCTTGAGAGGAAATGTTAGTATCCGAAGACACATTAATTAATATATAGCCATGTCACGAGTAGACACATCTCGTCATTTAGTGTAGTCACACATCAGAAAGAATGAGAATAGCATCAACTCTCGCTCAAAAGCTGATTCAGTTTAGCAAAGTAATTCACCTTCATTATCATGTCTGTCCCTGAGACCAAAAGACAAACGTGTTTATTTATTTTGGTTGTGTTATTTTGCGCACACTAGCAATTCCTATGTATATGGTCACTGTGTGTGCATTCTGATTTATGATTTTCACATGCGTTCTCTTTTTTAAAAAATATTTTAAGAGTTTCACATACACCAACTACACCCAGAAATTATTGCAATAAGCATCAATGCATGAATATTGTATCATTAGAAACCTGAAATTTTTGCTCCAACGTGGAGACTATTCTATATACTTCAAATATCATTCATAAAACTCAAGAATTGCTGCTGTAACATTTTGATAGACATGGCCAGCTGGATAGAAAGGCTTTGTCCTATCCATTCTTATAATCATTTTGTATTTTTTCTAATATCCTAATAACCCAACCATATCAATAAATCCATGAGACTGGAAGATAAGAGCTCCAGTACTTTTAACATCGTTCACTTTTCAGGCCCGTAACAGAGACCCTGGTTTCTCAGTTACATTTTTGGGTTAAATATAAAATGCAGTTTGCATTAGTTATAACACAAGCCGCATCAGAAGTTCAAACACCCAATGATGTTTATGCTGAATCCTCAAGAATCCAGATAGCAGAAGAGAAAATTCACAGTTTTTCTTCCTAATGCTTAAGATTCTTGACTCTAAAGGACGATGAATATTGGCAAAAGACGTACACAAGGAGAAAGCAGAAATCAACACAAAATGAAAATATTACTACAATGAACTTATTGTTTCACACAAGTATGTTCCCAGGTTATTTTGACAATGTATATTGGATATGCTATATTTTTCAAGCATAAGATTCTTGGTTATGGGGCTGGAGAGATGGCTCAGTGGTTAAGAGCACTGATTGCTCTCCCAGAGGTCCTGAGTTCAATTCCCAGCAACCATATGGTGGCTCACAACCATCTATAATGTGATCTGATGCCCTCCTCTGGCCTGCATGTGTATGTGCAGGCAGAGCACTGTGTATGTAATAAATAAATAAATCTTTTTTTTTTAATCTTGCTTATTTTATTTCTCTTGAAAGTTTTATTTCTCTAAGGGGATTCTATTCTTTCTTTGCCCAAAGAAAACAATTTTCTTCTTTGGGAAATTATTTTTAGGGGAGTTTATAAACTTTGCAAATTTGTGAGTGTCTAGGTTTGAGACAATGTCCGTTCTATTCCAAGTATGGGGGGTTTATGTTGGTTTTGATGAAATATCCAGGCTTAACTAGTATTTCAGTTCTTTTTCTTTAGCATATTGACTGAACACATTGGTGATTGACTTGGGATCTGATGGTTGTTAGAACTGATTCAGGCTGGACTGATGTTGAAATATTATCCAAAAGGGAAGAAGATACAATGAACTTGAAAGTAGATAACACACCTATTAGAATGGGCAGCTTTTTTAAATTGCTAAACCAAACACTGATAAAAATGTAGAAAAATAGGAAACATACATGCAGCCACTAAAAATGTAAACCACCACAGAAACCTGAGGAAATGGTTAGAGGGTCTCCCAAGTTCCTTGTCTGACTTACCATTTTAACTCTCTAGTAGTTACATAGAGTGAAACTCACACTGTGTAAAACCTTGTGCATGAATATTCACAGCAGCTGCTTCTTAGTAGTTAAGTAGCAGAGGCAGCCCAGCCATCCTCCAGTCACGAAAGAGCTGGGCAGACTCCAGTAACTCCAACCTTGCAAAGTGACAGAAGGAAAGCAGAGCCTGTAAGATCGCTCAGAGAGAGGGTCAGAGCGTTTGCCACCAACTATGACTTCAAGTCCATCCCTGGGGCCCACATAAAGGGGATAGGAGACCATCGACTCATGAGACTGTCCTCTGATTGCCAGGCACGCCTCATCCTGTCTGTGGCACAGGCACGCACAAGCTAATAATGAATAAACATTTTTACAAAGAAAATATTTTTAAATAAATGAATAGAAATGAACTAGAAATTCTTGTGATAACTTGGATTTGGCCTCCAAAACAGCATGCTTAGATCAAAGAATTTACATGCCATGTGATTCTTTTTATATAGCAGTGGGCAAATGGGAAGATTACAGGCAAGAACAGGTTAGTGACTATCACACACAGCAGAGGCAGAGATGAGATGGAGTCAGCCCAGAAGAGTTCTCTCTCTGCTGTCAGGGGAGAATGGTTCAATATGCTGATCATGCTATTAAGTACATAAATCCTTGCATGCATGAAGCTGCACGAGCCCATACACACATGCAAGTTCACACAAGAAGCCACAAGCAATAAACAGACCTGTGGGTTGATTTACAGAAATGCTACATGCTGGGCTTCCCGGCTTCTTATTTACCCATGCTGCGTAAGGCAGCAGCCCTGGGGATCCGCAGATGAAGGTTATCAGGTTATCCCTGACTCTGCCATCTCATCAACGTCTTGTCAGTCTATGCTTATTCCAAAACAAAAGAAAATCAAAAGAGTACTCGTAACACGATTGTAAAACAATCCTATTAGAAACAGAAACAGACTCGCACATCTGGCATTGGAAATAACTTTCCTTCCAGGTGTTATTGGAAGTCTCCATTTTGAATTGACTGGCTTTTTGAAACCGTCTTTAATTCAGGCAATGCAGTTGCATACGCCCAAAACCTGTGATGCTTGAACATAACAGTTTCAGCTCTGATCCCCTAATGCTCCATTTTCTTTTTCAAATGCACTTTTTTTTTTTTTGACCAAGAAGGATGTCATTTCCAAAAGTGCTAAGAGACCCACACTTAACTTGAACAACATTGTTCTTTTCGATTATTAAAGCTACTCAATTTTCTCCCTTGGTTGCTGCTCTGACTTGGAGACTCTTCTGAAATGTCAGACTAAGGAAACTGTACTGTACTTGTTCCAACATAAATATATATATATATATATATATATATATATATATATATATAAGCTTTAAAATTAATGCAATCAATAGCTTTTGATGGTAAAGTTAAAAAACAATAACTAAATGTTAAAACCTACAAATCCATCCTGTTCTTTCTTTCTTTCTTTCTTTCTTTCTTTCTTTCTTTCTTTCATTCTTTTTCTTGGAATACCAATGTGGTCAACAAACTAGGAAAGGCGATAGACAGGTTGCTTCAAGAATGCTTAATAAGAAAAAAAAAACAATCATAGCAGAATTCTAGGGTGGAAGGTAAGAGTACATGCCTGTTGTGCTGAGTGCTACAGATAGTAATGCTGAGCAAGGTGATCATGCTGACGGAGGGAACACAAAGCCCGGATACTTCCCAGGATTTTGTTTTGTGACCCTGAGTGGAAGAAGAAAACAGAATGCTGAGGCTCAGAGGTGGACATAGCTTAGTCAGCCTGAGTGACAGCAGGACAAGTCCCAGGAGAAAAGTACCCAGCTCAGAGGAAGAGGGAAAGCTGTGCAAAGCAAAGCTTTGTAACAAAATCCTTGAGCAAAGGGCTGCGAGAAGCCACCCAGTCTGAAAAGGGGTTTATAGTCCTTGTTAACATAGAACAGCAATGCAGAATTGTTTCTCCTTTTTTCTCTCACTCTGGTTCCCTCCTCCTTGCTCATAATTTGGCATTCTCAATGAAATAACCAAGCTGGAGACAAAGCTATGATGGCATTCCATCAACAGAGTTGCCAGATTTTGCGTTGTGCCAATTTTCTTTCTTTCTTTCTTTCTTTCTTTCTTTCTTTCTTTCTTTCTTTTTGATGTATTACAGTATTTATTTCTCCATATTTTCAACAATATTGGGCTACATGAAACTTTATATATGATATCCCATTACTGGTTTTTATTTTATTAATTTATTCAGATTACATCTCAGTTGTTATCACCTCACTTATATCCTCCTGTTCCTCCTTCCTTCCCTCTTTCATCCTATTCCTCTCCCCTAGGTCTGTGACCGAAGGGGAGCTCCTCCCCCACTATATGGTCATAGACTATCAAGTGTCATCTTGGTAGCCTGCTTATCCTTTCTCTGAGTGCCAACAGACCTCCACACCAAGGGGAAGTAGTCAAATATGGGGCACCAGAGTTCATGTCAGAGTCAGTTCCCGCTCTCCACTCAACTGTGGAGAGTGTCCTGTCCGTTGGCTAGATCTGAACAGGGGTTCAATGTTTACTGCATGTATTGTTCTTGGCTGGTGCAGTAGATTAAGCAGACCCTGGGTTCAGATCTGCCTGTCATGATGTTTTTCTTGTGGGTTTATAGGACCCTCAGGATCCTTCTGTTTCCCCATTCTCCCATATTTCCCTCACCTAGAGGCCCAATAGAAAGCCTCCGCATCTATTCCAATCTCCTGGTAAGTGAAGATTTTCATTGGATCTCCCTTTTGGGCTAGTGTCCAATTATAAGTGAGTATATGCCATGTGAGTCTTTCTGGATCTGGGTTAACTCCCTCAGGATGATCATTTCTAGTTCCATCCATTTGTCCACAAATTTCAGGATTTCCTTGTTTTTAATAGCTGAGTAGTATCTCATAGTTTGCTTTCCATTAGAGTTGTTGACACACTGACTCTTACGGTTGATCGTAATGATGGTTTTACCCAAGCCAACCTTGCATTACTAGGAAAAAGTAACAATCAGAAGAATATTGCTGTGGCATATAAAAGTCAATGGAAGAATGGGGAGATTATAGAAAAGTGAACGTAGGGAAATCTAACTCATATACATTAGATTATTTAGGAGCAGCTGTAGAGAGATGGAAGCAGAAAGAATGAGAGGCTCAGACTTTAAGTGGACAATATTTATTCATAGTGAAGGGGCATCTTGTCACCCACTAGTGTGGATGGCCAAGATGTTTACAGAAGATGAGACACTCCCTCTTATCAGGGCGGAAATGACTCCTGCAGTCAGCAAGGGAAGCTGGGGAGTGTAGTCTTTTGGCAGGAAACTATCATTCCTAACCGTGAGAAGGTGTAAAGATGCAGGGCAGGTCATTAAAGCTGTTCGATGATGATGATGATGATGATGATGATGATGATGATGATGATGGTCTCTGCTGGAGAGGATAGTTCTAGATCACTGAAGAATAAGTCCTCTGGTCCTATAGCAGGGAGAGAGTCTTAACCTGATCTGCTTCAATGGATCAGGCGATTGTGACCCCATATTCCTGAGGAGACTTGCAAAACAATTAATAGAGGGATAGAAGCAGATGGTTTGGTTATAGAGTAGACCTAAAAGATGTTCTGAGAGTGTTGAGGGAGGGGAAGGGGCCAGGTGGGAAAGACAGAGTGGGCCGGTAAGAGAAAGTGAGTGTAGAGTTGATTCCACGTGACAATGACTGGTCCCCCCTTGCCTGGACTAGAGCACAATAATGAGATAGCAGAAGTAGCAGGGAGCTGCAGAGCATCCACAGCAGGGACCAGGAGCGCATAGAGGACTAATGAAAAGAACTGGAAGTGGCCTGGGGTGGAAGGGATGAAGGTCTCTGTTACCCAGAGTCTCTCCACAGCTTCCAGAGGGTCTTTTGCAGATGTATAAGGAGCTGGCAGAGCTGTTGTAGAGTGAAACCCATTGGAAAAGCTTATGTGGAACATTTGATTTCGGTATAGGATGAAGTTCAGTTAAGTAAACCATTTAAAAGGCAGTGCAGAAACATTAGTATGAGTACAGGGAGGAAAGGAGTGGTCCAGGTGAGGGGCCAGAGTGGGAGGGAACCAGAAGCAGATGCATAGGAGGAGGCTCATGGTTGAAATACTTTCTGGTGCCTGTCTCTAGACCCCATTTCAAACCAGTTAGGATTTGTTGGCATGGATGCAGTGTTGTTCACGGGGAGAATGCCAATCCTATGCTTAGCAGTAGTCATTTTAGAGTACTGAGGCAGCCAAGGTGTCTAGCTGGTCCTTGTTGGCTGATCTGCGCTGGTGAGATGGAAGGGTTAATTGACACAAAGAAGCCTTCAGTCCAACTGATGTTGTTCAGAGTCCCCAAACCAATGTCCAGAGTGGCAAGAAGGATGAGTTCAATACTCCATTAGTCCCCTTTTCAGGGGTCACCTGAACTGCTTTAGGGATTTGGGGGCACTGATTTCTTCTGTACTTGCTTCAAGGCTGACAAAAGGGCAGTAGTTGGAGAAGCCTCAGGAGAGAGGCCATCCAGGGGGCCCTCAGTGAAGCTTTACAGCTGGCAAGGATCCAGAACATAAGTCAGGAGGTAACAAGGGCACAATTTCTTCCTGAGGAACATTAGGAGCACAGCATTTCATTCCATACACTCGGCCAATAGATAGATGAAAGATGAATGCGTTAGTCATGGCGAATCTGTAATAAATAACTTACATCTGACTTGGGCTAAATTGACAAAAAAGGCTAAAGCCAGCTCTAGCAATGGACACCTCTCTAGATTGCCACATAATGACAATAGTAAGCGAGGTTTTTTGTTGTTGTTGTTTTTAAACGTCATTTTATTTGAAAATAGATTGGTCATTTACAAAACATAATTTTTGTAACAATCAAACTAAATGAGCACTTGGCTTTTGAAATTTGAAATTTTGAAATTTGGCATCACTGCCAAAGCCTGTTTATTCTTTGTAGACTTCAAAGTGCAGGCATGGCCCTGGAGCTCTGCATCTGGAAGAGGCTACAATATATTCTCAAAAGGCCACAGGTGATGCCTGGTTGGAGAGAATCTGCTTCATCTAAGTCATCAGCTCCTGAAGACTCTGAGGGTCTTGGATAGCACTCAATAGAATCACATGTTGAGTCTACTGTGACTCCAGCTGTCAAAGACAGACTTGGACATTCTGAGTAACTTCCCACAGCACCCTTCTTTCATGAGGGAGCATCAGTGAATAGAGTATAGACCCTGAAATTGGCTTTGGCTAAGAGGAAGAAAGCCAGGGTAAAGGGTATGCTGACTAGTTTTATGTCAACTTAACCCAAGCTAGAGATATCTCAAAGGAAAGAATCACAATTCAGAAAATACCTCCATAAGATCTGGAACTTTCTTCATCAGGGATTGGTGTGGAGGTCCCAGTCCAATGTGGGTGGTGCCATCTCTAGGCTGGTGGTCCTGGGTGCTATAAAAAAAAGCAGGCTGAGGAAATCAGAAGGAGTGAGACAGCTGGCAGCACTCCTCCATGACCTCTGCATCAGCTCCTGCCTCCAGGGCCTGCGCTGTGTGAGCTCCTGCCCTCACTGCTTTTGATAATGAGCCTTGAGTGAAATAAGTACTTTCATCCCAAGATGCTTTTTGGTCATGCTGTTCCATTGTGGCAATAGACATGTTACCTATGACAGTTGTTTTAGTTAGATATTTTTCTAACTAACAATGAGAAAAATAACTGATACAAGTATATTCCCTAAACTCTTTGGTCATAGAACTAAAGCTTTGTATTGAAAATCCCTAAGTTTGGTTTCTAGGTTAAAAAAAAAAAAAGAAAAAAGAAACAAAACAAAAAAACAAAACAAAACAAAAACCCGGCTCAAGCATGGGGGCAGGGCTCACTTCATTCTCATCCAAGAGGAAGGCTTTTACTGCCTCTCCTCCTGTCTTCTAGGTCTCAGTCTTCAGCCTCAAGTTTCCCTGCTTGAGGGTTTATTTGGGACACTGTATTCCTTGTTCTGGGCAAATAGCACTTCATAGTCAGTGAGTTAGTGGTGATTCTGAATTCCTGAAAGAATTCCTGCAGGCATTCCAAGCTGGATCCATTTTCGGTGAACTCACCTGTACCCTCAGAAGACTGAAGACACTGCCTCGCCAGGCCCATCGCTTCTCTGCAGGCCTAGGTCACATAGATCTCAGGCAAGGTGACAGATACTGAGCCAATACAGTAGTTACACACACAGGAAGGATACCCGCCAGTCTCTGTTAGACAAGGATCAAGTAACCAGTTGGAACTGTCGCTAGAGGTGTCACATTAGACTTTAATAGCAACCACATCTCTGCGGGGCTCTTTGCTTTTCAAGTTGCCTTCACGTGTGTTATCCCATTGCACGTTCTACTGCAATAAAACAGTGTCTGTGGCTTAGGCCTGAATTGCAGTGTCAGAGGGAACGCAAAATGTGCCCAAGAACATTTCATGAAGCTATTTCTTGCCTGTGCAAAGGTATTTAATAGGAATTGACTGGCTCCTATATTAAAAAATGTAAAAGGGCTCAGCTTGTAAACAGTTTCTCCCGCCCTCTGTTTGGCCACTTCCGGTTCAGTGCAGCACCTTTGCCTATTTTTCATTGGGCTACTTAGGAAATCATGACTCTCTTTTTCCCCTCTCCCCCATCTTTTTCATACTGATTTCCTCCCCCATCTTATATACTTGCAGGTGAGCCCCACCCCTGGGTGCATCCGGGCTCTCATGAAGATGCTGTACTGCCCATACTGCCGAGGCTTGCCCACCGTGAGGCCTTGCAACAACTACTGCCTCAACGTCATGAAGGGCTGTCTGGCCAACCAGGCGGATCTGGACACCGAGTGGAATCTCTTCATAGGTAAGAGCCAGGCAACAGGTCCTGCAACCAAGACCTGCGACCTGCAAGTGATGGTGATACTTGATGCTTCTGCAAGATCAGAGGTTGTGATGACTTTATAGAGACTAAACTGGCCTTTTAACAATGTTAAAACAGTCTTTTGCAGTTTCCCCCATTGTCAAATCTTATCAGAAAATAAAAACCACTCAGGTTTTTATTTGTACTAAGTTAATTGGGACACAGGTTTTGCAAAAACAATTCCTTTGATTGCCAGAATGAAGAGAGCTCAGTATTTTCTCTGACACATGCCAGTTTCCCGTCTCATCCTAAAGAAAAACAGGCTCCAAGCACAGGAGGGTCCAGAAGTTAGGAGAGAGGCTGATGGGGGTGCAGGGAAAGGGTTCTGCATCATGGCTCCTCTCGAAGGTATTTCCCAAATAGCTCTCTAAGGATAAAAGGACACATTTTATAGGCAGGCTTCTCCCAGGCAAGTACACAAGCCTTGAAAGAGCAAATGTGTTTTCCTCCCTCTGTCAAATGGCCTTCAAGTAAAAGGACTTTCCGTTGCATTTACTGCAATTATAGAGTGACAAGCGGGGAGTTGAAAATAGCAGCTGGATTTGTCAGCCTCAGCCAGCCTTCATCATTTATGCAACCTCTAAGCAGGATGCATGCGGAGGGTCTTCTGGCCATTCCGAAGCTTTAGGGCGCCGTGAGAAGGGACTAAGACATGTTAGAATTTAGGAGTGCCTATCATCGCCCCAGTGGGCCATAATTTTACGGACATGCAGCATTGCCAATGAAACTGTTGGCTGCCTCACTGTTTTGTTTAAGAAGACCAGAGAAAATATTTCTGAAGTTAAAAGCAGAAGTCTGCATCAAATAGGAAGTCATATAAGAAATTCTCGGGACCAGTTCAGAATGAGCAAGTTTAAGTATGTTTGCTAAATTGTTTTCACTGAGGAATACATTTTTAGGACTTAGGTTACTTAATATGAAAACAGAGCAACATGACACTTTGTAACATTGTGGAGTTATGGGGGAATAAATATGTTCTGTGCAATATAAGATTTGGATTAGGTGTAGCAGAGAAAAGGTGCCTCAATCATGCTTGCAAAAAATGTAATCTCACCCAAAAGAAATCTTTAAAAGTTTCATATTTTTTAATTCAATTAGACCTCCTAGAATGCTGTGAGTTATATAGATCATTTATACTTTTGGGTTGAAATTGACTTAGTTACTAGTACTGCCTTTACTCGAACTGAGCAATTGATGGAAGTTGGTGTGTGGGTTATATTACGTAGAATACGGCACTACTGAGCAGGTAAAGGCTTTTTACATTGTAAGAACAATAGTTACTTTCAATGTCGTTTTGAATTTATGTATTGTTTGTATGTGTATATTTGTGACAAGGCACTCATGTGGAGGTCAGAGGAAAACAAGAGTGTATTGGGTCTCTCTCCTTGTACCATGGACGTTCCACAAAGTGAACTCAGGAGTGGTGGCAAGTGTCTTTACCCACTAAGCCATCATGAAGGTCCAAGACAGTTCCTCCTTAATGGTTTCCCCCCTTGGTGCTCATTGGATATCCTAACATAGAGCAGATCTTTAGAGTTTCAATACACTGGGTTGTTAGGCGACAGCTTGATGTGAAATTTAATGTCTAAAACAAAATCAGTTGATTTTTTAAAAACTAAAATATGAGCTCCCCCATGTGTTGGTTATATTAGAACAATGAAGAGAGTTTGTGTCTAGTTCCAGCTTGATTCGCTTCATGTGCTTGCTTCTTCTCTCCTCTTCTCAGTCCTAACGTTCCACAAGATGATCCTTCAGGGTCTTTGTCTTCATCCTGTTTTGCTATAGCACTGAGAGTTCCTCACCAAGATGGACCTGTAGAGCAAAATATACACTTATCTGGATGAGCAATATTCGTGACACATTTGTTATTCAAAAGTGCTAATTCCACTCTCCGAGCTGATACATCTGGCATTACAGTGTCACAGTGTCCATAAAGGCAGCAGCAAAAATCAGGAAGAAAACGAGTAGTTAGTTCATCAAGTGTTGTTGTGTAAAAGCTTTTCTCTGGTGATCGCCCGAAGCCCTTTTCTCCCACACACCTGGTGTCTATTCGTCAAACCCTGCACCTCTCTTAGGGCCAATCACAGCTGCCATGTATACCAGGTACACAAGCTGTTTAGATCTTCAGGGTGCTTCCCTTTAGTTACTATGTACTCATCTAAAGCATTGCTGTGGTGTGCTGTCAGCTGAAGAGTCACCGCAGTGCTGGTTCTCATGATCTCCGCAACGTCAACACTTAATTGAAAGGGGTAAGTCCTTAGAATTCAGTTGGTGTCTGGATAGCGTCAAAAGAAAAAATTCATGGCTAACATGAGGTGTTTTAAGTAATCAAGTGAAAACCCCGAAGGTATTCCATTCTCTTCTGAAGTCCTGTGCTTGTAGTGGTGGTGTTTTCCTTCAGTCTTAGAAAAAGAGGAAGTCAGAAGTCTGGGCAAGATTCATTTCTTAGCCCGTCTCCAACAAGTTTAGCTGGGAGCCCTATACAGAGGTGCCACTTTAAAACTCTTACCAAGATCATAAAGAAAATGAAGAACTCAAACTTTATGAAAGCAAAACTTTATTTTATTTTTTTAAAGTTGTTGGCAACCTTGGAAAAAAGTCTACTAGACCAAGCCGAGTCTGCTAAAAAAGCATCAATTTAGCAGTTTAGCAAGTGTCTTAACCCACCCTGTAGCAGCCTGTGGAACCTCCCAGAATAAAGCACAGCCTGCATTATCTTTGGTGATCAGTCAGAACAAATAGGTGATCTGTGAGCACCCTGAGCCAGACAGTACCCTTGAGGAACATGAACATCGTTTGTAGCCTGATCTTACTATCAGGAACAGCAGGAGGCAATCCCACTTTGAGGCACTGAAGGTCTGCTGAGGCATTTAGCCCAGCTGTTTTGTTTTGTTTTGTTTTGTATGTATACACGGTTTGACCCATTCACACTTCTGAATGGTGCCTACATGCAAAATGATTTCCTTTTTAAAAAATAAGTGCTTAGATTAATTTAAAAGCCTTTACAAGGGGTCAGTTTGTGTGCAGAACTCATTTTAATAACATCCTGCAGTTATTTTGAGTATTTAGCGACCATACCAGGAATCCATAGGTAAGAACTGTTCTGCTTGACAAAAGACCATGCTGTAAATTACACCTAGAGTCTAAGCACAGAAAACAGAGATCAAATTACATGTAAGTGGCTATAATAAATCTTGCAAACACTTTAAAACCATGGCTTTGTGGGGCAGTCTCCTCCAAACATCTGGTACCGTAGAGAGTGTATTGATGAGAACAGAAAAGGGTCTCTTTTTTAAAAAGCTGCTGGTCTGAGAAGAGAGCGATGACTACAAGAGACTGGGACCCTACTTCATCCTGTGCCACTTTGATTCACCAACATCACACACCGTGCCCCCATCACAGCAATTAATAGAAGACCTTCAGGTGCGTTTGTTACAATTGTACAGCCCGGCTGTTCACAAACAACTTTGATTATTTTAGAATATTAATTCAAAGCACAGAATAAGACTAGTGGTTCTTGGCTCTTCGTATGAGCAGAAGACAGACATCTGTAAATCTTCACTCATGCCATATGAACCGTGGCACCTAATAATAAGTCACAGGGATATGTACTGAATATGTTAGATATATATGCTTTTGCCTATAGGGAATTTAGTGTAGTTTATTATGATACAGTATTAGTATAATAGAAATTTAGGGTACACGATGTCTAATCAGTAAGGAGTTTTACCTAGGCTTCGGGAAACATTTCCTGGCCAGGTATAGAATGAAGTAGTAAGTATGGTGATGTCACATTAGCACCATCTAATAAAACTGATGTTGAATGCCAACAGCATATGTAATCCTTATGTTTACAAGTATCTGTCCCATTTCTGTAGGTCTGACATGGCCTGTCTGTGGTTCTCAAAATACTTGGTTGTTTTTATTTTAATTCTTTTTTTCTTTTCTTTTTCTTTTTTCTTTCTTTCTTTCTTTTTTTTTTTTAAATCAAATCTCACTACTACTGACTTGAACTGATGGGCTTTGTAAAATAGAATTACTATGATGTACACAAGCATAGATGGAGATATAAGTTAGAAATAAATACCCAGACCATATCTGGACTTTATTGTATTCGCTATTATATTAGCTATTATATTACATTATATTATATTACATTATATTATATTAGGCCTTGGACACTCAAAAAATTGACATGAGTTATCAAACTTTCTGGGCTTCTTTTTTTTTTTTCCCCAGACTGGCCAATAAGTAAGTTTTAACACAACCCAAATATAGAGACAAGGGTAAGTCTGTCAATTATGAACCCACCTTATCCCGGCCAAGGGACTTACTGTGATGCTGTTCACCCCTTCTTTTGTTCGTCCAGTGTGTCTTTACCCAGAGCCCGTCGCCACTCTAGCATTGGTGTAAGCAGAAGACAGATGGCTGCGGCTTGGTAAGAGTCATACTCAGGAGCATCTACCCTTTGAATGGAATGAATGGAAACTAGCCAGGAAGGCTTAAGGCACTATCCAGACTTTCCTGTTTTCCTATGTAGATCTGCTTTTTAAAATGTAATTCTGAGTAACTCAGTGATTTGAAAATCATGCATCCTTGTTGTTAAAGGAATCCATAAGGACAAGAATGGTTGGAACAAATCAGATAATGAATCTAGACTTTGTGGCAGCTGCTGCTGTCAGCTTGTAAGCTAGAGCCAGCTGCAAAGAAACTGTGTAAGGCCAGTTGACTGACAAGTAAGTGTTACATAATAAATTTAAACTTTGGTGCAAAGATGTCTTTCTCAGAACCTACAAGGACAGTCTTCAATGTAAATCATATGTACTTTTCTTTTAGTTTGGCAAAAACGGTGTTGGACAAACCATATTTGAAATTACAAGATAAGCATTTGTTGTTCACAGCAAATAAACACCTACTTTGGTTTATAAAATATACAAGACTATATATGATGTCTGCTTTTTAGGCAGCTGTGAAATAGCATGAAAGACTATGTCAAGCATTTGTGTATAATACTACTATTTCAAACACATCCTCAAGCATGAAATTCTATAACATAAAATCTGCTAAGTTCTATAGTTACCAAGCATTCCTCGGCGGGCTTCATGTGACCCTTGCTGACGGACTCTTCCACAGCCTGTTTGTAGACTCTGTAGCCCTGTAGTGTAGAAGATTGTTTCCTCTAGACCAAAGCAGCAGAAAAACTTGAGAACTACTGTCTTTCCCAGCCAGCGCTCAATGCCTCCTCATCTCCACTCTGTAATATGAGAGTGTATCCAACAACACAGTCCAGAAGCTCAAATCTCAATTGAGGTACAAAGGCCAAAGCAATTATTTAAAACTCTGGTCTTGCTGTATTTGTCTTCATGCATTCCTAAGAAGACCAAGAAAGACCTAAACAGCAACAACAAACAAAGATCCCCATGTCTCTTGTCAGTAGAATCACAATGCCCCCAACCCTTGGCCTTCTTTTTGTAGTTATTGATAGATACCTCTCATTTTTTGCAAGCATTTATCAAATACTGTGTTGTCTCTGTAATGCTGGAAGAATTATATGCAATAGTAACTTCTCACCAGAGGCTTAAAACAATAAAACAAAGAAACAAAAGGAAAAAACGCTTGGCTGGACCCAGCAATTTTTCCTTGGCTGTATTTGTTATGAATTGCCCAAGTTTTAAATAATGTTTTATTTCTGACCTCTGCATGTGTGAGATTCCCTCTGTGGTACAATGTGATTAATGCTGTTCACGCACCTTACTGCGTGGGCTGCTCAGCAAATGTAAGCCAGGCTTTATTTTATTTTATTTTATTTTATTTATTTTACATCCCAACCAGAGTTTACCTTTCCTCCTCTCCTCCAAGACCCTTTCCCGATCTCACTCCCCATCCATTCCTCCTCCATTTCTCTTCAGAAAAGCCAGGGATATCAACTAGCCTTGGTATATCAAGTTGCAGTAAGACTAGACACCTCTTCTATTAAGGGTAGACAGAGCAATCCAAGGCAAGGCAACAGAGTCAGACCGAGCTCCTGTTCCCACTGTTCGGAGTCCCACAAGAAGATCAAGCTGCACAGCTGTCACATCTGTGCAGAGGGACTAGGTCAGACCATGCAGACTCCCTGATCGGCGGCTCAGTCTCTGTGGGCCCCTACAGGCTGTGGTTTGTTGATTCTGTGGGTTTTCCTGTGGTGTCCTGACCACTCTGAGACAGGCGTTTCTTAACCTTTGAGAATTCACTAATCTTGATCTATGAGTTAGAAATGTGTGGGTTACACAGGATTGAAATTCTCTTTCTGAGACAAGTAATTTTCCAATGGTTCAAAGCAAGCAATGGACATTAAAAGATGTTATGTTCAAGTTGTCATCTGGGGGGGGGGATTCTTCATTTGCACTTCAAATTCTTATATTTATTCACTTATTTCTAGCTCTTATGTACTCAACTTGTATAAATTTAAAGCTTTTAATTGGTCTGTTTCCTATTTACTAATTTATATTCATTAATCTAAACTAGATTTCAAAGATCGATCAGAGCCATGATATAATATAGGCATACCTAATTTTGCAATTATAGCATCTATTAGGACACAAGATATTTCACTGGTAATGTGATTCTTCATGAAGTACCTTTATGCCTTACCAAGTTTACCAGTTTCCTTAGGAACCAACTGAAGAAGGATTTTGTTTGGCAAGAGAGTGCAGAGTTAACTCAAATTATATCAAATAGTTAGGAAATTTGCTCTCTACTTTTAAATTAAATTTTACTTATATTTCATTTTTAATATTTTCTATAGACAAATTGAGTAATTGGTTGTATCAAAAGGTGATTGCTTTTAGCAATTACCACTTGACTTTGAAAATATGATATCACTTTTTCCAAATGCAAATTGTAACAGAAGTGTCCAGCCTTAGGCATTATCAAGAGAAAGTAAAATACCAGAGAGAGAGAGAGAGAGAGAGAGAGAGAGAGAGAATATATATGTGAGCATGTGTGTATGTGTGTGCATGTAAGCATGTGTGTGTCTGCATGTTTGTGGAAATGTATGCATGTATATATATATATATATATATGTATGTACATGTTCATGTGTCTGTGCATGTCTTTGTGTATGCATGTATATTTCTGTGTGTGTGTATGTGCATGTTTGTGGACCTGTGTGTATGTATGTAGGCATGTATGTATGTTTATGTGTGTTTGTGTGTATGCATGTTTGTGTGCATGTGTGTACTTTAACAGGGGACTGAAATACATTCTGAAAGGGCAGCAAAAACCAAACACTGTAAACAGTATCCAAGTCTTAGCAGTTTCAATTTCAGCCAATGTGTGGTGGTAGGAACTGTATTACAGAAATTGGAAAATAAGGAAGAGAAATCGGGCTAACTGAGAAGATTTTTCTAGAAGGCATCATGGTACATAGCTGTTCAAAAACTGTTTTGTGGCAAGAGCCACAAAATCCTGCATCTGGTGACAAATTGAAAAGAACAAAGATAAGGTATCCTACCACGTAAATCACACTCGAGTCCTTGTCAGCAGCTGTGTTAAATGGAAAGAGAATGGCGCCCGTACAATCGCATGGCTGAATACTTGGCCTCACTTAGTGAGGCTACCTAGAATGGGTCGGGAGGACTTGATGAAGCAGGCGTGGTTCCCTGAGGGAAGAGCTATGAGGCGCCACAGGGCTGGGGGATCCTGGAGTGCTCTCCCTCTCTCTACTTTAGTATAGAGATGTGAGCTCTGGCCTTTTGCTGCCACCATCACTTTGGTCCCCCATCATGGACTCTAATGGTCTGAAACTCTAAGCTGAACCAAACATTCATTATGATGTTTTGACACAGCAACAGAAAGGTCACCAAGAAATCAGTTACTATGAAAAAATCTTCATTTTGACCCAAATATCTTATCCTTGTGTGTTATTGTCATGTGTTACTTGTGTTAATGATGTCTCAGTGATACTTGCGTTAATGATGGCACTGGGTGGGATTCTTTGCCTTATACAACACTTACAGATATTTTACAACAGCTTTGCTAAGCAGACTTTTTCAGTTCACAGTTGTCTCAAGAGAAGAACTGATGATCATGTTTGAGTTATTCTTGAAATGACTTTTTTTCTTAGGCATTTTTATTCACTGGTCATAGATGGCACCTTTAAAGAAAACATATTCCCTCCATTTACTGATCTGTGATTTATTTATTGGGATCAGCCCTCAAGGAACAACGGGTGAAAAATCAAGCTGAGAGATGTGACTCTGGTCACCTATCTTGATGGTCAAAACATATTTTTATTTGATACTTTAAAGGGGGGACAAATCTAAATTTTTGTAGAGTAATTTAAACTTTTGAGAAACTTCACGGGATGTAAAACCTTTGAGGTTACAACTCACCTAAAAATATAACATCTATTAATACTTCATCAGATAGCCAAAAGAGAATTTAAATTAAAATTGAGCATGAAGTAATCCTTGTCCTTGAAATAACAGATTATATATAAATCTCACATGAATGGTATGTCTTCAGTTTTTCTCTTTGCATGGATTTTAATAATTTGTCACACTAACACTTTCCTTTATTTCCCTCTGAAAAGTGTGAAAAGTTAGAAAAAAAACAATGAAATAGAAGTATAACACCCTTCAAGTACCGATATGCCTGTATGTGTTCCAGCTTTGTTCCTTAAGGCACAAGGATTTTTCTAGAAGCCAATATAGGCAGTTAAATGTCAAACAAGCCTAACAGTATTCACCCCTAAGACCCATGCTCAGAAACACATTGGTTTAATGAGGGGTCTAAGAATTATATTGGAAAGGGTAAGTAGGTCAGAGGAGGTGAGAATGTTTTGAAGTATCAATAGTCCTTCCATTCCCATGTGACTTTTGGGTTCCCCAGGTTTAAGTGGCAGATTCTTTGCTCTGTCTCAGTCCAGTGTCTTTGATTTTTGTACCTGACATCCCTGACTTTGATATAGCCTTCTGTCCAAAACTCTTAGGAATATGAATATGGTTTCAAAAATTTAGTCTCTGACTCAAAACAAGGGGTCTGGCCCAACCTTCTGGAGAGCTTAAACCACAAATAACCCTAAGAGAGCTTCTTAAGAATAACTCCCCTATACTCCTGCACTTGACAGCACCATGGTGATTTAGGCTGAATCTCATAGCTGAATTTTAAATATTTGGCAGGTACCTGCTGGCACAACTGAACATGTGCATAATACTATACCTTATTTATTTAGTGTACAGATACGTATTGCTCAGCTTGTCCAGAAGAGAATATTCACACTTGTCCTGCAGCTTGCTTGCAACCACAGCATTCCATATCCACATTGAAGTTGTAAGAAACTTTATATCCACCTCTTTAATCCTGGATCCCATTTGGAGAACACTTACATCAAGCAACATGAGAATTACTTTATTTTTTAATCTCTTAAAAAAAAACGCTATTAAGAAGCCAACGTTCTAAGCTTCAGAGAAGTTAAACACTGGCCATGGTCATGTAACTATAAGTTACAGTGGTGAGACTGGTGTGCAGAGCGAACATTATTATCTGCGGCACCAGGTAACTCCTAATATTGCTTTAAGAAATGCAAATTGGTGTTCAGCAACATGGAGTGATATCATGTATTGGGGGAAACTGAGGCTATGAAATTAGCACTATTCTGATTACTGTCTTTGATGATGGAAATATTCTCTATATTTTTAGTCCAGTATAGTACTAGTAGCCCTCTCTCAGCATGTGGCACTTTAAGTAAGCTTACTGAGATGAATCAATCAATCGTTTTAATTTTTTTTACTTTTAATGTATGTATATTTAATAGAATATAGTCATTGAATGTTTCAAATACAGTTAATGTGTCCAAGGAGCCATATTTTTCATCATTGCCCCTTCCCTTTATTGAAGTATACCCACAAAATACATATTTACTGGCTTAGGAATAAAACATAATAATTTCATTTGATTATACATTATGTGTAGATAATGGTTACTATTGAATAATGTAGACTTATACCCTAAAATTCCTATCATTGACATGACACAACTCAGTGTCACAATTTCTCTGATTCTCATTCAAATCGTCTTTATCAGATGATTTCCTTTGTGCTAATGGACTCGTTACATGTGCACTAGGCACAAGAGAGGGTCACGTAACCTCATCTTAAGGCTTGAAACATGATTTTCCACAGAGATGAGAGGTGTGCTTTCAAAGCAGAGTTAAATTAGGTAGACGAGGCTTAGTTAGGAGTTCAAGTCCTCAAATCATTCTGTGGACTTGAATCTTGGTGACCTCATTTACAGTCTATGTGACTTAAATAATGTTGTTTATACTTCATTCATTGCCTTATTCCCATCAGTAAATATGAGTGTTCCTTCCTCTTGTTACTATGACGACTAAACTAGAAAGTGCATATCACTCACCAAGAGATAAGGCGTGTCCACAGAGTGACCACTGAGCTCAGAAACAATATGGATCCCTCTTTAAGTGAACAACCTATGAAGAATACAACAGAAAGTAGGATTGAGAAAAGAGGAAGTATCAGAGTGTGCCAACCAAAGAGGCAAAGCGACAGGTAAAGGAAATTTGTTAGGCCATCTTTAGCTGACAAGAACTTACAGGAGGGACAAGGAGAGGTGTAGTCCACCCACCACCAGTCTGTTTCTTGGTTTCTCTTGGTTTCTGGGAGGTATGCCCCTTCCCGGCAGAGAAGGCTTTGCCTTGCTCTGGTCTCATTTAAGGACCCCAGCCCGGAAAAGCAGTGGCATGAAGCACCTGCCGAATTCACGAGGGCAATCTCGTCCGTCTATGTCTTTGGCGGTGAGTGCGGCCAGGATTCCACTATAGAGGTTTCAGGTCTAAATCCTTTCCTTTGTCTTGAAGGCAATGGCAAGCCGTGGGGTTCTTTTATTCAAGGAATGGCAGAATCTGTTCCACAGTCTGACAGCTGAGTAAAGGATGGGTTCAGATGGGTGAGATGAACGGCAGCGCCACTAGATACGTCATCAAAGTGTGACGTGAAGGAGGACGGACAGCAGAAACCATGGTAGCGTAGCAATGGGAGATTTACAAGACCCTACAGATAGACAGTGAAGACTAAATGTGGAGACGAGAGAGCAATACATCAGCCATGGCTGAGGCGAGTATCCAGGGAAAGACGGTGGTGTCAGCAAATAGAGGAGCTAGTTCTTTAATCTGTTTAGGGCTTGTTGTATTTGAAAGACAGTGAGACCAAAAAAAAAAAAAAAAGGACATTTTCAAGTAGATGCTAAAAATGGTGGTGTTCTCTCTTCCTAAGGCAGAAGCCAGGACTGTAAGAACCAAGGCCCAAAGGGCTCTATGGCCAATGTCTGGAATCAACCCTAACAGATGCATACGCCAGAGTCCCAACTCCTGGGCTGACACACGTGCCTGACTATTCTCTCTGTCGCTGTCTCTGTCTCTGTCTCTGTCTCTGTCTCTGTCTCTGTCTCTGTCTCTGTCTCTGTCTCTCTCTCTCTCTCTCTCTCTGTCTCTCTCTCTCTCTGTCTCTCTCTGTCTCTCTCTGTCTCTCTCTCTGTCTCTCTCTCTGTCTCTCTCTCTCTGTCTCTCTCTCTCTCTCTCTCTCTCTCTCTCTCTCTGTGTGTGTGTGTGTGTGTGTGTGTGTGTGTGAAAAATTGCACTGTCTTTACCACTAATGTGAAACACTTAAGTTTTCTCATTTATGCACACTCTCAAAAATGAGGCTGAGTCTACACGCCCCAGCCTTTTTAATTAAATGTAGCTAGACTACTACAAATATGAGTGTTCAGCTTATAATTCAACAGAGACATGCCTGGATGTTTCCCACAGTGCATTTTCTCACTCAGGCACCCCTCTGCTGGTCTTACTTATCACATACAGTGATGTTTTATAATTGCATTCAACCTAAGAGGAAACTTCATTTCTATTGGTGTTGCCTTTCTCAGTACACGAACTCTTGGATTAATTTGTTCACTTCTGGCCGTCACCAAGTTCTGAAGTTCAAGTTAAGGCGTGAAAAAGTTAATTTTGTGAACAACAACAAATTCCAAAAAGGAATTCATTCCCCTCTCTGGCAAGAAGTCTATATATCATAAAGCAGCCCTTGACTTCACTGCATGCCCCCGTGGCACAATTGTCACAATGAAAGCTCGGCACACAAGGACCAATGTAATCTATTCATTGGATTCTGTATACTGATTCCCCCAAGGAACATCACAAATATACGTGATGCAGCTTTTGAAACGCAGCCTTCGAAGGAGCAACCACTTCTGTTTACTTATCTTTTGGATTTCACATTGCAAAGTTACTGATTTAAGAATGCCCTAGAGTATAAATTATTTCTCCAAACTTTGGTAGTGACTTCTGTCAGATGCTTTCTGCTTAGCCCGTTAAAGGTGAAAACCATGAAATATTAGTTGATTTATTACCCAAGAAAAAGCCCTAAAACCACTTGTCCCTCTTTGGAAGGCTGCCAGAACAAAGTAAGACGAGAGGTCGGGCCTGGGAACAGTAATTTGAGGTCACCTATGTGGCTCAGAGCAAAGGTTAAGCCTGAGGCTGTTTTTAGTCTTCTGCTCTCATTGTGAGCTTTTACACTTGTTTTTCTTAACACACATGGGAGTTTTGGCTTTTAAGATCAAAATTTCAAAAGGTAAAATAGTGGCCTTGTAGCACTAAATATATGGCCCTTTATTATTGAAATACCATTCCATTTCCGTTTAATTGAATTTCATAAAGTTACCATTAGAATACATTAATTTTTTGAGTAGGATTTGATGCTGAAACCCCATTTCCTAGTAAATCATTTTAGATTTTGAAAAAACTCACTGATCCTTCTGTGTTATATCTATGCCTCTTTCTTTTGGTCTGTGATGCCTAGCGATCAGGGTGTCCCTGCTCGTCAGAAACTTGTTGAAGTCAACTTTTAAGATGTAAGATAAGGATTTAATTCAGAGATGCATCCAGGCATGTTCAAGATGCAGAATTAATAGTTTGAAAATGCAGCATGATGAAGTATAAGCCTTATTCAACAAATTGACTACAAGAAGAAAATCAAATTTTTAAACAGAAACATGTTAATCCAGCAGAAGAGTAAACCGGAGAGAAGGTGGCAAAGGTGGCTGAGAAAATGTCATGTGCCCTTCCCCCAATAAGTCTGAATTTATTTATGTGGAAAGCTGCAGCCATCTGGACTAATTAGCAGTGTAAGGACAGAAACTATAAGCTACTGCCTTCTAGCAGACACAAGGGCATTTATTTTTCATTTAGACTACTCTTTTTAAGAGAAATTCTTACCTGCTATGTAATACCATGCTTAATACTTTTTGGTTTCAAGTAATAAAAATGAGTCCATGCTTGCACATGTATGTGGAAGCCATGTGTGGAGGTTAGAGAACACTCTCATGTGTTGGGATGTGGTCGTTCCTTTCTACCTCGTGTGAGACACAGTCTAGCCATTACTTGCTGCTGAGTCCACTAGGCTAGCTGGCCCTCGAGCTTCTGCAGACCCTACAGTCATCTCGTGTAAGAGCCCTAGAATCACAGGTGTGTGCTATTGCGCCGTGCCTCACTTGGGTTTCTGATGATATGAATACAGTTCCCCGTAGTGGAGCAGCTAATACCGTGACCTCCCAGCCCCCGTCTGAAGTGGGGTCATAGTGTTTGGCAGAGTGTTTCTCTATGTCACTTAAAAGTCTCCTGACTATATGCTTCTTCTGTGATGACCACCTAAAAGTTTATTTAACCAAGCCCATATCTGTACAAAATTCCACATTAGAAGATTCTTTTTATTTATTTATTTAATTTATTCAGATTACAACTCAATTGTTATCCCATTACTTGCATCCTCCTGTTCCTCCCTCCCTCCCTCTTTCACCCTATTCCCCTCCCCTAGGTCTAAGACCAAGAGGGACCTCCTCCCCCACTATATGGTCAAAGGCTGTCAAGTCTCCTGTGGGTAGCCTGCTTATTCTTTGAGTGCGATCAGGCCTCCCCACCAAGGGGAGGTGGTCAAATATGGGGCATCTGAGTTCATGTCAGAGTCAGTCCCCACTCTCTACATAACTGTGGAGAATGTCCTGTCCATTGGGTAGATCAGAGTAGGAGTTTGATGTTTACTACTTGTATTGTCCTTGGTTAGTGCAATAGTTTGAGCAGACACCCCTGGGCCCCAATCCATCCATCATGAGGTTCTTCTTGTAGGTTTATAGGACCCTCTGGGCGCTTCTATTTCCCCATCTCTTATATTTCTCTTACCTAGAGTCCTAGTAGGATGTCCTCACATCTATCCCAATCTCCTGGTAAGTAAAGACTTTCGTGGGACATGCCTTTTGGGCTAGTGCCCAATTATAAGTGAGAATATACCATGTGAGTCTTTCTCCTTCTGGGAAGATTCTTATTTTAATGTACATTGGTGTTTTACTTGCATATATGTCTGTGTGAAGGTATTGGATCCCTTGAAACTGGAATTGTAGACAGTTCTGAACTACCATGCAGGTGCAGGGAATTGAACTCTGGCCCTCTGGACAAGAAGGCTGTGCTCGCAAACACAAAGTCATCTCTTCAGAGAGCAAGTGAGTGGGCTTCTCGAAAAGGGAGTCACTCAGTTTGACACTTTTAACTAAATAAATCAACAAGATTTTCCCTCAATATACCATGTAGGACTTTTCTAAACTAAGACCTCGGTACTAAAATGACTCAAAGAAACTCCAGAATGAGCTCTGGGGTGAAAGAAAGGGGGCATGGTAAATGATGGAAAGCAAGTGAGTTGGCATATATTTATTTTAAACAATATTTGAAATGTGAAGACACATTTCTATCCTCTCCTAAATGCTCCTGATGTGTCTGGACTTCATCACAAATGTTGTCCTGTTATAGAAATGTCAGAAACAAGCGTGAGCATATGAGGAGGACTATAATTACAGCAATTATGGAAAAGTAATTTTCTGATTGTATAAATTGAACAGATTTCAAATAGAGTAGATAGGTCATAAAAAGCAAGCAGGATACCAAAAAATAAATATTTTGGGAGCTAGGAAATTGCTTGTTAAATACACATGCCAAATGTAAATGCTGTGCTAACATTTGTATAATTTGGCTTCTTAGAAGTTAAAAACATAATTTCTTTTTAATTTAAAAGAGATAAAATAATGTTAAGAGGACTGTTTACAGATATCATTTTGGCCTTACCCCTCAGGTAGTATGTAATATTTATCTAAAATATCTGTGTTTAACTGTGAAAACTATGTTAACATAAAACAAGAAGAGATAACTTGGAGAATTATTTGTAAAATTAGAGATTGGAATGGCTTGATAAGCAATGAACTTCTGTGAATAGAGTTTAAATATTTAAAGGAGAGTTGGAACAAACACGAAATACTGAGTTGGGTCTTTGACAAAACACTTGCATTTTATGTAACAATTTGAGACCTCCTCAAACCATAGTTTTTGTTTGTTTGTTTGTTTTGAGGAAGTAACACTACCTTAAGTAAGGTATTGTTGCTATACTATGGTCGTGACTACATCCCCTTGACAAAGCCTCTTGTGGGCCTGTGGGCTATGTAGTGTCAGAAAAGATGCCTATGACACCAATAGCATTAGTAACAGTAAGTTCTTGGTGTGTAGTATTTTATCTAACTACCATAACAGTCCAAGAAACAGGTATAGTCATTGTCCCCACCTTACAGAGGAGGAAAGCAAATTATAGTGCAGTCATGGTCATACCTCTACTAGGGACACCACTACGTAGGGCGCCAGGTTTGCCAAGCACACAATCTATTGCCCACCCCACTCTTCCCCAGCTCAACCATCCAGTGCCAAAGAAAATAAGGCTTGAGAAACCAGAGGCTTAAATTCCACCCATAGTCATAATCATGAATTCATTTTTATTAGTTCTTGATCAAAGACTTTATAGAATATTTTACTCAGGTCTCCTCTCTTCCACCTTGGTTCTAAGATGCTTTTTTCTCAATCATAGCACTGACACCCGAGGTAGGCTGTTTTAAACTTTTGTACTATATTTGTTTTTACAAAGTTATACTCTGGAACCTTACCAGTTGTCTACATTAAGGAGTTGTAGAACCATCTGGGATGTAGAACCATCTGAGGCCTGATCCCAATTGAACTTGTGTGAACACATCCTGGAGAAAGTGTCCCACGGTCCTACACAGGTCAACCCATTCCCAAACCTTAGCAGGCCAAAAAGCACTCGGAAGAGTTTCAGTAGAATCTTCTCTCAGGCCAGAGCTCATGGACAGTGGCATTCCAATAAGCAGTCGCAAGCCCTCGGTTGCTTTTACCCTGTGACAGCCAGTGTATCCCACCTTCATTGCTTCTAGCTACATTTTTATTAAGATAGCTCATCCCTGGATTTCTCCTTGATCTGTGCTCCTGTGTTTGCATTTTCAGTGAGGTTATGGTTAAATAAACTTGTTCTGCATGCCCTTAGGCATGTTGCCTAAGATTTCTGAATCTTGTCTCATTAAAGTACCCACCTCTTTTACTTGTCAAGACCAAAAGAAGTGTGTATATAAAATATATAAACAAGTTCTCAGTAAATAGTAGCCATGATTAGCAACCACTAGGAAGACGGTCTCTCTGAAAAGTAACTTTAAAATGAGAAAGGAATTGAAAACTATAGAGGGTTTTATGAATTGTTATTATATTTCATTAGTCTATTTCAATAGTATTAATGACTGCGAAATTATAATTAGAAGCAACCTACTAGTTCTTCCATTTCCGAGCATCTAAACATGTTTACCTTGACATGACAGAGGATGGGTTTCAAATGTCCTAGTATCCTAAGGTAACATGAAAGGAAAATACAGTGAATCAGCACAGCAAGGAGTTGCTAAATCCTACAAATTCCCAAACAAGAAATCAAATACTGGGGCCATAGTGATGGCTCAGCAGATAGGAGCTCTAACTGCTCTTCCCCAGGCTCTGGGTTCCATTCCCGGTACCCACATGGTGGCTCACAACCATCCCTACTCCAGTTCCAGGGGACCCAGCACCCCCTTCTGACCCTGGACACCAGGAATGCACGTGAGACACATGAACTTACCCGACACATACACATAAAAATAGAATTTTTTTTTTAAAGAAATCAAGTATCACTAAAATATTTTCATTCGTTCTTATTCCTGGTGTCTGGAGATGCAGAGGACAGGAATCAAATGAGGTTGCAGCCTTTAACTAAAGGCAGTTTGCTGGACCCAGGTAGAGAATAAACACATGACCCTATAGCCCTTTACCTCCCTGTTAGGTGTACTTCTCGGTTCTTAGTATTCCATGACGTTTTTTCCCAAACTAAAGCCAAGAGGTGTGGAGAAAGAGAAGTATGGGAAATTATCAAGGATCTTAGTGATGCAGCAAATAATATCGAGTGGTTTTAGGGGTAATATGAACTGAGGTGCTTCCACTTAAATTTGAAAATGTTTTGGCCCCATGCCAATGCCCTAACTACAGATACTCGTTATAGCAAAGGTAAGTGTTTTGAAAGGTGGAAATGGTCTTTGTCGAACACATTTAATTAGGTTGCTTGAAAGCCTTTCTAAAGTACGGTGCCAGGTGCCAGGAAAATATCAGCCCTCCACATTTATATCACATCTTGTTTACCAACATTTCTTCACTGAATTATCAATAACTCTAGAGCCTCCATATTTAAATGTTTGCCCAAATTGCACAGTGTCTGACTCCAAACACATATAGTTGGTTTATAATCCTGACACTTAATGAAAGTCATTTTCTAAATAAACATTTATTTTACAGACTTACTTAAAATCTAAGGTAATACTTTTCACAAGTTTTTAAAATATTATTTCTTGAAAAAGGTTAGCATTTTAAATGGGAGGGAGGGAGGAATGGAAGGATACAAGGGATGGGATAACAATTGAGATGTAATATGAATAAATTAATAAAATATATTAAATGCATATTAAAATATATTTTAAAAAGAAAACAGTTAGCATTTTAAGCAAAAAAATTATTAATTGATAATATAGAAGATAAAAGATAATTTTAAAAATACAACCTATTTCACAAATGATTGTGAAAATTGGATAAAACCATGTGCTTTGCACACACGGTAGTGCTTCGCATATTGTTAACAGTGTCATGATTCTCCTCATTTATAGCATTGTTGCCATTTTCATCATTGGGATCCTGGACTGGTTCCAAGTTTTCTACTACCATGTTGGACTGTTCTAGAATAGTCCATCATCGCATCATGAGACTGTTGGTAGCAACACTGAGGCTTCTGATGGGTTTTGTTTGCCAATCAGCAGGCTCAGTAGCCGTAGGCTGCTTGGTTACCTGAATGCAGGGCTGATTCCCTACCTTGTCTTCAGAAAACAGCATGAATGTTTTGGCTTCTGTTGTTGTTGTTTTGTTTTGTTTATTTGTTTGTTTTGTTTTTGTTTTTTTGGAGGGGTTGCTTTTTTTTTTTTTCCAGGTGGGGTCTTTCTGTCTTGCTCATAGCTGATCTTAAATCTATACTCCTGCCTCAGCCTCCCAAGTGCTGGACTTATAAGGATATTCACCTGGCTGCAACATGGTTTTCCTGTCTCCTCATCTACTTGAGGAGACAAGCTGGGAAGTGTTCGGGAACCTTGCCAAACACTCTCCTGGGGGGGATAAGTGGGCTTCGCGACAGATATTAACACATTAGCTCAGTGCTTACAGTTGTTCCCAAGTCCCAAGCCAGTGAAGTTACTGTGTGGTGTCATTCAGTGAGAATCGCCTTGTAAGCAGCACCAGAGGTATTCTTAACCTAGCTAGCAGTTTTATGAATTCATCCTCCTGTTTGAAAGCACCAGGAATTTAAAGCTCTCCATTAGGAATTCACACCAAACGTAGAAGTAGCTTGTCTTCACTGACAGAAACCAAAAATATTTACTTCAAACACATAGCAACTTTTGGCCAAAGTAGGCACCATAGTCTCTCAATTTAGCCCAAATTTTGCAACGTTTCCTCAAGGGCAAAGAGCTAGGTAATAGAGTATTGCTAGATTGATTGCTCTGCCTGAATAATTAGAGGGTTTTAATAAGCTGCTTAGCCTTGATAAATAGGATTGCTAAAACCTCCGTGCTTCTTGTAGACTAATAAGGTTGAAGTGTCAAGTTTTTAAATGCATTGTGATCTTAACACAACATGATTCTTTAAGCCTATCCATCATTGGCCCTCAGAAAATCCGCTGTGCCCACATCTTACTTAAGAAACCAACCTCAAGCCTACTTACAATGTAAGGGCATTTCTGCATTCTAGGAGATGATTATACGGTGTGTGATACATATCTGATTTAAAATCGTGGATCTATCGGCCAGGCGGTGGTAGTACACGCCTTTAATCCTACCACTTGGAAGGCACAGGCAGATGGATCACTGTGAGTTTGAGGCTAGCCTGGTCTACAAAAGTGAGTCCAGGGCAGTCAAGGCTATACAGAGAAACCCTATCTTGAAAAACCAAAAATAAGCATATAAATAAATAAAAATAAAATAAAATAAAATAAAATTGCCTGTCTCTGCATCCATGTGCATCTAAAGCATACACTGTTGTTGGGTTTTGGATTTTTCCTCTCTGGAAATCATATAGATTCATATGTGTTTCTCAAGATATGAGGACTGCACAAGAGGAAATATTCGTTTGACAAATCCCATATAGCTGGATATATTCAAAACATATACCTTCAGCAGAATATCATAGTTAAAGGAATAGTTTAAAAATCTGCCCTTAGATCTGGTCCCAGGGGTCCTGCTCAAACTATGGCACCAGCAAAGGACAATACATGTAGTAAACTTCAAACCCCTACTCAGATCTAGCCAATGGACAGGATATTCTCCACAGTTGAGTGGAGAATGGGGTCTGACTTTCACATGAACTCTGGCACCCCATATTTGACCACGTTCCCTGGATGGGAAGGCCTGGTGGCACTCAGAGGAAGGATAGCAGGCTACCAAGAACAGACTTAATACCCTATGAGCATATACAGGAGGAGGAAGTCCCCCTCAGTCACATCATAGGGGAAGGGAGTAAGGGGAAAATGGGAGGGAGGGAGAAATGGGATGATACAAGGGATGGGATAACAATTGAGATGTAATATGAATAAATTAATAAAATATATTTAAAAAATAAAAAGCTGCCTTAACAACAGCATGTATAGTGATCATATGAAATTACCAGGCTCTCATCTGGAAGATATAACTGCTCTTTTAAAAAGAGAAAAAGCATGATGTTGCATAGATGGCAATGCATCCCTCATCAAGCAGAGGCTCAAGGTGGAGTTGTCTCACCATTTCAATCTGCTGCCGAGGATTCAGTACGTCAATCTGTGTAAACAAAGTTCTAGTTAAGTTTCTAGATTTAAAAATGCATATTTCTTACGAAAGAGTTATTGGGAAAATGAAGATTATTACCATTAATTATATGAAAGGTTTTGTGATTCAACAGTATTCAATAAAAAAATAAAGTGTTCAGAGACCCACCATACACAGTAATGGGTCTAAGACTAGAAAAAGACCTCTGACCTCTGAATGCCAAACATTCAGTTCTTCCAGTGAGACGATGCATAAGCTGTTAATTGCTGAATCATATTACCATACTAAAGTGCAAGTATTTGAATTGAAAAACACTGTGTCACAAACAGGTGCAACAGGTATATATTACCTAGATTCATTTTTATGGGTGGTGATACTTATTAGAAACATTAGAAACATTTTTATGGGCAGTGATAATTGTACTGAACTCTAAGACTGGATGCAGACCGTGGTGTCCCCCTTGACAGTGAGCAGAAGGGCAAAGCGATGGTGCCACGAAGGCGTTTGGACCGCTTAGAGAAAGGGTCTCACTGAACCTTTGAGCACAGAGAAAAGGTGACAGAGGAGGGAAATGGAGAAGACGCCTGAGAGGGTAATCAAGAAGATGGTTGGGGTTGGATCATGAGCCAGCCGCCTCAGGCTGTGCTGTGAAGCTGGTTATTTATGTGGTGGGGGGTTGGACTGATGCTCTAGGGATGGGAAACCAGTAATTGCACTTAGACTGTATCAAGGTGATGCATCTACTTTAAAACTTCGCTAAACATTTTGCACATCTAGAACTCTCAACAGCCATGTCCTTCCGGGTCTGCTCCACACAGGCTAACTAGCAAGTGTGCGTGTTGAACAGTACACGCTTCTGTTAGGTACATTGTTTTAAGTATCTTTCTGTGTCTTCCTCTTCTAAACCATATCTTCATTTCCCTAGGGCCTCCTTTGAGACAGGCTATCAATTCTTTGGGTCTTAATCTAACGGAGCCAGAGCCTAAAGCCCAGTTGGAAATGTTCCCTCTTGATGCCGTTTCCTCCAGAGGGGTTGGTTCCCTGGCCACTGAGGAAGCTGCAGGTGGGACCCCGTTTTCCCACTTTTCCTCAGTCTCTCCACCCTCTTCTAAAGTGACACCCCCAGCTGTCTTTTAGACAGCTGAGGCGGCATCTTCCATTTGCTTAGTGCTCAGTTGCTGCCAAATGAGCATGTCAGAAAGGTTTTCAGGAGATCTTAAGATCAACGAATTCATTTTTGAAGAGCCAAACTGTCATGGGCCGCGTCTTAGCAACAGCAGTTCAGGCGACTGTGCAGAAGCACAGTGATTGTGCTGCCAGTGCAGCTAAACTCTGGAACTGTGCTCAGGGCAGGCGTGATGAAAGAGTGATGTTCTACCTAGCGACCGCTGTGGGATTCAGACAGATCAGTGACCTTTCTATTTTAATTTCAAGGTTAATTTGGATAAACAACGGGATCTAAAGTCTCTGGATTGCAAGATAGCTCTGCTTCAGAAATGCAATAGGAACTATAGTGCTTATTCATGAATAACAATTTTGTGTGTGTGTGTGTGTGTGTGTGTGTGTGTGTGTGTGTGTGTGTGCGCGCGTGCGTGTGCATGCACATGCTTGCACATACATGTATGTGGTGTATCTGTGTGGTATATCCACCCTCATGTGGGTGGGCTAGCACGCCACACACACACACGTGTGTGGAGGCCAGAGGAGGACGTTGGGTGACCTGCTCCGTCACCCCCTCTCTCTGCCCTCTTCCCTTAGGCAGGCTTTCTCTCTGAACCTGGATTGAAATTAAGACCAGAAAGCCCCATCAGTCCTCCTGTGTGCACTGCTATGGATACAAACACTGCGTCTGCGCCCAGCTCTTCACAGGGCTCGGGTCCTCCTGCCTACACAGCAAGCTCTCTTACTCACTAAGCCATCTCCACCTTCCAAATTGTAGAATATTTAATTAAAAAAAAAAACAAAATCAAAGATACTGGTTATCTCCATTTTATTTTAAATTTTCAGTCACATCCATTTAAGTGTTTCTCATTAAACCTCCAAAGACTGTTTGAAGAGAAACAGAAAATAATGGGCCAGGAATACTGTTTACATCTGACCCAGTACAGTTTACCCAAACAATCCTATTCTTCACACAATCACAGAGAGCCTCCCTGGGTTGGCAAGGGCAGTCCTGTTTGTACAGTTAATAGTATGATTTTCACATTCACGTTTGGCTCCTGAGATTGTAGAAGACAATGATCTATGTTGGTATTTTGAGGGCAACTGACACATTTTTTTCCATAAAAGAAACCCAACAAGATAGCTGAGTATTCACCCAGTAAGATATCATAAATTATGACTTTATTTCATAGGCTTGAGAGCACATGTTTTAAAAATTATATACTTTATTCAGGTATTTTAATAAGTGTGTTGTAAATGTATTAGTAGAATTGAAGTTTCCCCCCTAAAATGAAAGGTATTTCATCAAGACAATTTTGTGCAGAGCATATTTTGTTAAACAAGATGGTAAATTAGAGAGGCATGAACATCTTACTAAAGATTAAAATAATATAACCCCTTGTGGGTCATACGTCTATCTTCTTTAACTATGTTCAGCAGGTATATTCTGACTTTTGATAGGAGTTGCTCAGGGTCCTCAGTGGGGAAGCCTCAATAACCTACTTGCTCTGGAAATGGACACCCTGCCTGCCCAGTCTAAGCCCAGACACTGTTTTGTTGGTTTTATCATCAGCCCACATGACTCTAGACACTAGAATACCATTCTCACGGCAAATGGCCAACTGCTACTCAGAAAGCCCAGTGTCCCTAGCAGCCCTGGGAGGTGGAGCTTCGTGGGCCTTTCTCTTAGAAGAGCTCTGTGGAGCCCTTGAGAGGGCTGGTTAAAGCACTGAGGGCTGAGCCCCGCCCCCTGGGCTTGTAACTCAGGAGCTCTGTGGTGGATTCTGCTTTCCTGACAAGTCCTTGATGCTGCTGATGCTGCTGATAGGAATCACATTGATAACCACTGACTCACATCATCTTGCCTTCTGACACTCTTGGCGGCCAGCCACCAGCGTCCCCAGAGACCCAGGGTTGTCCTTTCCTTCTGTTTGAAACCTCAATGACCACCTTACTGACCTTCCAGCCCTCCTTTCAGATAACAGGGTACAGAATGGTTTATCTACCCACGAGGCTCACAGAGTCAATTCTGCCACCGTTTACTCGCACTTCCTGAGAACGTGTTTGCCATGTGGTCACGAGACCAGTGGGAAATTCACTGAATATCTTGTATCAGTCCATCGGTGTCACTCACAGAGAAGTGACTTTGATCTTATAGTACTTCTTGCTCGTACTGTTGCAGAGAACTTGAATAAAGCGTGACCCTCCAGGCCAAATGACTCTAACCACATGCATATTGCACACACCGTGCGTGCACACTCATAATTTGTGCACACACTCACATATTCTACAGAAACCATTCCACACTCCAAACATAAAAGATAAACGTGTTTTCACAATGTTATACATCTACTACAGATGAAATCAGTCTTCTGAAAGAAGGTTTGCCTCTCGTGTGCTGGGGGCTATGTGCTATAATGGGGATATCTTAACTCATAAAGTGGCATCTTTTTGTTGAAAGTTGAGCCCGAAAGAGTTGTGCTTTCAATGCATCAGTGTCAACTCCACAAGAGTGATAAGGATGGTGCTGAGAGCTCCAACTCATTAGTAAGAAAAGGAGGGGAAAGTCAATCTTGTATAAAAAGAAAGGCTACAGGTGAGCCAGCCTCTCTCAGAACATCAAAACATGTGGATGCAATATGCAGTGAAGATGCAATATGGTATTTATCTCTTCATTCTGTCTTTTGACATGATTCTGACACAAGGCCTTTTGAATCCCTTAATAATAATCTGATTTAAAGATAAATTTGTCACCTTCTGAGTATATTGTAAACTAAACCAAATGTGTGCACTGGATTGTCACTTAGATTTTTAGCAATGACTGTTTCCTGTATTTAGATGATTTTTCAAAAATTCAGAATTTTACTGTTTGTACAACAAACCCCCAAAAGTAGATTTAACTAGTTTGAAATTGTAGATGCCTTTGAGAAGTTTCTGGAAGATAAGAGCTCTAATCGTAGGGGAGGTGGGGGCAGGAATGACTACACATACTCAGAATTTGAAATCATGCCATTTGTCCTTGGATAGTCTAAAAGTAAGTCTCAATTGGGGATCTTGTCCAGAACTGCAGATGTGGAAACTGAGTGGTGTCATGGCATCTTCTTACCACAGCCCCTAACAGGCAGACTCTGATTCATGGAGCAAGTTTTCATGTCCTCCTCAGTTAAAAGGAAACGGACCAGCGGCCAGTTTGTCTCCCTCCCTTCTCCAGGAATGTGATTGTCAGTCTTCGGTGCAGAATCCTGGGAACTGCTTCTCTGCTCTTTCTTTGTTCTCTCACTCCCATAGCTATTTCTGGATTTCTGGAGCGGTCTCCCTTCTGACACTCCTACTGTGCTACCGCCTCCTCCTTCTCTAAGATCTGACTTCTGATATAGGCCATTGAAAGAAAATGAGTGGTGCTCACAAGCCCCATGGGTTAACAATTAGCCAAAGTGGCCATGAGGGCAGAGCTCCCTGGCCATAAACTGTATTGACAAAGGGTGAAGTAGAGGAGAGCTGTACACAGCATAAGCTCAGTTTGCTGCTGAAAATCCTGAAGGCCACAAGGTTTAAACTCCATGCAGCTTCTTTCTTGCACCATAATTAGAAACTAAAACCTTAATGTTGGTCCTCAACAAACAAGCATAATGCAGGTAGTGAGGTAGGGGATGGAAAATGCTTGGTTTACAGAACACATTAGGGGCAGAGTCACCGTCTGCAGCATTGCCTTAAGCATCACTTGCAAAGGATGCTCTCAAGCGTTTCCCAGTCCCACAGGTGTTTGCTCCCTCTGTTGTTCTCAGCTTATGGGCCAACCTTTTAAAGCTACTGTAGATCTGAACAAATGGCTTATAGATAACAGTCCCCGCACCGTCTGCACCAAACAAGTGTCCACCTCTTGACGCATTTGACTGCTGGCAATGTTTGCTGTACTGCTCCGACACACTTTACTGGCAAGTAGCAAATGAATAGAGAAAGAGTTTAATAAACTTTCGTTACAGTGATGCTCTGGATCACGTGCCTATCACATGCTCTGATCTTAGGAAATTTAAGAACAATTTCTTATCTTAAAGACATTTGGATGAATATACAATCTTAGACACATGCCAGTCAGTTATTTGAGTGTTAATAAAAATGATCATATAGTTAAGAAATTATGCAAGCACACTCAGTACACTTTCAGAATGTCACTTTGAAAATATGTTAATGAGCAATCATGTTTCTTTACTCACTGGTCCCTGACAATGATAGTTTGCCCTTCCTGCTAAGGCCCCAAGGATTCCTGAAGGATGGAGAGAGAGAGAGAGAATAAAGTCAGAGTCTGAGAATCTGGAAGAAGCATATCAAATTTTAACAATGTAATCTTGTTAAGATAAACAAATCTCCCATAGTTATGATAATTATTCTCAGGAGAAGTAGATGTATATTTAATTAGAGACAAATTCAGTAGAGGTACTAATGATCGATATTGGAAAAACCATTAGCATCATGATAATTTCTCCCGTAACACTTAAATCCAACTTGAGTGGCCGTATAGTTAAAGCATAAAACGTGTCTTCTAAGTCAGCATTCTTCACACTTTGCTCCAAAGCCCTTTTTCTTGATAAGACAAAGTCAAAAGAGGCCATCAGCCTGTTCTGAGGAAGGTCATTAACGTTTCCCGAAGTCTCAGTCACAGGAAAGGCAAGCCAAGGCCTTTCCATCAACTGCTAAGGGTGCATTTTTCTGCAGGAATCCCACGTGCGTGCACATATAATAGAGTATGTTAGAGCAAAATTACTAACTTGTTCTCTAAGAGTCTCCTCTAAATTCTGTTCACAGAGCTAGGGAGACGGCTAAGTGGTTAAAGTGCTTGACCCGTGAGGACGGGCTGGAGTTCAGGACCCTAGAACCTACCAACTCCCAGACAGACATGGAGGCCTACCTGTAACTCTAGAACTCCAAGGTGGAGACAGGGGATCTCCAAGGCAAGATGGCAAGCTGAAGCAGCACCGCTGGTGAGCTCTAGGCTTACTCAGAGACACTACCTCAATAAGGAGGATGGGTAACAGTTCTGGAAGGTGCCCAACGTCAATTCCTGGACTCCATATGCATGACTCCACATGTGTGTAAACCATCACGTAGCACGCACACACATGTGAACATGCTTACACACACCTGTGCATATCATGTTCACATACATGGGCTAAAGCATCTATTCACTTTGCCTTTAGATTTTTATTAGTGTGTATTAATGATACAAAACAATGGATTTACTATTTTCACATACATGAATACAGTGTATGTTCACCGGCCTTCACCCTCTCTTGTTCTCCTCCCTACCCTAGCCCCGCTGGTCCCCATCTTCTTCCTAAACAGTCTGTCTTCTGCTTTCATTTCCCTTTTTAAAAATCTAGTTTTTGACTACATAGAGTTTTAAAAGACACTAATCTAAATTTGTTCTATCAAAAGATGAAAACACTCAGAATGTTGCCTTTTTACTTTATCATAAAGTAATTGTCCAAGGTCCATTAAAATTAATATAGTACTGGACAGTGGTGGCCGCATATCTTTAATCCCAGCACTGGAGGCATCAGCAGGCAAATCTCTGAGTTCAAGGCCAGCCTAGTTTACAGAGTGAGTTCCAGGACAGCCAGGGCTACACAGAGAAACCCCATCCCAAAACAGAAGAAAAACAAAACCAAACAAAAGCTAATATAGTCTCTCAGTTTCCACATCTCTGACTTGGCCATTGCAGTTCTAACCAGGGCTGTGCCTGTCTGCCTGATGCGTTTGTATGACATGTTAACTAGCATAAAATGACAAATTAATCTCAATTAAGGAAAGGATGACATTTTGGGTTCTGTCACTGGGAAAGGAAGAGCAAGTACTGCACTTGAAAGAGCAACATGTGTATTAACAACTTCCCATGTGACAAAAGTCCCACAAGTAGGCTGGTTTTCCTGTGTGTAGTGCCAGGGTGGCTCTTTGAATAAATGTTTGAATGTGTGACCATCAAAAGCAGCAGACCTGCTGGATAAAAGAGAATTGACAGAAACCAAATGTGTCTCGGTGAGCACATGGTCTTGATCACAGAAAGACCAGAAGTGATTAAGCAGGGCAGCTGATAAAAGACAGAAGATCATTTAGTTATATAGATTTTTAAAAGGAAACAGGCTTTGTTCCAAATGCAGGGGAGATAAAGCCTGAGAATAAATTAATTTTATAACTTCACTTAGGATCTGGAGCACACCCCCAGAGAGTCTTGAGAGCTACCCGCAAACCCTGCAAGTAAAGTCTAATTCACTTCATAAATAAGCCAAACAAGTCTTAGCAAGAGTTGCACTAGTCTTTAAATTGGGAGAAAAACACTGTGGACAACTATTTCATAAAACTTTCACTTTGCAATGAGGCAAGAGCCTAATATGCAGGCTGTCCTCCAAATTCCATGTAACTCGTTTTAGAAAACCAACAACAGTATTCCAGCAGCCCTGTGTATTTATTGCACCTTTGGAGACATAAATATTTAAAATATGGAAATCAGGACGACTTCCTGATTTGTTAGTTTCCGTGTTTGGTTTTCAACCATGTGTGTGCTAGGTAGCAATCCCTTCACGCCTTTCAGCAGACATACCTAGTGTTCTCGATTATACCACGCTGATTTAACAGGTAAGCAACTATTAGGGTATTTTGTTGTACCCAGAACTACATGTTTGGGGGGTTACGAAATATGTTCTAGATGGTTGCAGTCCAAGTCAGGCCCCTGTCAGGATCTGGCCCCACTTCCATATGTGAATAAGAATATAAACACCACACACCCTATTCCTATAAGCCTAGAGCAGTTGCCCTCCTGTCCTCAGGAGATGCCAGGGATCTGGTCCCTGGACGGCTGACTCTGAATATACAGAATATTTTCCCACAGAACCAGCCAGCCTCACTGGGTGTCCAACAGCATTCCCCCGGGAAGTGGCAGTGCTGCAGCGTGAAGGCCAGTGTGCACACAGTGTTGTTATTAACAGGCACAGGGCGTGGACAAGATAGTGTCTGATGCTTTGGTCATGCAAGCCTGTGGCAGCTCACCAGCTTCTAGTCCCTGCCTTCCTTTTACCAAGAAGGAAACTATAAGATGCTCCTAGCTACCGACTCCTGATCCCAGGACCTTGGCCGCTAACTATTGCCTCTGAAGTGGGCTCTAGGTTACACAGAATTTCAAAGCACACGCTATATTGTTTGAATGCAGCACAGACACTGGACTCTGCCTAAGGGCTGGAGCCTCTTAGGTTCTGAATCTACATGACATGATGATGCAAACAAGAAAAACAACACTCCATATCACCCAAAATTTGGGACACAAGTAATTGAGGTGACAGGTGCTCTCTGAGGTTGTGACAGGAGTGATGGTTGAAGAAGATGAAGAGGAGTGAAGAGATGAGAGGCACGGCCACTGGGAGCTGAGCTTTCTCCTTTTACTTTGGAAGTTTGGGTAAAAACTGGTACTGAAGCCACACACCGAGGAGTCAAGGGCCCCCGATAAGTTTAGAATGAAATGGAGCCAAGCTCCCCAAGTGCTCGCTGCCCCACCACTTACTCAGCACCCCTGCCACCACAGTGATAGTATCTACTGTCCATGCTCCAAATGGCTTCAGAATTTTAAGCACAAGGTTTACCGAGAATTCTTAGCTCAACCTTAGAGTACTCTTGATCAAAGATTTTAAAAAACGAGACGACAACAACAACAAAGAGCTTTACAGTTTGTTTACAGGTTCTTTTTAAAGCAAAAAAAAAAAAAATCTCTTCTTCAGCTTAACTTTGAAGGCTAAGCCCAGGATTAAGCATTAATGTGTTGTTCATTTACTCACACAAACACACTTGGAGCCAGGAAACATAGCCCCTTCCAGGAATTAGTTACCGTTGGTTAGGCAAAATAACAACTTCTGCTTTAGGATTAACATGTATTGTTTTCAGTTTATTATGCCCCAGAGTAGGTGTGTAGGAGGAACTGCGTTCCCCCCTCAGCCTCCCTCCCTCTTTCCCCAGCGGTCTCCAACTTCTCCAACATCTCCAATGCTTGCTCTTCTCCTGCTTCTCGCCGCCATCTTCCCACTGAGCCTCCAAGGCACAGTTTTAACACTCCCAGACAAAGTCACAGGTACCAATGTGGGACACAAGCAATGCTGCTCAGTGTGGAAAGGAAAACATCGAAGAACGGTATGCATCCTGGCGGCTCCCTTTCTTTCTTAGTTTCTTTAGCTGTCAAAGCAAAAGTACCCTTCCTGGGTGGCTTATAAATAAGAGAAATGAATTTCACAAGGTTCTGCGGTCCAAGATAAGGGTGCTGGTTGGTTTAATTGTCCAGAGAGAAACTGTTTCCTGGGCGATAAATAAGCATCTATTTGGTATCTTCCCACTGGGGCAAAAATGAGAACATGTTTTTCCTGATGTGTTTCTTTTATCCATTTGTAAGGGCTCCACCATCATGACCGAGTTTTCTCAAAGCCCCACCTCCTAAAGCCTTCCCGCTAGACACGTGGTACTAATATCTGAATGGTGAGAGGACATAAACATTGAGCCTATAGCAGCCTTCCGTCCTTCCCATGATGCTAAGAATATTCCAGCATCTTCCAGGCCAGACATGATGTTCAATCACCCATCCCTACGTGACTGTTGTTGGCATTCTACCTTGGCTTAGATGCCACCCCTTTCTGCATTTTTAATTTATTGTAGAGAAAAGAAAATGGGGACCTTTTATTGAGAAAAATTTAAATGTAGAGGTGGAGGTGAGGATACCCTTGAGTTTTCCATGAGGAAAGGTGATTTTTGTCTAACAGACTGTGCTCATACTTGCCTGCTTTGAATTTCACGTTCTCCTCCCTCAAGCCCTGTATCCTGCTGTTTCCTTCAGATGTTTCACCTCCCAGCCATGAGTGTCATTTCCTTAATCCCCGCTGAATACTTGCTACATTGGTCCTGCTAACACCAGCTCCCTGAGAAGGGCTTTTGTCTTGGATTCATGATGTATCAAAGCACCTACCAGAGTGAGTGGGACATAGTATAGGTGCAATGGGGGATGAATTGTTCAGAGTCCAAGTTAATCCTACAGATTATCTTGATCATGCATTTCATTTGTGGTTTTAGGTTATTTATGACATGGGCAAGTGCAATGACGCCCAAGGTAGCCATCAAAGTCTAAAGAGTTGATAAAAAAATTCTTTTTGTCATAAAACATTCCCATATCTTTTATCTCCCAGCAGAAGACAAAGGTCAACAAGAATGAATGGAGTAAAGATGGAGGCTATTTCATAATTAAGGCCTAAGAGGCCATTGCTTATCCAGGTGTAAGCCACCACTGATATTAAAGCTAAGACTTAGGAGTGTATATATATATATAATCATCAAATGTCTTCCTGAGAGTGTGTTAATATCAGATCAACTTTTTTTTTTTAACTTGGAAAACTTTATGATTAAAACAAAGCAGTTACACTTTCCAAAGAGCTGTTGAAAGCAGTTGTACATTTTAACACCTATGTGGTATTTTTTTTTCATCTTGTAAAAAGATAGTGTGCTAAACCTGATTAAAAAACCAGACATTCAACTTGATCTATCTGAAACTGTTGCATATACCATTGAGCAACTTTAATCAAATTCGCCATTATTGTCTTTTTATTTGCTTTTCCTCTGCCTGCAGGTACAATAAAGTAAAAATATGTAAGCAATGGAGCATATTCATACCACTTGTCAGAGTGCCAGGTGGGTTGTAAAATAAATGTAATTGTTTTCCAAGATTGAAGCAGATTAGCACGGATTAACACATTCCTTTTGAAATCCAAGGCAGGAAGTACTGTAAACATACCTCAAAAAGCCCTGTTGTTCTGTTTATAGCCCATCTTACTACCAGGAAATCACTGCCCCATAAAACAGGGAGCATTTTAACTCTGTTCATTTTCATAGGAAAGAAACACGATTTATTAAACAAGACAAGAAAGCAGTTGTCTGCCATATTGAAGGGCAGATTTGCAATGATTTGCTCTCTGACTTGCAGCAGTTGAGCAACAGTGACAGACATGGAAGCCAGAATCGTGACTGTCATAAATCCCCACAGCCCCTCCTGCCCAGGAAGCCACGGGAGGTATCAGTGCTTGCAGCACATGGTTAGCAGACGATGAATCCAGGTCACATGGCCCAATAGGCCCAGATCAGGGAGCCTCCGGCAATGCACACTGAAGTCACTCCTGAAAGGAGAATGGCATATTATGGGGTGATTTTTCAGCCTCTCCGATACGCCCTGCTTGAGTCATTATCCTTCTCCTCTGTCCTTAGAATAGACCTGCTTGAGAATGTATCATTGTCAGCTTAGGCTACCCAGGAGGGGGGAGTGACCTGTGCTTGCACACGCAGGGAGGATGTCTCATGCACTTCAGAAGCCAAGGCCCACTGGTAGACACCTGCCGGTTTTGAAAAAGAATCAGTTGTGGGAGAATTATCTTCAGTGATGCTAAAAGAAATAGGAACGAGAGGGTCCCGGGGCAGTGCCTGATGCCCACAGAGCTCGACTCTTTTACTGCAGTGTGAGTAGCCCTTCAGTATTCAATAGAGGGGATTATAATTCATCCCCACGTTTAATATAAAAGTCCTATCTACTACCAAAGGTAGGGTCACTTGTGTCAGAAATGCACCCGCCCTTCTGAACTCCCAGTGACTCTTCTAAGCCAATTGTTTCCTTTTCACTCAAATCACTTGGAAACTTGAAGTGCAGTAGCCTCCGGTCCGGACATGCGTGTTTGCCCTCCAACTACCCGTGTATTGTTTTCCCTCAGTTTCCACTTTTAATTTAGATTGATTTTTAAAATATTACTTAAGTATACACCTTGAAATACATCTAAATATTTGTAGATGCTATATTTGTAGAGTTATATTTTCTAATATATAAACATATACCTGATCCAAAAATAGGTCAAACAGTAGGAAAAACTGAGGGAACTGGAGTAAAGCAGCCAATACCCTGCAGCAATCGCTCTGTCCTCATCACATGTTATTCTGACTCTTAGATAGCCAAACATCATACATTACCTATGCAGATCTAATAGAGAAATACCCAGGCGCCTGTGTGAGTCTTCACCCTGATACTCTACAACTATAGGTATTGGGTAACATCTAAAATATTTATTTGAATGGGGTGTTGCTAAATTTACAAAGAAAACATAATATGTATGAGGACACTTCCTTCTGGTTCTTAGGGGATTCTCGGCACATGATATTTGGTTGGTACCAGGTCTGTTTGAAATGATGGCCCAGCTCCATACTCCTGTGTTGTATGCTCACACGTGTGCAGCCAGTCAGACTTCAGTAGAAAATACTTAAAACCATTGACTATGTTCTAACACTTCCGTTTGTTTGTCTGTCTCTTTCTTGAGCAATGTTCTCCTGAGCAATGGAGCTGAGCATTATCAACGCAGTGTTTGTATTACACTGGGATTTACAGAAGTGGAGAGGTGCTGTGACATTGTGGAGAGGGTTGTGTAAATCCTACGCAAATAGCGTATCAGTGTACATAAGGGCCTTGAACATGTGTGAATTTGGGCATCCACCGGGGGCCTGAAATGAATCCCTGTTGGATATTAACGGATAGCTGTAAGCGATTGCTTCGGTGAAGGTTTCTTAGAAAGCATTAACTTTTAGACCTCTGCTGACTCTTCCTGCTTCCCAGACAGTTGTGAGTTAAAGCTGAAGAATAACTTCTCCTGGTCTCCCCGAGAGACTCATGTGTTCTGTGCATGTAAAGCATGTCTGGCTCTGCCTGAGAAAGACACTACAGCACTGGTCTTTATTAAACCTCTTTGTGATTCAAATTGAGAATCCATCCACAAAGTGCTTGGATGCAGATGGTGAGGGAGGACTTCTGTGTTTTTGCTGTGTGGTCTGCCTCATCATGGCATAGAATGTTAGGGAAGGGAAACAACGAATTCTACTTCCTGAGACTAAAGTCACCCGTTTTGAAAATATGCTCAAGACACGTGGCCTTGTAGGTGCTTTGCTCTCTCCGCCTTCTCCCCTTTGTCTGTGTTGAGGTTGTTTATAGTGTGCTATCTGTGTTGAAGAGAACCATCGAGAAGCAACTTCGGAAAGAGCTAGAACAGCATCGGCCCACCTCCCTCAGAGGCTGAACCTTCCTAGCTCTTCTTTCATCATGGATGCTTCTTTTTTTAAATTAATTTATTCATATTACATTTCAATTGTTATCCCATCCCTTGTATCCTCCCATTCCTCCCTCCCTCCCACTTTCCCCCTACTCCCCTCCCCTATGACTGTGACTGAGGGGGACCTCCTCCCCCAGTATATGCTCATAGGGTATCAAGTTTCTTCTTGGTAGCCTGTTATCCTTCCTCTGAGTGCCACCAGGCCTCCCCATCCAGGAGAAGTGGTCAAATATGGGGCACCAGAGTTCATGTGAAAGTCAGTCCCCACTCTGTACTCAACTGTGGAGAACGTCCTGTCCGTTGGCTAGATCTGGGTAGGGGTTCGATGTTTACTGCACGTACTGTCCTTGGCTGGTGTCATAGTTTCAGCAGGACCCCTGGGCCCAGATCTGCCTGTCATAATGTTCTTCTTGTAGGTTTCTAGGACCCTCTGGATCCTTCTATTTCCTCATTCTCCCATGATTCTCTCACCAAAAGTCCCAATTGGATGTCCTCCCCCTGTCCCACTTTCCTGGTAAATGAAGGCTTTCATAGGACATATCCCTTGGGCTAGTATGCAGATATAAGTGAGTATATACCATTTGACTCCTTCTGCTTCTGGGTTAACTCACTCATTATGATCATTTCTAGTTCAATCCATTTGTCCACAAATTTCAGGAATTCCTTGTTTTTAATAGCTGAGTAGTATTCCATAGTGTAACTGTACCACAGTTTCTTTATCCAATCTTCGGATGTTTCTTACTTGCTGTTACCTGAAAAGAGGGCTGTCTCTGGAATGGTTATCTCCGGGGATGTTAGCCATAGTACAGAGAAACATGAACTTCGCATCTCAGCATTTTACCCACAGTTTGCTTCCACCATTATCTAATGTGGTTCTAATTCTCCCAGGAGAAGATGTTTTACCTATTTCCCTGACATCTTCATAGTTAGAAATCTAGATGTTTTCCTGTCACATCCCCCATGCACTTGTGAAAGTTAAGACCCTTAGATCCAGGGCACTTGCCCCCAACTTCCATAAGGGCAGCTGGAGGACAGGCCCAGGGAAGTGTCAGGAAGCCGGCTGTGTGCTTCTCCCCCAGAGTCTACAAAACCACTGAACTGTGTTCTCTATTATTTGGCTCAACAGGGAAGCCTGTCCTTGTGCAAATGATCAGGGCTGGTCTCGAATTCCAAAAGCAGCCCTACTCCAGCTTGCTTCCAAGCTATTAAAGCGAAAGTGTCATAGCCCGCCTGCCTCGTCAGAACCTTCTTACACAGTCGTTTTTGCTTATGTTGTTACAAACCCTGCATTATAGCCCTGGATTAAAGCATCTAGATCTGTGGGACAGAATCTCCCTCTTTAGCACTCACCTCATGAGGGTCAACCTGTGCCTATGTCAGTCCCTGTCACTAACTCCAGTGTTGGTTATGCTAAAAAGAGTCAGTGTCATAATCTACTAATGAAGTCTTAACTGCAAAGCACTTTTTAAAGTAATCTCTATAAAAAAATATTGCATACCCTTTGTTTAGTTTATGGCATTTCACCATGATCTTGAGCCTTCCCAGACTAAAAATATCAGAGAATTGGAGCCTTTTCACTAAAATTTAGATAGAAGAATAGTGAGCATTAATTTTTAGAAATGTGACAACTTTTGATCTTTGTGTCTCCACCTTGGATGACAAGTCTCCTCTATGATAAATCTTAACATGGCTTTAAAGATGCTATGCTAATAAGATGCATGCCACATCTTTTATGCCTTTGCCTTCCCTCCACCAATTTACACTGAGAAAGGTATTAATGATTACCCAAATTTTACAGTATAGAAACCAAGGCAATGTGATCAGTCACAGAACGTTGTCAGAGACACATGGGATTAAAAATGAGTCCTAAGTTTTTGCGTTGTGTGAAGATCTGGGAAATTCAGTGGCTGACGCCGATTAGACAGAACATCGGCAAAGGTCTGCTGGCTCAGTGGAAAGACTTGCTCCACACACTGGTCTCAGGTTTGAAGAGAAATGATGCAAGTCATTATTGCTTTTGAAACAAACCACAATTGTGCATTTCTTACCACTGACGGCAATGACCAGCGCTATGACATCACCAATATATAATTTTCTAATACCACCCTGATTTCCTTAATGTTTGTATGACCAGCCATGCACTGTGAACATGTTTCAAGAAAAGGCTGACCTTACAGATTTGAAGCAGTGTGAAATATGTGTACGTGTGAAAGACAGATGTGCTCTGCTGTCAGTCATATGGATGTATAATACACATAACTGTGAACATGGCATAATAACACTTAATAATTGTAAGTGGCTATGTTGCTGTTAACTTACTATTTGTTACTCTTTGTTATTAATTTAGAGTATTTTCCTTCTACTTATAAATACATGGGAAGTGAGGGAGATGGCTCAGCAGTTAAGAGCATGCACTACTTTTGCACAGGATCCAAGTTTAATTTCAAAATACTTATGCCAGGCAGTGCACAACCAGCGACCTGTAACTCCAGCTGCAGGAGATACAGTGCTTTTCACTCTTTTCCAGCTTCACAGGCAACTGTACTCACATGCGCAGAGCCCAGCACAGACAGGAGCACATAATTACAAGAAAATGTAAATGTTTCTATAGTACCACAAGTCAGTGTAGCATGTGCTGTGCTTTGAGAAGTGTCTCCAAGACTTGGTAATCAGACCACGATGCTGCTAGGACACCACGGAAGCTTTATGAGGTGTGACCAAGTGAGATTTCTTGGACATAAACATCTCTTCTCCTCCACCATGTCCTCCCTTCATAATCCATGCTCAAAGCAACAAGACAAATGGATGAAAACCTGTGTGCTGAAACCACCTCCCCTGTGAACCACAGCAAACCCTTCCTTTCAGATATTTGTCATCATTACGACAAGCTAGCACCTGATGTTATTTCAGCAGCAACCTCAAACACCGAATGCCTGTTTCATCTCCTGATTGCATGCAGGGGGTCTTGCTCACCCTTGACAGTTACTATCTGGTTTGTTTTATTAGGACACACTGTGAAGTTCAGACCGTAACAGAATCACACTGTTCTCACAACATAGCACTCTTGTTTATTAACCTATGACTATATTTTAGGCAGGACCCCTAAATTTTAACGAATGAAAAAAAATCTTACTACTTTTCATGACTCTTTGGTATGGCAGCACATGCCTTTAATCCCAGCACCAGGAAAGGCAGAGGCAGGCAGATCTCTGTGAGATTGAGGCCAGTCTGGTCTAGAAAACAAGTCCAGAACAGCCAAGGCTACATAAGGAAACCTTGTCTCAAAAGTAAATAAATAAATAAATAAAACCTGTGGTCTGATCTGGCACCACCTCTTACTGGGCTTGTGGCTTTGAGGCAATAATTTGAACTACCTTGATCTCAGTTTTTCTGTAAGAGTCTACTACTGTCTATTCAGTGCCTATTGAGCAGTGTCTATAGGGAAAATGTGTCGAATATCCTTTGGTTTTTCTAGATAGCGTGAGTTAACTTACCCAAAATCTCCATTAGCAAAAGATTAAACAAAGCTGAGTGGTTGCGATACTTGACTAGATTTTTCAAAATCTAGTTTCTTGTCATATATTTAAACTTTTGTAGTTGCTCTTAATTTACTCCCTACACATAATCACAATGATTTCTCAGACAACGATCCGCACATTAGAGTAGACGGCATAAGTTAATTTTGTGAATTAAATTTTATGAGACACTACATCAAATGCTTCAGTAAAATAAATATATTATTATACCCATTGTAGATATTCATGGCCTTATCATGTAATTATATTTTTTAAATTGAATTTGCACAGTCTTATTATCCAGTTATTCACCCCATGCTGTTCATAGCTATACAAATGTTTATAGCTATGTTCCTTAATGTTACATCATTGCATTTACTAGAAAGAATAATTTCAAGGGTAATAGCCACGATTGTTTTACTTTCTCAGTCATAAATATGTATATCTTGGGTGTACTTTTGCAATGATCTGCTGTTTCCTTAGATAAGAAAAATTAATAGAGCAATATAACACCTACTCCTTGTTTTCCAGTACATAAGTTTAGGTATGTATAACCAATGATTATGAGTTAAGGTATTTTTAGCATCCAACTGCCAATAAAAGGCACATTCTTAGGCTTAGCTCCCTCTCAAAACAACTGTGACCTTTCTGGATCAGCACTTCAGGCTCAGAGGAAACTGGGAGACCCATAGAAGAAGATGTGAAGTGTCTGCCCTGTACTGCCTGGCGCTGCAGGCTCAGAGCAGGAAGGGACTGGGATGCTTCCCTTCCTATGAGGGACCCATTGGCGGCACCTCACCACCTTTGCTTTCTAATTGTGTGTGAAAAGAACGTATCTGGATATAAATACTAGTTCTCTGTCTGGAAAAGCTATTTGGGACAGATGTTGGATATTTTAAAGTCTATTCCAACTGGAAGCTTGCAGGAAATTCATCTGGATCAGTTTATTATTTCCAGTTAGTTTAAGGCATCTTAGTGACCACTGACTGGAACATGAAGACAATTGGTTTTCTTCACTTTTGAAGTAATCTTAATCCTCGAGTAAATTAAGTAGCAGTTGCTTCTGCTGATTTAATAATAAGTTAAATCATTGGACTCTGTGACTAAAAAAAGGCCTACGTAATTGATAAATTCCTCTTAAATGAACAAGGTCCTCCATTCAAATTCAAAGGTTGCCTAATACAGAAGTAGATGTGAGAGTGGGTGTCCAGTGAAACATAATTAGTTACATTCCAAATTAGAAACTGGAGGTACTCATAAGTCCCAGGATTTTAGAATCGAGGTTCAGCTGTTTTCCTTGACTCTTAAGTAGTCAGAGACCTTACAGATGTACACATACTCACCCAAGAGTCACGAGCAAGCTGAGCTGAGAACACACTGCTGCTGCTGTGTTTTTATGCTCTTGTTTTTTATTTGGTTTTTGTTGTTGTTGTTGTTGTTGTTTTGTTTTGTTTTGTTTTTTTCGAGACAGGGTCTCTCTGTGTAGCCTTGGCTGTCCTGGACTCGCTTTGTAGACCAGGCTGGCCTCGAACTCACAGCGATCTGCCTGCCTCTGCCTCCTGAGTGCTGGGATTAAAAGCGTGCACCTTTGTTATACCTCTGAATGGTTAAGGTGGGTCCTAGGGTTCTGGAGCACCGGTGTACCTACTCACAGACAAGCCATGTATGCCCATATATCTGTCTTCATAATCATTTAGTAAAAATCAGAAGTCTATTTGTAACTGAGGAGTGGAAGTTGCAACATTCTTCAACAGCAGATGTGAGTCACGTCCTGGTTTCCTTTCCGGTCTGAAGGGATGGGCTAGACACAGGCTCGCAGAACTCTGCTGTGGCTGTCGACCCTTAGTGAAAGATCGAGCTTACACACAGATATGTTTAAATGCATAAAATAAGGTGGCATATTGTGGTGCTTTGCGTGAGATGTCCCTCCCTGTTTCGGGCATTTAAATATTTGGCCCCTGGTTGGTATCACTTTTTGGAGAAGCCTCAGGGGTGTGGCCTTGTTGGAGCAGGTGTGTCACTTGAGGGGAGCTTTGAGAGTTGAAAGACTTTTCCCATGTTAAGCGCCCCCTCTCTCTGCTTTGTGCTTGCGGTTCAAGCTGTGAACCCTCGTCTTTCTGCTCCTGCGCCATGGCTGCTGCTTGCTGCCATGTCTCTCCGCCATGACGGACTCTTGTCCCTCTAGAACAGTAAACCAAGATAAACCCTTCGTTCTATGAGTTGACTTGGGCAAGGTGTTTTATCACAGTAATGAAAAGTAACTAGCGCCCATATTTTTAACCCAGTTTCAGCACTAGTTCATGGAGATGTGGTATATATTTATGCTTCCCCCAGTAGCAGTGCCTCGTAGGCCATTTCTAAGGGATGTGTACTGAACTCAGCTCATGTCTATAATCCTAGCACTCAAGAGGCCAAGGCAGGGGGAATGCCATAAGTTTAAGGCCAGCTAGGGATATGGAATACGTTTTAGATCATCGTGGGCTTAAGAGTGAGGCCTCTATCTCAGAGAGAAAGAGACAGAGATAGAGACAGAGAGAAAGAGAACGGAAGAGATAGGCGCACAGAGACAAAGAGAGTATTGCATTGACGAAATTAGATAAGCCATAATTTTAATTTAAAATTCTAAAGATATGATTATTTTAAGGGTCTCTCTAAATATGAAGAATTCAGATCATTTGCTTTTTTATACTGCTGAGAAATGAATTCTACCAGAAACTGCTCTAATTAAAATATTAATTATAGCTTATAATTAAAAAGAATAATTGTCTCTTTCAATGGTAAAGGGCCTGGGAACTATGCTATGCAAGTAGAGTTGAGGCATCTAAGTCTATTTTTGTCAAAAATAAGATGGCAAAAAAACTATTAACTGAATCCTTTTGAAAATATGAAGTGTACCCTTGCTGGAACATTTGGATTAACCCCCTGAAGACATAGAGAAAAATCATAATTTAGATGAACATGAGTCGTACTTTTGTACCATTTGTAATAGCTATCCTAAAGTGAGTAGCATTGGGGTTGCTGAGGAAGGATTTCCACTCCTCTCTGAGTTTGAGGTTGATCCTACAGGAGACATTGAACCCCTTTCTAAAGAGGCTATAATTCTGAACCAATATTATGTAGAGATAATACCAGTGGGACTACCAAGGCAGTGTAGGAGCAGAGGCACAGTTCAGGCCTGTGGTGTAGTAGCGTGACCATGGCTATCTGCAGTGCTGTGTTGAGAAGGATGCGGTGGAGGTCAGGTATGGGCTCAGTAAGACTGAGCACTGTGACCCATTAATGGTGCCTCACTGAGGATGAGGCAGAGGGACCCTAAGGCAAGGCTGGAGTGTCATCCTCACCTGACAAGGGCACGCTGTCTCTTTTCCATTTGCTCACATTTGCCTCTTCATTGTATCCCTTTGTTCTCTCTGGGCCTAAGCATATTTGGTTAACTCAGTTTTGAAATTTCAATGATGAATAGTCTCCCATGCAGAGAGTTTTTTAAATTAACTGGAAATTATACATTTATAACTTAGAATAAAGCATGTGGCATATGTTGTAATCCTTTTTAGGATGACTTATGATTTGATTAAAGATTATAATGAACAATCAGAGGATTTAACTAATATAAAATTTTGTCCAAATTGGGCATTTAAATTATTGAAAATCTGTCTGGCTTTGTGTTTGGGGGAGCTTTGTGTCTGACTTCCACATGCCCTTTGTTCTTTTTTAAAGTTTGCCTGGCTTACAGAAAATTATTCAACACAGAGCTCAATTGCTAATGTGCTTTGACAATCAGGAGGCTGTGTCTGGGGTTTTATCTGCGACTTCAACAGAGGTGATAAAGAACTACCCTGGCCTGGAATACAAATGTGGACATCTACCAGCAAGGAGCAGTGCTTTCCCTGACTGGGAAACTTCAGAAACACGAGGCTTCTAAGTGCCTCTGCTTGGATTCTCTGAAGCAGAAATACTTATAGGAATTGTTTTGAATGACTTCTTAAAAATAATTTAATGGGGTACTTGTGAGTTGTTCTAGTGTTCAGCCACACACAGAGAAAAGTTTTTTAAAGGTGCTAATAGCTACCAGTAATTCATTTTCTACCACATGTACAACTATTTCAAGACATTTAAAAATCTAATTACCTTGAGAAATTTATATAGATAGAATTTTCATGCAGATAAACTTTCCCATGTGTTTTTGTAGACATTTTACATAATGAAGCATTTCTTCAACATTATTTATAATTATTATTTCCCTTAACAGCCGCATCTAAGAAATTTCATTTTTTATCATATACTCTACTGAACATCTTTCCTTCTAAAGATACTGAATGGAAAAGCCTGTGTGTGTGTGTGTGTGTGTGTGTGTGTGTGTGTGTGTGTGCATGTATGTGTGAGTGACTGTGTGAGTAGGTGTGTGAGTGTGTGCATGTATGTGTGTGTGTGCATGTATGTGTGAGTAGGTGTGTGGGTGTGTATATGTGTGTGTAACTGTGTGTGAGTGTATGTGTACATATATTTACATATAAAAGAAGCAAAAAATGGAAAAGAAAATTTTTATTTGAGTTCTAGTTCAAGATCCCATAAAATTATAAAAGTGAATGTACATGTATGGATTTCTTTTTTGGAAGTAGATTTTTTTCTCACATAATATATCCTGATTACAATTTCTCTTCCCACTGCTCCTACCTGCTTCTCTCCACTCCCCTCCTTTCCAGACTCACACCCTCTCTGTCTCTCATTTAAAAAAAAAAAACAGGTTTCCAATGGGTAACAATAAAATAAAATACAATCAGATGAAACAAAATTATCACACCAGAATTGGAAAAAACAAACAGAAGGAAAAGATACCAAGAAACAAAGACTAGTTCATTTGCCTACTCAAAAATCCCTTAGAAGTACTAAATTGGAAGCTATAATATACACGCAAAGGACCTGTAGGATAAAAAGAGAGAAAAAATTATAAATAAAATACTGTATGAGACAAGAAACCTCAAAAAATGCCATTGAATTTGTCTTCTGTTGTCCATTTACTGAAGGTTTAAGCCTTATTCATAATAGCCAGAACCTGGAAACAGCCTAAATGTCCCTCAGTTGAAGAGTGGATAAAGAAACTGTGGTACATTTACACTATGGAATACTACTCAGCTATTAAAAACAAGGAAATCCTGAAATCTGTGGACGAATGGATGGAACTAGAAATGATCATACTGAGTGAGTTAACCCAGAAGCAGAGAGACTCACACGGTATATACTCACTTATAATTGGACACAAGTCCAAAAGGGATGCCCCATGAAAGTCTTCACTTACCAGGAGATTTGGATAGATGTGGGGACATCCTACTGAGACTTTAGGTAAGATAAATATAGGAGATGGGGAAATAGAATGACCCAGAGGGTCCTAGAAACCTACAAGAAGAACATTGTGATGGGTGGATTGGGCGCAAGGGGGTCTGCTCAAACTATTGCACTAACCAAGGACAGTACAAGTAGTAAACATTGAACCCCTACTCTGATCTACCCAATGGACAAGACATTCTCCACAGTTATTTAGAAAGCAGGGACTGACCCTGACATGAACTCTGGTGCCTCATATTTGACCACCTCCCCTTGCTGGTGAGGCCTGATGGCACTCAAAGAAAGAATAAGCAGGCTATCAAGGCTCATCTTGGTACGACCATATAGTGGGGGAGGAGGCCCCCCTTGGTCTTAGACCTAAGGGAGCGGAATAGGGTGAAAGCAGGAGGGAGGGGGGAGGAATGGGAGGATACAAGTGATGGGATAACAGTTGAGCAGCAATCTGAATACATTAAATAATAAAAAATAAGTAAAATTAAAAAAAAAAAAAAGAATAGTTTGTTTCCCCAATGAGACACTCTTGGAGAAAACTAAGTTTTCATTTGCAAGTGGTCATCCACTGGAGATGGCTTCTGGCTTAGTGATGCCAGCTTGTGTCCACATCTTCTTTTAGCTTGAGGACCCCAACTGGGGTAGAGCTGTGCAGGCCCTGAATATGCTGTCTCCGTCTCCGTAAGTTCACATGAGCGTAGAGGGCCTTGTCTTCTTGGCGCCCTTCATCCCCTCTAGCTCTAGTATTCTTTCTTCCTGCTCTTTCTTGGGGTTCTAGGAGTCTTGAGGGAGGGATTTGATGGAAACAACCTCTGTAAGTCTGGGTATTCTAAGAACTCTCTGTCTCTCATATATATATGTCTCTGTGTTTATTCACATGCTCACATCTTCTGCTGATGGCTGAGCAAGGCACTGATCTATAGATATAGCAGAATGTCATTAGGAATCATTTTATTACCACATGTTTGTTTGTTTGTTTTAGAACAGTAGTATTTGGTTTTACTTTAGGTCCCTGGGCTGACAACTCTCAGGTCCTTGAGCACCCAAGCTGTGTCAGGTATGGATTCCATCTCATGGAGTGACCTTAAGTCAAATCAGATACTGGTTGGTGTGTGCCACCATTACACTGCAGGCATTGCATTACATTGTATTACATTGCAGGCAGGACACCATTGTACACAGAGCAAAGAGTTTGTGGCTGGACTGGTGTTTAATTTCTCTCCTTTGCCAGAGTGCCTTCCTCCTGTACCTGAGACACTAGCACATAGGTGTGAGGGCTCTGTGTAGGTGCCTGACACTAGCACATAGGTGTGAGGGCTCTGTACCTGAGACACTAGCACATAGGTGTGATGGCTCTGTGTAGGTGCCTGGTAGATTCTTCCATGTTTGTCAATTGTAGGTGTTGTTTCCAGCAATGAGGACTTGCTGTTAGCTTATGGAGGGCAACCTATAGTTTTGGCAAATCTAGGTCCTTTAGGGGTTCCCATTGAGCCCCTTTGACCAATAACTAATTACATATAACCCATTATTGGTACTGGAGTTTCATTTGGTGCAAGATATGTGCAGTATGGAACCTGTCTTCCCCATTATTTTGCAGAATTATCTTTTTAGGAAGCTTCTATAATATTAGTTTTTCATACTACCCATCAAAATGCCCTTAATTTTAGCTGTCCGTCCCAGTATTTCCTCCCTTGTCTCCCACTTCTCAGCCCTCTTCTCCCCATGACCCTTTCATTTCAGCCCCCACAACCATCAATGCCATGTGTGAACTTTTTGTCAGGCAATATTTAAGTATACATATTGTCTTGTTATCCTGAAGTATTAGTGGATATCAAAAACTATAGCATAGCTCTCTCAAAGCATAACCTGTCTTGCTTAAAAGTCTTCACATGATCCATGGATACCTTCACAATGGCCTGATAACCACTGAAGCAATTCTGTTTGCCAAGAAGGCACCATTCTTTGCTTCCAAGAGCTTTGTTGGTCCAGAGATGAGGAAGACACGTAAGAGCCACAATGAGGCTATTGATGCTGCACGTGTTGTGTACTGGTGTCCTACAGAAGCCACCTAATTGGAGCCAGAGTGATGATGTGGTGAATCTTAGGGAAATTAACACCAAGGTGAAGCCCAAGGACTGGTGGGTGGGAAAGTTAAGGAGTAGGGAAGCGGAATCATAACAGAGGTCATAAAAGTGAGGAAAGAAACAAGTCCAGAGGTTTGGAGTTCAAAGAACGCTCTACCCATCCAACAAACTGCAGATATAGACTTAGAATTCTGAAAGAGTGAAAGCTATGCTTATACCTAATTATTTGCACGCTTGCACACAAACCGTCCAGATAGCCATTTTCTTCTTTGATTTTTGCACTGGGTGCAAACTCAGGAGTCTGGAGTAGAGTACGTAGTTGGTAATGATGCTGAACCTAGTCAGCCCTTTGATTCTCTTCCAGAAAGATCATTGCTACAGTGTCCTCAAATACCCACAGACGAAAGCCCCCCCCCACATGAAATGCACAAGGTTCTTAACATAAGCTTCTTTTAAAAATCATTCTTTTGATCCCACCTCACAATCTACTTAAAGTATTTCCATGATTTGCTCTTACAGAGTTCAGTTCAACAATGGAGCTACCAGAGCACCAGAAAGAGAGTAAAACTAGTTTTAGGCTCTTCTGGTTGTAGTTCCACTTGCCTGTCCCTAGCCCTAAGAGCAGTGTGTGACTTAGGCATAAGTTATTTGCTCTTCCAGTGTCCTCATTCTGTCTTGTCCTCTCCATGGCTTTCTGGATATCAGAAAGAATCCCTCCATACAAGGACCAAGGCTGTAGAAAGTAGTCACTGAGGGCAAGGATGATCGAGTGCATGGAAACCATGCCAGGAACCTATTTTGGGTCTAAGTATCAAGACCCTTCCATGCCAGTGTCCTTGTTCCCCCCTTGAACTTTGAAAAGACCAGAGACCACTCTACATGAGGTCATAAGATAATCAAAATTTTTGTTCAACCTTCAAATGTAAATATATGGCATAGCTAGATGATACATATAGATAGATAGATGATAGATAGATAGATAGATAGATAGGTAGATAGATAGATAGATAGATAGATGATAGATAGATAGATGATAGGTGATAGATGAAAGCAAAGGGCCAACGGCAGCCTTCCAAACCTCACCAATTCCCACCCCTTTACAACTGGAAATGGTACTATATGTGAAAACTGAGCTCAGAAATATTGTCATATAATGAGAAAGGTGAAACTACAAGTTACCTAAACTTAAGCAAAACCTGCAGATTTGGTAGCTTATTGTCATTTTAGGATTTCTTATGTATTAGAGACCCATACCCTGGCAGGGCATGATTTCACTGCAATTCAAATCTCCTCACTCCAGTAAGGAATGCTAGTCATAAAAACACAAGGCTTTATTTGACAAAGACCTTCAATAGCCCACATGAATTTTTTGGTCAGGGTAGCAATCATCTCATGAAAGCGTGGATTAAATAACTCATATTCAACAGCCTGGAAAAATACTGCTTTTTAAGATGAGGGGAAATTAGTGTCGTGTTTCCCCTCATCCCAAGAGCATGTGCAGTGTGGTATTTTCAAGAATGTTATATGCAATAAAAATGTGGTTATGTTTTAAGCATTACAATGAAGGTTTAAAAAAGATTTTCAACTTATTTTCAAAATCACTTTGGATTTAAATGACTTGAACCCCCTTTGCTATTTTATGGCTGCAGTAAACGCTTTCCCTTCTGGATGTATCAACTTGACATTATGTCAATTGAATTTTATACTTGTACATTAGAAAGCACGATTTGCATACCTGTGACCTCAAATGCAGAAGTCACCAATGATTGTTCTTTGATGCACAATGCTGAAGATGGAAACCAGACAGTTGTGACATTGCCCTTCTGTGCCTCCCTGTTCTTTTGAAAGACTGTAAATGAACTTGTTGTTGGAGTTTAGCTAGCAAAACAGTTATTTTTCTTCCTTTTGTTGAAAAGGACCCAAATATGCCGTAAATCAAATAAACATATCTCAACGTAATTTATATGTGACTTCCTTAGTTAAAAGTTGATTTGTGTATTTACATATCTAGTTGCTTTTGTATACTGTTGACTGAACCCAGAGTCTTGCGTATACCCTAGCTAAAAGTCAACACAATACTAAGGTACAGTGTAAGATGGAGTCTCGCACAATGAATTATCTGAAGGGGAATGGAAACCTCAGCCTCTTTCCATAGCTGAGTGGTTCTTTAAATTTAGAAGTAGCAGCAAATAAAGTGGCTAGCCTATCAGACAGTTTTATTCCTAGATCTTAAAATTCTTTATGCACAGTACTCATATGCTTATAAATTTACATATAACTTCTAAATTATAACACATGGGAAAATATCTCTATGTCATCATTTAATACAAGCTATAAAGAATGTATATATATACACACACACAATAAACAAAATTGCACTAGTGGTGTGTAAAGACACAATCATTCTGAGATGTTGAGAAGGCTCAGTGGCTGATGGTGCTTGCAGCCAACCTGAGACCCAAGCACCATCCCCAAGACCTGCAAGTTCAGACAGGAGACCAGCTCCTGCACAGCATCCCAAGGACCAAGCACCATCCCCAAGACCTGCAAGTTCAAACAGGAGACCAACTCCTGCACAGCATCCCAAGGACCAAGTACCAGCCCCAAGACCTGCAAGTTGAAACAGGAGACCAGCTCCTGCACAGCATCCCAAGGACCAAGTACCAGCCCCAAGACCTGCAAGTTCAAACAGGAGACCAACTCCTGCACAGCATCCCAAGGACCAAGTACCAGCCCCAAGACCTGCAAGTTGAAACAGGAGACCAGCTCCTGCACAGCATCCCAAGGACCAAGCACCATCCCCAAGACCTGCAAGTTCAAAGAGGAGACCAACTCCTGCACAGCATCCCAAGGACCAAGTACCAGCCCCAAGACCTGCAAGTTGAAACAGGAGACCAGCTCCTGCATAGCATCCTGAGGACCAAGTACCAGCCCCAAGACCTGCAAGTTCAAACAGGAGACCAACTCCTGCACAGCATCCCTTGAACTTCACATTCCCTCCAACCTCAGTCACTTACAAATAAAAAAATTTAAGTTTAAAAAAAAATATTTCAACCAGTGGAAGGTATAATGCGATTAACTTTAAACTATAATTAGGGACCAGGTGGCTCATGAGTCTAATACCGGCATTTAAAAGAGACTGCAGCAAGGGTGTTGCAGAATCCAGGCTCATCCAGTCTACAGCAAAAAATCACAAATAACAAAAACACCATTATCAGAGCCTTCACTTTCTGGTGTGTGTGTGTGTGTGTGTGTGTGTGTGTGTGTGTGTGTGTGTGTGTGTGCGTGTGTGTATTTTGTTGAAGTACAATTGATATTCAAGACCTGTTTGTTTAATCAAGGTAATATATCTGTTTCCTCCAAAATTATTTTGTATTTTTGTTGAAGTACAATTGATATTCAAGACCTGTTTGTTTAATCAAGGTAATATATCTGTTTCCTCCAAAATTATTTTGTATTTTTGTTGAAGTACAATTGATATTCAAGACCTGTTTGTTTAATCAAGGTAATATATCTGTTTCCTCCAAAATTCTTTTGTATTTGCTCTTGTTAGATTTCATTTGTTTGGGGTTGCAGTTTGGGTTTGTCTGTTTTGAATAGAGAGTTGTTTCTGTTCTGTTTCTCTTTTTTTCATTACAATTATTAGCATGAGATCTACCCACTTGACAAATTTTTAAAACATTTAAAAATGAGTATTGTATTTATATACTCCCCTCCTTCCTCCAACTCTTCCTATTTCCACCATTGTTTCTCAAATTCATGGTCTGTGTTTATTAATTATTACTATTACATGAATATTACATGTTAATTTATAAACACAACCTCCATTGGTATTGGGCCACCTACCTAGCAGGGGGCTTGTTCCTGGATCAGATTGACTCCATGTCTCTCATCAGCCACTAATTGCCCATAGCACCTCATCCAAGGATCAGGCCTTAGGAGAATTCCACCGTCAATGTTGGCATGTCAACTGGTGGTGTCACTTTTTTTTCAGGTCTTACTTAGGAAACCATTTCATTGAGATTTCGTGGCTGCAGTTTTCCTGCCAAATCTAGCAGACACTATTTCCAGCAAATGCCATGGTCCTCTCTGGCTCTCGCAGTCTTTCTGCCCCTTACTCTATCATAGTCCCTGAGCCATCAGTGTAAGGATTGTGTTATTTCTGTGTCAATTGGGGTTGTACACTCATGTTCAGTTGTTCTCTGCATTTTGACCAGTTGTGTCTTTCTGTAATAGTCTCTGTCTACTGTAAATATAAGCTTTTTGATCATTGATGAGAGCTACACTAATCTTTGGGTATAAAGATAAATATTTAAGATACAGTTAGACATGATGCTGAATAGGAAAAATGGCATTGGCAGGTTCTCCTCTAGATCCCTTGGCTGCTCTGCCATGGGTACTTAGTTGAATTTACTGGACTAGGTATGAATTCTCCTATGGGTGGGGGTGGGGGGCCTAAAGTTCAATAAGTTGGCTGTTGGTTACCCTCAGTAAGTACCATTATTGTACATCAAAATATCTGGCCGTTCTGGTAAGTGTTGTGGACCCTAGGCATTACAGCGTGGTAAGACTATTGATTGCTTTTCTCCTTTGGCCATTGGCATAGTTCCTGTGGTCAAGTGTAGTGCACTTGGTATACTTTTAAGTGCTCAGTGTGGACCTGTGTATCTTGGAGAACTCAAACTTGATATCTGTTGAGGAACAGCTCTGATTCTGTCTTCCTGTAATGCCTGTGATCTACCATTCTGTGTGTCTCCTTTTGTAAATTGATTATTCTAGATACCTTAGTTGAGTGAGCTTATGTAGGTAGCATTTGTCTCCTATGCCTGGCTTATTTCACTTGTCGTTATATCAACCAAGGTTCATCCATGTTGTGGGATATGACAAATTTTGCTTCAGTTTTTAAAGACTGAACAACATCCCTTTGATCGTGCACACCACTTACTTGTTTTTTTTTTTTTAATCCACTCACCACTCTCTGTCCCTTTGCTGTGTCACTATATTAAATATTTGAATAATATCACCATGAGAGTGTATGTGTTTCTTCAAGCTGCAAACTGCACTTATATTGAATGTGTCCTCCAAACAAGGGTTGATTAGTTAAGAGTTTTGTTTCCGGGTTTGAATGAGTCTCTACAGTTCCTTGTGAGTCGTTGCCTCACTTTGCCTTCTCACTGAGAGAGCACAGAGTTCTAGCTTCCCCCATATTTCATCCAGTGCGTGTTTTTTATTTTGATCTATGGCCATTCTATTAAGTGGGAGGTCATTGAGGCTGTGCCTTACATTCCACTGATATAGGGTGCTGTGTGTGTGTGTGTGTGTGTGTGTGTGTGTGTGTGTGTGTGTGTGGTTTTTTTTTTTTTTTACCTGTTGTCCATTTACATGTCTTTTTGAGAGAAATGTCTACTTAAGTGCTTTGACTGTATTTAGATTGGTTTGCCATTTTGCTATTGAACTTTAGGTATACGTTATATATTGGCTATTCATTCTTTATCAGACAAAAGCATTCCCAATGTTTACTCCCATTATGTAGCCTGACAATTTGCTCTACTAATATCCATCACCGAGGATAACCTTTAGAGATTGGAATTTTAGGTAATAATATTAACTCTTTAAATGCAGTGTTGAGTTGTGTGTATGGTGTAGTATGGAGTCCAGTTTCATTTTTCCTCCATATGAAATATCTAGTATTTTCAATGTTGTTTGTTAATGATAAATGCATTTTTGCTGATGGATTATTTAGTTTATTCTCTTAGTATAATACCTATCTTTATTTTGTCATATTTTCAAATTATTATTGTCTATAAATGTATTTTGAAATTAGGAATTCTGATTCCTCCAGCTTTGCTTTTCCTCTGGGTAGTCTTGGCTCATCTGTCTCCTTTCTGGTGCCTAGTGATTTCAGGAACATTTTCTCTGCTTCTGTAAGCAATGACACCAAGAGATTGAAGAGATTAACTGTGACTCTGTGGATTCCATTGGGTAGTATGGTCTTGGTAGCAGCATTATTTTATACAAGACATGGGTATAGTTCATTTGTATCTCCTTTAACTCCTTTCTGTTACTCTGCACAGTTTTCAGAAGTAAAATTCTTTCACTTTATTGGTTAAACGTACTTCTGAGTATTATAATTGTTTGTTCATTTGTTTAAGTGATTGACTGATTGATTGGGACAACCACAACTGACAGTACTTCTCAATCTCCAGTCACATAAGTCATTGTTAGTATTGGGAATCCAATGGGACACTGGCTTCTGCATTTGCATATTTGTTTATTTATTTGTTTGTTTGTCTATTTTACATCCCGATCATAGTCCCATGCCTCCTCACCTCCCAGTCCATCCCTCTTCCTTATCCCCTAGTCCTCAGAAAAGGGAGCCCCTTTCCATCCACTCCAGCTCATCAGGTACCACCAGGACTAAGCACCTCCTCTTCTGTGGGCTTCAAGGCAGTGAGGATTTGCATTTTTAATCAATCTGTTTATTAGTTCTTCAACTTTTAGTAGAAGCCTTATCTTTCATTTGCCATGTCAGTAATAAGCAGGAAAAAAAATGACTTCTTCCTTCAAAAAACAAATGATTTTATTCTCTGCTCTTACCAAGTCCCACTGGTTAGGGGGTCAGTGCTATGTTGGGGATAAGCAGTGAGAGAGGGTGCACTGGCCTTGTGCTGAGCACACAAGTGCCGCTCTGAGGGCTTCCTCATCGTGACATCAGCTCCAGGACTGCCGATGTGGCTTTACTGTGTTGAGAAGCAGCACATTTACACCTAGTTCACTGACATTTTATAATGAAAGGACATTGAATTTTATCAGTTTTATACCCGCTGAGATGATTATATAATACAAATAGTAATTAAAATGATGCAGCATGTTCATTGGTCCCCAAATGGTAAAACTCCTTGCAGGTGTGGGAAAATTCAGCAAAGTTTTTTTTACTCTTTTTTATGTGTCATTGGACTTTTTTCTAGCACTTTGTACAGGATCTTTGCATCTGTGTTTACAGGAGGATGGGTGCAATAGAACAGTCTATGTCGCAGCAGCCGAATGAACATCCTTACCCGACTGTGCTGCTTTCCCCAGAGTAGCTGATGTGGGCTGTTAGAAAAATGTACATATTTATGAAGATCCACATTATCTCAACCCTTACTAAACATATATTACAAGATAAAAATTGGTAACTGAAGATGAATTAGGCATTTTTTTGTGAAAATTGAACCATACATTTTTCAACCACTAGTGAGGTCAAAGGGCAAATCAAAGGGCAAATGAAAAATACGCAAGACTAGTGAAATAAGAGCAAACTAAAAAATTTACAGAAATGTGAGAAAATCAGCACAGCTGAGGAACATTATCGTGGTAAATATCTGCACTAAGATCTCAAACAAACTCCCTAAGTTAACACTCCGAAAACTGAAAAGAACAGATAAGCTCAGAACTAACAGAAAACGGAGGTAAATGTCAGTGTAGAAATAAATGATCTACAGACCAGAAGAAAAAAATAGAAGTCAGACAAAAGTTAGAATTGCTGTTGTTGTTGTTAGTTTTGGGGGGGTAGAGTGGGGCGTGGCTTGGTTTTGAAAGACTAAACAAAATTGACAAATCTAGAAGTTTTGGCTAAGAAAATAAAGCCCGGCAACAATTACTCTCATTAGTGAATTCTAATCGCTTGAAGGTTAACACCAATCCTCCTCAAAATGATTTTTTTAATTGAAGATGAGGGAAGGGCATTTAATGAAGGGCATACCCTGACACCAGTAACACACACACACACACACACACACTTGTATATGTATGTGTGTATTGCATATTGCATATATAGTATATTGTTATATTATGTTAATATATATAATTACATGCAAATAAAAATGTTTTATGCAAACATTTTGTTCTAAGGCTGCATGAAGTAGAACTGCTGCTTAAATCTTGCAATGCATTCTTTCCATTTCAGTTGCAAATATTGTGATATTTTAGAGATTTCTAACAAGATGGGGTGAGAGAAATGTAGAGACAGAAATGCCGCCCTTCAGCTATGGTAATAGACCCACATGAGGGGTATTTTTCATACCTAGGTATGTTTGTAGAGCCATTGAGCTCTCTGCAGTTGGCATATCCGAGTTTCTCTTTAGGACAGTTATTTTACCCCTGGTGAACTTCATGCAAAAATGTTTCCAAGAGGCACACTTTGCACGTTAATATTTCTGACTAATAGGACAGGGCACTTCAAGTATTCCTGCTACAGTTGGACACATGTATGTACTGGCTTCCTCTCTCCCGTATGCATTTTTAAAGTTTTAAGTGCCATAGACAAGACTTGTAGAGGGTCTAGCAGGCCTTGTGATGTTCATCTCTGTTACTACTCATTCCATTTGTGCAATTAATTATTAATCCCACATCTGTTATCTGCTGGTTAACAGGACCCAGAATATCCATCTTAACTTCCATGATTCATGCTATGCTCTCTGATGCACACAGGGTGATAGCCAATGCTTACTGCTTACCTAAATTGCATGTTAGCTCATTTGGCATGCAGGCAGTGGAGACAGTGCAATACCTAATGCTTTTTTCTTACTATAACAAGTCACAAGAAATGTCCAAAACAATAGTATTTGCTCTAGAATTTTTCTTTTTTGCCCACAACATAATGTAAATATTTTAAGAATCCCCAGAGTTATATCATTTTGTGTAGAACCATAGAAACCAGAGTAGCCATTTGACATTTTCCCACTATTAATGTAATTTCGGAAGAATGCAGTTCTCCAACTTCCAGGCAAGACTGTACCTTACATCTGGACATTTAAGGGCTATGAGCCCAGGCTCCTGCACTAAGAATTCAATCCTTTGTGGCACAGAAGTGGGAATTTGAAGAAAAGTCTGATAAACAATTTTAGTTCTTGGAAAGAATAAATGGTGCAGTATAAGTAAATAACCCTGAGTCTTCTGCTATAAATCTGCAAGTAAAAATCCATTCATAGATATCATATTTACTTGTAATCAGGTAAACAGTATGGGCCAGCCTTGCTAGTAGTAGTGAGAAAGTCAACCAAGTCAATACTGTGGTAAGGGGTTTAGTGGTCTGATTGTGTCGCTATGAGCAAACACTGCAGACTAGGGTAGTGTAAGCAGCAGGCATTTATTTTCTCAGAGTTTGGAGGCTGCAAGTTCAAGGTCAAGAGGCCTGACTGTTTGGTATCTGATGTTTAACCTCTTCCTTGTTTGCTAATGAGCATCTCTCTGCTGCTCCCTCATGACAAAGGAAGAGATGCTGTTCTTACAAGTCTGGTAATTGCACTATGAGGAATGGCCTCTGTGACCTCAGGCAGCCCACACCACAGCTTAGAGGCCAGGCCTCCAGCAGCATCACGCTAAAGCCTTTCAGCAGGAGCTTGGCTGGCCATGAATCAGGCCATACCAAAAGTGCCAGCCCGCTATTTTTCTCTTCAGCTCGTCAAAGCATGAATGGTCTCTGGTTGGGTCAGCATGAGCTGTTGATTAGAGCTAATGATGGAACCGAAGCCTTCACCCTCGGTGTGACGAGTTCCTGTGAAGGGAAAGTGTGGTGGTGGTGGGAGCGTTCTTGAGAGGGGAGTGCAAATATCGACAAGTGTGAGGCACATCACTGCAGAGTTAAAAGGTTATCGTGAAGTACTGTTGCCATAAAAATTGATTAGTTAAAATGGTTTTTTTAAATAAAAGTCTGCTACTTTAGCATTTTGTTACTCCTTCAATTAATTTCCAAAACTGTTTCTCTGTACTTATAAAATGATTTTTTTTTTGTATAGTGACTAGTGATTAGTTTTCAGTAATCCTTAAATGATCTATTTTCCACATTGAGGCACCAGTATTCTGAAGCACGCGTATGTTCTCTTTAGTCAATCTCACAATGGTGTGTCATGAAAACTGGAATTCCCATTGTTGATGTCTTTCTTTAAACTCAGTGGTGATACTAACAGTGGGCTGTCAGGCTCATAATAGAAAGAACGGAATTAATTTCCAAATGTATCGCTACCCAGAATCTCAACAATACGGCAGGAGAAAGACTAAATGGGGAAAGGAGCCGCAGGTGAGAGCCGAGTTAGACGGTGTCTTTGCAAGCAGGCATAAGCATCACGTGGACGCAGAACAGGTATCAACAAGGTGGAAGGAAGACGTAAATACCCCCAATAATAATGTGGAGGGAATGGTTCTGGTTGTAATGACCATCTGTCTGTGTTTGTCTATCATCCAAGTAAGTGTATTCACTATGACAAGTGCCACGGCTGACTGCCCCCTCACCTGCACACTCTGAGCCTGGGACTCTGCACTTACATACCGGACCAACTCGGTCATTTCAGTTTCATTCCCAACAACCCACTTTTAAACTTTCTACTCGTCTTAGAAAAATCACTGAGACGTTCTCTTCTCTATCATCCTGTGGCTCATATATCTCCACGGTTCTTCTGGTTCACACTTTGTGTCCCCAGACCTCAAAAGGTCATCACTTTATACTGGCATTCCTTGCGGCCCCTCTTCACGAGTCCTCCCTTTGCAGGCTCTGAGACGCCTACCCTTTGCAGATACTTGGTGCCCATCTACTCTGTACCAACGCGTCTCTTTATTCTTGGTTCACTGTACAAGCCCGTTTACCCACTTCTCTTTATAAATCGCCTTTAAGAAGCGTGTTGGCCTGGGAGATCTCATCTGATCTAAAGGAAATAGTTTCTGCTGATTGTAAGAAAGGAGTCAAGGAAAACAAAACAAAACCTGTCAATCAACTTCCCCAAATCTTGCAAACAATTGCTGTGTAGTCTATTGTCTTTTTTTTCTTTTTTTGCCTTCTCCCAGGGCACTCTTTCCAAAGGTATCTAACTTTCTACCCATGATATACTACACATTAATTACTTTTTCCCATCTTCCAACTTTCTGAATTTGTTTCTCTCAGTGAGTGGGTGTGTTTTATGAGTGTTTCCCTTATCATTGGAGTTTATCATCAATTCTCCCATAATTCCAAAACATGAGGCTGAACTACAGCCACACAGTGTGTTTTAAACATTTCTCCTGGAAACTTTTATAGTGCCAAATGCTTAGGACTTGCCACATCTCACTGTAGGCTGACACATTATCTGGTCGAAGTTGTATCTTGGGTCTCTGCTAGGATATCGTCTGCTCAGAAGGACTTTTCTGACCATTGCATTGAAAGTAGCCTTTCTACTAGACTGCTCCTTCCTGTTCCATGCTGCTGTAGAGCACTTATATCTACCTCACAATGTTAATTGTTCATAGAGTTTGGTTAATCATTTTTTTTTTGTCCAGTGAAGCTCAGGGCAAATATGGGGAGGACTTTATCACTGCTGCATAACCCAAGACACAAGAATAATATCAGGCACTTGGCAGAGACTAATTACATGTGAAATAATGAATGAATCTGTTTAGGATCCAGATTTCTGCTTGATCATAAAGAGCTGTGATTTTGACTCAAGCCCCAGATCAATGCAAAAAATATTGTTTAAATATCATTAAAGTATACAGAAACCAAGTTATATGGAAAACTTTATCAGAAACACGAACCCCGATCCCCCTTTAGAACAAAGTCATTTATGGATAACTGTCTTGCTTTCTTTCCCTAGCAAAGGAACAGACACGGATATGTATGTCTCTCCACTGTTCTTCATCCACTACACTGACTGAATGAAGGGTAAACAGAGCAGAGACCTATATAAGCTTGTCAGCAACCTGAAAGGAAAGAGAACCTTACAAGTGGAGGAGGAATGGGAATTTTCTGTAAAGCATTTTACACAAATAAAGCTGGTGTCCCCATCGATCACTACTGATGCAAACCTCCCATCAGTGTATAATGGCCACAGCCCTCTCATTCTCTCAGGAAGCTCGTGCTTATAAAGTACGTCCTAACAAAATTATTTTATGACACCATTTAGTTATCATTATTAATGAAAATGCTTGTAGCAGCTTATGAAGTGTCCTATGGACATTTTTATTAACTGCACATAAATCTAAGGAAACTGAACTCTGTTAATGCTAGATCTTTCTCTAGAGGCTTTTTGTTCAGAGCCAAGAACAGAGTCAAATTAGAAAGGCTGCTGAATCCACATTCTTTGCCACTTGCTTTACCCTTGCTAAACGGAGCATCTGAAATATCCACCCTATCCTGGTTTTAATCTATGTCATCTATTATACATATGTAAACACACACATACATATACATACATATATATGCATACATATATATATATACATACAGTATTTAAGGAAATAAAAGATATTGAAGAGTTTCACCCAGCTATGATTCACAATGAAATCAATGGAAATTCATATCGTTCTTTATCTACAAGAATATGAATTCATATCCCCAGAAAAACTAACACAAATGAATTCAAATATCAGTTAAGTATACCCTTGTAAACACTGTTTCTGATGAAGAAACTAAACACACTTAGAATCCCTCTTAGCGATCCATGCAGTTTTGTCTGCTCGTGTATTTTACACATCTTGAACTGAAAGGGGATTAGGAATCTGTTTATTCAGACCTTGAGATTATTATTAACCCTTCTAAGGCTGATGTTGCTGAAGCCTCACTGGTTTCATTGCTCAAGATCACAAAGCTCCTTCGATTGTAGAACCGTGGTCCTGTGCATCCTGTGCAGTGGGGATTACTTGAAGAGCCTGTTTTGGGCTTAGTTTGATAGATAGTATCACAGAGACTGAGCATCAAAGCTAAGAATGTCAGGACAGGATTAACGGTGGAAAGAGGGATGTCGCGGCTGCAGGTGAAGTGCAAGTTTATGCCAAGGACAAAAGAAGCAATGACAGCCCAGGGTGGTGTCAGGAGGGTAAAAGCAGGCCGTATGTGATTTGCATAGCCCAACAAGCGTTGTTGCTTTTTCTTGTCTTACGATTTTGTCTTTTTCAATCAGCATGTAATGTTGTCTTAGGTACTTTCCTGGTGCTGTGATAAAATGCCATAACCAAAAGCGACTTAAGGAAGAAATTGTTTGTTTTGGGTTAGGGTCCCAGATAGACAGAGTCCATCAAGAGATGTGACAAGCATCAGGATCAGGAAGCTGGCTAATCACGTTTCATTTACCCACAGAAAGCAGAGACAGACAGATGGGGCCGGAGGAGGAGGAGGAGGAGGGGAGGATGAAAAGGACAAGGGCAAGGAGGAGGAAGGCAAAGAGGAAGAGGAAGAGGAGGAGGAGCAGGAAACACACTGAGGCTGTAAACCCTCAAGGTCAGCCCTAGTGATGCAGTCCCTCCACCAAAGCTTTGTCTTAAAGGCTCCATAGCATCCTCAAACAGCACCAGCAAGTGAGGACAGAATGTTCTACTACAGTAGCCTACACTACAGTAGCATACTTCTCATCAAAACCACCACAAATATGTTAAATATCATCCTGGCATATTTTAACCAAGTGTATTTTTGTAGTTCTTTGCCACTGGAGACCATTTGGCATGGGTTTATTATGACATAATAGAGGCTGAGAATAGGGCCCTTTCTACCATATATTTTGTTCTTGGTCCCTTAAATAATGATGTTGTAGAAATATATGAAAAATACTTTAGTTTTTATTGCTTATCTGTCCTTAGACTTTAATCTTAAACAACATGTACAGGTCTTATTCTCTAAGTTCTAAAGACTAACTTCTAGTGGGTTAGTGGAGACAATTGTACTTCATTTTCCCCATAAAGACACTGAATATTCCTTTTTTCATTTTCTAGTTTTGCTTTCTCTTTTCTTTTGCCTTTTTGGTTTTGTTCTTGTTTTGCTTAGTGTTGTTTCTAGGCTAGAAGACCAAGTAAGAATTTTCTCTTTTGTGGACTTTCAAGGAGCCCTTTTCCATTTGGCCTAGCCACTTACCAACACTTTGTTGTTGAAAGAAGCTTCAGGAAGATTATTAAATAATGATTCTCCAACTATGTGCAGCCATCATCACCTGTGAGTCACTTCTTATCCCAAGTCCTGGATTAAACCATGTGATGGGAAGCCAGTGTCCATGTGGGCTTGCCACGCAAGGGTAGTCAGTCTGAGAGAGCTTGGCTTAAATGACGTCACAAGGACTAAAACACAATCATGGGCTCCCACTACTGCACACTCTGGCCATACCTCACATGAGGGTTTTGGTTTGGTTTTGGTTGATGGTTTTTTTTTAAACAAGGAGCTTCTATTAAAAATGATAATATTCTACATGCCTTAATAAAACTATAAAAAAATATCCATGGCTTCCTACGTTGGTGGAAATAAACAGAGATCTAGAGACCAAGAGGACAAATCTTGGTCCCAGGTATAACACTAGCTCCCTGAAAGGCCAGAAATCTGAGAAGTGTGACTAACTGTCAATCACGTGACTGTATTTTAACACCCACTACACAAAGCCTAACAAAGTCACTAGAAAACCAAAGTTCTAGTTCTGACAACCTTCAAAGAAAAATGTTCCCAGGGGAAACTAACAGCTTGGGAGTTTATCTGATAACCAATGTTCATGGGAAGCAAATTTCTAGTGAGGAACTGTGTGTAAACATGTCAGGGTGTTATTTTAATCTATGTGTGTCTTTGTTTATTATTGGCATGAGGCTTGTTAATGTTCAGCAGCCAATTGCTTTTTTCTCATGTTGTAGCAATAGTCTCTCAGTTGTTCACCCATACTGTATACTCTAGGTTTGTTGGTCCAAGAGATTCTTGGTGATAGCCTTGTCTCGCCATCCATAGCCCTGTATGAGTGCTAGGTGTACAGAATTGTGTCACCCTCTCTGGCCTTTTTATGTTGGTTCTTGGAATTGAACTCAAGTCACCAGGCTTTCATGACAAGTACTTTTTCCATCCTACCCACCCAGGGACTTGTGTCTTTATGCACCAGACCCATCTTCCTAGCAGCCGAAAATAAAACAGTTAAAGATAATAATAAGATAGTTTAAAACTGACTACTTTAGTTCTGCCGTGTAACTGAATGTTACATGAAGCACGGTGGACAATTAGATAACCCTTGACCTTGAACTGAGAATTAAGCTGAGATGGATTCTAGATACAGAGAACATTTCATGATGATTTATATAATTGTAAAGGAGAAAGCTCTGTCCGTGTGCTCCGACAGAGCATGAAGGAAAGTGAGATGCTGGAAGGTGTTCAGACACATTCCCTCCTGGGGAAATAGAAGAATGTGCAGGCCTAAGAAGTTCTGCCTTGCATGGTTGGAGATATGCCAGTAATCGGGGCAGAGGGCTGTAAGCCATTGTGAGTGTCAAAGCCTATGTGTGCTGGGAAAGAGACCAGAGCCAAGGTATGTGAAACCAGGCCAGCGTGATTCAGTCACCTCTGAAGTATAGAACACACACCAGGCCTCAGAAACAGAAGCAAATTAGAAACAAGAAATGTGGCTTTTAGCCATTGTAGAGTAGAAAGCAGGAGCATGACCAAAACATTTCAAGTGTGTGTGATTAACTACTTGGAACCACAGAAGAAACCGTACGTTGCTCACTAGCTCGCCACGCAACAGGCCCTGTTGCTCAAGTAAGTGCCTCGCAGGTTGTTGATAAGGATAATGACTGCTCAGGAGAGATTTAAGAACCTGCCAAAGATCACTTAGTTCATACATCATCAATCAGATCCTTATGGCTTCAGACATAATGGTTCCTTAATACCTGGCTCCCTTCACTGGGGATAAATGAAGGAACGGGCAATAATCCATCTTTCTCTATGTTCCTCTGTAACCTTGGTCTCCTTTGACTCGGGCTTGCTTTGGGATCTAGTTCTGTATCAAAGCTGAAATCTGGAGCGTCTAAGAGGCTGCTAAGCCCTTCTGTGTTCATTTGAGGAATTCTTAGAAGCAGTCAACTGTGGACGTGGATGCAGCTTGTAGGATATTGGTCTGACTTTTAAACCCTTTCTAGCCACTGCCTTGGACAGTCAGTTATGCTGCCAGACACCTGGTACAGGAGATAGGAGATGCTTGCAAGCTCTTGCAGAGCTTCCGCTGTGCCTGGGCATTCAGAGGTTATCAGGAGCCTCAGCCACTCTCCCTTCTGTGAGGAATACTCCCATGTTCACTCGTGACAGAGAGCTGAGATGTTATAAAACACAATGGTCGCAAATAAGAGTGTGACACGAGGCAAATGCTTAAAAAAGAAAATATATGAGTTATAAAGAGTAGTTATATATTATTACCTTTATATAAAGTTTACCTTAATATCTTAGGTTTTAAGGGAATTCATAGGAACCTTTAGGAAGAAAAGAAGGAAATATAACAAAGGAGGAAATTTAATTTTACTGCCAAGTATAGCATCTCTTTATTGATAGAAGATAGTAAAAATTCAGTCCCGATTCAGACATTTATTATTTTGGTTATGTTACATTAACCTGTAAAGTGGGGTGTGTGTGTGTGTGTGTGTGTGTGTGTGTGTGTGTGTGTGTGTGTGTGTATGTGTGCGCGCGTACAAAATGTTTTAAGTACCCATACATTATAAATTACTGAAAATAGCTAATTTACATGTATCCCTCACCTAGTTATTTTTCTGTCAGAACATGTAACATAAATATATTATCACTTATGTGCACCATGTTGTATGACAAAACTCTTAAACTACTCCAATCTAGTGATTGTAGACTGGTGGGTCATGACTCCTTTAGGATTGCATATCAGATAACCTGCAAGTCACATGTTTACATTATGATTTATAACACTAGCAAAATTATAGTTATGAAATAGCGTATGGAATATGCTATGTGGAATAATTGTACAGATAGGGGTCACTACAACATGGGGAACGGTGTTAACGGATCACGGCACTAGGAAGTGTGAGGACCACTGCTCTAATCTTTGACCAGCATCTCACCACTCACCCCGGACACCCTCAGCCATGGATACTGCCAGTTCACTCTTTACTTCAACACAATCAACACTTTTATAACTTCCAGCATGAATGAGAGCATCTAGGATTTGCTTTATTCTGCCTGGCTTACTTCCCTTAACACAGTGCCCTCCAGGTTCATGCGCACAGACACTCATGACAGCAGTTCTTCTCAATGGCCAAACAGCATTGTGTTGTATATCGACATCACATTCTATTTCTCCATCCATTTGTTGCTGGGCATCTAGATAGCTTTTGTCATCTAAGCCATGGTGAGGAAAGGAGTGCAGACACCTTATCAGCATACTGCTTCCATTTCTTTTGCATATAATATCCATTGTGAAACTGATGGGTTGCAGGGTAGTTCTGCTTTTAATATCTTTATTTTATGTGTATGAGTGTCTTCCCTGCTTGTATATATGTCCACTGCCGGCATGTACTATGCCCATAGAGGTCAGAGGAGGGCATTGGATCCCTTGCAGCTGTATTTACAGGTAGTCGTCAGTTGGATGTGGGTGCTGGGAACAGAATCCAGGTTCTTTGCTAGAGTAGAAAGTGCTCTTAACTGCTGAGCCTCTCTCCAGCTTCATGACAGTTCAACATTTTATATTTTTTGAGAAACCTCTGTACATTTGTGCCTAAAGGTGGCACCTACTAGCATTCCTATGAACTGTGTGCAAGGATACTTCCTCTGCTTGCTAGCCTGAACATTTTGTACTTGTCTTTTTGTTAACAATTTATTTCAGCAGTAAGGTTATCTCGCATTGATTATCTGTTTTGCATTTCTCACACAGATTAGTGATGCTGCGTGTTGGTTTTTCTTGGTTTGGTTTGGTTTGGTCTGGGACACCTGCTGTCATATAGACAGAAATCTTACTCAAGTCCTTTCTCCATGTACGCATTTGTGTTTCTATTTGTATTCTTGCTTTGGAGTTACTTGGATTCCTTATGGGGGGTATTAACCTCTTCTTAGATATCTACTTTGTATGTATTTTCCCATCCTTTGTCTTTTTGATCTGTTAATTGTTTCCTTTTAAATGCACAAGGTGTGTGTGTGTGTGTGTGTGTGTGTGTGTGTGTGTGTGTGTGTGCTATTTAATCTGATTTATCTCCTTTTGCTTAAGATTTATCATGAAATATGTTCCACCTTTCGAAGTTTAATATAGCTATATTCTAACAGAATAGAACAGATTGTGAAAACTAAAACTTGATGTGTTATTTGTAAAATCATCTGATGTTTTCTGGTCTGGAACTTAATTATTAAATATTTTTAGCTGTTTGGAGGCCAGTGATATACTAGAGTTCTCTATCCGCAGCTAATCGAGTTTGGGGGAATTGATGAAATTATCCAGCACATCCTCTCTTGCCAAGGAAGTAAAGAGCTGGAAAGCACGTCAGGCTTAATCGCTTTATTCAGCTATGGTTGATACTCGATAAAGGGCATAGATGTTGGCATCACAAAGTCCTCTGTTAAATGTTTCCAGTTCAATTGCTTGAGAACTTGATTTGATGTCCATTGTATAGTAATCCCAGAGGCGCTATACACAGGTGGCTGTGCCCTTAGTGACAGTGGGTAGGTTGTGAAACAAGCACCAAGCCCCCTGCGGACTTGGCACTGTGAGTGGGCTGATAAACTTGGGGTATACAGAATAGGTCACACCCTTTACCACGGTTGCTATAAATCCAGCCAAAGACTTTCATTGACAGGGAGATAAACCATGATGTCCATGGACTTGTTCCTGTAGGTATCACATAATTTTCAACTGGTTTATATTCAACCCTAGGACATCAGGTAGAATGGGGTCTTCTAGGCTATGAAAGCTCGAAGGGCACCACCAGAGTACCTTGTAGTGTGGAAACAGGAACTCTTCAGCGATGGCGAACATGGACAGGTGTTCTCACCATGAGAATAATCATAGTCTTCTTAGGTTTCCAAATACTACATGGCATCTGAGCTCCCTACACGGAAGGATTTGGAAACATTTTAAAGGCAAAGGGAACAGACGTGTTAGAAGCATGATGCAATCATCTGTAGAATGTGGTGGTGCAAGCGAGGGGATAACAATCAGGGTGTTTCGTGAATAAATTATAATAAATAAAAAATGGAAAAAAGGACACTTACTTGCAGTATGGAAGCTGAACTGGGTACCTAGCTTCCCTCAGAGAGAGAGAGAGAAAGAAAGAGAGAGAGAGAGAGAGAGAGAGAGAGAGAGAGAGAGAGAGAGAGAGAGAGAGAGAGACTGAGACTACAGCATTGCTGTATCCTATATCCCCAGGCCAGCCACTATAGACATAACTCAGGAAGCTAAGGCAGAAACTAAGGCAGAAGCTAAGGCAGTTCAAGCCTATTCTGGGATACATAGTGAGATCCTGAATACAGACGCACACACACATATGCATGCATGCATACACACTATCACTTTTATGTCCTTGTTAACATGCTTCAGTGTAAAGAAACCAGGTGACTACAGGAAAATCAGCTTGAACAACTGTGCTTGCCCTGATAAGAGTGTTGATGTAACACAAACAACCCTACCCTCTTCTGTGCCATGTACAGTGTGTTGTGCCTGCTGAGGGGACATCTTTCCATTTTGGGTTTCAGTTTTCATGATTCTTAGATTATTCATTTACACAATAAACTTATACTGGTTTTTAAATTTAAGTCTACTGTAGCTTCATTAAAATTTTGTGAAAGTTTTTATCTGTGTGTGTTTGTATGTCTTGTCTCTGCCTGTGTGTGTCTATCTGTGTATGTATGTCTCTGTATATGTCTGTCTGTCTGTCTGTCTGTCTGTCTGTCTCTGTCTCTATCTCTGTCTCTCTGTCTCTGTCTCTCTGTCTGCCTGTCTGTCTGTCTGTCTGTCTGTCTGTCTCTCTCTCTCTCTCTCTCTCTCTCTCTCTCTCTCTCTCTCTCTGTGTGTGTGTGTGTGTGTGTGTGTGTGTGTGTGTGTGTTCATTTGTTTCACTGTGTGTGGGGTGGCTATGTACCCTGGTTAGTCTGGTACTCACTGGGTCATCCACAATGTCCTCCAGATCATAACAATCTCCCCACCCTAACTCAAGTGCCAGAACTGGAGGTGTGCATCACCTGGCCTGATATTATTATTGACAAGTATCATTAGCATAATATTCCTCTCAACTTCACAATACACATACAATTATTCTGGTCACTATTTTATTTATAGACAAGTAAATGGGACTTTGTGTAGCTGAGGAAATGGATCAAGGCCACATGGCAAATAGAAGATGCCAGGCTTCTGCTGACTGGCTCGGCGTGCTGTAGCACTGCTAACCAGCCAATCCACTACAGTGTTTAAAATTACCAGAGCGTGTGGCATCAGATCTGGGAGTTGTTTCTGATTCCTATAACACCTGAAAATGGGATGTAAAGGTAATCTGCACTGCTCTGATGGGCGCTAGGAACTGCAGGGACCTCACACTCAAACCCAGTGGGTGCTGGAGTGATGCCATTATTTACCATGTGCCTCCTCTGTGGCATGTCTGCAACTCATCCTATACAACGCTGAACAAGAAGGGCAAATGCAGAATCACAGAACTATTTTCGTTGGTTTGGAAGAAGGGGGTTGCTGCTGCTTGGCTCTTCCGTTTTATTTTGTTGGAGAACTAGACACCAAGAGTCTAAGTCTTTATTTATTTTTTTTTTTAAGAGTCTAAGTCTTAGTCCCAATGATAGCACTTGCTCCATGAAAGGCCAGAATGAGATGTGTCCGGAGCTGAACTCAAGAAGCGTGGCGAGCTGTAAATCCTCTGCCCGTATGTCAACACTCTCTACACACAATGTAACGAAGTCACTAGAAACCCAGAGTTCTAGCTCTCACGCACAACCTTGAAAACAAGTGTGCTCAGGGCAACTGAAAACTCGGGAGTTTTCCTGATAACTACTTTTAATGAGAAGCATTTCTAGTGAGGAATTATTGGTGAAAACGGCAGGGCGTTCTTCCGCTCTCTGGCTACTTCCAGCTGCTGCGATTGGGAAAGCTTGAAAACAGAGCTAAAATGGAGTAACTCCACCGGTGAAAGCCACGTTAGCAGCCCTTGCGCTTTGGCCACATCTACACCTGCTTATAATGACGAACCCCTGAATGTCAGAGGGCTCTAACTGAAATAAAGCACCGGAGAATCCAAAGCACTCTGAGGTGATCTGTATTCGCCAGGCTTACATAGTTTTAGTTACATGGGAGCAAACAGCTACGCTGGCATGATTCTACTTTTTCAAGTCAATCCACAGAACACTTTAAAATCGTAGTAAAGATTACTCTTTCCGTTCGGTTTTGGTAACAAAGCAGGCGAACAGTCTGTAGATTTCTGAAGGGAACTGTATGAAAAAAACTTCACATCGGAAACATAATCAGCCGCTGTAGCCAAGTCAGCAAGCAATTAATTTTGCTGCTTGGCTCTCCGGAGCCAGTGATCCAAGAACTGGCATTCACTAGGTGGGGATTTAAATCTAATTCTAAAATTCAGCTCAGTCCTTGCTCATTAAAACATGAAAGATGATGATGACCAGGAGACACCAATCTGGGAGCGTTGGTTTCTACTTGGGTTAACGGGTCCCAGAAATGAAATGAGAACACATAAGTCATAGCGCCTTTTAATTCCTTCTCTCTACGAGCTTGCAAGGAAGAATTTACAAAGCCAGGTCCATTTTTCCTTTTCTTACAAAAAAAGGGGAGATTCTACTGTTTGATTGCGGGAGGCATATTTCGAAACTTCGGCACATCGTGAAACATACATCGTTGTTTGTGTGGTGGATATTTTTAGATACACTGTTTTAGAAATAGCCCACTGTCATCACCATGTGTACGTTTGATTCTGAGGAGTTACTCCTACCTCATAACGTAAACTTAGTACTGTTTGGCCAACATGTCCCCAGTTCCCTCATCCCAAAAATGATTCTATTCTAGCATGCTGTACTTGGATTTGTTAGATCACGCATGTGAAAGAGCATGCAGTATTTCTATTTTGTGTGGCATGCTGTCACATAAATGCCCAACTTCAGTTTGCATGGGATACCCAGATTATCCAGAACTGTTTATTAAATATACTGACCTTTCTCCATCATGTGTTGTTGGCACTTTTGTTAAAGGTAAATTGACTGGAAGTGCGTGGACTTATTTCTGAGATTCCTGTCCTGTTTCTTTATTCGGTGCTCTGGTTTTGTGCCTGCAGAAGACTGGTTTTATCACTACTCCCATTGCTGCTCTTGACCTTTCACCTCTGTGAGTTCTGCATTCAAGGGTTCACCTAACTACAAGTTGCAGATATTGTGAAAAAAAGTTACATGCTCCCCCCCCCCCTCTTATTAGAAGTTCTGACACATCACACAGTGTGCTCGGGGTTATGACTGAAGTGGACAAGGGAGAGCTGTGTTTCTGTGTAAATGCCGCATCACTTAGCATGAGGGGCTGACTATCCTCCAGCTTTGGCATCTGGAGAAGACCCAGCAGCCATTCCTTGAGGGATACTGAGGACCAGCTGCCATTGTCAAATCTGACAGTATGATGCCTCCAGGTTTGTTCTTCCTTCAACTCCTAGTTGAGTTTGTGGTTTCATATGAAATTAAGAATTGATTGCTTCCCCTATAAAGAATGCCCTTGAGATTCGATAAGAATTGTATTGAATATATAAATAACTTTGGATAGCATAAACACATACATATTAAATAGTTGTAAGGATTGAACACTTAGATATTTTATTCAGGGTTCATTTGAATTTATCATATAATGACCTAGTGGCTGAAGTTGTAAAAATGAAGTTATCCCAGATATAGCCTCTCCTCTGAGAGAGAACTCACTGAGTCTTCCAAGTGAATGCAGAGGTTCTGTGAAGTTAAGGATGATACTAGTACCCGAGAAATTCTAGAGAATTGCCCTTTCAATCCGGGCGCCCTACATTGCAATGTGCGGTGTTTCAATTAAATTTGAAATACTGTCCCTAGCACTGCTGAAAGAAAAACGCCTAAAGACAGTAAATGCAGCAAAGGGACTGGGCCTTCCCCACATCTGTTTACTTAGCCTGGTGCCAAATTGATCTGGGCTATCGGTCAACTTCACAGCAACATGAGAGTCAGCCACAGAGGTGGAGGCTGCCACTTCTGTTATTTCTGAATAATGAAATGGCTGAATTCCTTTCCTCTTGCTCATGCTGCTCACAGGGTAATGGCAGAGCATTACCTGGGCAGGAGCAATAGTGCTGCACAAACAAACGATGGGCTGCTACAGTTAGAAGGCTTTAATCTGGTATCTAGAACAGCCTGCAGTACGGCAGAGAGTCAGCGACAGGATGTCTTTATGGAAATTACTAGCACTTCTTTATTTTTTCTATTTGCCCAGCTGTTCCAAAAAGACTCTTAGAAATGGAAGTAAAATATTACATATGAAAAATAAGCATGGTTGAGTTCAGACTGCTATTCATGAGAAAAAAGTGCAGCCTCCCTATGGTGGTGCCCACCATCACCGTTATCAGGAGTGCTGGCTCCTCCCATGCCCAGATGTCTCTCTATGTCTGAGCTCACCCGTGTGCAAGAAAAACTGTGCTAAAATGTAAAGCACCTCAGTGACACTAGCTCAGCTTTATGATTTTATTTCATTTATGAGCTTTGTTTTAAATAAATGGAGAATCTAAAAGTAGGTAGAATAATCAAGGATGTAGGTCACTCATACAGATTACTTTTCTGTCTTATCATCATTTAATCATTTTGCATAGATGCTTTCTAGGGCAATCATTTTAGGAATTATGGGATGTCTACTGTGTAAGAATACTAGATTTAGTAAATAAAAACGCAAGCCACAGAGTCAAATAAAAGCTTTGCATAAAAGGCAAATTATTTTTTCAGCATAAGTATGTCATAAACATTGCAACAGCAAAATTTATTACATTGTTGACTATTTAAAATTCAGATTTAACTGAAATCCTACATTTTGTTTAGAAAAATCTATGGAAATGGGGTCATGCTAGGAAGCAAAAGGCACACAAAACTGAAATATGTCTACAGATTAAGGTGATAGGTAATTAGGACTGTTCTATATTATAAAGAACATGTGCAAAGTCGGGATCAAAAGGAACTGACAAGAGAGAGAGCAGTACTAGGAAGGGGGTGTGTGGGGAGTTACATGGTGTTTGATTTCTCCAGAATACTTTAGAAAAAGGAAGACGTAAGGAAGTGAAATAAGATGGAGTCTGGGAAGCTTATCAAACTCGGAGCTTAATGCTAAGTTCATCAGGTCACTGTTATTAAGAAAAGTATTGGAACCCACAAAGGCGATTTGAGGAAAATGTAGATTTTAAAAACTGATTTATTTTGATTTTTTTAATTTGTTCACTTTATATCCCAATTGTAGCCCTGTCCCTTTTAGCCTCCTGGTCTCCTCCTCCCTCCTTCTTGTCTACCATCTGACCCCAGCCTATCAATTCTCATCTGGACTGCCTGTAACCTCTTCCTCCGTGGCCTGGCAAGGCCGCCCCACCAGGGGGAAGTGATCCACTGTGGGCACCAGAGTCCATGTCAACAGTCCCATATTATGGAAGCCCCAAGGAGACTGTGGTACCTATGTACTACATGTGAGCAGAAGGTCCAGGTCCTCACCATGCATGGTCCTCGGTTGGTGCATCAGTCTCTGCAGCTTCCCCTTCTCCATGCATGGTCCTCGGTTGGTGCATCAGTCTCTGCAGCTTCCCCTCCTCCATGCATGGTCCTCGGTTGGTGCATCAGTCTCTGCAGCTTCCCCTCCTCCATGCATGGTCCTCGGTTGGTGCATCAGTCTCTGCAGCTTCCCCTCCTCCATGCATGGTCCTCGGTTGGTGCATCAGTCTCTGCAGGTTGCCCTCCTCCACCCAGATTTGTTGTCTCCCTTCATCTCCTGTGGAGCTCCTGTCTCCTCCAGGCCATTCTATCTCTCAACTCAGATTTTCAATAATGTAGGTTGAACTGACTTCATTGTGTTTATTTCAATGTATTCCAAAACAGTTCTCCTCAGTAATTCTCATGAAAACTACTAATGATATTATGGCTTTGTATTTTCTTGCATTACCTATTCAAAGTCGTATCATTTTTACTTTGGGGGCCTTTTACTTGAGATCTTCCACCTCTCCAGAGACAAGTAGTCTATAGTCAGCTAGTAGCTTGCTTAGCGATAGCATAGCTCTGAAGAGTGTACGACACTCACACACTGTCATCAAAGGAGTCATAGAAGCCAGTGCAGCATAAGGTTAGCCATATTGTCAACTGAAGTGGATGGAGAGAGAAGACATTGGGCATCTAACAGGCCACCCCACTGGCACAGGAAGCTTAAAGAAGGCTTGCCACCACTGACAGTAAACAGAAAGGAAGAGGACAGACAGAAGTGATGAACATGGTTTATATAGATCACTTTCCAATTACTTCTACATGGGTAGAAGTCAATCAATAGATGATCTTCAATGTCACCAAAAAGACCATCCACCCGGAGAATGCCACAGATCCCGATGACTCTCAAGACACAGTGGGCATGTGTTGGGGAAAAGCAACTGTTTACCTCTGCTTCATTTTAATTATTTCTTTTGTTTCTTGAGATTATAACACAATTGGATCATTTCCCTTTTCCTTTCCCTCCCTCAAACTTCTTATATACGCCTCCTTGCTCCTTTTCAAATTGTTGGCCTCTTTTTTTATATGCATACATATAGATAGATATATAGATATATGAAATAGCCTTGTTTTTTTTTTTTTACTACCTGTTCAGAATCTTTTGTATCATTTTATACTTTTGGACATTTGAATTTAAATCAGTTATATATCAAGATAGCTGAGTGCTAACTATCCATCACTATAAATGTGGATGACCTCAGTGTATTCCTAAATACCTAAATGCATCTGCTCATCTGATGTTACTTGGGGGCATATATTAGGGCTGACCATTTGGTGTTGTATAACCAATGGCCGGTGACTACCACTTCCTGACGGGATGTTTCACTTTCACCCCAGTTCTAAAGCAAAACACAGAAAGATATATTCTTAATGGAACTGAAATGTCTCAAGCTCCCTTTAGTTTGACAGCCTAAAGCACAGGATTCTATTTCATAGGCATTTGTAAACTGAAAAGAAAACATTTGTGAGTATTAAAGGAACAGAGAAAGGCTACATCAGCGAAACTGCCACAGAATCAAAAATTTACATGTGTCCCAGGATCACTCATTTTCACAAGAGAAATGTGTCCTTGTGAGCCCCTGGGAATACAGGGGGGTCACTGTGTCTCATGCACACACCTTCTGATGAGTGAGTCCTCTCCTCAGCCAGGCTCCTATGTATAAGAGACTCTGCCTTTCATTGTCACATGGGACTATTCTCCCAATAACTCCTGTGACATAACGGTGTTGCCTACATTTCCTCAGACAGGAAACCCGAGTCTCTGACAGGAGAAGTGACTGGGCCTAAAACACAGAGCTCAGAGGCTAGGTCAGAAAGAAAAGTCCCATCTATTTACAACCACTGTACCAGACAGGCGAGGCCTCTCTAACTTGAGAGTTATCATGTTTCTACTTACAGATAAAGAGGGTGTTCGTTGTCACTTAGGGTACAGTAGATAAATTCTTAAATGTCAGATGTGAGAATAGATAAACATGGGTGTGTGGTGGAAATGGGAACTGAGGGGAACCGCTCAGTACATTTTCTTCAGACCTTGGTACTGCCTCTGAGGTGTGAGGTCTCCTTCAGCTGCATAATGCTGACAGTGATGCTCATTGTCCCTAGTAAGATGTTAAAGAACAAGAATAAAATATTATAAATGTCAGTGTGTCAATAGAAATGCTCATGACTGATAAAAGACCAGAAAATGAACATCCATTTTTTTTTAAAGACATCATCCCACCATACAACCCTTGCTGGTCTTGAACACATTGTGTCAACTAGGTTGGTCTTGAACTCATAGAAATCCTCCTGCCTTAACCTCCTGAGAGCTGGGGTTAAAGACAAGGACTACCATGGCCAGTCAATATATCTTATACTTTCTGTGAGTGAAAGACTTCCTTGTAAGATGTCTTGGGTTATGTATGAATGTCACAGCATAAAGATGGAAGCTGGAAAGAATTCCCATAGTGGTTTGTTTAACAAATATATATTTAATATATATCAGACACTTATTGTTAAATCTAACATGTGCCAAATGCTCATGTTGATTTGTTGCTATTAATCATTTTGGACAAGAGATGTCAATAAGGTAATGTATTTGAAAGGAGTTTGAAAACGTGCAATATATAAGTAAAGGTACTATGAAAATAAGACAACTTGTCATTGAATGGTCTTAGAATTAAGATTTGCTTGATGGAAAATTCCTGGATGTCTCTTTTATAAGCATGTGAACAATCATGCCTAAGCTGTACACTTACAAGTAGGTAAGATGGTAAATTTTGTGTTATATATTTTTAGTCACAGTGCAAAGAACTTAGGCATGAAGGTGGAAGGAGACCTACCTGTCAGAGATCAGGGTGTGAATCATCTCACTGATGACAGGGAAGCAACTGGCTTTCCCCCTGGGGTCTCTGTGTCCACATAACCCCCTTTGCTGTGTTTCACACAGTCATTTTTATTTGAGAGAGTAGGTTCTCACAGCCCAATTGACTGCTACACCCTTTCTATTTGTGGTGATTAAAATATTGAAGGGAAAAGACAGTCACCCCTCCATAGACAAACTAATCTAGCCTAACAGGACATCATCACTGTCACTCAAACCCAGTGCTAATACCAACAACAGCTAAATGCCCTGGCATGATCTGTCAGGCTCCAGGAAAAAAAACTATAGAGCAACAGTTCTTAACCTTGGGGGGGGGGGGGTCTCATGTTAGATATTCTGCATATCACATATTTACAATACAACGCATAAAATAGAAAAATTACAGTTATGAAGTAGCAACAAAATAATTTCATGGTTGGGGGTCACTATGACATAAGGAAATGTATCAAGAGTCACAGCATTAGTAAGGTTGAGAACTACTGCTTTGTAAAACTAAAGAAATTCAAACATGGTGTCCATCAAGAATTTTAGCATAGATAATGTTTAATGCTACTCTTCACAGGGTCCTTGTTTCACAGATACGGCTCTATGATGTCCAATAAAAAAAAAGTATAAAAGGGTAAAATGGTTTACCTATATAGTGTCAAACATTTGTATATTTCAGAAATAAGTCATGTATGAATTGTTATGTCCTATGTGGACTCCTGCATAAAGTAATAAGTCACTTTAAAGAACTGCAAGAAAATGTACGCAGAGAAATCATCATGAAAATGTCCAGGTGCACAGTTCCTTCAAAGCCAATAAATTTGAGAAATATCAAATACACAATCAGTTACCAGACCTTTTCCCCCAGTCAAGCAGAGCCCTGTGAGAGGAAGTGCAGACAAGAGTATGGAAGGGCCCCAGCGAGGTGCAATCCTGTTTCTCCATTAAACAGACCCACGGACTACACAGGCAGGTGTCACATGGCTCTCTTGTAATTTGCCAGATTGTTTCTTTCTTTAGTCAATGCAAGTGAAGCTGGGAATTTATAAATGATTTTCTAAATAGGAAAGGTAGAAGATTCGACTGCAATAAGCTGTAGTTTGATTTCCTAAGAGGCAGGTGTTTAATCTTGTTGAAGTATCCTGATGCACGGTATTTGACTAAATGAGAAAGCAAAATATTTGACAGGACAATAAAACTAATTTTTTAAAAAATGTCCTGACATGTTGACTTCATTTGAGAATAAATCTGCAAAACTCTGCTTAATATAGTCAGTGTGCATACCTTATGGGACTACACCCATAGAAATAAATTTATGTACTCGTGGTCCTTCGAGCAGTCTGAGCCCTTAGCTGTGTACATGAGTGCATGATGACAGCAATAAAATATATTTATCCCACAAGTGAGGGGAGAATTGATTACTCCCGAGATCTAAAGCTATAACTAATTCACAGATACTCTTTCTTATGATGAAGATAAATATTCTGTGTCATCCAGACCCATAAAATATACTGCTTTTACAACAGACTCCTTGCAATAATTCACCTTAAATGTCTTATGGACATATTTTCCTATGGCTTCCAAACAAGAATCATTTGACATTCTTGTTTTCAAAATAAGTTGGGAAATTAAAAATAATAAGTAGCACTAAGCTGCATTGTGGTGTTCGCCTCCAAATATAGAAATATAATGTTGTGTCTGAGATGTAAACGTTCCCTTCTTAATGTTTCACAAGGAAATATTTTGTGTTAACATTCATGGGTGGTTTTTGCCTTATGGCTCACTTGGGGAGAGCATGAACTGCACATAGGCAGCTCTCTCTGTAAATGAACGAATGAGCAGCATGCTAAACCCTGTTAGATTGGGATCCTGGTAAAGAATAGAGCTTATTCCTCCTCCTCCACTGCTTTAATACAGTTGTGTCAAACGGGGACATTTTTATTATTGAACGGAGAAGATATCTGCTTACCTCAGTGATCTCTCGAAACTTACTTGAGTCCATGTGAAAGGTTGACATTTGTCTTTTTTTTTTTTTAAATGATCAGTTGATGGAAAATTCGAGTGTGGAATCCATAACTCCACTGGAGATGTTTGGGAACGCATTTTAATAAACCATTTATAGTTTCAAATTAGTGTTGATTTCTCTTCCCCAATGGCTTAGAAGATATTTAAGTGTATTTTGTGCTGTGGTTAGTATTGGGAATAAAGGAAATATTGAACAGAAGTATGAATTGAGATTTTTTTTTTACTCAGACTGCTGCTGACACTGTTCTAGACTTATTAATCTCATAGACTGTTAACTTGAATTAGAATCTATGGTATCTGAAGGTGTTCATTGACACCTTCCATTTTGTGTACATGCATGTGTGTGTGTGTGTGTGTGTGTGAATGTGTATGTGTGTGTGTGTGTGTGGGAGTGTGTATGTGTGTGTGTGAGTGTGTGTGTGTATGTGTGTGTGTGTGTGTGTGTGAGTATGTGTGTGAGTGTGTATGTTTGTGTTCATGTTTGTGGATACTTGTGATTCTATGCATATGGAGGACACAGGTTGACACTGGGCGTTTTCCTCACTCACTCTCCATTTATTTATTTATTTATACTTTGGAGGCAGTGACTCTCCCACTGAACCTAGACCTTGGCAGCTCAGCTAGACTGGCTGGCTAGAAATCCCTAGAGATTCTTACAGTTTAAGCATGTTACCCACTGAGCTATCTTCCCAGACTGCAGTGTTCCATTTTTACAGATGAAGGCAATCATACTCAGAGAGGCCAAGCAAACCAGAGATAGACAAATAATGAGCAAATGGTATTCTTAATCTTGTTTATTTGAAGAGAATTGTACAAGGAAGGAAAGTTACAAGCCTATATTAAATTTTTACAAACTTAGAATTTCTTCACATTTTAACATTTAAGCCATTTCTGTCAAGGGAGAGACACCTTTTTCTTTTTTTCATAAAAACAAGCCAAGAGTGTTAAAATGTGAAACCCTGGAGCATTAATCCCTGGATTCAATTTGGCTACATTAAGGATCACTGAGACCAAGGCTATCAAAGGATGGAACCGAGGTCCCACAATCCCCTTCAGCAATGGAAAGATTTCCCATGAGGCTCCACATCACAATCATTCTTCCGCTTGCCCGTGGAACCTGCCCAGGATCCTGCATCATGAGGGACTCTCACCATCTCCAGTGCAGCACTAGTGGCTTCTTTGACAGTTTGACAAGGTCTTGCTACATAGACTAAGCTGACAACAAATACACTCTTTCTGCCTCAGTCTCCTTGGTGCTCGGATAATTGGCGTGTACCAGCACACCTGCCTCTAGCTCCCCCTTTCCCTACCACTGGTATGATTGTTCACTTATAGCAGTGATATTGATAATAGTCTATTGGTGAAATTGGTCAGCACTTTTACTCTTGGAAGGGCTCCTTCACAGAGCACCAACTTCTTTCACCGTAGTGCCGGGACGATGGAGAGCATTCACGAGCGTATTCCATGGGTAAACTGGAAGATTTGCAAGTGGCCGTTGTCTATTTTGCGTCTGGTGAACAGGAGACACTGAGGAAAGCTGCCTGTTCAACATCAGATCCAAGAGCTGACTCCGAGCCAGGGCCCTGGATATCCTTCCCTCCATCCTTTTCTTTCTCTCTCCCTTCCTCTCCTCTGTGTCCACACAGCTCTGCAGCTCCCCCTGGGGACTATTGTCAGAACCTCCATCTCACACTTGACATTCTCCCTTTCCAGCTCCCATCCCTGTGGGAGGGCCTACTAAGTTCAGGCGAGGCACAGCTCCACACCGCGGACAACAGTAAATAGCACGCACCAGGAAAGCTACAGAACTGGCCAGAGATATCCAAAGACTCTTTCATCACATTGACCTACGACATAGAACCTCTGTGAATATCACCATTTTGCCTGTTCCCCATCAGCCTTGTCTTCCTGCCGTCTCGAGCTCAGAATAGGTAGTGTGCCATTTCCTCTCAGTAACATAGCCATTCAGCATATCATTTGCCTTGCACACAGCTCTAATGTAATAAACAAATAGTGGAAAGGAAACTGGGGACGGGAGCTTCAACCCGTTCTCTATGTAGGAAGGTCTCGTATGAATATGCAATCGTGCTCAGCAGCAACAACTGTGCTCTGTACACTGCAGGAGAAGATTGCTTCTAAATTTTGAGCTGATGATTAATGTGTCTGTGGATAGAAAAGTAATAATAAAAGGTGAGGCCTGAATTCCTCCCCGTAAGCTATCTCTAAAATGCAAATATTTGTCAATTAAATGTGTCTTAGTAGCCAATACTAACACACTTGGGAACAAAAGCAACGATCAAATATTTATTATCATTCATCATATGCATGACTGTAAAATAGAAAGTTTAGAGAAAATTCAAATATTGCCATTAAACTTTGAATGCACAGAGCTGGAATGGACTTCTCTCCATCTACGGATAGAAGAACACTGCTATTAAAATGAGCTCTAATCAAATAAATTATTGTCTGTACAGAGTATTGAAAGCGTACCTTTAAATATTCTTAAATACATAAGCATTATTCGTTCAATTCACACTGCTTTTGTACAGTAGTCAGGCCCCGTATTATGTTGTTCACAGTATGAACTAGTAAGAGGGAATAAAACTGTCTTATGACCCACTTTTTTATGCCTCTTTTTGGTCATTTTGAGTCACTGTAGGTTTTGATGGGGGTTTGTTTGTTTGTTTGTTTTGTTTTGCTTTGTTTTCTTTTGTTTTGTTTTTTCAGTACATGGTCCAAATAGGCAATCAGGACACTCTCAGAACTGTATTTCTGTGAGAGGAACATATGTAACTACAAGCATGCCAAGTGAGGTCATGTGTTGACGTGTCCATCCCAAGCACTCATAACCGTTTTCTTAGAGCCCAGAGCTCCAAGTATGGCACTCTGGATGCCTGCTCTTCAGAGAGGGAGGCTTGAAAAGCTGGAAATACTGAGCAGGAAGGATAACTGGTCCAGAAAATATAAGGGAACGTGAGTGTCTGTGGTCAAGAGAAGGACTTCAAGATGAGAAGCCTAACCGCGGTACCCTGCGGCCGGCCCTCAGCCACAAAACAAGAATGAAGAACAGCAGTGAAGGGGAGTCCAGCCAAATCCTGTCCTTGGCGGTTAGCTGTCATCACACAGCGCCCTTGACCTCAGTGCTTTCACCGGAGACACTCAGTGCCTTTCTTCTTAATGTGCCGACCTGCTTTCCTAGCTTTCCCATGATCTTGGTTTGGGAATCAAATACTGACTTTACTCACAGTCTATATCTGTCTCTATTCCTTCTAGAAAAATAACTTTCAGCAAAGTATTTCAGCAGAATATTTCATATTTTATCATCTGCAAAATGAATTTCCAATTTTCAAGGCTGTTTTGAGAATTGTTCTTGCAAAGCCATAAGACGTTTCAACTTGCCTCTGTATGTGTGTATGTATATGTGCATGTGTGTGCACGTGTGTCTACATTGTGTGTGTATGTGTGCGTGTATATATGTGTGTGTATGTGTGCATGTGTGTATGCCTTGCCTGTGAGTGGTAGCCTATCTGCCTGACTCACTAAACTTCCTATCCTGTAGCTGTCAGAACCTCTTTCATACTGCAATTTTCTCTTTCAAAGGTGATGACCCTTCTTGTATTTTCCCTTCTCTATAAATGGCATTTCATCTCAGATCATGAAACTCAAAAGTCTTACTTGCCCTAAGGAAGTTGCTTCACTGTACAGCAAGTTATGTTTTCCTTTATGAAGTCTTGCCAGATCATTGAGATGACCAGTGCCGCTGTGTGTAGAATCCCCTGTGTGTGCTAGCAATGAGGGCATGACTTCTCTGGAACACAACAGCCCCAAGTCTTCATTTCCCCAAGTATGCCTGAAATATAGGCTTCCTCATAATTGCCCATTCGGTATTATCATCACTGAGCCTAGTTGTGAACTGGTTCATCTTCCACTTCTCCTCAGATGATAAACCCTGTAATGTGGCGTCTGGGTTTAGATTTTTTAGATCTACTTGAACTGTCTAGTTCAAGGGCGATGAGCATGCAGGGATGCTCACTGTAAAGTGTGATGTGACAGACAACATCACACGTCCCAGACATTATAAAGAAGGAAATAACTTTTTAACATATTTTTCTTAATTGAATAGGCAAAGGGGCTACTATTTTCTGGAAATGGATTTTGTTATTCAATTATATGAATTTTTTAAATGTAGTCGTGACTTATAAATCACAATTCTTGTGCGTTATGGACAAAAATTTAGTTATATTTCTGATTTAAAAAAAAAAGAATCTGAAACCCAGACTGGCTTAACATATTTTTGTAGCTTGTGTTTACTTTTGCTGAAATAATTGAATTTGTAACAATTATAAGGCAACCCAGATCTCTTTAGTGATGAGTATCGATTGCTACACTGCAGAAGCTCTCCCTCATTAAAAATAAAGTGTTTTAGTCTTTGTGGCTCCATCAGCAGACCTCGGTGCCTTTGTTACGATAGCCATGCAATTGATGGATGTAGCAGGGTCTCCTTAAAGCATCAGTTGTAACATAATCATTTGCAGAGCTTTCAAAAGCTAATTACCTTGTATAACACAGACAGAAACAAATGTCTCTTCACTCTAGTTAAAAAGAAAATTGGATTGAGGAGTGAGTGTCACTTTAAGGATAGCAGCAGGTGTCTGCTGGGCTTTTTCTTGTCTGTGATCAAGAGACCAATGAAGAAGAGACATATGGAGTTATTGTCTGTGTGGCACATGTCAGAACCCATGGGAAAATTGTCAGAAAACATAGAGAAGAGCAACCAGGAAGTGTAAGTGGGGCTTGGTTCTAGAGCATTCCTGAGCAGGGACTAGTGCTTCGGCTTATAAAGCAGGGCTTGGCTCAGGCCACTGCATGAAAAGTAGAATGAAGGAACATGTGCAGTCGAAATGAGAGCACAAAGGAAAATATTTTGAGACAAATAGGATGCTAGAACTGGCTTTCAGTTGGCCTGACCTTAACCAACAAAGGAGTGATCAGTTAAGGATTGAGAAAATCCTCAGAGCGGATGTGGTACCAATGGACTCTTGTATTTGGTGGATGCGACTACTGTACTTTATAATGAACCATTAAACACAGGTGGGGAAGCAATGGGACTCACTAGCATTGAGGCTTGCAATTTGGTGATGCTTAAATCATTAGCAAGGTAGGTAGAATTAAAAGGCAAAAATGATTTGGTGCCAGGTGGCGTTAAGCAATTTTGACTTGTAGAACTGACAATGCTGTCATAAAGCAGGCAGAGAAACGCAGTTAGGCAACATATCACACAGCACATTTCCTTTTGTGAAATTATAATGAAGACTCCTGTGCAGTTCTTTATTCTTTACCATGTACTTACTGAACCACATGTATGGACGTTTTCACTTTATAAACTGTGGCCAGTGTGCTTTTTAAAGTGGCTGTGAACATTAGAATTTCCCTTTCCCATAGCTGTTATGGTCAGAGATCTTACCATCTGTCAGCAGCCTCTGTCTTCAGTTGGTGCATTCCCAGTTATCCCTAAACATAAGCCTCTCTCCACAAGCTCAACAGCGATTCTGGTCCCTGCTCTCTAGATTTCGCTCCCATCTGTGATCGAGTGTCCCTCTTACTGGTTTGTAGGCATTCTTTTTGTGACACGGTGATAATCCTCTGAAAATGCCTTTCTCCAGGCTTTTTGAGCCCTTATCTCTATCTGAGACAGGACCCACCTGGCCAAGCCTCAAGCTCCTGTTTCTCCTGCCTGGGCCTCCTGAGCCTGGAGCACTCAGGTGTTCACCAACATATCTGACTATCATGTTCTCTTCACATACGTCCCTCTGTGGCACCAGCTCTGTTCACATGTAGCTATTTTGCAGTAGCCACATGAAATGTCATTCCTTCTGTGAAAACTTCTCTGATTTTCCAGCAGCAACGAGTTCCTTTCCTGTCCTCTCTCCTATGTACCTTGTACTCTGCATCTTAGTCAATGCGACTTCCTTGTGGAATTTGCTGTGTGGGTCTGCTTGTGTAACAGTCTCTGGATTTACATTCTTGGGGGACTGTCCCGCCCCTTTACCTTTGTACTCCAGACGGGATTCAGCAACATGCAGCTAGGTGCTCAGGACTTTAAAACACTGCTTTTCCATTAAAAAATTAAGAGCATTTTCACCCACCTCAGGGATTTTAACCCTTTCAAGGCTGTGGACTCTGTCATGCTCACGTTCTTCCACAGTGTCAGTCAAGCTTCGCCTAGGAACTGCCTGAGCGTACAGCCGCTAGCTCAAGTCAACTAACACGCCCCAAAACGCATCTTTCCCCTTTCCAAGAAAAATAAACTCTATGAAGTATTTTATTTATATTCATGAAACACTTTGGTGCTTTAAGATAAATGCCACGTGCACTAGATGCATATTATAATCTTTAGAAGAAACTGAAGTCTTGATGGTGACATTGGTGATTCCACCTTTTTGAAAAGAAGGTAATCAGAAGAACTCTAATCAGGAACTCTGAAGTCATTTAATGTGATGTTGTTAAAACATGTTTAGGATCCAAATAAGTGCCTGGTGGAATACTGATCTGTAAATATGTATTATACATAATATATAGTTTTTGTATAAAATATTGTACATTATGATTCGTATTTGTAAATATATTATATCTTACTGAAGTACATTTTTTCAGGCTTATAGAAATCCAGAAGAAGCTTCTCCTACTGCTCGAATGCATATAAGTGCAGCAGTGTGCTGTAGCACTGAGGCTAATCTTTGTGTTTCTCATGAGTTCTCCCTCGCTGCCAGACTGACTAGCCCTGACCTCCCTGAAGTGCCTGTTACACACTTTGGCTCAGAGTCTCCTCACTATAGCATCATCTTAATCCCCAGAGGGCAGTGACAGGCTAGGGAATGCATATTCTTTCCCTTTAGAACTTATTCACTGGCTTTCGCTTCCTCACTGTGTGTCTTTGTGGTGCCGCTTTCCTGTTAAGCGTTGGTAGCATCTTAAGTATGACTGGCACATCTTTTATGTGCCTCTGGAGCATCGCAGATGATACCTTCTAGAGCTGACAGTCTTCTTATTAAAAATGGCATTTCCTTTTTCTGTCTGTAGATACAGATCACTGAAATAATGGACTTTTCTCACCACCCCATAGCCCCCTTTAAAAAAAAAATTCAGCTGAGCTAGTGCTACCTAATTTTACTGATGGCAGCACATGCAGAAATTGACTCCAATGCTCTGCCAGCTCATCCTGGCTTTGGGGGCTGGAGCTGGGGATGTTAATTGGCTACTCCCACACACACAGGGTTTGATTAGATGCTTAATGCTCTTTGGAAATTCCGAACCTGTCACAAAGGGTTGTGTTTTATTTTTAAAGAAAGGTAATCGTTTCATATAAGTTCATTAGCAACACTCACTCAGGCGTGGGAATATATACACCAGTCTCAAGGAAGGTTCAAGGAACAACGTCCTGAGAAGCAGGTCACTTTCTCATTCCACTTTAAGGTCTCTGTAGATTCCTTGTGACAGGCTTTTCATCCATAAATATGAGCCACTGTTGTGTCTGTTTCTAAAATGCACACGTGGGAATTCTTCAACTCTTGTCTTTGCTGCTAAGCTGTGTTTCTAATTTTTAGAGGGAAGAAAAGGCATGGAGTGAATTGTGACCCATTTCTCAGTTCACCATTGTCCTCTAGCTCTGTAGAACATGTTGCTTTCTATCTCTGCGGCCACTGTGACTGCCGCATTCTTCCTCCCCCTAACGTATCTTATATATGACTGTAAGCATTCATGTACCTGGTACAATGTTCAGTGCCATGTCACTTCCATGATTTCAAGGACAATAAGATATCCAATATTAACAGTTTGATTTACTGTATGTTAAAATCAAGCCAATAAAAGCCTTCGGACATGAGCAAAGAAGGCTGATGATGAATCTCCAGGAAAATGTTCAGACCCCATCAGCTGGGGAGGAGGGCACTTCCATAGTTGTGACATGGCTATACCATGTGAGTCAGCCTTTACTCCAGTAACTGAAACCTCAGCGCACAGCTTAGATTTTTCACTCTAACATGGCAGAAAACACTATCACCCCCATTTTGTAAGTGAAAACTACAGCAAATGGTGCACAGCTATGTTTTGCTTCTGTGATTTGCAGAGCCAGGTTTCCAGTATTTTTCCGTAAGAAAGATCCTGTTCTTGTGTGTAGAAACCCCAAAGATGAAAGTTACATCTTACAAAGATTTGACAAGAGAGAGCTGCAGAAGGAATGTACATCCCAAGAGCAGAACAAATGTAGACAGACTTGGAAGGGAAATGTTCATCATAAGCAAAAACAAGCAGTCTCCGTTGCCTAGTTCCTAAGAGGCAGCCATTGGAAACCGGGTCAGGAAGATTGAATCCAAATTATTTGATATTAGCTTTGAGATGAAAAAGTTCAGTTCTGCCTAAAAGGATCCTGGATTTTATCATTTGAGAGACTGGAATAATTCCTATTCCAGTAGCTGTCAAGCTGTGGGTCATGATCCTCACATGGGTTGCATATCAGCTGCCCCACATATCAGATATTTACATAATGATTCACAACAGTAGCAAAATTACAGTTAGGTAGTAAAAACAAAATAATTCCATTGTTGGTGTTTACCACAACATGAGGAATTGTATTAAAGGGTCACAGCATTAAGAAGGTGAGAACTATTGGAATATGAGATGGGGCAGAGGGTAAATTCTTTTCTTAGGGGTATTCATTCGAGGTTAAGTGGTGGCATTCAAAGACTAACCAGCCATGTTATCATTAAGCCCTATTATCAGAGCCCTGTCTGCATCTGAAATGTACACAACTCAACTGGAAAGTACAAGGTAAAGAACAAAAGTAGAAAAAAAAGAGTAATTATTAAGGTCATACTGAGTGCAAAGCAGAGTGCTGTCCAGCTGTATTAGTCTTCGAAGCAATCCTAAATTTAGTACTATTATCTTCCGATGTCATAGGTTTAATAATGAGGAAACTAGGATGACTAGCTGAGCATCATATAGTTAGTAAATAGTCAAAGATAAGAATCAATCCGGCCTGACTCTGGACTACCCACAAATAAATGGTAATGGTGCAGCAAGAGCCAGCCAGCCTAAAGTCAAAGCGGTGCTGGAAATATTTGACCTGATTTCAACTGAGAAATCAGAACATGGACAAGTACTCTCTAGGGAAAGCAAGCCATGGGTTTGTGGGATGAAATCACTGCTTTGAAGGGTGGACTCTATCCCTCCAAGTGCTTAGGTGGGTAGGACCATACATTTTAACAGTCCTGTGGCCATTTAGCCAGCTCCCTTTTGCACCTGATGGTTTTGTAAAGATTTTAGACACATTGGTAATGAGGTTGAAGTCAGAGGGAAGTGGGTCAGAGCTTTAGTATTATGATGTGGAAGGAGACAGTCACAGAAGAATTGCTGAAAATACATCTCCTCCACCAAGGAGAGAGGAGTGCTTCCACTTTCATTCATTTGACATGATTACTCTGCCACTGAGCCAATCAACTCTTCTTCTCTTGTCAGAACATGTCACCACTGAAAACAGGTTCATCAACTCCCTAGATGAAGTAGGCACATGGAGAATTTGATACTCTAAAATCTACAATATTTGTTTGGGGTTGGCCCATAGAAAGCTTATGTGTGTTGGAGAAAAAATATTGTCTTAGTACCTGGAATTCTTAATTTCAACCAAAATCTACAAATTTCTCTACATGATTCAAAAATTTTAAGCTGTTTCTTATTTTTTCTAATGGATAAGATCTCTCAGCTGTTGATCTTGTGAATCAGTTTATAAATAATATTTTAGTAAATAAAATGTATTATCACTTTACTAAGAGTTTAATATTTATAGAAATCCTAAGGTGGTTCCTGCCTTGAATGTAATGATATGTATTGATTTCCTAGTGAGGGCCCTGCATTTGGTACTTAGCTGGATCATAAGACAATATAAAGACTCAATGCTTATAATCTAGAGTTCTCTAAGGTTAATAAAAATAGGTAGGCTAGTTGTTAACATGTATGTAGCGTCCTTAAATCCTTTAGTAATCAATTTGTAAAATGAATGTATTTTAATTATTTAAATTTATTTTATAATTGATTCATTTATGTTCTGATCATAACCCTCCTCCCTCGTCTCCTCCCATTCCCACCCTCCCTCCATCTTCCCACATCCCCCTCCCCTAGTCCTCAGAAAGGGAGAGTCCTCCTCTGCTACCAACTGATGCCAGCCTATTAAGTCTCATCAGGACTGTGCTTGCTCTCTTCCTTTGTGGCCTGGCAAGGCAGTCCTGCCAGCGGGAAGTGATCAAAGAACAGTTAATAGAATCCATGACAGAGACAGTACCTGCTCCATTTTTAGAGGACCCACAAGAAGGCTGAGGTGCCCATCGGCTACATCTTAGCAGGGTGCCTAGGTCCTCTCCATGCATGGTCCTTGTTTGGTGCATCAATTTCTGCAGGCCTCCCTGGGGCCAGATTTGCTGATTCTGTTGATCATCTCATGGAGCTCCTGTCCCTCTGGGACATTCTATCCTCCCACTCTTCCATAAGACTCCCTTCACTCTGCCAAAGTTTGGCTGTGAGTCTCAGCATCTACTTGGATTCCCTGCTGGGTGGAATCTTTCAGAGGACATCTATGGAAGCCTCCTGTCCTGTTCCCTCTCTTTCACTGCTTCCAGAGTCTATTCTATTTGCCCTTCTGAATAAGAATTATGCATCCTCCCTAGGGGCCTCCTTGTTACTAAGCTTCTTTAGGTCTGTGGACTATAGTAAGGTATGTGGCTAATATCCACTTATAAGTGAGTATATACCATGAATATTCTTCTGGGTCAGGGTTACCTCACTCAGAATGACCCTGTTGCATGCAAATTTCATGATGTCCTTCTTTTTAATAGCTAAATACTATTCTATTGTGTTGATGTACCACACTTCTTCATCCATTCTTCAGTTGAGGGACGTGTGGGTTGCTCCCAGTTTCTGGCTATTATGAACAATGCCACTATGAGCATAAATGGGCAAATGTCCTTGTTGTATGGGGGAGCATCTTTTGAGTAGATGCCCAGGAGTGGCTCAAGATTGATTTCCGAAGTGGTTGAATAAGTTGAATAACTTATAAGGTGTTCCCCTTTCTCCACATCCTCGCCAGCATGTCCTGTCATTTGAGCTTTTGATCTTAGCCATTCTGATGGGCATAAGATGGAATCTCAGAGTCATTTTGATTTGCATTTACCTGATGACTAAAGATGTTGAACATTTCTTTAAGTGCATCTTGGCCATTTGGTATTCCTGTTGAGAATTTTTTATTTAACTGTGTACCTCATTTTTAATTGGATAATTTGGGTTTTGGTGTTTAATTTCTTAAGATCTTTATATATTTTTTTCTATTAGCCCTTTGTCAGATGTAGAGTTGATGAAGATCTTTTTCAAGTTTGTAGGCCGTGGTTTTGTTCTGTTGACAGTGTCCTTTGCCTTACAGAAGCTTTTCAGTTTCATGAGGTCTCATTTATTAATTGTTGATCTTAGAGCCTGAGCTATTGGTGTTCTGCTCAGGAAGTTGTCCCCAAGTGCCAATGAGTTCAAGGTTCTTCCCCACGTTATCTTCTAATAGATTTACTGTTTCTGGTTTTATGTTAAGGTCTTTGATCTACTTGGACTTGAGTTTTGTTTTTTGCAGGGTGATAAATATGGATCTATTTGCATTTTTCTACATGTAGATATGCAGTTAGACCAGCCCATTTGTTGAAGATGCTATCTGTTTTCCATTGTATGCTTTTGGCTTTTTTGTCAAAAATCAAGTGTCTGCAGGTGTGTGGGTTTATTTCTGTCTTTGATTAGATTCTATTGATCTATTACTCTATTTCTATGACAGTATCATGCAGTTTTTACTACTGTTGCTCTATAGTACAGCTTGAGATCCAGGATGGAGATACCTCCAGAAGATCTTTATTGTGTAGGATTAATTTAGCTATCCTGGGTGTTGTTGTTATTGTTGTTGTCTTCTCTGTACTGTCATCCTGAGGTGTAAGAGTCAGGGTCTCTAAGATAATCGTTTTTCATTCTATCTCTTAAATGCGTATATCTTGAACACAAAAATCTTCGCACTCAACTTTCATGTTTGTGGTATGATCTCTTTGCCGTGTTCTCTTTCTTGGATGATTCTATTATGACTGTTGCTTAAAGCTGCCTTAAAGGATGTGTGAGGGAGGAAGGTTGCAGTTAAAAGGCAGGGACGGGAGGAAAGGTTGAACAGCCATTGCTCTAACATTCTGCATCCTAGATTAAGGAAAATGATAATAACATCAACACTTTTTTTTTGTTAGCCCTTAAGGCTTTAGCATAATAAGTTCATTTTTTATTATTATTATTTTAATGAAAACAAAGCATAACAGTTTTTTAAGCCGATACAATACTATGTTTCCAAGCCACAAGATGACTTTGCTTCAGAATATTTCAATTACTCTTGCAGTGCAGTGAGGGGCAGCTATGCTAATGTCTTATTAATTCCATAACAGCCATTGTTCCTTACTTGGTATTGACATACTTGCCCAAGGTTTGTGCTTAACAAAGCTTTGTCCTTCCCCCAGTGATTAGTAATGTGAAGAAAAGTGACTCATTATGCACTTCACCTTGCAGACTCTGCTCTTAGCACTGGGCACATAGTGTGGCTTGGTCATAGAAACCCCAGTTTTCATTATAATTCCAAAGGTGTTGTGTTCTGAATAATGACTCCATGTCATTAACAAGTGGGAAATCCCAGGCCATTGTTGGAGGAGGTGAATAATACCAAGGGTGGGTGTCTTTTCTGGTTTTGATTATTACTGAAGAAAAATATACCTGTAATTTGGCTTCTACCCCTGGTCTTAATTATCACTTGCAGTGTAAGACTTCAGTACAATTATCTAAATTACACATGTTCCTGAAGAATCATGGGAGAAAACAACAGAGGCCACTAAGTCAAACCTGATCATTTTAAGTCATTCGGTCATTCGAAACAGGCTTAGCCAGCATGCTCTCCTCTCCAGGCCCAGTGTCATGCCCCACTGATAGAAAGAGAACCAGGAAGGAGGTAAAGAAATGAAGTGATGCTTGGACCTCAGCAAGTGCCTGGAGAGCAGCAAGTCCAAGTCATCTCCACACACTAGACCCTCCTTTCCAGGCCTCCTTTCTACCTCATTACTCTTAACCGTGCATATAGGAACATTAGAATATGTCTGAACCTGGGGCAATGGCTCAGCCATTGAAGAACTGGCTATGAGTGTGTGGAGACATAAATTCAATCTCCCAGAATCACGTGAAAAGCCTGGCATAGTGGCACACTGTAGTCTCAGTTCTGGGGAAGTGGAGACAGAGTCCCTGGGCCTCTCTAGCCAGCACCATAGCTTAGCATGCTCTGGGTTAATAAAAAGACCCTGTTTCCAAAGCCAAGATGGATGACACCTGAGGAACAACACTGGGGGTTGACCTCTGCCCTCTTCATGCACCCACACAGATATGTACACATAGATGTGCAAGTACTCACAAGTATGCGTGCATATAGATGTACACACACACACACATACACACACACACACACACACACACACACACATCTGGAAGAACAGACTTGGAAAATTAATTCCATGATGATGTCTTTTTTTATTAGGAAAATCAATAGCTTTTTATAATGTTGAAATATTAAATTAAAAAATTTTGTAACTGCTTTGTAAACATCATTTAATGCTTTTGAAATTTGTGTTTTTAACTTTTAACAGAGTCATAAAAACATGAAAATACACATATCAGTGAACAACCAATAATGTTTAACACATATGTGCATTGTATCGATGTGAAATGTTTGTGATGTTTCTGCCTTAGCATGCCTTAGCATGCCCCAAATTATTTCTAAAACCCATACAATAGAAAGAACATAATGTATAACTCCCTGATCTTAGGGCATAAGTTATCAGCTCTAGAGGGACCAAACAGAAGAACAGAGACGCCAAGGGTCTCAGCAGTGTCTCTACACTACTGTCCTCCCAGTCACTGCGCCTGGCCTATGACATTTTCTCTCTATTTTTTCTGTTCTTTCTTTTTTCTTCTTGTTTTGCTTCAAAAGCCTCTGTACAGGAAAACTCACATGTTCTGGTTTAACTAAAATTCCCACTGCCCTTTAAAATTGGTTCTTTCATCTTTGGGTTCAGCCATTTTGTTGAGCTAGTTTGAAGTCCCACCTTGCTTTCCTTTCAGTGATCAGGGGATTCCTGGCTCTGTGATGGGTTCAGGATCCCGTATGTTGTCCTGAGGAAAGAAAAACTATTACATGCCCAACTCCACTACTTCAGATAGTTTCTCTGAGACGTCTCAACTGAGGATCCGCTGGTGGCTGTCTATCAGCACCAAGTGTTAGCATTCTGGCCTAGATATTAGCACTCAGTTCACATGCATGCATGCATATATGTGTGCGTACATGTTTATAAAAATCAGTCCTTACTAAAACTCCCTGCCCATACTTTCACTTATTTGGTGATATCCCTGAGCACTTTGTTTATGGTAAAAACTGTTACAGATCTAGGAAAGGGGAGATTCAGTGAAGAAAACAAAGCCTGAACTCCATATTGTACTGGAGTCCCCAGGGGCTGCTGGGTGGTGATAAACAATGACGTCAGTTCCTCTCAGGTCATTCGACATTAAGAGCTTAGAAGGAAAATAAATAGAGAAAAGGAACCGGGAAAGAGTAAAGAGGGAGAGGGGAACTCGCCCCTTTGAATGGCTTAGTCAGGAAATCTTCATTTAGACTGCTGGAGGCAAAGGACTAAGAGAAAGTGGATCATAGGAGCAGCAGCAGCAGATGCAAAAGCCCCGAGGTAGCCCCGGAATTGGACTTTTCCAGACTCGGAAGGGAATCATTCTGAAATATTGGGCTTTGTACAGGGGCTGCATAGATGAGCACGATTATATCAAAAGCACAGCGAGTAATGTCTCCCACAACCATGCACCAGATCAGTCCTAGAATGGAGGCTCGGTGGCCAGGGAAAAGAGACAAGTTAGGGGTGAGGAGCAGCGCCGTAGACAATGGAGCCTGATGTGTGCCATAGGACCAGGCAGTTAGACCTGGAGATTTGGTGTGGGAATAAGGGCTTTGGTAAACATGGGTGAACATCATTGGCTACTTTCTGGCTAGAGAAAAATACTCCTGTAATTTGGCTTCCTCCGTTGGTCGTCATTGGCCCACAGCTCCTGGGGGGGGTGGTGGTGGTGGGAGTCGGGCAGGTTTGCTTTGGCTTGCAGCATTTGTTCTCTACTGCAATGGGAGTCATCCCACTGCCAATCACTGCAAGCTGTGGCAACTGGGAGAGAGACTGCAGGAGCTTCCCCAGGTACCATGCCTAGCACACCAGGAAAAATACCTGCTTGTGAGAGCTAACAGGCTGATGGTTTGACAGTTTGAGTCTCCTTTGTTTTAAATACAGACATAAGCTTTTATCACTTAAATTTTCAGAAAGGCTATGTGTAGTCAGCATGCAAATTTCCAATTTCAAATTCCTTAAACCATTACAACCTGTCTCCAGAGCACCAGTGACCTTCTCTGAACAAGGTTGTGTAGACAGTCGAACGTCTCATTTTTCCGGGCGCTCAAGAGCATCACGATGTTCTAAGACAGGTGGCCAAAGCAGAGGCAGGGAGACTAGTTATGGTATATTGCCAGGAGCCCTTGGGCTCGGCAAAGAACCTCTGCCCAGCACTTGCACCTGGCTTTTCCTTTCCATCCCATGAACCTCAGAGCATCCTTGGACGAGGCAGTCTCGGTCATTTACCATAATTCCTGAACTCTAAGATGCCAAGTTGCTTCTCAGGAATTCTCTCAAATCAGGATGAGGTTGAGCTGCACTTCAAGACTGCTCCTGTATATTTAATATATAGTGTTTCCCTTTTTCATCAAAAGCTGGCAAGAAACAGGTGTGAGCTCAGTAGCTGAAAGCAATGAAGGCCATTTCACAGCAGTGAAGGCCTTTGGCTCAGAACGGATCACAATACCATAGTATGTATGCACGGCAACTGAGTAAAACTGACCCTGGATCTGAAGGATCAAGGAGGGTTGCGAGGGCGGGTCTGTGAGAAGGAGACGTAAACACTGAAGTGTGGGGAAGAGGGAGCTACAAATGGAGGAGCAACAACTAGGGTGTGATTCCAAGCGAGCTTCCTCCCTGATGCCCCACATTGAAGAGATGCATCATATTCCTGCAGGTTCTGTTTCTGTCGGTTGCCTGTTGTCTCCAGGTGACCCAGGTCAAATGTCTGAAAGAGACTGAGGCTCCACAGACACAGAGGCACCATAAACACAGAGGGAAGAACAATCCCCAGGGAAAATGAGATGCAGGATGTGAACAGAGTCGGTGCTGGGCACAGGTCCAGGACAGAGTGTTTCAGTGTTGAGTGGTACCCAGCCGTGTCTAACACATGCCTTGACTTCTGCATGTGGCATCGTGCTGTCCTCTGCCAACCTTCTGCAGCAGCCCTTGCCACTAGTCCTCTCGCTACCCATGTTGTAGTTATCCTGTGATCAATGCACGAATCCTTGGCACAGAAGCACACACAGAATCTTTCTTTCTCTTCTCTCCATCTATGTATGGATAATTATTGTCTACTATGCCATCACACGTTACAGTTTTTAAGTCACATCCAAATCTCAGTTCATGACATGACTCTGATACAATGTGAAAAAAATGTTAGCTATAATCACCCATATAAGTGATAAGAGCAACTTAATATGAATGTGATGACTATTGGATAGCTATTGTCCTGAAACCAGATAGATACGTATTTACTACTGCATTATTTAAGTGTCATCAGTGTTAAGGAGAGCTAGAAGCCAACATGATCATGAGCACAGCTATTTATGAATATGCAGTTATCTGTTAGTCATCTGGATAACTTATTTTAGGTTAGCTTTATTTTCTTTCACTTACTCTTCTTTAAATGAAGCCATGAACCTTGCACACCTGATCTCTGTGAAACTCCAGCTGAATCAATATTGGTCTCAGTCATTATTTTTCAAATCATGAGTTGTGTCAGCAGTGTTTGCAATTTAGCATAATGTTTCATTCAGAGAAAGACAGTGAATGTTTATACAATTAAATAATCTTGTTTGGTTAGTTTGGTTTTGGTTTTTTCAAGACAGGGTTTCTCTGTGTAGCCTTGGCTGTTCAGGACTCGCTTTGTAGACCAGGCTAGCCTCGAACTCACAGTGATCCACCTGCCTCTGCCTCCCGAGTGCTGGGGTTACAGGATGTGCCACCAAGACCAGCTACAATTAAACAATCTTAAAGCTACTAGTGTGATGTATAGAACACCCTGAAAGACAATCCTCTTGTGGTACATAAAGAAGTAAGAATTAATCCAAACATTATTTTCACAGAATTACTACAGAAACATCCATGAAAAAACATTATTATTTCCAGTAAACATAAAAATGACAGCTACTATTTTAATTCTTAACTAAACTATAAATGATGCTTTTTTTTTTTTTGGTGTGTAATGTGTTCCAGTGGACCTTTTGCAGGTTTTTTCATCCCACCCTCTATAAAACCTTGTTTAATTCCATTTTACAAATGAGCCATTCAGATTGCTCAACCTGTGTCTACGTCATGTCTAAACGACCTGAACTGTCCGCACTGTTTCAAACTCTGGGAGCTGATGACATTTACTCAATGTTTTAAAGTGTGTAATATAAATAACAGCCTCCCTGAGGTGTGTTAGGCTTGGCAGTGCCCAACGCTGGTAATTGGGTTGGATGCCATCTGAAAGCACCAGCCTGTTGGCCAACTTTCCTGTTTGACCAGGAGTCTTTCCTGAGCAGTTCTGCCGAGGGAGGAGGGGGAGGGGAAGCAGATGAAACCACTCTGCTGGATTAAGCCTGAACTGCTGTTTGGAGGAAAAGTGTTCCTGGGCCGAACTCAAGCTCTTCCATTCACTACTCTACACACGTCGTAAATCAGCCAGAAGGGAGCTATTTCCATATTTGAAATTGCTGCAAAAAATCTCTCCAACTTCCTCATTTTGCAGATAAAGCGTCAACATTATGTGAAGCTGTGGATGTGGAATGTCAATGCGCACTTTGGAAGCCACGCTTACTCACTTGGTGGGCTTCTGACGCTCTTCGAATGTACAAGCAGAGCCTGGTTTGTTACAGGATGTGTTTGCTTCTGTAGTCGCTTATTATTGAAATACTTACAAGGTTCTGTCTTACATGCAAAGGGCCCTGCGGCTTTAGAATAATGTATTCCTCCTCTACCATCTGACCTGAAAGCTCCAACCCTGTTTAAAATGGCTTCTCACACTACTTTAGCTTCCCCGGCACATGGTTTACATTACAAACCTAGTGAATCTTTTCAAAGTACTGAGAGCTAGAATTTAAAAATAAGACTGAGACAGAGACAGCAAACATTCAAACACCCTTCTACAAAAACACAGAAGTGCGCTTTTGAAAACATATTAAAAATAAATGTTTGAGCAATGAAATCCAAAAATAAAGTCATGAAATGTATGGACATGTTGCATTTTTTTCTCTTACTCAGAAATTTTTGACAGCTATGTTTTAAAAGCTTAAAAATCTAAAACTTGTTAAATGTAAGCACTGACAAAAAGTGATGAATTCTGCATTATGTCAATGTATATTTTTCCTGCCATAGCATCTTGCTTATTTGACATACACACTTACTTCATATACCTCACACTCGGTAGACTTTGCATGTTGCAAGAAGCATATGGCACCTTGGTTTCTAAAATGCGGTGACGTGTCAGCATGAGCTACCTCTTGTCCTATCTTTTTCTTCCCCAGAACCTGGGAGACAAGAGCTTCAAAGCAGCCTCCTATCGCGTGAGCTTCTGAAAAACTTCGTGGTGTTTGCTTGTACACGTATTTGCATTTGAGGGAGAGAGGGGAAAGAGAAGGAGGAACTCCTCCCTGTAATGAAGAGATAGTGATAGGTTAGACACTGATTCTGAGGATGTAGGATTACATTTCCCAAGGTCAGCATCCCCGTTGGGAGAGGGAAAATGAGTGTGCTTGATACTAACAAGCCTGTTTATCCAGTGGGTGAAGCCAGACAAATATTAGATTAAAGGAAGATCACAGAATGTTCTTATTAGGCCGGAAGCCTCTCTGGTACAAATTTGCTATTAGGAAATGAAGTGCTTGTACAAACAGTTTTCCCAAACTACTGAGGTAAACAGGAAACACCACCACAATGGGGAGAAGTCATTCACAAAATTAAAATCAAGATTCACTTCTCAAAAGTGCGGAGAGCCTAGCACATTTCCAAATAGGATGTTTAATAGTCCCCTCAGAGAAACCCCTAGGAGTGTGATTTCAAGTGGATGTGTTTAGTCACGCAGTCTCCAACTAGAACATGACTCTTCATCTGTGGTTCACTTATTTACAAGCCACTCAGGCTGTTCTCACTTTCTCACTGCCCACTCTCTCTGTCCACTTCCGTCACTAGCACACATCTTACTCATTGAGCGCGTTCACTGAGTCAACAAATGGTTCTAAAGCCCAGAATTGCTCTTGTTCTTAGTATCCATGATGCGTTACCCATGAGGGAAGGAGTCATGAGGGAACCTTGAGGGAGCGCACTGAACAAAAGCAAAGGATTAAGGGGTATTCCATACGGATACAGCTGAAGAGGTATGGCAACCCTGGAGAACGGGCGTTGCTAAAACCGAAAGGGATGGAGTCGCATTAGTGGGCAGTGTAAAGACATAAGCACTGGCCTATGACGATACGGTGGGGGAGGGGTAGAGAAAATGGAGCTAAGGTTCTGAGGGTAGGAAGGAACCACATTGGGGTCACACCGGCAGTCTGAACCTTAGTATTGAAGGAGCTCCAGGCCGGGCAAGGTTGTGTGGAGCCTGCAGTCTGTGTCTCTGAAGGATGGAGGGGGCAGAGACCCCAGGAAGGAGCTCAGGTTGGGCTTTTCCAGCAGTTTGTCCCCAGAGCTAAAACTTTTTCATTAGCGATGCCCCATACCCCATATTTCTGCTTCTGCCGAGTAGGTCGGTAGAGGTGGGAGTCATGGGGACAAAATATGGCAGGGGAAGCAAGGAGCAGAGGCCAAGATAAAGGTATGAAGGCACCTGGGAAAAAAAGTCCTCTGTGTGAAAGATATCTGAGAATTAATGGAAGCAAAGCTCATAGAAACTACACTCAGAGTCTGCTCAGATGGTAAGTTCATTGTAGAGACTGACTTTGACATTGAGAACCATGAAGCTGAGTGTCCAGATATAGCTATTAAGTTGCTGGGTTTAACAATTTTTTTTTTTTTACAACAAGAAGTTAATGAGATCCATTATGTCTAAGGAAGTCCAGGGCTCATAGTCGTAAGGCTGAGGAGACAAAGAGCATAGCTATGTGTGCCTGTCTTTGCTTGCTGCATTAACTGCCTTTGTATGTGTGGGAAAAAAAGCATAAGAGCTTGGCCTCGGAAATCTGAGAAGTCTTGGGAGACATAATTTGAGCAGTGTTCAGAATCAGGCTAGCTGGTGCATCGGTGCGGCCTCTCTGGAGTGGTTTCCTTCTAGGGTTGCCAGGTCTGTGAAGATGATCTTGAGGATAATGTTATTTGGCCTTCAGTAGCTTTCAAAGGGGAATTGTCAAAAATGAATGCCTATTTTTAAGAAGTCTTTTTTCCCTAGGATCAGTCATATTTGGTGATAAATTGAATGCTTCTCAGTAAATTGAACACATCATGATCTAGGTAGAAGCTTCTGTCTGAAGAAAAAAATCGTAAAACGGGGCACATTTCATAGGTGAGCAATTTCTGACTCATACAGCACCTAAGGTCTAAAGAAGAAAGCTCTGATGAGGCAGGCTCGTATTTTTATGACACAAATGACATGTTCTACATATGACATCTCAGAAAATCTGTCTGTTTTGCTCACATATTACTAGTTATTGGCTCATATTGAATAGAATTTGTTCAACCATCTATTGTGCATAAAAACAACATGCATCCAGAAAAAGACCATGATTCCAGTATCTTGATCCCAGTGAGTGATTTGCTCCTGGGAGCTGTAGGTTGCCTTAGCTCAGCTCGCACAATCAAAACAAAATGAAAAATTCGGACAAGACTAGTAGGAAGGGTACATAAGTCATGAACGGCTTGTGGTATCTAAAGCATGTCTCTTGCTCACTTGTCTTCCTTCCTTCCTTCCTTCATTTCTTACTCCTTATGAACCATTCCCTGACAATCGGGTTCCATGTCCGGTGTTCCCTCTTCCCACTTCCTGTGGAGGGAAATAGAAAAATGATAGCCTTTGGAGGACAGGAAAGCCGTTGTCCTATTATTAGCCTGCCATGTTGTGCTTCAGTGAAGAAGTAAAATTGGAAGTGTCGGCATATGAAGTGGGAAGTCAGTAGTTGTTCTGACATTGTGACCCGACCCGCTTGTGAGCTCAGGGCGGGGCCTAGCTCTTGCCTGTGTGTGTGTGGGGGGGGGGGGGGAAGGGCGGGGGGCGGGGCGCACCTTCAGTTAGTACTCATCTTGTGCAATCTCACCAGCCAGGAAATCACACAAAAAATTAAATTCAATTAAATGGATTTTTCTGATGTGCGGGCAATATTCTGAGATTGAAAGGCTCCCTGCTTCATTCACACCACCGTCAGACGGTTCACCCTTCCCCCAGATTTCCAAATTCTGATTATCACACGAGCTCTTTCATTTACCTAAGGGACATCATTTCTTAGAGAAAGGCCCTCTGGTTTTCCTGCTTGGGTTTCGGCTTCTTTTACTAAAAAGCTCCAGCTTATGAAGCCTTTTTCCTCAATAACGTCTGCAGGATTTCACTGACAGACAAGGGGGATTTAAACTGTGGAGCAAGTCTACAGAGTCCCCGCCCTCTTCCACTTTTGAAAATGTGAGTGGCCATGAGTTCTTGGATGCGAACCTGTCTGTGGCTACCCAGGGAGACCTTAGAGACTCTGGGTGCTGCGATTGCAGCCAAAGTGTCCAGGTCAAAGGAGCGAGCCAGACACACATGCCTATGGTTTCCCTGCTTGCCCCTGCTGCTCTTTTTGTTGTTTAATGGGATGGAGGGGATGCTGTATGTTTCTTTCTTTTAACTTTATTGATAATTTCCTTCTCTGCCTGGATGAAAAGTATAAAATCCAGTGTTCACTTCATGAACGGAGTACCTTGGGGTTCAGTAATCACTGTTTAATGTTGTCTCTTAGTTGCTGAAATCTGCTACACCCAGAAGCATGTGGACAGCACAAAAAAAAAAAAGTCAATGCAGTTTTAAATTCTAAAACATTAAAAAAAAAACAGAGGGCACAAAGTGTGGGAAGTTGGGAAATAAGGGCAGATCTGAGAACTGTTACAAGGAGGAGTTAGGGGTGAATATTATGTAGATGTATTTTACAAGTTCTCAAGTCAATAAAAATATATTTTAAATTAAAAAAAAAAAACTAAAGAGAAGGAAAAAAAGAAAAGGCTGCCTTAGATGTCTCTAACATCAAATGTCTCAAATACTTTTTAAAAGTTTTGATGATTCAGTATTATTTTCATTTGTAAAGCATTTTCTGAATATCATGTCAGATATTTGGTTTAGACAAAATTACCAATAACATGGAATACTATAGAAATGAAGTGGGTAGGAAAATATAGTACCAAAGCATGCTCTACTGGCTAACAAGTCATTGGGTAATATTCTACACAAAGAAGACCCATCTGGTATAGAAATGATACTTCATCTGGGCACAGTGACTCCGTGGATGCATTGGAGGGTTCCCCCAGAGGAATGTTCTCAAAAAAGCTGATGGCTATAAAGATAATAAGTCAACATATATAATATAAAAGATACTGAAATTGTTATCTTTTTTAGTTCACTAATCCTTCTTAAAAGAATAGCTTATTTTTCATACCCTAAATTTAGGGATAGGATTAATATCTTACCTGAATTATTTGAAAACCACCAAGTATATCACACACAGTTGCAGAAAACATGCTATGTTATTTACTCTTAATAGTGCTTTGAACCATCAATGGGAGTTTTGTATTTTTGCAAATGGCAAAAATCCTGAGGCCAACATTCATGTGCATCTGGACCAGCCTTGAACATTCCAGATCAGAAATGAGAAGCGATGTTCCATTAAATTCGTATTACCTTGCTGGCAGAGGCAGGATACATGCAACCAACTGCCTTTCAATGCCACATGTAAAAGAGGATACCACGGGTCAGCAGGATGAGATGGTGCAATGTGTAATCTCAGCCATATGGTTGTCTCTGTGATCTGGGGCATGCCTGGATGCTCAGAAGGGCAGTAGGGAGTCAGAAGGAACCTCACAAGCAAAGCTCAGACAAAGGGGCCTGGGATGCTTTATAGCTAGTCTCAAACACTATACAGTTATGGTTGTTTCTGCCCTTCTGGAGGGAGCAGACATTTGCCCTTGGGTAGTCATGTCTTATTCTTCTCCCTTTTCGACACTTAGGAATAGCCATGCACAATCCACTATTAGCATTGTCTCACCTTAGCTTTTAAAATGAATACATGCATTTTGAAGTAAATTTCTTAAACTCTCTCTTGAGTTTTGAATCTTGTTGTGAATATAATGTAATTACAGCACTTCGTCTCCTGTTTCCTTCCTCCAAAGCCTCCATGAAGCATCTCATCTTGCTTTCTGTCAAATTCATGGCGTCTCTCCTCTTTAGTTGTTTTTAACATACATATATGTTTTTATACATCTTGATAAAAACTGTATAAATTTGTTTCATCAGTGATGATATATTGCATACATGTTTTGTTGGTTGGTTAGCTGGTTCATTGGTTGGTTGGTTGGTTGGTTGGTTGCTTGGGACAAAGTCCTGCTGTGTAGTCCAGTAAAGCCTCAAATTCTCAATCCTCCTGCCTGGGCGCCTCAAATGTTATGCCTGTGCACGTTATCCACTACCTTCAAAGTTGTATCCTTACAAGGGGCAAAGTAGGTAGATGTTCAGTGTTCTAACTAATGCACATTTTATTTCACCAGCTTTCACTATTCTGCTACATATGCCTATATATTCTGCTAAATATGTCATAGATGATAATGCATATTCTATCATTTGTCACCTTAAATGCCTGACGAAAATTTAAGAATGATTAATTTCATCAATGGCACAACTATTCATGTTCTCTTGGGTGTGTCGTTAGCTTGGTTGGGTTATTGATCACATAAGTGGGGAGATCTTCATAATTACTCCATTGAGCACTAAATAAATAATAAGCATGTGCCAGCTGATAGACTGCAGCTGTGTGCTTCTTAAGCAGAGCAAAGCAGAGCTCCGCATCTGTCGGCATAAGCTACATCTGCTACAGGAGTACTCCAAAATTTAGGGGCTTGAGGTAATAAATATTCTCTTCATTGTTTTGTTCCTTTTCTGGGGGAGGGAGGGACTCTGTACCTTCTGTCCTCACGCATGATAGAGGAGTTGCCACTGGGATCTGACTCATTTTTGACTCAGGGAAAGACAGTCCCAACAGTCTTGAAGGGCAACTGAGCGCCCTCTACTGGAAGTGACAAAACCTTAAAGCTTGCAGCACAGGACAATTTACTCAACCCCATCTATCCACAAGGCAGCCAGAAATGGCAGTACCACCATATGACAAGAAATAGAAGATCTTTCACACAATGTAAACAGCTCTCCTAGTCATTTGTGTAAAGTTGCCATTCATTTCCCCCACTGGAAAGATCTCGTCCCCCTCTGTAGAAGGACTGAGGACTGCAAATGGCATCAAACAGCGTCAGTGACTACCATGGAACTTTATAAATATTTTCTCCTACAGTTACATTCCCCAGGATGATAGCTACAAATCTTCATTAGTCTCTCTAAGCGTTTCTGCCTGTACATGCTCTTGGTCTTAATTTACTTCAGGAAGAATGGAAAAGTCCATTCTGCAGTCGCCCTTCTAAATTTTCATTAGTACACTGTTGAGTGACTAAAGTGTGGCATTTATAACATTCCGTTATGGTGTTACTTGTAAAGCACACTTAGCATATTTGTCAAACGTGCTACAGTTACACGGTTTTTATTGTTCACGAGATTACATTGATATAGTGAGGAATCTTAGTTCCAAACTGTACTGAGCAAATTATGACGAGGCAGCCCGTGCTAGACAATGTGGCGCGTGTTCACATCCCCGCCGTCCGCTCTCTGCTGTACAGCATAAGAACCTCACCTCCTAGAATCCCCTGCCCTTCTCCTGGGCCAGTTACACTCATAAAATACATCCATACAAGAACGGCAGCCCAGAGGAGGAAGGGACCAGAGCACTGCTTCCCCTCTGTCGGCCTCGGGAGGTGTCCACAGCAATGGCAGCAGCTACTGCAGCTCCCGGTGGTTCCTCTGTTATCCTATGCGTACCTGGGGACTCTGGCTTCTGTTTATGATTGCCCTGACTCTCCCTTTCATTTTATTTGTTTGTTAGGTACCAGGAGAGTTGGGGGCTCCCTTTGTTAATATCTAGATCACAATCCGTTCTCCTCCCTCAATTCCTAGCCCCTCTGTCACTTGGATCACTCTTTCCCTACACAGAACACCACGCCCATGAAACCACTCAGACTCTAGAGAGTGGTTTCCGGTTGCTAGCTGATACCCGGCTAATAAAGACAGCCCACAGCGGAGGCTAGAGGCTGTCACCGGATCCTTGTAGGGCTCTGATGATTCAACGGCCACATCAGCACTGAGATAGATGAGGGCCACGGTGAACGGAAGGCATACTGCTCCAGGCATGAGAAATCAGTCCACTCTATTTCTAAACAAAGTAGTTAACTTCCTGCATTTCTTTACCTTGTTTCCAAAGTACAAGACTTGGGCTGTTAACAATATGAGGAAGTCTCAGGGAGATCATGCTAAGTAAAGAAGGCGGGAATCAAAAAGTACTTATGGGACAGTTTCATGTAGGTGAGTCTGGCTTGTGAAAAGAATAATAATGATGGAAGAAAGGAGTAGAACAGAGTTTTCTAAAGCGATGGCAGCTCCCTAGGAAGATCCTGTCATGGGTGTACGTACATACACGGCAACGAAAACAAACGCTGCATCCAGGATAAGAGTTTTGTGCTTGGTATAATTATACTGAAATATGTATACATTCAGTAAAAAAGATCACTGAGAAAGGTAATGAGTGCATATTTATTTGATTAAAATAAGAGGTATGGGTTATATGTCACAAACATCTTTTTTTAGTTCTAAAAGTCAGGTATTTCCCTATTGAAGAAATTGTATAAATGAAAGGGAAAAGATGAAATGGAGGTAGACTAAAAGGGGGTCATTTAGAGTAACTAAAAAGTTGTTCTGTAAGTTTACATTTTAAAATTCTCATTGGAGCAAACGCTCAACTATTAAGAGTGAAAAACACCTGTATGGATTTTAATATTAGTTCCATTAATGATTCACTCTGAGAAACATGCAAAGTACAGACGTAATGCTATCTTATCCAACGAATCATTATTAGGACTATGTGAAACAATACAATTATAGCATTTGACATTATACCAGGCACAGGAATAAAGATTGGTGGTGGTGGTGCTGGTGGTGGTGGTGGTGCTGGTGGTGGTGGTGGTGATGGTGATGGTGGTGGTGATGGTGGTGGTGGTGATGGTGATGGTGATGGTGGTGGTGATGGTGGTGGTGGTGGTGATGGTGGTGGTGGTGATGGTGGTGGTGGTGATGGTGATGGTGGTGGTGATGGTGGTGGTGGTGGTGGTGGTGGTGATGGTGGTGGTGATGGTGGTGGTGGTGGTGGTGGTGGTGGTGATGGTGGTGGTGGTGGTGATGGTGGTGGTGATGGTGGTGGTGGTGGTGGTGGTGGTGATGGTGGTGGTGGTGGTGATGGTGGTGGTGGTGGTGATGGTGGTGGTGGTGGTGATGGTGGTGGTGGTGGTGGTGATGGTGGTGGTGATGATAGCCCTTTTCACATATACAGTATGGAAATTCCCACATTTTATCAAATCAGTGTATTGAATCTATCCACCATTTTTACAAAAGCATGACCTTTTGCACATCATTTCCATATTTACAAAATCTGTGGAAATACATATATTTTCTGTTATCTAACAAATAATGGAATCACATTTATTGCACAAATAGACCATGATATATTTAACTGCTTTGCAAGTCATAACTTTAAGGAAAATCAGTATCTCTCTATAAGATATTTTACGATTTTAAATTAAATCTTCTTTAAAACCTAGATAATATTTTAAACCATTACTCCTTCAGAAAAAAAAATTTGATCTTACGCCTCATCCTACTCAGAAAGCCTCTCTTTTAAATTTCTTCTTAGTGCATAGATCACCAAAGCTCTGTTCTTAGCTCCTTTGCTTTGAGCTTGTAAACCACGTGCTGAAAGAAAGGTCCCAATCTAATGCAGATGCTGCGCCACCATAGTAGAGAGGGAACTGCAGTGCACATAGCAAGTGCCACAGCATTTCAATAGCCACCACTGTGTGTAAAAAGCCTGCCTCAGAATTGTCAGGGTAAAGAAAGACAGGAGCCAGGCTTCAAAATTTAATCTGGAAATTAAAATAGGAAAACTAATAAAAAATGCTAGTTAGCTAACATTAATACAAAAACAAACAACACCTTAAAAGAACACAAATGACACACATTACAGACCTCAGAAGCATACCACCACCCCGATTGTTTCCTTTCATGGTGGAAATGGGCCATGAAGATACTCTGCTTTGCTAAGGAGCCTAATAGGAGCACAGCACATCCCATGAGCACAGAGCTACACTACAGCCGAGCAGTAAATACTGAAATTACTTCATAGGAATGAGTAAGGATAACACCTTCCCAGGCTGTTTTCATAATGTATTGACTGTTAAGTGCTTGAGAAATAATTTGTTTGTTTTTGCAGCTCATAGTTTAACGTAATGAAGCACTCCTAAGCTGAATAACTAGACAAGAGACTCCTTAGTTATGGGGAATTATATTCTGAATTAATGAATTGCAAATTGTAAGCCGATCCAACACCCATAAATATTATGAGGGAAGAAGTAGCAGTCTTACCTACACAAATTTTCAAGGCAAAATTATTCCATCACGAGAGAAAGATTTAGAGCATAATTAGGGATCCGAAAATATAAGTACTTAAGAAGAAACTCACCATATGTTTAGAATTATCCAAGACTGCATTTATGATCTGTGATAAGTATATATTTTCTGGAATGCCGAAAACCTTTAAAGAGGTTTTCTGTGTTGTTTTTATGCTGTTATTCTACAGCTCACCTCTAGCAATTCAGAATGAGCTTTAAAATTTTTAAAAATAAAATAAAATAAAGGTTCTTATTTTGTGTATGTGATAGTTATTTCTTCCTCACAGAAACCACACTAACTCATTGATGAAAATAGAAACAGCTTGCAGCTGCAGGGTTAGTAAGCTATGTCCTGGGAACACCTTGTTAACACGCAGCAGTGGGACTGCAGATGCAGATTCACACTACGGTTTGAGTTTGGAAGATACCAGTGTGGGAACAGCCTGTAGTCCACACATGGGATTTGATTAAGAAAAAATCTGTAGTTATAATAAATTCTTAGTAAAACGCAGACATGAGAACAATAAATAAGAGGGAGCATTCAGAACTTGGAATCAGGGCCTTGAGTCTCAGTGTTGCGTCAGTTCCTCCCAGGGCTATAACCCAGGGAAAGCTGGAGCATCCTCGGTCCTCATTCATCTCTGTATTTTTAAAGAACTTGAGACAATGCATTTTGTTCATATTCACCCCTATCTTAGTGTTCTATTGCTGATCAAGACAACTCTCGTAAGAGAAGGCATTTAATTGGGGGCTTCCTTCCTTACAGTTTCAGAGGTTTTTGTCCGTTATCATCATGGTGGGGAGGATGGACACAGGTGAGACTGTGCTGAAGGAGTAGCCAAAAGCTACAACCTGACGCCTAGGCAGAGATGGAGACTCTAGGCTTGGCATGGGCTTTTGAAGCCTCAAGCGCAGCCTCAGTGACACATTTTCTCAGAAAGACCAAATGGATTGGTCCTTCTAATCCTTTCAAATAGTGCTGCTCCCTCATGACTAACCATTCAAATACATGAGCCATTTTTATTCAAACCACTACAAACCCCCAACTCTTCTTCTGAGATCCATCCCCTGTACCCCTTCATTTATGTATCCTTTAAAAAAAAAAAAGATAACTCATGGATTCCAGTTTGTGCTGTCCATATAATTCTAGATGTGATACTGTCCACTGGATTCTGTTTGACCTAACATCAACTGTGTGTCGCTCCTGAGCGGCGGAGGCTCAGGACAGCTGCCCCTTCTTGATCATGTGCACATCACTAGGGCTGCTACTGCCCTGCCACATTGAGAAGGCGTTGCTTCACTCCGATTCTCACTGTCTCTCCACCCTGTAATGATGCCTGAGCTTTGGGGAAAGGGTGTGATGTAGATGTCCCATTCATGGCTATGCTCTCTCCACAGTCACTTATTCTCAGCACCTTGACCATGAATTAATTAACAAGCCCTTGTAAGAAAGGAAATGGTCCAGCAGATTAGAGACAATGTTCTCAAAAGTGTTAGTGGGGGTGATAAGTGTGTTATGAAAAACATTTATACTTAAGTGGTATAGGAAATGATTGGTTAATAGGTGTACAAGAGAGGATGGGGCAAAGTGTGTACAGGGGTCCTTAAAGATTTGACTAAAGCAAGTAAGTATGTCTTGTCACTTTGTTTGACTTTGCAGCCCTCCTTCACCATTAGTTTCTCTCTCTTTCTCTCTGTCTCTGTCTCTGTCTGTGTGTGTGAAATGAATGTTCATGTGTGTAAAGTATACTTATTATGTACATGCGGTTGATATGTAGCATGTGTTCCTTGTCCTCCTGTCATCTGGTTTCTTGAGACAGGGTCTCTCATTGACTTAGCTAGTCTGACTGGCCAATGAGCTGCAGGAATCTGCCTGTCACTACACAGCCGGTGCTGGGGTCACAGGCATGCTCCATGCTGATTTGTTTTCTACCTGGGTACTGGGATCACTTTAGTTACAATTCTCTGGTACTCAAACCAATACACGATGACCTCAGAAGGCTAAAAACCAAAGTACTAAAAGAATGTGCATGTTTTCAGTGTCACCTCTCTTCTTTGCAAATGCAAAGTTTTGTCATTAACATTCTCCCAATCCTCCGTTGTGCTGGCCTCAGAACATCTAGGGGTGGGTACTGGTCTCATAAAGAATGAAAGCATTTTCTCTCCCTGGGACTTGCTTTCTATATTCATAAATGGAAAGAACTGGAGAGACCCAAAGTTCTCTTCCATGCCTATAGTTCTGTCCTGAGTCAGAATCCAAACTCCTTTCCCTCCATTCAGTCTCTCAGAGCATTGAGAGCTAAGCTTACTTTCATCACTTGAATTATGTACTCAAGTCTTCTGAAGATTTACACAAGTCATGTGAGAATCACATGAGCAGCATCCTGCGGCACTGCATGCCACGATGTGGATGTTGACTCACTTCTCTTCTCACCTCCACTGTGTCAGGTGCTGATCTAGAGTAGGGCATGAGTACAGACCAAACATCTCATCAGGACTCATCATCCTAAAGACCAATCTAAACAATGGATTCCAGAATTCACCAAGCAAGGCAGGCAATAGCCATTAAAGGACAACAAAAATGTTATAAGTTACAGAAATGAAAACTTCATCTTTTGTCAGATTTCCATGTTTCTAAAATTTCATTTGTGAAAGATTCTGTGAACTTGAAAAAAAAAATCTGACTTTCGCAACAGTACTTTTATGTGTCAATCACGCTAACTGTAAGTCCCCGCAATGACCTTTCCCAGCCATTCATTCAAAAGATGGAATCCTCGAAACAATCAGGAATTATATAAATGTTACATTCATCATGTTTTGGCTATTTGAATTTGGCATACTTGAAGGAAACATCTTTCCTATCTTGGTGAGTCTAACATTCTGACCGTAAATCCATAGCTAACATATCTCATCTCTATCAACTTAAAGCAGCTATCTAGACCTAAACACATCTTAACCCCTAAACAACTAAGCTTAATTGTAAGACTAAACTATCTGGTCTTCAACCCCATCAGAGACTTGAGAAAGAATAAAATTAATTACCTGAGTACAGAGGGAGTGATTGTTCCATGGTTCTTCTTGCTATGGGTAGTTTATTGTATATATGTGTAATAATATAAATGTATATGTAAAAAACATTTAATAAAAATTGTTTTAAAAAATGGAATCCTCACTATGGCTTAGGAAGAGAACCAAAGAAAGACATAGGAACAGGAACTGAGCAATAGCTTCACAGCCCTGTGTTGATTTCCATATATAAAAAGCATGCAGCTTGCAGATAAAGCCATCACAGATAAATAAACACACACATACACATCTGTATAGCCTAATCATCTCAAAAACATATGATCCTAAGTAATACTTTCATCATATATATGTTAAAATATATAGACATATATATATATCTTGAATACATATATTCATGAAATAGTATATTACTTTTAAAATCCCACAGACAAATATTATGATTTTTAAGTATCACACGTAAAAAAAAAAAGCCAAACTAAAGAATAAAAGTCAAAACAAATAGGTAACATGGAGCTTTTATATACCTACAAAACATCAGGGTAAAAAGGGTGTTGGTTTTTTTAACCTGAGATTAGGGCTGTTCTTGGTAAAAGGAAGAGCTAACGTGGAACTGGGCAGAGCGGGGCGGAGGAATGGGAGACAATGTGACTTGAATGCACTGTATGACTCTCAGTGAACTAAAAACATTACAAAGAGCATAAGGTAAATAATGTTTATATAGATGAAACATTCCAGATAGCAGTACATAATGCTCCTCCATCCTTTCTGCCCCTCCCTGCCTCTCCCTGGCTCCCCCTGCATCTCTGTGTCTTCCTCCCTGTCTCTCTCTCTCTCTCTCTCTCTCTCTCTCTCTCTCTCTCTCTCTCTCTCTCTCTCTCGTATGCATGTGCGTGTGTATACATGTGCCTATGTGTGTGCCTATGTGTGTGAGTGTGTGTGTGTGTGTGCATGCGTGCATGTGTGTGTGTGTGTGTGTGTGTGTGTGTGTGTGTGTGTGTGTGTGTGTGTGCCTGTGTGTGTGTGTCCATGAGTATAACCTAGAGTAGAGGGGGGTGAGACAGTGAGTCTTGTGTCCTTCACAAAAACAAAGGCTTTTTCTGGCTCTCTGTTGAATGTTAAGCTCATTAAAGTACAAGACGCATTTCATTGATTGGTGATAGCAGGGCCTCTGTCACAGACAGAAGGCCCGACCCAGACATAAAAGAGCCATTGTGTGTTGACCAATGTAAGATATTCATCCCCAGATCAGATCTGCCTACTGCCAAAGACAGGCAGACAGAATGAATACACAAAAGCAGCCTTTTTCTTCCAGAGAGTTTCACTAAAACACAAGTTATTAGGACATTAATCATCTGCTCGAAACTAACATTCCAGAAGAAAACAGCAAAATCAACATAAATATGTGCATTACAGGCACGCCTGTAAAGTTCAACACACTTTGTGAGGTTCAGAGCTAATATTGCTGCAACTAATCTTCAATTTCTTTCATGGTCATAGAAGCCATGACAAATTGGAAAGGGTTGGACTCATATTCTCACCTCCGAATGCCAAATTACTAAGTTTAATTAAAAATTGTAAATTTGGGGCAGAATCTTAAATTGTAGATTTTTGACTACTTTATTCCATGAATATGGAATGGACATTTTTTAAAAATCTAATTAATGGAAGTGCTGGAAGAGGACACCAGCCCTGGCTTCCAACCTTCACACCTCACACCAGGCTGTTTGCTCTGTCTTGCTCACCACATGGCACTGAGAAGGGCCACCTTCTCACAGTTTGGCAACTATCTTAAAATTTAGGTCTCCCAGAAGAACGTGTCCCTTCATACTGGCTGCCTCAGTTTTGCCTGTTAAGATATTTTATTTATTTTTCAGAACCCTTTATGCTCATAAACGTGCCCATTAGTGTTACAAATTACCATACTACTTAGAAATGGGCTGTCCCTCCTAATATAACATATAACCTACTGTTGCATTTTATGGAACCATTTGTAATAAAATTATGGAAAGTGTTAAATAACCCTCAAAGAAAAAGCACACTCCTCATCATGGCCAAGGCCTATGCATCACGTTTTCTTCCGAGGTATTTTGAGGGGATTTCTATCCAGAGTGTGAGAATACTCATACAAAAGAACTCCAGCGTTTTGTCTGTCCTTCTTCTTCACTGGGTTCCTTATAAAAGTTGAAGCTGCTGTGCTTACTTACATACTCAAATCCTAGCAAATCACACAGGGTGGGTTCGATCTGCTGTTTAAGTCAGCAATTAACCATTAGCATCAAAGCCTGAGACTATCTCTACCTGAACCATGGGCACTCTTACTTGTGGCTTCTGAACAGCAGCTGCCTCCCAGAATACACAATAGTGTTTTCCTTAGAAGCCAGCCAACCTGGAGCCTCTGCCCCAAGCTTTCTTTGAATCCCACTGATATGGTACAAACTGCAAAACCCTTCACCACAGGGAGCCCATGGAATCTCTCTTTGTTCTTGGCACTCACAGTCATGTGCTAGCATGAGCTGCCTTACCTTACCGATGAGCCTCACCTAACGAAAGCCAGCGTGCAAAGAAGACACTGAATTAATTATACCTGAGATTTGACTTACACATGAGATGATTAAATATGTGCATTTGCAAGAGTCCCTGAAGATAGTGTAGTTACTTTAAATAATTGTCCAGGGCCTTTTGGCTGAAGTGACTTTTCTCATGTAGATTGCTTTGTTATCTTAATTTCTCTGTGTCTTAATTTTCTCTCTGTTTCTGCATTCCCTTCAGTTTAATTCAGTAAGCATTTAGTAGAACTTAATCGACATTAAAAAAAAAAAAAACAGTGCTAGAACCTGCAGGGAAATGAGAAGTGAAAGAGACACAGGCCATCTACCCTTCAGAGGTTGACTGTGTGACCCTGCAGACAAACTCACATGAGCAGTGTGTCAGACCGTAAGTCAAACTCCAATCCAAACATAGGTCACCGTTATTTGTTTCTCACATATTAGATCAGGCACAGAATTAGCAAGCATGTAGAGTGAGAAAAAAGAAAACTAACATTCATATTCTTCCAGGAAAACCAGATATGATATGCAGCTGTTATCTAATCTGTGTGGTTGAGCGCCAACACTCTACTGATCAAGGACACTTCAAGTCCCAGAGAAGGAGCTTGGGGCTTCCCGAAGAAAAAATGATTTCTGAGTTATATACCAAAATATCACAAGTTAGCTAAGCACAAAAGTTTTTCAAACAGTTGAACGATACCTTAGTATATGCAAGATTCCCTGGCTCTCATCTTGAGAAATCTAATTTAACAAATATTTAGGGAAGCACCCCAAGTCATTTATATGACCATTTTAAAAATAAGGGGAACAGGGGCTCTCTCTGACATGGGTTCTGTTGCTTGCTATTCGAACAAGTCCCTCTGGTGGGGCTGCCTTGCCAGGCCACAGGGAAAGAGGATGCTCTCAATCCTAGTGCAACTTGATGTGCCAGGGTGTGTTGGGGGGCTCCCCTTTTCTGAGGAATAGGGGAGGGGAGAAGTTGAGGAAGAGAGAGGGAGGCTGGGACTGTTTATAGGCATAGAATACTTTGACACGAAGCCTGATAAGTTTAGAATGCCAATCCTTTAGCTGTACCTTTCTTTCTCATTCAACAATGATCTCGCAGTGACCTACTGTGAATCACTGAGTTGCAAAATGGAGTCCCTGAGGGAACCTCAGTTAGTCAGAAAGCATCATTCAAGAGGGTGGTGCTAAGAGCCAGGGCTGCGTGGGGGTGCACGGGCTGGACAGATACGACCATGGCTATTATGGTAAGAAATTTGGTCCTTTTTGGTCTGAATATGGTGGGCAGTGGCGAAGAAGGGAATAAACCTTGAGATCATGTTTCAGAACAATCATCTGGACAATAAGTTAGAAGAACACACAGTCAAAAAGAAGAAGAAGAAGAAGAAGAAGAAGAAGAAGAAGAAGAAGAAGAAGAAGAAGAAGAAACAGTCAGTACAGAAGGAGCATCTGGAAGGCCGACAGATTAAAAGCAGAAATTGTGTGCTTGTGTTGGGCTAGAGGAGACGATAGTAATAGGTATAGGTATTTAAGAAGACTCAGATTGTATTGCTAAGACTTGGATATTAATCTCTAAAACCCCTGGCCTCTCCGGCATCAGCTGCAGAGTTGGTGCATAGGAGTGCCTCTGCTCACTCTGACAACTGAAGAAGGTCACAGGGAGAGCGAGGACTTTGAGTCTTAGATATGTTGAATGCCGAGGAGATACCGGCAATAAGGACATAACTTTGGTATGGAAGAAAAACAGTAGCTAGAGAACACAGGTCAGTAGAGCGGTGAGCGCTGAAGCTAAGCTCTGCAGAAAGAGCCTGGTGTCTCCCAGCGGGTGATGATAGAAGGGGCTGGCGATGTACAGCTGCTGTGATCCAAGCGTGATGCAATGGAGTCAGAGAGCAGGAGTCTCGGAGTAAGAAGTCAGCCTTCAAACAAAGAAAGACTTTCCCGGCTAATAAGAGGAAAAAGGTACTTCTTCTCAAATCAGAAAATCGTTCTAAAAAATATAAACAGTGATTGGGAAATGCAAGAAGAAGCCCACTAAATTTCTTGCCTAATGCATCAGCATGGGCAAAACTTGGGAACTGACAAGGTGGATCAGCAAAGTGTGACGACACGTATATAAAGCCAGCACTCACATGATGGAAGGCGAGAACTGAGATTCACCAGTTGTTCCATCACCTTTTATGCCTGTCAGTCCTGCCCTGGGATAGCTAAATATACAGTTACACTTATTTGAGTTACCATTATATTTTGGAGAAGAGCTGAGAATATGCACTAAGGTTTGCACACCCAGACTCATAAAGGGAGGATGACAGTAGCTTTCATATGCTAAGCACCCAATTGCACACACATGAATACATGTGCGCACACACACACATACAGATATGTATAGATATAGATAGATAGATAGATAGATAGATGATTGATAGATAGATAAGAAGCATTTAAAAGTTAAATATGCAATTTCATGGCTTTTATGTTTTTAAATTTTATTCTATCTGTGTAAATCTTTTATCTGCTTATGTCTCTGTTTACCATATGTGAGCCTGGTAGCTGCACAGGCCAAAGGATGATGTTAGATATCCCAAGACTGGAGTTGCAGACAGTTGTGAGCTTCTGTTTGGTGCTGGGAATCAAATGTGGTCTTCTGGAAGACCAGCCAGTGCTCTTACCCACTGAGCTGTCATTATAGCACCAATACATACTATGTATTTTTAACAATCTATCTTTCTGTATTTTAGAAATATTCTCCAGATTCAGTCACAGAGTCCACTAAACATGTACATATTTACCAGATCTGTATAGAATTTACTAACCATTTTATAGCCCCTCATTTTGAGATGACTGATCTCAAGTATTTTATATTTCTACCTCAGAGAGTGTCCCAACCTGTGGTCTTTCCCACTGTCTTGATACCTGAAGAGCTTTCTGAATTCCACCCATCATCGTGCCCTGGGAAAGCCATGAGTTTTAACTCGGGTGGGATGTTTCACCTCAGTTTTCCTTCTACTACAGCAGGATCAAGCACGTTACTCATCTTTGTTCTCACAGCAGCGTGTACTCAGCCTTGTGTGAAGTCAGTTCAAAGACGATGGAGCATCTGCCATTTTCTGTCCATCAGTCCTGCCCTGGGGAGCACTAACTACACATATGCACTTATTTGAGTTGCCCCTCCATTTTGGGGAGGAACTGAGGATACGCATTATGGGGTGCATACCCAGACTCCATCCACAGCAGGAGTGAGGATGGCAACATCATTCATATACTAGGCACCCAACAGATGTCTGCAGTGGGGACAGGCATGTGCATTGTCTTCAAATGGCTCTGGAGCAATAACCAGGAAATCAGATAAGTGTGTGCTATAGAATGGGATGATGGCAAGGAAGTGATGGGGGAAAAAAAATCAAAGGTCCAGGTAGATTCCTTCAAGGAGGCAGCAGTGGTCCTAACCTTTGAAGATATAGTGTTAGTTATCTTGGCAGTCAAAAGGGAAGAGAAGGAGAGGAGTGGACAAGGGAAAAGAGGAGAAGAGGAGAGACATAGGGTAAAAATATCCGAGCATTTCAAACATGGCACATTGAGGGCCTGTATACAGCTAATGGCTAGAGGAGTAGAGAGGGTGATTATGTGAGAGGAAACCCTGAAGGAATAGACATAAACTAGGATCAAACCAAGGGGAAACATAAATAGATGCATTGGCTGAGTTGGGGTGTGCTCTGTGACTTGAACTTTATGAAGCTACAAATAAAGGGGAAAAAATACAAGAAAGTGCTATTGGAAAATGAATGTGATTTACTTACAGCGTTTGCTGGATTACACCTGGTTGCTTGCTCCTCCTTAGGAATTAGGGCTGAATGAGCAAAATGGAGCTGAGCAAACATCTCCATCTGCCATGTCTTAACGGCATCCTGATTCCTCACCACCCGTCATCTGTCAGGTAGCTCAGATCAAGTGCAAATCCTCATTTCAGACTTGCCTGTGTTGTGACTGACATAGATCCAGTGAAGGCTGATGGCAGAGGAGGTCGACACTGGTTTGCAGTTAACTAACTGCTCGTCATGGACGACATTCCCTGTGGTTAGGCTATAGCTCTTTCCTGTTTTATCCTGAACAGAGCAGGCTAATACTGTAAAACGAGACATTTTTTTTCTTTCCTGAAGATGTTCTTGGGGGCAAAAAATACCCCTGTTCACTAGCAAGGATTTCATCTTTACAAAAGAAGCTGAGAACTGCCGTGTCCCTGTCTTATAGATGAGAACACTAAAGGTTCAAAAGGAATTAAGAATCAAGTGACACAGCTGGAATAAAAACTCAGTGCCCAAGGCACAGCTTTCAACAGTTTCAAGAGAACTGTAAACCTCCAACCAGTCGTTTGTCATCTGGGTTATGAGGCATCATTAGGGGACTCCAGTTTGGCAGGTTAGGTTTTAGGCCCCTGGGAATATCCTCTTTCTCTGGCTTTTGCTCTCATAAACCAGAGCCACCTTCCTATCTGCCAGTGTCACCCTTGGATGTTGCAAATGAGGTTATCAAGTTATAAACCCACTGACTATTTCAGAGATCTTCCAAATGATGTGAGGAAGAAGATTTAAGCACCGAGTAGAAAGATCCATGGCAAAGTCAGTCCCGATACCCCATCATCCCCAACCTCCTGGCTGACAAGATGGGCGTTGCTGCGGCACCAGTCTACTGGCTGCGGCTCAGTTGTCACTGGGCAGTATGAGTGTATTAGCCAACATGGGACATGTTAATACATCTTAGCATCATTAGCTAAGTTAATACAGCTTAGTAAATGAAAAGGGAAGAACAGCAGTTTTCCTTCAGGCATCTTGTTCATATGGGTGTAGGTTTTAAGTGGCAACTGGGAAATTTCCAGTGGAAATTGTGTTTACTTCAATCCCACCTTCTCTTTTCTGTTGTTCCCGCCGTTTGAAGAAAGCTTGTGGATTGCTCGCTACTACAGTTTCCCTGTGCTGTGAAAGATCCAACTGAAATATGATCGAATACCACATTTGTTACCATACTATCTCCACTAGCTAAGTGTTTCTAAGTATTCTTGGTGTTTTATAATCACTCAGGGTAAGAACTTAGAAGCTGTCCATGTGCCATGCAGTGACACCTGTATGCACGTAAAAAACACATGGATAAAGGCATGCATGCCTGTAAACATATACACATATATATGAAAATAAACACACAGAGATGCATACACACCTGCATGTGCATATACACTCACACATATACACAGACATACATGAACACTCTCAGAGAAGTGTTCACAGACACAGACACAGACACACACACACACACACACACACACACACACACACAAGCACACACAAACATTTAGCTAATGGTGCTTTTTAAAAAATAAATGAAGCGTAGTATGCCCTTGGTCTTTCATAGCAAGAGGAGGAAATCCCAAAGGTCAAGAGAGTTCTAGACTGGAAGTTCTAGATCAAAATAAACACATAATCTATGGATCACTTTAATTATGCTGGGGGAAATCTAATATCACCAACATATACATGGACACATCCTCTGGTGAACATAAAGATGCTATAGATTCCAGTAAACCTCCAGAGAATATAGAAAAGGACGAGTGAGAGCAATTACGTAGTCTCATAGTGTACTTACAGCCTTCTCATCCCTTTGAAATTCCGCTCTTTCTGAGGCGATTCTGTTTTAAAACAGCTGAACTGGCTTCTGTTTGAAGGGTAAGGGAATTCTTTGCTTAAATACAGTGCACTTAAAACCAAAACGCAAAGTCCTCCTTTGAGGGACACAAAACCAGGCATTATCCTACTATTCTTTCTATAGGTAGTGCACACACGCGTGTGTATGTGTGTATGTGTGTGTGTGTGTGTGTGTGTGTGTGTGTAGTGTGTAGTGTGTTACTATATGTGAGAACTTTTCTATTTATGCATACAAATATTATATCTGTCTCATGGACTTTTTGATTTATTTCATCATAATATTTATTAAAATTATCCTTTGATAATTTCATACATATGTATAGTACACTCTGACTGCTCTTAGACTCCCACCTTATTCTATCTGTCCCTCACCTCTGTCACTCTGTCACTCACTGCCCCACTGCCCTGAACATCTCTTTCACACATTCATAGCTAGTTTCATCTTGTGACCGTCATATCTAAGGAGATCTGATGATGTTATGCCTCTATACTTCCTCCCCTCTGCTCAGACCCCAGGGACACTCTGCTCATGTTTGCTAGCTTCTCTTCCAGCCTCTAAGGACTGGAGCATCTCTCAAGACTCTTCAGATGACAATAAATGCTTGCTTACCTTTGGTTAGCCTTTCTCTTATCATCATGAATTTTCCTTATCTGTAGACTTCCTTGCAAATAGTGTTTGACTTTGGCCTTGCTGAACCATAATCTTGTTTTTTTCACAAAAGAAATATTCTCTTCATTGATTGATAGCATTAATGAAAAAAAAGACACATAGATACACACACACACAAAACAAAATATAATTAAGTAAAATTTCTGGGTTGTTTATTTTCATAGTTATGAAGTTTATTCTCTTTGCAGTGATTTCTCTACTACTTTTCAGTGAACAATTTTATTAACAGAAGAGAGAGAAATAACGACAGTCTAGAAGAATCACTCATGGATTTTATTTCAGTTTTAATTAAGACATATACTAAGGTTTTGACAGACAGTATTTCTATATAGGCAGTATTATCCTTTCAAAGTATTTGATATTTAGAATCTAGATTTTTAATGTAGCAGTCAAAACTCATATTAAATTTCTTGTCATTCTTTAGAATCATGATGTGCTTCTTAGATACCCTTAGTATCAGCTTTTTATGATAAAGTCAGAAGCTGCAGAAAGCTGTCATTTATGTGTTTGCAATTCTAGGCCTAGAAAAAGTATAAAGCTGTAGCTCTTTTAAGTGAGTATACGGGCTCATTTGATGTGGACAGCACTGATTGTCACTCATGACTTCAACACACAACGAATTTATAGGCACTTATTTTGTCTCAGGCACTTATTTTGAAAGTTGTTAAAAGTTTGAGTTTCATCATGATGGTGAAAATAAAGACAGTTTTGAAGGAAATAAAATTGTTTTCACATTAAAAATGTCTACCCCACTGAGGGTCCTTTTGAAGAGGGCTGTTGTCCTATTTGCAAATGTAAGAAAAGCTTTGAGCATCACAGCAGTTGAAAGGGGACTGACACAGCCCCAGTAGTGAACAGGTGGCTGTGGCAGAAGAGCCTAGGTCACATCAGGCTTTATAGAAAGGTCATTTTTAAAAAGGAAGGCAATGAGGATGTCGTGCCAACCCGTGACCCCCAAAAGATATGGTGTCTGGTTTTCTTCCATGCAAACAACTTCCCTCTGCTCTATCTATCTCACAGGTTTACACAACACATGGAGACACACACACACAGACACACACAAAAACACAAACACACACAACCATGAATATGCCTGTGCGGAGAATGGAGCGAACATTTTTCTAATATTAGTAATTCTAGGCTTATTTTCTCAGTTTATAATTCTCTTTCTCTTATAGGAAAAGATAATTCATGGCTTATGGAGTTTTGTGTGTGTGTGTGTGAGAGAGAGAGAGAGAGAGAGAGAGAGAGACATAAGAGGAAGGGGGAGGGGAAGAATGAAACAGGACAGGGTGATGATGAAAACTGCACAAAAATAATGACAAAAGTTGTCCCTTTGGTTTGCAAAGACCTGCCTGCTCCTAGAATACAAATGGAAATGCAACCCCACAGGGAAGATCTGCTCTTCTAATCTTAGATATTCTTATTTTTAATTCTGAGTTATGTCTGAGGACGGAAGATGAACGTGCTCAGTGCACGGCAGAACTCAGAAGAATCCTCACAGATCTCAAAGCAGATTTGACCTTAAGTATTAAGATACCTGGTTTGTCTTTAACAGAATAACTTACACATACACATTTATATAAAATAAAACCCCTAAGAAAGACCAATACACACTCCTGAAAAACAAGTATTTGTAAGACTAACGTTATCCACAGTGTGGGAGACCTTGTAGCTTGTGAGACAGAACACAGTGGATGAAACATAACCAGAGTTAGCTTCTTAAACCTGGATTTTGTCCTTGTTCACTCCCAGAACAATACCTTGTACCTAGTAAAGGTCCAACAGATAATTAAATATATAGATGGATGGATAGATAAAAAGATAGATAGATGGATAGATAGATAGATAGATGAATGGGTAAGTGGATGGATAAAATACATGAGAGTCCTAAGGTGGCCATTTAACTAACTACAATATAGATCACTCTCTGCATAGCTGTTACTTACTCTTTATATTATTGTGAAGTTTTTTTTTTTTACTTTATTGAAGCTTGTCAATTTAAAGTCATATTATGCCTTTATCCAAGAGTGACAATATGCCAGATAATGTCCTCTGAGAAGAAACAGCAAAGTCACCAGTCATAAAGCGGAGATATTTCAATATTATGTTTGGAAATTGAAGAACAAAATGATTACTGGTTACACTAATGTCTCCCTTATGTGGTTGTATAAACAGTAAGATCTCACCAGGCATGAGTGCTCAGAACACAGTGATCCCACGGGATCATTCAAATAACCATTACAGTCTGTATCTATAGATCAATGTAGGTTTCTGAATATGAATTAATTTAGCAATGGCAGGCCTTTTAGATATCAAGGACAGGACATTTATGTGTGTGCATATATATACACATTTTTCCATGTAGAGGGACCTTGAATCATGGTGAACTGGTAAACAAAGGGCTTAATTAAAATTAATGTAAAGAATGAAACAACTACCCCAATCTGAATATAAAGGAAGAAAAAAAGTCTCTATTTGCACCACCTTGACAGGTAGTGCACAGATCAAATAGATTTTTGGGTCTATGACTGAAGAGCCCTGAGCTAAGGCTAAGTGATAGCCAATCAAATTCTTCTAAAGAGATCAGAAAAATCAGGGCTAGAGGGATGGCCAAATTAGGAGCGAGTACTGTTCTTACAGAGCACACAGATTCACAATGCATAGCATCCATTTCGTATAGCTTAACTCCAGCTTCTAATGATCTGACCCCTATAGTGGCCTCTATTGGCACCTGCAGTCATGCCTACACATAGACACGTGCTCACGCATGCGCACACACACACACCACTGTTCACTTAAGACCATTGGAATCCATGCAGGCCTGCATATTTCCTACGGACACTGCTTTGTGGGGAGGCTCTCGGTGTGACCCACAATGGCATCATATGTTGCGGATTCTTTGAGAGTATGAGGTTCTTGGAAGCAGAGTGCACACGCTACTAACCTTTGCCTTCTGGACACTCAGCGGTGGACCTGGCAGCACACTGTAGACATATAATAAATGTTGTTTTGAATTAACTTACACCCACCAACCAGTATATTAAACATAGAAAATAAAAGGGAAAAAAAAACAAGCTGTGATTTCCTCTAGACACAGTTGTAATTTACTATCTAGGACAAGGCCCACCAATCAAACGTTTATCTCAGGTCCTTGAGAGGATAATTTACCTTCAACAATTATTATTAATACCTTTTACCAACATGGGACTACAGAAAAAATTGAACTGGTGAAAATGTCTATCTTTTCTCATCCAGAAATAATTACACCTTTCAAAAAACTATATTTTGGGTTTTTCCAGATGATGGTGTTTTTTCAAATCTCAAACTGCAAGAGCTGAATCCTTTTATCAATAATGTGCAAGATAGAGACATGTCCAAGGTTACGGAAGCAGGGCCATAAATCACCTCCCGGGTGAGATGTCTCCCGAGATTAAAAAAGAACCAGCGTGCAACTCTCTGCAGATGGAGTGTCCCACATATTTCTGTATATTTAAAATGATACAAAAAAGCCACTCCACAGAAAGCAGTGCGTGAGCTAGTGAAGAAGTCAAAAAGGACTTAGATAACTTGAGACTAAAATGAGTGTAAATCATTATTTTTAAAATTACATTTTAGTAGAGTTTACTCATATTTTCATCAGCCAAATAAAAACTAATTTGTATATATGTCTGCAATTACCATAGGAAAGCAATTAAATATTGCCAGTGAATGTTAATGGTTTTCATTCCACTCCCGCTAAATGCATGCTATAGCCTTAGATTTCCCAATGCCATTATGTATACTGAACATTAATACTACTGAATTGAAAATATACATGACCACTTCCAGCTGACCCTGAATGAAACTCAACTGACTATTAAAGTGATTGCAAGGACAACTGTATTTTCCATCTAATTCCTTAGCTTGGCTGGTTCTGGTTTCGCCAGTTTGACTCTCCTCGTTTTAGGTCTAAGTCCTTACTTTCTTAACTCTTGTTCCTTGTTTTCTTAATCACTGTATTCTTCTTCCCATGAAGGAAGACTTCAGTTTTGCTCCCACCTGTGTAAGATAGGTACTTCCAACACCTCCGCACCATCCCTGAAGAGCACCTCTCTTAGCTGGGATCAAACCGCAACAGCTGAGTGAGCCTGGAAAAGGGTTTCCAAGCCTAAGCCTTGGTTTTCCTCATAAACAAAGTAGGAATGGTGGGAGCTCAGTAAGTCACTGCCTGGGCTTACTAGATGTTCAGTAGGGAAGAATTGTAATTACCATGGATAGGTATATCTTCTATATATTACTGTGCCTCACTGGAACGACATTGGACTTAATGATCGAGTAGCCAGTACTATGCCCAGAACTCTGTGAGCCTGGACAAGTCATTTATTTCAGAAAAAGAAAATAGACTCAATGTCCCCTTCCAGATCCAGGGTTCTTAATGTATTTAATTCACTATCTATGTTTTTGACATCTTGTAGATGACTGGAACCTATAGCCATTTATCATTTTTTTTTTTTATCTAAGATGTAACAGGAGGAAAAAGTAGACTCACAAGACCAAGCCGTATGGCCAGAGACAAAGACAATTCAATTTGCTATGAAGCCATTTACCTCAAGGCTCTGTATCAGGTGTTCTGCTGAGCTAGGTGTTTGAATAGAGCACCTTGAGTCCAATGTCACAGAAAATATGCCTTCCAATAATTAATGGTGTGTGTGTATATATGGCCATCCATCCTGCTCGAGCCCAGCAATCGTTCAGAGCAGATTAGTAGTCCTTACCCAGGTGCCTGGCCATTTCAGTACACACTTTCCCCAATGGTCATTATCCTGAAATAAATCCAAATTAAATTTTATGAACCAGAATTAGAATTATGTGCCTTCAGAATTGAGCCTTCTAATAGCAGTTATTTTTATTGAAGTATTAAAGCAATTGGCTCGAGTCATCTTGGAAACACTGCCTTCATATTTCAAATATGGTTAGAAGGCTGTCAGCACATATTGCTGTGGATTGCAGATATTTTCTTATTAAATGGTTTTTGCCAGCAAAAAAAAAAAAATATGTTACAAGAAGCATCTTGTTTACAAGGGTGTCCTGGGGATAGAAAATGAAAGCAACATGTTTTATTGAATTATAGAAATAAAATAAGCTGATTCAACTAATAGATTCAATAGAAATATAAGACAACTTTATTTGCAAAGACCACAGCAACTTAATTTAAGTGACAAGCAAATTTCTACTGTAGGTTATAAACATAAGGTAAAAGAAATACGCTCGAAATTCAAATGCGGTTCTCATACCCTGCCTTAAGGACCCATACTTTGTTACTCTTTGAAGGTTACTTTCTAGGTAGGCTGTAGGTAGACTGTAGCTGGGTGGCAGAGGATTTTCCTTTTGTGCATGAAATTGTAGGTTCAATTCCCAGCGCTGCAAAAGAGGTAGAAAAAGTTTTCTCTGTTTTACTCATACAGAGTAAAAATAAAGAAAAGTGCTAATGATGTGTGATGCAGTGGGAAAGACGGAAGATGGGTTATGAGTGAGAAATGTCTGTGTTTAATATCTGGCTGTGAGAACCATGGGTCAGGAATCGACATTAGTAGAATCTCAATTACCTCACTTTCAAAATGGAGATCCTAATGTGCCCCAGGCTGATAGAGATGGAGGAAATTATGTGCCAGTGAAACTAGGATGATAATGTACGTGACTTAACAGATAAATGGAATTGGGTAGAGCTTGTTTTGCTGCGATGAAACACCATGACCAAAGCAACTTGGGGGGCGGGGCGGGGAAGCTTACACTTCCACATCACAATTTATCATCAAGGAAAGCCAGGATAGAAACTCCTTAGAGGCAGGAGCTGATGCGGAGGCCATGGAGGGATGCTGACTACTGGCTTGCTCCTCATGGCTTGCTCAGCCTGATTACTTATAGAACCCAGGGCTACTAACCCAGGGATCGCACTACTCACAATGGGCTGAACCATCTCACATGGATCGTAGAGCGCCCCCTTGCTGAGGACTAGGGAAGGGGGACAGGGGAGAAGAGGAAGGGAGGGTGGGACCGGAAGGAGATGAAGAGTCAGCTGGGAGTTGTGGTCGTGATGAGATTGTCTGGGCTCTTCCAGCTTTGTCAGCTGCAAGACACAGCCTCTTTTCTCAGTCCCGCTGCAGCAGACACCTACATTTTTCCTCAAGGGGTGTCCCAGGGCCATCACATCTCCAGTCTCCTGTATGCGGTAGTCTATCTTAGGGCTTGGAGAGATCAGCCAGTGGGTGCGAGCGCCAGCTGTAGACCCAGGTTCCATTCCTAGCACCCGCGTAACTGCTCACAGGAACCACAAAGCTAAATAGTTGGGTATAAGCTAATACCTGGCACTGAGTTGGGTGATAGAAAAAGAAAATGCACATCACGCATGTAGTGTCCTGTCATTATCCTGTAATCAAGAGAGAGAAAACACTCAAGAGACTAGAGTCCTTCTTGCCCAGTCTCCCACAATGCCCTTCAACACAGAGAAAGTAGCATCAGCACCATGTTCAAGCAGGAAAGATGGACACACTGTCCAGGTTGCTTTCTTCTCTCTGAAATTTAGTCACTAGTATGCGCTCAGCACCTCTGGAGCTCGCCCACTTACTTCCATCTTCCCGTCACCTAATCCACACACTGTCGTGACAGCAGCCTCCAGACTGCTCCCTTGCAGGCCCCCACCACTGCAGCCCACTCCACGCTTTGCACAGTGTTATCACTTACCACATCAAATCTCATTTCTCCATGAAATCTGAGCTATTTACTATGTCCTATAAGTCCTTCCTTCTGTCTCTTTTCTGCTTTTCCAGTTCCATTGTTTTTACCAGTCTCTCCTCTCCCAAGAGTTACTGATATAAGCTTACTGTCTCAGACCTCCCCCCCTCCCTCACCTCTCTCTCTCTCTCTCTCTCTCTCTCTCTCTCTCTCTCTCTCTCTCTCTGTGTGTGTCTCTGTCTCTCTCTCTCTCTCTCTCTGTCTCTCTCTCTCTCTCTCTCTCTCTCTCTCTCTCTCTCTATCTCACACACACACACACACACACACACACACACACACACGCATATATATTCTCTTTCTTCTCTCTTCTTTCCTGATATCCTCAGTCTTCCCAAAAATCTGGTGAAGGCTCTGAATAGATTAAGAATTTTTCTCTAAAAAAATGTGTATAAATTAAGACCCAAATAAGTAGAAAATGATCAATATGCACCTTGTGAGGGGCAACCCAAGTAACTGGTAAATCACACAAATACACAATGAAACAAATGGATGAATATCAATAAGTCCCCAATATTCTGTTGGCTTGGTCTTACTCTGGAGACATAATGTAAAATTATCTGAATCTAAATAGTTCCTAATTTGTTCCCTGTCCAGGAAGCTCTGAAAAATTTGAAATACATTCTTATGATAACTTGAAACTTGCTCAACTTTATAAATGAACCGATATAATTACAGACAAGCCAGACATCAAGATAAGAGACATTTCCGTATGGCAAGGATAAAAATCAGATCTTGCTGAGGTCTAATGCTGACTCTTTTACAAGAAGAAAGCCTTGTGAACGTGGGAGTACATACAAAAAAAAAAAACAAGGACACTTAAAGGAAGGCTACACACACACACACACACACACACACACACGCACACACACCAGAAGGCTGAAAAAATGGACCAGCTATTTCTGTGTGAAAAATCATACTTTTATCGAGACTGGAAAAGATCTGTTATGAGCTGAACAATAGAGAAATGTTTAAAATGAAAGAAGAACTTTTATACTTGTCTCCCTGATGCCCAGTGAGTGCTATCCTGTTGTTATGTCTTCCAAGCTCCACTCATAAATGAGAAAGAAACTGTGGAAACTGCCTTACGGAAGGCTCTGAGATGCTTATGCCGAACAATAACTATAAATGGTTGTTTGGGCTCAGTGGCATTTTCTCGGGTATTTGAAAAGCCATCATGAAAAGAGGGAGTCACTAAACATAGGTCATAGCAACTTCAGATTGGTTGGATAAGATGGCATTTCTGCAATGACAAAGAAGCATGGTTATCTCAGTCAACACTGTGTGTGTAGACAAACAGACCACAGCAGTTTGGAGACCTTTCCAGAGCCTTGCATTGGGTAGGTCATCCCTAGATATCTTCCAGGTTGTAAAATAATGGCTGTAGAGCTAGGAAGTGGTGTTTGCATTAAGGATGTGCCTTCAGACGATGTCTGCTATCCATGCAGAGTGTTTACAAAGTCCAGTGGGGGAAAATATACAGAGAATCGTTTGTGTGACACAATTTATTTTTCTCAGATATTCTTCCCTCTCTTTGATCCTTTCTTTTTTATACCTTTATAGTCCATCTTTGCTATCAACTCATTGGAGAAGAATAAGTACTAGAAACTCAGAAATCAGAGTGACCCAAGGCTGGAAAGTTTGCCAGAGGAATCGTAACAGTGCAAGGCCTGGCTCTGCACAGTGCTCAGACAGAGTGGCACTTCTGCGAACACCCTTGAGCTTTAGACAGAATTACAGTGTCAATCAAGTTGATTCCCTCCACGGCCTCCCTCCCCTGCCAGGAATCGATTAGCTGTAGTTAGATGCCTGAGGTCTCCAACGTACTGTAGAGTGTGTACTGGATTTGAAGATGTAGAGATGTGTGTTTGAACCCAGTCCTGTCAATCACTGCATGGGTGATCCCCAACAATTTACTTACACTTATTACTTCTCAGTCCTTCAACTTATAAATCGTCATTCATTCCTTCATCAACCAAATGGTTTCAAAGATAGCACTCAGCAAGGATACTGTGAAAGTTGGAGTCTTAATGATTTTTTTAAAGACATCTACCCAAGGGTATTTGGTAAGGTAAATGCATAAAATACAGTAGGAAGAACAGCCCTGGGATAAAATGAAATGAGACGATTATATAAAGCATCAAATACATTGCTGTTTTCACAGTTAGCATGAAAGAAATATTGTTTCATCCTCGAGCCTACTTTTAAATAAATAGTTAGATGCCCTTGAAGAAATTAAAACTACTTTCCTTCAGTGTTTTCATTGAAGCATCAATTTAATTAATTAAACAACAAAAATTTACCCTAAGAAAAATTTGCACTCCCACAAACAGACTTAAAAAAAAACTACTCCTCTTTAATTCCAAGGAAAGCTGGATCAGGAGGACCAATAGTAATAAGCACCTATTGTGTCCTCAATAATGGGGAGATATAATCCCTACTTCCAGGACTGTTAGAACCTACATGATTTGTGCAAAGCAGCCTCTCAACCTATTAATAACTAAAGAGCTAACTTTTAAAGGAACAAGTGTTTTAAATGATTGACATTAGAAGATATTTTACAAGGCCCTACATAATTGCAGATGAATTATGTGTTGCGCAATCCTTGCTGGAACAAGAGTTCAGAGAAAGGAGAAACTGGTTTTCTCAGTGGAAACTCTGAGGGAGGCACTGTGGAGTTTAATGGATGTTGTCTCCTGAGCAACCCTCCCACCTGCAGCCGCTCCTCACTTCCTTTCATAAATTTCCTTTCACAGCTTCTCGTAAAAGCCATATTCCACCCACAGGTGTCCCTCCTTTAGTAGTTAGTCTGACATCTTCAAGCTAATAAAACAAAAATACCCATTGTTTCCTATGATAGCAAATATTTATTTAATTTATTTATTTTTTATGGTTTTTTGTTGTTGTTTTTGTTTGTTTGTTTGTTGTTGTTGTTGTTGTTGTTGTTGTTGTTGTTTTACAAAGCAGGGTTTCTCTGTGTAGCCTTGCCTGTCCTGGAATTCGATCTGTAGACCAGGCTGGCCTCGAACTCGCAGAGAACCCCACCCCCCACGCTTCTGCCTCCCAAGTGCTGATATTAAACTCAAGTCGTGGAAATAGCCAGGAAGTGCACAGCATAACATCACGTAGCTGATTCTTTCTTCCACCTGGATGATGGGAGCAAGTGACGAAACCATTGGCAACTGGTTTCTGTAGATGTGGGTGTCCTGTTTACACTGCAGGCATGGGAAGGTGGTACATGGGTGTAAGACTCCACAAGCCAATGCTTATTACTCTTGTCTGTACTCATTCATGTTAGCGTTTTGTCTGAGTGAATATGAATTCCACATGCAACTGAAGAACTTAAAGGCAATCAAACTGCACTTAATTCAAATACAATATTTATCCTAGAATAAATAGTACATTTGTGTTAGGGTGCTAATTCATCAAATATTTTGTCATTCAAAAGACTGTTATTTTAGTTAATAATGGATAATAATAGTTAAGTGGTCTCTCCAAGACCACTTAAAAGAGTGTTATTTTTAAGTATGAAAAATCAATTACAAAATATTGAAACACATTAAAATAAGTGTTTTCAAAGTATACAATGTCTTCCATGTTCATTTTTCTCACTTGTAGTTATTATGGCAAAACTTTAAAATTTGAAGATCCTAAGGTGCAAACAAGGCAGAAGTTAGCAGTCCAGAAAATGAAGAACAAATCTTGCTGTGCAAGTTCATTCCAGGTGCCCCCCTCTTGCTCCCAGACCTGTGTAGCCTTGGCTGTCCTGGGGATTTGCTTTGTAGACTAGACTGGCCTTGAACTCACAGCTCTCTGCCTGCCTCTGCCTCCCTGAGTACTGGGATTAAAGGAGTGCACCACCACAGTTTCCCTTGTATCTTTTGTTATTCTTTCCTTCTTCTGTACATTGAATGTTTTGGTTACTATGTGCTGAGGAGACTTTCTTTTGTGGCTCAAACTACTTGCTGTTCTGTAGGATTCTTATACCTTGATTTGCATCTTTGTTTAGCTGGGGATATTTATTCTATGATTTTGTTGAAAATACTTCATAAACCTTTATCCCGGGTTTCTTCTGCCTCCTCTATCACTATAGTTCTTAGCTTTCATCTTTCATAGTGTTCCTGATTTCCTTGATGTCCCATGCTTGCAGGTGTTGTAGAGTTAACATTTCCTTTGACAGAAGTAGCCATTTCTTCAGTCACGCTCCTGAGCTTCTCTCCTTCTCCAGTTCCTGTTGATGAGGCTTGCCTCTGAGGTCCTTGTTCAAGTTTCTAAACTTTTTATTTCCAATTTCTCCTCAGTGTTGGTTCTCTTTATTGATTAAATTTGACTTTGGGTCTTGAATGGTTTTATTCATTTCCTGCTACTGTTTGTTTGTGTTTTCATAGATTTCTTTAAGGGACGTATTCATTTCCTTTTCAAAAACCTCTCTCATGTTCATAAAGCTATTTCAAGGTATTTTTCTTGTGCCTCAACCGTGTTGCAATACTCAGAGCCTGCTGTGGCAGGGTTGCCAGGCTCTAATGGAGACATATTGTCCTGGCTGTTATTCACTCCAAGTCTTGAAAGTAGCATGGAGAGAAGCTTGGCAAATGCTAGCTTGCTGTGGATGGTTTGTAAGCCAGACGGTGATGGAGAAATAGTCATTCACAGGGGCAAATCCTTCAGGAAGATCATGGTCATCAAACAAGTTATAGATCTAAAAGAGGATGGATACTGTATATATGATATAAATAGATGATAGGTAGAAAGGTAGGTAGGTAGGTGGATCAATAGACAGGCAGGCAGGTAGGCAGAAAGATCAATAGACAGGCAGGCAGGCATGGAGACAGACAGACAGAAGACGACAGACAGACAGATGATACAGACATTATGCAGATGACCCAGCAGTTAGACCAATAACAATAAGATAACCAATAACAACTGGGGTTTGTGGTTTCTACATGGCTGTGCCTATACCCAGAATGCATATTGCTGATGTCACACCTCTGCAAAATTCAGGCATTTGCTCAGTCCAGTCGCTACTGTCTTCCTCCTTGTTAAAATACTCAAATCAAACTTGATCCAGGACAAGCCAGTGCAGGGCTAAGTGTCACACCAGAACCATTTATCTAAAGTGGTAAGTGTGCCTATTTATATGCAGAGCCATGCCCTGAAGCTCCCAGGGGTGTGATAAAGTGTTGCTTTTCAAATGGACATAAAATATACATAGTTCTCATATACGCTTCTGCACATTTTCCTGGTACTCATCACAACTGTATTGATGGCTATGGGCCCAAGTAATTAGGAGCGTACTGGGGAAAGAGACTGTGTTAACATTTTATACCCTCAGATGACTAAGATTCCTTCAGGCATTGACTAAAATTTAGTTTAATTCAATTCAATTTAAAAATTAGAGAGAAAGAAAGAAAGAAAGAAACTTCCTCTGCCCTAGTGAAGAGTAGCCAAGTAAAGAGTGGCCTATGGTATCAGTCAGCCTGCTGGTTTGAAGCTGGGTTCTTCCCTCTCTAGGGCTGTGGGCAAGGCTGTCTCACAACCCTGGATCCAGTTCTCCTCATCCATAAAGTGGGGATATGTCCTCTTTCGTGGCATTGTGTAGAGGTTTGAAAAGTCACTGTCGGTAAAACTATTATTATGATTCCAGTCTTCAAGGCATTTATAGCCTTACTGAATTAGACTAGCCAAGAGGAAAGGTGAGTTGGTGTGCACAGAGTCGAGGTTCTACCGGAGCATCTTCAGGCATGTGCAGCCTCCACACTAGTGATGGGTGTTTTCCAATTAAAGGGTGGGGAGGAGCAGAGAAGGATGCTGAGAGTTCGAGAGTGACTGAGAGCTTGACATGGTGAGGCTGTACATGGCCACGCTCTAACCCAGAGCAGCAGAGAACCTATGGTGGAACATCACAAATACCACTGGGATGCTTCTCAAGTCAGCCAATAGCAAATAAACCCAATTTTGTATAAGAAATTATGGCTTGCATAAGAATTTGCCTCGTAGTGTTTTGAGAATTGGTGTGTAATATCACGATAGAATGCATTTCATAATAACGTTGTCAGGAGCCTTTTCTGTGGTACGAATGATACACTAGCTATGAATCAATGCTCAAAAAAAAACCTTAATAAATTGTTTCAGATGTTACAAAGAAGGATATTTCTGGAGTGTCAATTAGACACAATTATAGTTTGAGTTGAATAATTACCCTTTCTTGTACATATTTTGATGATAAGTTTTTGAAAAAACAGGCTAATTCACAAAGAAAAAGATGATAGCTCACATGCCATTAACTCCTCTGAAGAGAACACAATTCATAAATGAAATGCCTAATTTAAAAACAATTTAGAAGAATACTCCCAAGGAAGAGCATTTAAAAATCTAGCCTAACTTTCAACAAACAGAGGGTAAGGACAGAAGGAGGCAAAGGAAATGAGTAACGGGGGAAACAAAAGAGAAAACGATTCAAGAGATTAGGATGTAAATGGATGATTTCAGGGAGGATGCAAAGAAGAAAATAAGAGATATGGAGAAGTTATGAGTACCAAATTTCACTAAGAGATAATCTGTTTGTCTGTGGATATATATATATAATCAACAATGTTTTTCAACCTCATCCTTTCTTGTCATTTCCACCACCACCAGTTTCCCATTTGTCCCTGAATCAACAGATCACCTTAGTAGGGTCATATGGCCCTTCTAGGCCCACCTTGCTCCCCATCATGTAGCACATGGTCACATTAGCCTTTCTATGGTCAGTTACTTTCTTCATGACCAAACCTGTACTCTACCTTCCACACTGGTCTACTTTGGGTCAGACTTAGTATTTTTAAAACTTGGCCCTTTATGCCTTAGTTCATGGACAGCCACAGAGCATTGCAGTGCAGGGCCCTTCTGCACGTCCCACAGGTTGCATATTGCAGAACTATCCACGGTAAGCACTAACCCTTTCAGAGGACTGGATATGCAGCTGACTTTCTGTATACAATGGAAAACACATAAAGTGTGTTTGTGGGGGGTGGGGGGGACTGACCATAGTATTTTAGACTTGGGTCTTCAAAATCTGGAAGATGCTTTTTATTTTTGCTTTTTGCTTTGACTACATATGGAAGAGACTCAAAGTTATTTATTTGGGAATACCAGTTTATAGGTATTTTGTTCTGACAAATCATGACAGGAAGACATATTTTCCCAGGGGGTCAGCAGTTGGCATTCCCTGCTTTTCTGATTTGAATTCTCCCTATTTTCCAACAATAATATGATAAAGCATATTTTGCAGCCTAGAAAGTCTCTATAAATTTTAGCCAGTGCCCTGCTAAGTACCAGACCGTGCCCTGGGCTGCCATGATAGTTAGGATATTGTTTGAGGAGTTTTGCCTCTGTGAATTATGTTTTCTTGAGTGCTAACCCTGCCACCTCTGACATACTTTTTCCTGGGTTCCCTACTCGTCCGTGTGTATAAAGTCTTTGCATGTCCCTTTCAACTGATTATAAGGAACTGAGAGGTTAAGCTAATACACAAATGGCATGAGGAATGAACCTTTTCCTTGTGGGTTTTTTATTCCCTTCCCTCTTAGGTTTAAAAAGTCCTTTGGGGTCTGAGAAAATGAGTCACCAGGTGAGTATTTGACATGCTGTCATGAGGACCTAAGCTGAACCTCCGGAACCAGTACTAGGATAGCAGCATGTGTCTGTAACCCCGGTACTCCCACAGCAAAATAAGAGGCAGCGACAGAAGTGGCCCTGGAAGCTCACAGGCTAGCTACCCTGGCATACGGAGTGTTAAAGGGAAACCATAACAAGATCCCTGTCTCAAACAAGGTGGAAGTCAAGGACTAATGTCTGAGGTTGTCCTCTCTCCTCCACAGGTGAGCTGTGGAACACACACACACACACACACACACACACACACACACACACACACACACACACACACACACACACACACATACACACTCCACAAATAGTCCTTGGGATTAAGCTAACATCTGATCCTTTTGGCTCAACTTAATAATAGAGGTAAAATGGATGCCACTTATGTTAACTGACACAGCTAACTTTCCCACTTCTGTTGTACGAAGTACAAGGTTGTAAAGTGTTGTGATGTTGCATGTTTTATTGTCATGTTGACATCCATTTTTCATGAAGCTTGCCACCCACTTTCCTGAGCACCTGTGTATCAGGGCTTAACGGTCTCATCACTGAGTTCAGCCATCTGGAGATGGACAGAGATGGAGGGAGAAAGCAAGCAGCAAGACACACACAGATTGTGGCTGCCCATCAGAGCACGCAGTGCTGTCAGCGCAGTGGTCCGGATGCACATCTCAACTAGAACACTGTGGTGCTGTGGTCAGAAAACCTAACTCAGACTACCTTCAACCATATTGAAAACTTATTGTTTTCTTCCAACTGAGAAGTCAGGGGAGGGACTAAAGTGATGTTCGATTCAGTGGCTCAGCAATGTCCTGGAAACAGCCCCACTCCCTCCCTCTCTTCTTTGTCTTCTCTTTCCCCTGGATTGGTCACTAATATAGTTGCGCGCTTTCAACTGGCTGCCAACAGCAGCTTAGACTGCTCCTTATTCATAGGCTGCAAGAAAGGGAGTCCTGTCAGATTGCTTCTTGAGATGCACCAGCTGTGTTACCACCGTCCCTTGGCAAATACTTTTCATGCTTTTCTTTTGGCTTCAACATGGGCTTGTGTCTATCCCTATGCCATGCTTAGTGGCCAACATGTTGGGTGTCTCACACCAATCAGTTGCATCCATGGAGCCTGGTGTGACAGTCTCCCTCAAACTGCTCAATGCAGAAGTTCAGAGAACTACCAACAAGGGCAAGGATGGAGGAGAGAGAGAGCAGGTGACAGCCATCAGTGTTTCTCTTTACAGCCGACTACCTGGATGGAAGGGAATTAATGAATCCAGACGTTTGGATTAACTATTACTTTTACTACATCTATTATTCCCCTCTTTTTTCCTTCTACATTTGTAGCTAGGCGGTTGGACTTGAAGCATAGTTTTACTCTGCCCAGAAAATATTTCACTTGACGAAGAAAGTAAGTTAAATCCACCACATCTAGTTTTCTTTCTTGACAACACAAACATGAAAGATAAGGCTTTCACCTGAGGGAACAGAGGTCAAAGCCATCCCACATAGCATCCCTTTCAGGTCTAGCAGAAATAACCCACCATGAAGGACGATCCTGGAAAAGATTCCAAAAAATCTTTACTTTTATTCCCAATATAAAATTAGCTTCAAGGAAGAAGAATCATCATTTTTCTCATATAATCGTGATTTATCCAAATAAAACTCAGTGCTTATAGGAAGCATTCATTTTCTTTTGTGCTTGCCTCTTACATTTTATTGTTAACTTTTTATTATGAAACTTTTCAATCATATGCAAAACTAAATGGAAGAGCGTGAAGAGGTGGCTCACCAGTTAACCACACGTGCTGCTCTTGGGAAGAATTTGCATGCAGTTCCCAGTGCTCACATCAAGTGGCTGACAACCACCTATAAATCCAGACTCTAGAGGATCCAGCGCCCTCTCCTGGCACCAGCTGGCAGCTGCACACTGTTGATGCACATACATATGATTGAGCAGAGGCATGCACACCAAATAGATAAATAAGCCTTTGAGAAAAGCTAACTGAAAACAGAACACATATTGAAGTCTCATTTTCTTCTGCATGGATAACTATCTAAAAAGGACACATCTTGCTTCATCTCTGAACTCCTCTTCGCCTCTTCCTCTTCTCCCGCGAGGCCCTTCAGGGTTGTTTTAAACAAAGCATCAAACAGTATGTCACCTTTTCCTTAAATGCTGATGTATGTAGCCATAGGAAGTATGTTCTTCCTGAAATACAATCATTACATTTGAAAGGAAGTTCATGTATTCACTGATTCAATCTAATTGACAGATAATGTTCAATTTTTAAAAAGTTTTCCTAAAGGAAATGTAGGTTTATTGTGGTGTGGTTTTATTTGGAAAGAGATGAATACTAAATGATATATCAACTCCACCTATAAGACTAAAGGAGCCATGCGGTCTAACTACAAGTCTGTACTTACACAGCCAATGGCACACAGACCAGACGATGCCAGATATACCATCTGAGAGGGTGCTCACACAACGACCAAGGGGAGAAAAGAGCAGTGATGTGATGTTAGAGTTTGTGACACTGTCCTGTTCTCTACTTCTATTGGTGGATTCTGGACTTTAACATAAGGCCCACCCAATAAGATGGAACCCATACCCTACACTGCTTGAAGACCAGAAACTGCATAGCCCAGAGATCTGAGGTAAAACTAAACACTACCACTCTTTCTCTTTTAAAGTCAATAAAGTGATTCCTAATGATATTCTGTATACTCAGCATAACGTTCAAATACTATGGGAGCTATTTTCTCTTACTTGATTTTATGATACAGTTTTGGAGGATGAGAATTATATTCACAAAAGAATTACAAAGCTACAATCTAGCCACACCCTAGATTGTGTGGGGGCACAAATCTCCCTTATGAAAGGTCAAAGAAGAGCCAGTTCAGATAAGAGTACTGATGGGGAAATGTGCAGAGCACAGCAAGGCCGGAGGGGTGTGCTGTGCTGGGAGGCGCTAAAGTGTCACGATGTTCTTTTTTATTTTAATATTTTATTAATTTATTTATATTACATCTCAATTGTTAGCCCATTCCTTGTATCCTCCCATTTCTCCCTCCCTCCCGCTTTCTCCCTACTCCCCTCCCCTATGTCTGTAACTGAGGGGGGCCTCCTCCCCTGTATATGCTCATAGGGTATCAAGTCTCTTCTTGGTGACCTGTTATCCTTCCTCTGAGTGCCACCAGGCCTCCCCATCAAGGGGACGTGGTTAAAAATGGGCACCAGAGTTCGTGTGAAAGTCAGTCCCCACTCTCCACTCCACAGAATGTCCTGTCCATCGGCTAGGTCTGGATAGGGGTTCGAAGTTTACTGCCTATATTGTCCTTGGCTGGTGCCATAGTTTGAGCAGGACCCCAGGACCCAGATCCGCCCATCATAATGTTCTTCTTGTAGGTTTCTAGGACCCTCTGCATCCTTCTATTTCCCCATTCTCCCATGCTTCTCTCGCCTAAAATCCCAATAGGATGTCCTCCCCTCTGACCCACTTTCGATGTTCTTAAAACTGGTGCAGCGTATAGAGAAAGCAGGCATGGCGTAGACAACTAGATGAAAGTGGGACTACACATGGAGTATTTGGAGGCCAGTGGGGAAGTGATTGAATGAAAAACATGCAGAAAATAGATTAGTTCTTATCCGCAAAATGCCACATGAAGTACAGAGAAATAAGTGGCACGTGTTCATCTGGCTCAAGATGTAGCTCAAACACATGATCAGGAGGGTGACTTTGGGCACTCAGCTAAACAACTCAGAATGTGTCATTGATTCCTCCTCTGCCGCACAGGGGGCTTTCCTATTTAATTGTGATATGACTTTGCACGGTCTAAAAGCACATTTCCTAACGATAAGCTACTTAGGATAGCACTGTGGAAGTTGTCCATTAGCCTCAGATTCATCAGCTTGTTTTCTGATTCTTTGAGTGATCGGAAGTTGATCTCATGATCTCAATTTTTAAACAGGAAAACTCAGCCCCTGTGGCAGTTTGCCCTGTCAGATATAAGTTCTAACTGGGTGTCCTTGTGCTCTGTGACTTTTTGAAACTAAAGTAAGCAAGGTGTTAACACACTTCTCTGTATGATATTTAAGACCTTCCCCCCATAAAACAAGCAATGAAATACTCACATGAAAGTACTTCTCGCTAACCCCCCCCCCCCAGTTTAGATGTGTGAAGGAGATGTTAGCACACAATACGTCCCATTGTGCTCATAGTTGGAGTAATTTCAGTGACAGAGAAAACGAGGCAGACTGGACACTACGCAGAGTCACATCATCGCTACAATCTTGCATTCTATTGTCTACATACAGAACAAAAAAATTCCTCAATATGGAAAAATGCAGATAAATGCAACAAGAACTAAATTAAGGAAAAATAAATTAGGGTTCCTGGGAATACAATGGCTCTTGCCATTTTGTTATACCCAGCGGCATGTTATAATGTGTATTTTAATGTAAATAGGGTTTATAGCTTAAATCAACTGACACCATTGTCAGTCTGTTCTTCAAAATCAAACCCACAAATGTCTTTCAGCTCTGCTAGGTGAGTTAGAGTACGACAAAGCCAGCATTTGTCACCATTCTCCAGCCATTTCCATTTTAGCAATAGTTTCTTTACCAAAATTTTATAACAGATGAGAATAATACAGTTTCATTGCAGGGGGATAATAGCTACTTGCTTGATCAAATCATCTATTATTCTTATTTTTCTTCTTCAGCGTATAATTGACCTACCAGTAGAAAATTTGCAAATACACATTCTATGTGTAGGAATACATTATGTATACCAAAGAGTTTTTAGGAAGGAAATGTTTCACGCATTCCTCCGTATAAACTTTAAGAGGTAGGGCATGTTCAATTTCTTCTACTAATTGATTCTTGGCTACTCTGCACCCTATGACCTATGCAAGCAAAATTGATGTAAATGTGACACCTGCTTGTCGATAATGGGATCCCTGCCTGACTCTTGGCACCAGATAATGGAGGAGCCCTTGGTTATAGTCTTCCCGTGTCGAACTTTGTGATTTCACACTTCATAATGCAAGAGTATTACTTTAAAATGCATTAAACTTCTAAAGATAGCAAATAGCCTTTTGGGTAATACATTTTAAATAGACTCTGAATTTGGAATTTTTTAAAATGTTCATTTTGTAAGACATCATAATAGCTTTTCGAGGGTAGTGCGTCCTGTTGCTGTGTCCTACTCTCTCCACCTTCGTTTTGCCATCTTCTCCCGAGATGGCCCCCTGCCGGTGTGAACCTGGCCACTTCACAATCTGAGCCTGGATTACACTCTTAACAACAGGCCTGCTCCTAATTCTTTCTCATTTTTAGAAGTCATCTCACTGTCAGTAGAACTGATTGGGTTTTGTTTAATGTGGAGAGGTCTTATAAATAGCTTTCCTGGTTAAAAATTGAATATAGAGATTTCAAAACAACACCCTCGAATATAGATTAAAGCTATCTTCTTTGTAATCTGCTTTATTAGACAAGATGACAGCACGTTCTGGCATAAATCATCACTCATACTAATACAATACATATTTTAATCTCCACAGAAGCATTGAGCTGTAATGTACGTGTGTCAAAGATGCTGACATTTAAAGGACAGATAATAAATACATGAAACCTGAAAGCGCTTAGTTTTAAATTTTCATTAAGCATGTATTTAGTAGAAATGCATTAATATTCTACAATGAAGTTTAAGAACTTAATTATGAATTATCTACAATGATCAAAGTTATTTCAGTAACTGGGAGTTGATCTCTCAGTTTCAAGTGCTAGAAAGAATAAAATAAGCATAGGCTTAATAGATTAATAAATTAAATAATCACAATTTGGCAATTACTATCTACTCCCCAGTAACATCATGATTTTATATCTTTAAGGAGAGCTTCATAAAATTATACTCTATTCTTGTTAATTTATAGATCAGCTGGCCAAATTTTAAGTGATGCATAATTAACTATATTTTGGAGGTTTAAAATATCTCAAACTCTCATCTCATTCTGACAAACTATGATACAAAGCATTTTATAATAAAGAAAGGGGTATTTGGAAAACTTGCTTGTTGCTTATGAGACTGTCTTAGTCACTGTTCTATTACCATGATGAAATACTATGATCCAAAAACAAGCTGGGGAGGAAAGGGTTTATTTTACTTCCACTTCCACATCATAGTCCATCACGGAAGAAAGTCAGGAACTCAAACAGTGCAGGAACCTGGAGGCAGGAGGTGATGCAGAGGCCATGGAGGAGTGCTGCTTACTGGTTTGCTCTCCATAGCTTGTTCAACCTGCTTCCTTACAGAACCCAGGACCCTCAGCCCAGGGCTGGCTCCACCCACAGTGTTCTGGGCCCTCACTCGTCAATCACTATTTTATAAATGCCTTACAAGCTTACCTACAACTAGATTTTGTTTTTTCAAGACAGGGTTTCTCTGTGTAGCCCTGGCTGTCGTAGATTCACTTTGTAGACCAGGCTAGCCTTGAAGTCATAGTGATCTGCCTGCCTATGTCTCCCCGAGTGACGGGATTAAAGGCATGCACCACCATGCCTGGCTTGCAGACAGTTTCTTAACTGAGGTTCTCTTCTCTCAGATGACGTTAGCTTCCATCAAGTTGACATAAAGCTGTCTAACACAGAGAATGAAGTTGCATCTTGGTGGTCATTACAGTAACATTATGGTGTATCACTACATACAAAGAGAAAGTAGGATACAGGGGAGAAAAAGAAAGAGAGAGTTCTGATTACACTCTAGCCGAGTGATTAACTAACGATGTCGAAGAGATTCTTCACAATATTATTTTTCTACTCAACTTCATTAACCTAAATGGTATTCTGAGAAATTATTAATACATTTACATTCATGAGAATGAAATGTGAGCACTTTTAAACATGTCTTCATTTGGCAAGCTCAGCCACAGTGAGAAAGGGACATGGATGGGACAAGGGCCTGACAATAAAAGAATGAGGAAAGGGAGTGGTTGGGATGGCCTGTGTAGGCCGTGGAGTGGTAAGAGGTTTCCTAGGTGGAAAGGACAGCATATGCACACACACAGCTTGCTTATACCACAAAATACAATCAGGCAGGATCCACTTTTTACACATTAATTGTCAGCTGTCTTTTTTTTCCCTCTCACTTTCAAATATTAATATAGAAACCTGTCTGAGGGGCCAGAGTTCTGTAGGGAGGTCACCCTGATGAAGATCCGAGTGTCGTCTGTCTCTGTAAAGAAAGGCATGAAGAGTCCGGTTCAGAAAGTCTCACCTGCCTGGCACTTGAATAACATCCCTTCTGACACCAGATTTATAGAAGCCACAGAAAGGTGGGAGTCACAACTAGGGAGGTGGTGTTTTTAGTTAAATCGTTACCTGATTAAGTTATTGTTTACACACCTCATGAAGATTTAACCAAGTTAAACTCTGGTCCTTTGTGATCTGACTTTCGAAAGGAACGCAACCACTTGGCTAATGGCTGCCTGCACTAACACTGTCACAGCCATTCCCCTCACCTCACTCCTTGTACAACAGGATTTCCAAGAACGAAGTAGCTCAGGCTCCAAACCTGAATGCAAGATGAAATGGTAAACTGATCTAAGCCATGACAGAGGCAGCCAAAGAGCCTTAAATGCTTCAAAATACTACATACCCCCAAATTACCCTCTCAAGTTATGCACATCAACTTAGTGTTTAAAATGCCCCGGAAATGAACAAGAAAAAGGAAAAACAACACTAAACTCTTGGCGTCCTAGCACAAGATGTTTAGCATCCTGATATGAAAAATGATGAGTCCTTATGAGTCCTTAGACCTGGATACAAGCAGATGAAAGGAGCACAGGAGAATGTCTGAGCAAGCTGCCTCAACTTAGGAAGGAAAAGTCAAGGGGCTAGCAGAGAAGACAGCCAAGCTTGGTGTGCCTCTGGGATGCATTCCAAGGGGAGGACTCTTGTTTGTAGCGGGGAGGGGGGAGTCTCTTACAGAGATACAGTCATTCTCTGGAGACTGAGGCAGGACCTCAACACAAAGGAAGAGCTTAGAAGACCCGTCCGTGCCTAGCTCCCTTCCATGCTTCAGGAGACTCCTGCTTGCGGATATGCCTACATTTTCAGTTCTGGGGGAAATGGAAACTTGCACTCTCACTTCAGAGTGGAGGGAAATTGGATGAGAAGTGGCGACTTGAGCACGCTGGGCAGGCAGGACATCCAGGGGTGGACTTTTCTAGTTAATGCTTCAAGTTGTTTTATGGCAACAAGGTTGATTAAAAGAGCTTCGCTTTGGCACCACTACTATTGGAGACAGAAATGCTCATTTCTGGAAACAAGACTTGCTGTCCCTACCAAAAAATCAAGTGATAATGAGTGTTGTGAGTGAAAACACAGACAGACACAAGGTCCTCAGCCAGGACACAACCATGCCCCCACAACAGCAACGGCACTCGCCGAAATCCTAGCTTCCCTGTTCAAAGCCAAGGAAGAGTCGGTAAAATGCAACCCATGGTCCTTGGATGGAAATCAAACCCCTGTTCCTGTAGGCTTCCACTGTTAATTTCACTGAAACTGCCCCCATGTTAACAGGCTTTCTGAATTTACTCATGCCAATAGCAGTCTGTGCGAGCCAGTGGGACTGAAGCAGAGAGCTGAGTGGGGGGGGGGGGGCGGTGAGGAGGCTGCTGGCCGCCAGGCAGTCTCTGAGCCAAGCGGCAGCCTCGTGCAGGTCACTGGGGAGAGGCACTGATTGTGACTGATACAGGGACAGAGATTAAATCTGTTTGGCGTATAAGCCAGAAGACTGAGAAATTGAAAGAGGGTATGCAATTCCTTCCTTTTAGGTAGCGGCTTTTCCCCCTGGAAATATTAACACTTGGCTGTCTTTAGCTTCTGAGTGTGTCCACATTTCCAGATAAATGCACTGCCTGGAGTATGGTGGGAAATGCCAGTCTAAGTACTGTCCACATGTTTGCAAATGCTTATCATGATGAAAACAAGGACACTGGTGTTTCCAGGACATTAAATTTACCCAGGCACATAGAAAGGCTCTATGTAGGGTCTTCTGCACTGCTACACTTAACTTGGAACTCATGCTACCTGTGGGATTTTCTGATACTGATTTTCTTTTTTACTTACGTCCGGTGTTCAAAGGAATAAACCCACAGTGTTCCTAATGTTAGAGTTCCATGTCTTCAGGAAGTGCCTCTTCAGTCTATGGAGCCGCTGTTGAAGATGGCTGTGCCTTTCTTATTTAACCAACTCCTTATTTCGTCAGCTTTCATTCTTTTCACCTGGAAATGCTTGCTTGGAGGAGACCCAACTTTACAATCTTTTCAGGTTCTCCATTCACGTAGGAAGGTCATCTTTCTTCCACTAGGGCCTCGTGGTGTAGACCCCACCACTGACGCTCTCCACAAAGTGTGTGAGACAGCTTCGTCTACCCTGGACCAAATTCACCCGCACATAGAAAACCACTGAAAACAGAACCAAGAAAGCATCGCCAAGAGAGCTATAGGACCACTTTTTAGTTGGGTTTTATTATCATTATTATTATTTATTTTCTCTGTGTTTCTGAATATTGTCAAATAAAATATTAGGAGACTCTGCAGGAATCAGGAATTGTCCTAGACTTTGCCTGAGAGAAACTGGGGAGCAGAGAGGTGCACAAGCGAAGGTGCCTATTAAGTGTTTCAGTAAAAGAGAGAGAACTAATTTGTCACACCGCATGGCGTTCAGAAGAACAAAGGCTTCCTGGATTAAGATGCAAAGGAAGGTAACCGTGGGGAGAATGGAAAGTTCCAGAGTATATTCATGATAGGCGCTGCCTGAGTTGTAAAAAGGGATTTTGCTAGAGGGTAAAACAGAGAGATTTGTCTTTTGGTACATTTTAGTCATTAGCAGCCTGAGTTCCTTGAGGCCCTAGTTTATCATCTCTGGCTCCCTAACATCGTTCATGACACGTAGCACAGGAGCAGGTGCTGAGCGCGCAGACTAGCATACCCACACACTTCAGTGGTCCCTACCCTGATGCTACGGTAACAGAGGGAGCCTCTACCTCAGCCCCTGCTCAAGAATCACCATGCTCTGCAACCCTGCTCAGAAGATTCACATAGAAAACAGCGTACTGGCTAAGCAGGAGCAAAACTGTGAGGGATTTATTGGTGAAGTGATGAAAATGAGGAGATAGTTGAGGGGCGTCTTCTTGAGGAGGTTTGGGCTTTGCTTTAAGTTGTTTTTTGGGAAAGTTGTAGGAGTTTCAGATATTTGTTATGCACAGCGCTGTTTCATAAGGATGTTTTCACACATGTTCTTCCTGCTCCCTTACCCTTCCCTTATCTCGCCTCCTGCTCAAACCCTCAGTCCCCTCTATTCCTGTAGACAGTTTGACTCCTGTCATCACGTCACGACACACATGTGATTTTAAGGTTTGCAAGCAAGTGGGAACATGCTGTGTCCGTCCTTCAGAGCGTGACTTCCTTCACCTTAGCTGCTATGTGGGTTATCTGAGCAAACAGTTTAGAAAAAAAAATGAGCTGTTGTCAAGAGAGAAACCCTCCACGGGTCTTGCAAAGTCACGGCAGAAGCAGGTGGCCCTTGTTGAGCACAAGGGGCAATAATACCAAAGAGAAAAAGATGGCTGTGTGGTTTTGAGGTCACATAATCAGTACAAGCCAACCTCCATGAGGAAGATGGCCAACAGAAGACAAGAGAAAAGAGAGAGAGAGAGATTGAAATCTCTTTTCCAAATCAAGACAAGTATCTTACAGATTTCACTTGCTGAGGAGGGAGATGCCCCTAGAGACAACTCCGGAAGGACATTCTGGTTTCTGTCACATTTGGTCACACTCTCTATCCCACTAAGTCATTCTAAAATGCAACCAATAGCTTACCACTTTCATGTTATGTTGTTATGTACTGATAATGAAACGGTAAACATTTGCACTGCTTGTGCATAGCCTAAAGCTACAGGCACTCACGTTAGTAAAGTTTCACGGAAACACAGCAGTGCTTGCTCATTATCGCATTGCGTATGGACACGTCCATGCTTCAAGAGCAGGACTAAGTAGGTGCATCAGATACATGTGACCTATAAATCTGAAATATTATTCTCTGTCTCTTTATAGTAAAAGTGTGATGACCATTTCTAAAAGAAAATCCCCTTAGTTTTTTGTCTTGTTTTGTTTTGTTTTGTGTTTTGGAGGTGTGATGTCTGCTTTTACATACAGAAGTAAACCACACACATTTCTAAGTCTGTTATGATAGGTAGGCCTACAGAGGTCTTAACCAGGCCATGGGAAACAGCAAGTCCAAGAGAAAAGACTTCGACTTCGGCTGCATCGAGGTCACTTGGATAAAGATCGGCTAGAAGCTGCCAGTTCCTATGTGTCTATAAGGAAGGCACATGAGGAGTGAGCAAAGACTTAATGTGATGAGAGAGTAGGGTGGCGCAAGCTACAAATGTCCCCTGGACTCAGTGGTGTTCGGGGAGACTTAGGAAGGATAGCTTTGCTAAAGGAAATAGGTCCCCAAGGGATGGAGTTTAGAGTTCATAGCTTCACCCCACCTTGAGTTGGCTCTCTGCTTCATGTCTGTGGTAAAAGGTTTTTCCTTCATCTTTTTTGCTCCTGTCACCATGCATGTGACTTGATTCTATGCTCCAACACACACACACACACACACACACACACACACACACACACACACACACACACACACACACACGGACTATGGTGGACTCGTATCCCTCTAGAGCAGTAAGCAAAAATCAACCCTTTCCTCCCTGGGTGGCCCTTGATGGCAGTGTTTTATCCCAGCAACAGAAAATTAACTCATCTCCTTGGCCAGCAATGAGATTCATATTGTCTGTGATGAGGAAAGCTCTTTGGCTCCACTCCATGCTGGCCAATCTAGGTGGCAGGCTTTACCCTGCCATTCCTACTACATTTTCAAGGGATGATTGTCCCAGAGAAGGAACCCAGGCTATGAAGAATGTCATTGGAATTCGCCATTTGACCCCACAGAGAAAACTTGGAGGTGCATACAAGCTGTACTCAAATATTAGAAGAGCTTTATATCCAACAGAGTTCCTCACTCTAATCAGGTTCAGTGTGAAGAGCTGCTCACGATTACAGGCTGTAAATAAGGAGGGTGTGGCCTCAGAGAACGCTGCACTGTTAAACTGATGAGTCAAGTATCCTAGGTTAGTTGTGCTGGCAACCTCAAGAACTCTTTCAAATCCCACAATATTTGATTCCGTGAGGAAATGGTCTCAAGAGAGTTCTTCTCAAAGTGTGCTCTGAACTCCTGCATTCTACCTCACGGTGGCGTGAAGGCCTAGGAGTGATTCCACCTTTGGGAATATACCTATTTTACCGTTCCAGGGAACACCTGAGCTAGCCTACCTAAAGATGGAGCTGGTTGTGTAGTTACAATCTGAGGAGATCATTTACTTAATTGCTCCTCCTGTTCTTTAAAATAAATGATAATTTTTTGCAGCACTGGTTTTGATCCCCCAGCTGAACATCCTGTGTCTTAGGCAAAGTAAATGACACTGCAAGTGAGACCTCGAACGCCCACGCACTTTCTGTTGTTTCTTCCTTCTGTCTATAACAACCTTTAACCATTTTCTATTTACAGTGGCACCATTACCTGGATCTGTGGGAAATGATTGTCAAGTGCTGAGGAACGCTTTAAGCGGAGAATCCTTAATCTTTCATTATCATCTTGATTACCAACTACTGTAATAGGCTATTCCATCATGGCCTCTCAGCACTTTTCATTTATGCTAATAGAAAAGGCTATAGTTACATATGATTTTAGTCTTGAGAAATAAATGACAAGAAATGAATAAATCATGCACGACTGTAGGTTTGCTGGCAGGATACAAGATTTCTGAATCACGCCCTGCGTAAGAGCCAGTTAGAAAGAAATCAATCTTGAGTTAAGCCTGAGTGATCCACACAATGCCATCCTAATGGGTGGGTGAGGGACTCTCTGTGCAAGAGTTCGCATAACCTAGTTAGCTTGGTAATTAGGACACAGGGACAAGCAAAAGGGGAAAAAAATAAGAGGGTTGAATAGCAGCCAAGCGAATTCTAGAATAATGAAGAAATATCAAATAAGGTAAATCAATGGAGTGAGAGGACACAAGAGGGAAATGAAAAACATTCAAAGATAAGTGGTTGTAGGCCCCAGGGTTATGCAAGCAATTTACTATAAATACACCAGGAAAAAGGGAGACAGATGTAGGTGAGTGCAGAAGTTCAAAAAGAGTAGTACATTATTACAAGTAAGAACACAGGCGATGCAGAGAATAAAGGAAGGCATGGAAGAAAACACAAATCTCTCTCTCTCTCTCTCTCTCTCTCTCTCTCTCTCTCTCTCTCTCTCTCTCTCTCTCTCTCAAGATGTAAGATGCTTCTTTTAGCAAAGTTCTCACACCCTCCAATACATGACAATAATTTTGTTAAATCCACAGGAAGTAAATCTCACCGGCCTCATTTTCAGCTAGGAAAACTGGACTTTAAACTTCTCCTAGAGTTACTGAAAACAGCAGGGCTTCATCCTTCAGCCACACGTGTAAGGTTCTAGACAACCTGTCCATTCACGAGGCAGAGAATTCATGATTCCATTAATTTTTTTAATTAACCTATAAAAATGTACAGTGCAGTAATCTTGTGAGTATAGCTCAATTAACTTTTATGTACGAAGACATTCCTATAGGGACCATTAAGCTCAGGGACGGGAAGCCTCCAAGGCTCCCGTGCCGTCTTCCGCCATGTTCACCAGCCAGAGACAAACGCAGCTAGGAAGCTGAACAGGATCAGCTCACTTTGCTCGGCTGGGAGTCTGTGCAGATGGAGTTCTACACTATGGTCCCTTTTGCATCTAGCCACCTTTATTCAACATAATATTCACCAAATTCATCCCATGCCTTGACCTTGTTAGTAGTCTATTCTTTCATTACTATAGAAGTTTGGCTGTATTTATTTATTCTTTTTTGAGTAACTAGTTCTGCCTTCATTGACAATATGGTCTCTACTGTGACCCTTCAGATCTTCCTTTGAAGCAGAAGAACCCCCCTAGACAATATGCAAATGATTGGGCGTGGCAGCTACGTTCCAACAAATATTGCTATTGCTGAGCAGAATTTGGTGTACGGACTGTGCTTTTCCACTTGGTGGTGTTCAGCTGTAGAAATGTGTCACTAACTGTTCTCTTGTTTACAGCCATTTGGGTTGTTTTTAGACTTTTTTTTAAGGCATGTACACTCTTCTCATCCATAGATGTTTAGGAAAGCAATCACTGTGCAGAGCCGCGTGAAGCGTCTTTAACCCTGCTGTATGGTTTACAGAAAATGTTCACTCCCGGCAGTGGTGTCGAGAATCCTGTCTGGTTCACAGCCTTCCTAGCACTTACTATAGCTGGTCTTTTTTGTTTGAACCATTTTAATGAGTGACTAGTATATTTATTCTCTTTGCACCTTATTTTGTATCCTCTTGAGCAGTGACCTTAAACACCATCTTTCCGATGCTCACCGCCCACACTAATATTCCCTATTAGGAAGTGAGGTGTGGAGCTCAGTTCTCCTGCTCCTTTCTTGATTGGGTCTTTATTTTATTTTGATTTGCAACAAGCTCACTGTCTGTGGTGGACACAAGTTATTTTGACACATTGTGCATGTGTGATTCTTCTTCAGGTCAAGATTTCATTCTGTAGGCAAGAAAAGCAGTTGTTATTATAATATTTTAGTTTCTGAAATTCAGGAAGTCTGTTCAGATAAGTCCTAAGCACATAACTAAGTTAGTCAGGATCTGAGGGGATGGGACATGAGCCTGTAGAGCAGAGAGCCACTGCTGTTTGGGGGAATGACACCGAGCTTTTGCTTTGGTTCCTTAGCCGATGTTATGGTAGTGTCTTTTTGTGCCTCTAAAAAAAAAAAAGCAGGCCCCCATGGGGAAATGTAATCTTCATGGAGGAAAAAAAAAAAAGAGGATTTGTACATGCAGCAGAACAAATATCTGTATGCACACTTCAAAGAAGCCCTGTCTTAATACACTTGGTAAATTGGCACTTTTTGCTCTGTTGTTTGCCGCGGCAGCATGGACCTCGTTTTGTGATGTCTGGCCCCTTCCTCTGAACAAGGCAAGACTGTTGTTCAGAGTTCCGCATTCTCTGCTACTCACTGTCTCTTTAGCTATGCATTCCCTTTTTATTAAGTTACTGCCAAGCAAAAGGTGATTTATTAAGATGAGAAGCAGACATTGCTAAAACAGGAAGAAAAGTTAAAAAAAAAAAAAAAGAAAGAAGCATTTCCTCAGAACCCACGGAGGAGAGCAGATGTCAGCAGAAGCAGATGGATGCTTCTCCAGGGCCAGAGAAAGAATGCTTAATGCAATCAGAACCACGGTAACAAAAGTAACTCAGAAATAGACATCTCAAATCTGCAGAACCCTTCCCGTGATGCTTTGCATCCTAAGTGCTGCCTAGCACAGCCCAAGCTCCCAACGACAAACGCGGCAAGGCATTTTTTTTTAAAGAAGAGAAAAATGACAATGGAATAACAAGTGAAAGGCTGCACTTGTCTTGTCGTTAGAATTAGAGACCCATACAAAGGATTTGCCTAACTCTGCGGCAGAATCCACTCTGCAGCCCATTTAGCTCGATCAGGTAAATAGCTCCGTGAGGAATATTCTTTCACTCACTCCCCAAATTCAGCACCAATGAGAACATGAGAACATGGGGAAAGTGCTTGGGAAAACACCTTGAGAACGGTGACTAAGTGAAAAGGCCATTCGCAGAGATTGCCAAAACAATTATTTCCTTCCAAATAGTAGTACGAAGGGAACTATCCCTAAAAAATATAAAACATCTATGTATTACCTACCGAGGTACAGATATCAGGAGAATATTTATTTTCTAAAATAAAAGATTAACACACCAACCAGGTTGATTTTTCAAGATATGCTTGAATAATTATTTAACCATTTTAAAACAGTAATGGAAAATAAAAGAACTAAAATTACTTAGGAGCCATCAAAGGATACCATACATTGCTAGTGTGAGGGAAATGTCAACATCTAGTTAAATGTCATCTGTCAAGCTAGCGTAGGCTCAAGATAAATAATAGACATGGTGGCCTGGTACTGTTTGGACTACATAGCTCATAAGGTATTTGGGAAACAATAAGAAATATTAATGTTTATGCTTTAATATGATGTCAGCTCTTCCAACTTCATGTGCAGTAATAATTTTATAAATTGGTCATTAATGGTTTTCAAATGCAAAATAATCATAAAAAGTCAGAAGACTTACTATAAAGGTGCCTCGCTTATTTTTTATCTCCTTCTTTACTGTTTCTGTACCACAAATTCCATTATGCCCTGTCCATCCAGGTCCTGACTCCTGGTCTCTTAACTGGCTTGAACCGTTCTCTTTCATGACTTTTAGTGATTTGCCCATCAGTTTTCAACCATAGACGTGGAATAAGGCAAATGATGAGAAATCTATTGACTAAAAAGTGATGTAGCTACATCAGTGGTAAACAAACCATTCTGTGCAATGATAAACAGTGATATAGTGATATTTTTCAAGTGCCTGTGCATGGTGAAAGACGGAAGAAGAAAGCTTGTTGGAAATACCCAATGAGACAATGGGACTTGTTTTTGTTTCACTTGGATATTCACATTTTTCCACATTTCCTATTTTACTTTTTTTTCATAATAATAATAATGCAAATCATGGAAGTAATTGCTCTCTTTTTTTAAAAAGACCACTATACCCACCACCTCTCTTAAGATAAGGTTGAGGTTTTGGTTTCCTTCCCGACATCTCTGAGCTGCGGGTCTCAGAGCCCCACTGTTGATACTCATTCTCTTGTTCCACTCCAGCTGAGCTTGACGTTTGATTTGTGCAGCCAGCTGAGAGGTGGGAGCAGATGGGATACTGCATCTACATGGCTGGATGGTGTGAGCTCTCCTGCCTTGTCTGAAGATGTAGGCCTATGGCACATCAGCCAAGCAATTTTCAAGTAGCAAATGTTTGGCCCAAATGTGGTCCTCCTCCTCCTCCTACAAGTTAAGCTTTCCTTTTCTCCCTCTGGAGGTCCTTGCAAGATAAAGATGCTCCTAATTCTTGCCTGAAAGCTTTGAATCTGTCTCTGATCACCTTGGTTCTATGGGGACCCTTCTTTTATGGTCCTGATTCATGTTTCTATCATCTATGGAGTCTTGATCCTCCAGCATGTCTTTGTGACTTTATAGCCATTCTGAAGCCAATTGAAGATCTACCATTTACACTTTCCTAAAATGCCCTTGCTTGTATGTCATATCGCTCTTATCTGCATGTGTCCCACACTCTGGAAATATTCCTTGAAAAACCCAGTCAGCACAGCTTCCTTTGGGTTTTGATGATATTTCCATCTAGATCACTAGATGGAAAAGTCAGTAAGAAGATCTTCACTTATCCAGATTCCCACACATCTCTAGTATGGAAAGTGACATCACGCTCCAGACTCCAGGTACTCCTGATTGCTTACTCGTCAGTTGGCTGTTTCCAGTGAATTCTCATTGCTCTGTGTGTGTGTGTGTGTGTGTGTGTGTGTGTGTGTGTGTGTGTGTGTGTGTGTAGGACAGCATTGCTGAATTTTTTAATCCAGTTCAAATTTTATCTAGAATGTAGACCTCCAAAGGTTTGAAAAAAGGTGATATGAATTCTAATTACAGCCTATTCACTGAAAATAAATGGAAAAATTAATTTAACTGCTGTTCACGAGCTTTGACAGAGTTCCTCTTAAAAAATGGCTATTTCTGCTGTTAGCTGAGAAAGCACAAGAGGCACAAAACTTACCTTTTGACTAAAACTCTTTCCCTAGAGATTAATGTCACTGGGAAACCCTCTCTGTTTTTTGACTTCAAACTAGGCTACAACTTTGGGGGTAAAATATATCTTCCTAAAAATGGAAAGCATGATTAGAAATAAAACTATTGGTTTCAACAGATATTTAAAATAACCTTGTATATTGTTACTGGGATCCAAAGGGAAATAGCGAACAATGTAATCATCCCAACGGAGAAGGCAGTGGTAAACCAAAGATGATTTAATGCACTCTGTAGGCTACTGGTTTGTGAGGGGTTCGAAGGGGTAGATTGGAAGACCGGCGCGTCATAGGATGCCTGTGGCCCTCTTGGTGTGAAGGCTGGAAAGAGAGGAGTGTGACACAACCGCTTTCTTACTGCGAGATCTTTTTGTCTTGGTTTGGTTTTCTGCTGGTCATTGTTGTTGCATTTGGATGTGTTTGCTGCTGGTGATGGTGTTCAAGACAGGGGGAACTAAGTCTGACTTTACTCGGATGATTTCACGGCCAGTGTTCTAAGTAGATGTGAGCTGCTGGCTTCCCCTGGTGCCAAGGTGCTCTGCCTCCTTAAAATGTATGTCCTCTGGTGTGAGGCTTTACCACAGGCTTGGACCGTGCTCTCCTGAACTGATAAAGATGCTGCTTACTGCTGTCCATTTGTATTTGATACCCTGCTTCAAATACAGCAATTTGATCAACTGAAAGCAGTCGATGAAGCCACAATGTCTTTTGTGCTTAAGTAGATAATTAAAATAGCAAGAAAAAAAATCAATGAACTAAAAACTTCTATTTGGAGACATCCTTACCATATTAAAATGCAAGATGTTTGGAGTGAGCCATGCACAGGGAAAATAACTGTTTATTCAGCATTTATCTAATCACATTTATTTGTCCACAATAATTTTCTTTCCTTTCTATTGGACATATATTTATTTCCTCTTCCAATGATAGTAATCTACTGAAAATGAAGTTGATCAACATGCAATTCCAATGTTGTCTGGTTTTTTTTTTAATTAAAAGAAATCTACAAATTAGTAAAGACAAGTCAGTAAGGTAGAACAGACATTCTTATTCCAATGTTTGTATCATTTCAATAGACTTTGTTAGAGAAGCAGAGCCTGGTGGTGGGTGGGGGAGAAAGGGCAGTGAAGGGTAATTCATTAGAACAGTGGTTCTCAATTTATTCATTGTTGGGACTTACTAAACACAGAATAAGAAGCCCCTTCCAGTTTCTGTTCAGTAGACATTAGACGGAACCTAAGAACCACTGCATTAGGAAACTGTTGAGCTCATCTTTCCTATGATCTCCTCACTATAACATACACTATATCACTATACTGTTCCTAATAGCATATTGGAGAAGAGACCCCAAACCCTAAACATAAAATTTATCATTCATGAGACCCAAATTGGATACAACAGTTGTTGTTAGTGAGGTGAATAGTTTCTTTGTTCTTCATCAGTAATCAAAATGTAGTGTTAGAAAGGATTCGAAACATTAACTTTCTTTTTTTAATTTAATTTTATTAATTTATTCATATTATATCTCAATGGTTATCCCCTCCCTTGTATCCTTCCATTCCTCCCTCCCTCCCATTTTCCCCTAACTCCCCTCCCCTACGACTGTGACTGAGGGGGACTTCCTCCCCCTGTATATGCTCATAGGGTATCAAGTCTCTTCTTGGTAACCTGCTGTCCTTCCTCTGAGTGCCACCAGGTCTCCCCATTCAGAGGACATGGTCAAATATGAGGCACCAGAGTACATGTGAACGTCAGACCCCACTCTCCACTCAACTGTGAAGAATGTCCTGTCCATTGACTAGATCTGGGTAGGGGCTTGAAGTTTATGGCCTGTATTGTCCTTGGCTGGTGCCATAGTTTGAGCGGGACCCCTGGGCCCAAATCTGCCTATCATAATTTTCTTCTGGTAGGTTTCTAGGAATGGATAAAGAAACTGTGGTACATTTACACTATAGAATACTACTCAGCTATTAAAAACAAGGAATTCCTGAAATTTGTGGACAAATGGATTGAACTAGAAATGAACACTAACTTTCTTAACCTCTTGTCTTCCAAGGAAGATACTAAAGCCCCAACAGATATTTACCGGTGTTGCCAGAGCAGGAAAATATGCACTTGTCTCTGAATTCCCAGGAACTATCCTTGCACTGTGCCATCTGGTTTTTGCAAATTTAATTCTAGCAGCATTTAAAAATTAGTTAGTTACTTCATAAAAGTGAGAGAACTTCTGGAGTATACCTGAACATTTTAACTGTGTTGGGAAGAAAAGTAGCTACTTCTAGACACCATTTGTCAAGCTCTCATTAAATACTTGGTGCCAGCTTTTACATATATTAGTCCCATTAAACCTGTGTCCAGTTTAGGGGAAGAGAAATAGCAGCCTCATTTTCCTGATGTGAAAATTGTGTATTGGAGAGGGATCATGGCTTTCTTTAACTCACACAGTATACACACGGCATCAAGAGGACAGGCGGAGGTTCCCAGTCAGAAGAGATTACATCCTGGTGTCACTTCTTTTGTCTAAGGGCATACATTTAAGGAATTTAGCTTTTTACCGCACAGCACTTGGCCAACAGACACCAGACAGTCTCCACTCACTGTCACAGACATGCAAATAAAAGACTTCATCTCAGCTGCAACAGGTAAAAGTTCCTGTCCCTAACTGTGCTACAAAATCAGAGACTGATTCACAGTGTGCTGAGATGATCCAAGAGTTTGTCTTCCAGGAATAGCTCCCAAGCATTAGGAGCTATCGGGAGGCTCCAGATGTTGGTACTACAGGACGGCTACAGCATCAGGTCTTTGTTCCTGAGTTTTGCTATGTATGGAGCAGAACTTGGGAATGTCTACAAAGACAGCGCTTTGTGTCTCTGTTTTAAAGCTAAAATAACTGGCATTGACAACCTCTTGTTGGTATGATACAACTTAGTTTATGGTCAAAATATACAATGGATTTTTAAAAATAATGCGTTCACTTTACATCCTGGTCGTAGCCCCCCAAAAATTGAATTTTAAGTGTGCACGCCAGTGGCACTGATTTTATTTATAATTTCGTGCAAGTGTCACTGCTGCCACGTTATGAGGTTTTTCATTAACCAGCATGAGTTCTATAATCCACCGAGTGTTATTCCCCCTCCCACTTCCCACCAGCCACTGACAGCCTTTATTTTGTGTTCTCCTAATTTACCTATTCTGAGAACTTAATGTAAAAGAATTTATTACATTTCTCTCCTTTGCTCTATTTCACTTAACAAAATGTCATCAGTGTTCATCCATGTCCTATAATGTCTAAGAACTTCATTTCTTGCAGGAACTAAATAATATTCGTTTGTGTTGCTCTCCCTTTCACCTTTTGATACACACTAGAGTTTTTTCATATTGCTACAAAGGTTAGAACACAAATCTCTGTTTAACTCCAAACTTTCAATTGGGGCACATACTTAGTAAAACTGGTGGGGCGTGTGGTTAACGTCTTGAAGTTGTAGGTGGTTTTCCATCATGTCTGGGCCATTTTACACACCCACCAGAGATATGAAGTCATAAGGGCTCCTGCCCTCGCCAGGACATATTTCCCAGCTTCTATATAGCCACCACAGCGGATCCATAAACACTTTCAACGTGCTAAGATGCAGAGCCCAAAGCGTGTGGGAGAGCTGCATCTGCCATGTCTGGTGTCTTAGTTGGAACTTTGGAGTGAGTAGTTCTTCTTGAAGCAACAGGAAGAGGAGGGAGGGGCTAAGGAGCATCCTCGTCAGATGCAGTGTGTGAAAAGTTCATCCATCGAACTGGGATGACACATTTCTGTGTACTGGCCTAAAGAGTTTAAAGTAGCAGGCACTCTCACGGGTATCTTCAACTAGTGAAGAGGAAGTGTGCCGTGTGACCTAGTGAAGAGGAAACGTGCAGTGTGACCTAGTGAAGAGGAAGTGTGCCGTGTGACCTAGTGAAGAGGAAGTGTGCCGTGTGACCTAGTGAAGAGGAAGCATGCAGTGTAACCTAGTGAAGAGGAAGCGTGCAGTGTGACCTAGTGAAGAGGAAGTGTGCCGTGTGACCTAGTGAAGAGGAAGTGTGCCATGTGACCTGGTGAAGAGGAAGTGTGCCGTGTGACCTAGTGAAGAGGAAGCGTGCAGTATGACCTAGTGAAGAGGAAGTGTGCCGTGTGACCTAGTGAAGAGGAAGTGTGCCGTGTGACCTGGTGAAAAGGAAGCGTGCAGTGTGACCTAGTGAAGAGGAAATGTGCAGTGTGACCTAGTGAAGAGGAAGCATGCAGTGTGACCTAGTGAAGAGGAAGCGTGCCGTGTGACCTAGTGAAGAGGAAGCGTGCCGTGTGACCTAGTGAAGAGGAAATGTGCAGTGTGACCTAGTGAAGAGGAAGCGTGCCGTGTGACCTGGTGAAAAGGAAGCGTGCAGTGTGACCTAGTGAAGAGGAAATGTGCAGTGTGACCTAGTGAAGAGGAAGCATGCAGTGTGACCTAGTGAAGAGGAAGCGTGCCGTGTGACCTAGTGAAGAGGAAGCGTGCCGTGTGACCTAGTGAAGAGGAAGTGTGCAGTGTGACCTGGTGAAGAGGAAGTGTGCCGTGTGACCTAGTGAAGAGGAAGTGTGCCATGTGACCTAGTGAAGAGGAAGCATGCAGTGTGACCTAGTGAAGAGGAAGCATGCAGTATGACCTAATGAAGAGGAAGTGTGCCGTGTGACCTAATGAAGAGGAAGTGTGCCATGTGACTTAGTGAAGAGGAAGCGTGCAGTGTGACCTAGTGAAGAGGAAGTGTGCCGTGTGACCTAGTGAAGAGGAACTGTGCCGTGTGACCTAGTGAAGAGGAAGCGTGCAGTGTGACCTAGTGAAGAGGAAGCGTGCCGTGTGACCTGGTGAAAAGGAAGTGTGCCGTGTGACCTAGTGAAGAGGAAATGTGCAGTGTGACCTAGTGAAGAGGAAGCGTGCCGTGTGACCTGGTGAAAAGGAAGTGTGCCGTGTGACCTAGTGAAGAGGAAATGTGCAGTGTGACCTAGTGAAGAGGAAGTGTGCAGTGTGACCTAGTGAAGAGGAAGTGTGCAGTGTGACCTAAAAGTATAGTTGACATGACACAGGCTAGACTTATCAACCTTCTTTGGCTATCTTTTCTATTTTGAGACAATTTTGTGTAGCCCAGGCTGGCCTCAAATTTGCCAAGCGGATGAAGCTGTGCTTGAACCCCTAGTCCTCCCACTTTGTCTCCATAGTACTAGGAATTCTGGTAAGCACCAAGGTTCCCAGCTTCGCTCAGGAACCTTAATCCAAGGCCATTGGAAGAGGAGGTAGGCACCAACTGTGTTCTGTCTATGACTTTCCTCACATAAAACAAAAGCAGTAATTATAAGTTTTGCCTTTAGCCTCTTTCTTTCTTCCCTTCTTTCCTTTCAAGGTTTTCCTCCCAGCCCTTCACATTTTGGTATATCTAACCCCTACCAACATTCTTAGCATTACTACTTGACCCATTGTTTCTAAGTATTTTATTCTCTCACTAAGTTTGGTTTCTGGACACGGCAAAATAAATTTATAGCGAAGCACAATTGATTCTCTGAAAGCTAAGGTTTTACCCTCAGGTCGGGTGAGAACTTTAGTGGTAGAGCACTTGATTATGGAAGGACAGGGATCTGAGTTTTTCTTCAACACTGAAAACATGTTTCTGACGTCAGCACGGCAGTAAAGGCTCATGTACTGTCCTAAAGTGATTAAAGTAACAGGCACTGTCATTGGATATCTTCAAGTGCTCTGATAATTTAGTTATATTTGCATATATACTTTGTACTGCCTGGTTTTATTTGTCACCTTGACACAAGCCAGGTTCATCAGAGAGAAATAACTCTCACGTTGAGGAACTGCCTCTGTGAGATCCAGCTATAAGGCATTTTCTCAATCTGTGATTAATGGGGGAGATCCTAGCCTGTTGTGGATGGTGCCATCCCTGGGCTGGTGGTCCTGAGTTCTATAATAAAGCAGGTTGAACAAGCCAGAGAAGCAAGGCAGTAAGCTGCACCCCTCCATGGCCTCTGCATCAGCTCCTGCCTCCAAGTTTCTGCCCTGCTTGAGTTCCTGTCCTGGCTTCCTCCAGTGATGGACTATGATCTGCAAGTGTAAGCCAAATAAACTCTTTCCTCTCCAACTATTTTTTCCGATGGTGTTTCATCACAGCAAGAGAGACCCTGAGTAAGAGATGCCTTGCTGTTTTTAGAGACTTCTAGTTTTGGAAATACTTAAGTTGTTTTTAAAAATTTTTTTTTTGTTTTCCTTTTTGAGCAAGCTTTGGAAAGCCTGCCTCCTAATAGAATTTATACTGCCAAAGTCTAGTGTTGCCAGGTCCAGGGAAGAAACTGGGACAGGATGCAGAATCCAGCATTCTCTTTATCTCTTACATTACTGAGCTGATGGTTCAGACAGCTGATCATGATGGATGATGGAAAGAAGAAAATAGGGAGCGGGTCCAGGATACCTTCTCTAGCTACTGGCTAGAGTCTGGGGACTGGCTGTACTACAGCTAATGAGGACAAATTAAACTGACCACTTTTTCCTGCAGCTAGGGCTGCAAAAAGCAGATTCTAGCCAAGAACTACAGGGGAGTTGTAAAAGGAGGTTTTTTGATCTGTAGGTCTCTTTGTGGAGACCTCTGGTAGGCTCAAGTGTGCCTGTTGATGGTGCAGCCCTGAGTCTGTTAACTTATTTGTGAATCTACAGAGAAATAAGAAATAAGAAAGAGATAGAAAAATGACTCTCACACACAAGCATTCAAGAGGAAAAGGTACACATTTTCTAGCTATTTCTTAGTTTATGGTGAGTGCAAGACAATAATCTTATCTGTCTTTCATTCCAAGATACAAAGTAAATTTAGAGTAACAGTATTTTATTCCATAAGCTGACAAAGTATAAGGTATTACAATGAAACAGCTTGTATATTTTGATATTAAGGTTTGGACTCAGTGCAGATCTTTCATGGTAGCCCCATTATATTCTGGGTTCATGGGAAGTTTAAACCAACTTGTACATACTTAAGGTACGTACCAGGATTTACGGTGACATCTCTAGAGTGAAAGCTTATCTGAGGCAACAAATCTGACTCAGTCCTGCCTCCTAGTGAGGCAATTGGTGGTCCACAAAAGCATTTACTGCAGCTGTGAGGTTTCTGTTAACTTTTTAACTTCTAAAATTGTTTGAATCAAACCAGGAATTAGTTCATATGAACAGCAATGCATCTTCACAAAGATCCCATAGAAAGTTTGTTCAATCAGAATGGATAAGTACCCAGAAAGTGAGGGTTCACACCAAGGCCAGATGATAGAAAGTGAGGGTTCACACCAAGGCCAGATAGAAAGTGAGGGTTCACACCAAGGCCAGATAGAAAGTGAAGGTTCCCACCGAGGCCAGACTTTCCAAGAGAAGCAACAGCACACAGAAGAAGGGGTATCAGAGGCTGGAAGCAATTCTGTGGTGAATCGCAGTATAAAACTTGAAAAGTAATGGACTACCTCCCAGAAAGCCCACCTGCCTACAGAACTTCCCCAAATCAATGGTTCTTGGCACTATGCACTCAAAAGACTGCCCCCCCCACCCAATCAGAATCCAAGCAGAGAATGAACAAGCTTAGTGACATCTCTAAAGCATTAGAAATATTCATATTATAGAAGCTATACTTTTCCTGCCTGTGTAAGCACTCATTCTGTGTTTTAAAGATATATTTATTTTTACTTGTATGCATTCAGTGTAAGTCAGGGAGGACATCAGACTCCCCTGGAACTGGAGTCCCCGATGACTGTGGCTGCTGTGTCAGCTCTAGGAATGTGTCGGCTCTAGGGGCAGCAAGCGCTCCTACCCAGCTGAGTCATCTCTCCAGCCCCTGATCTCATGCTGAGTAGACAGACTGTTTGAAGGAAAACCCCAGGGTTTTGGAATTTCCTGTGCTTGACGTTGGCTGTCCTGCTTACAGATCCCTGTCTTGGAACAGCAGCATGGGAGGGTCCAGGAGCCTCTGAACTCTTTCCATTGAGTTCAGAATCAGAGGGAAGGAAAGTTTTCTGCACCTGGCATACAGGCATTTGCACCCTCCCTCACAAGGACATAAAAACCTGAGGAGAGGACAGAGAGACGGCCCTGCAGTCTAGAACACTGTTGCTCTTCCAGAAGATCTGGGTTGGAATTACCAGCATCCACATGGTGGCTCACAACTATCTATGACTTCAGTTACTGGGAATCTGACCCCCCTCTTCTGACATCTGAAGGCACCTAGCACACACATGTTACATGTACATACATGCAGCAAAGCACACAGGCACATAAAGCAAATAAATAAATCTAAAGAATAGTTAAAAGAAAACATGTATTCAGGCTTGTATTCAGCCACAAGTTGTCCTAAAACTGAGGATGCTAACTTCTCAAATTTGACTGTCCTTGCTCCTTAAAAAATCATGTGGCACTCAGAGGAAGGACAGCAGGCTACTAAGAAGAGACTTGATACCCTATGAGCATATACAGGGGGAGGAAGTCCCTCTCAGTCACAGTCATAGGGAAGGGGAGTGAGGGGAAAATAGGAGGGAGGGAGGAATGGGAGGATACAAAGGATGGGATAAGAATTTAAATGTAATATGAATAAATTAATAAAATATATTTTTAAAAATCATGTTGATGGAAATAGAAATTAAAGATTCAGGTTTATGGTAGAGCAAAGAATATAGAAACAGTGATGAGTAACCTGGGTATTTTTTGTTTTTTGTTTTTTCATAAATCATTTTTAATTTTACTGTACCTTAATGCCCCACCCCCAGCAAAAAAGTTCCTTTAAAATAGTGTTTCTTGCTTATAGGCATTTTAATGTTTAAAATAGGGTATCTGGTATCTTATTCATCACCCTGATCTTTTATATCACTTCAAATCTAAGAATTAATCATAATATTATATTCAACTGAAATATACTGAACATTGTCCCAGGTACAGTTAAAGCCATCTGAACCTTAGAGTCGAGCAGAGAGATGCGCTAGTCATTTACTTTCCTTAATGCTATGGCAGAATGGCTGACAAGAAGCTGCCGATGGGGAGAAAGGTGATTTTATTTTAACTCCTGGTCCATCCTGCAGGAAGTCACAGCAGCAGGAGCACAAGTCATTGTGTCTGAAGCCAGGGGACAAGGTGAAAAAGCACACTTCTCCTTTTCATATGGGTGTGTCAGGGTGTGTCCTCCCACTATAGTTAAGCCACTGTAGGAACTACCCCACAGATGTGCCCTTAGGCTAGTCTCTTAGGTGGCTCCACCTCTTACGGAATTGACAATAGAAACCACTGGGAGAGGAAGACAAAACTAAGAAGACTTTAGAGAAACATTTGGATATATATAGCCATAATATGCTAAATATTTTTAAACTCCATAAGTTCTATATGGTATTATAAAATAGGATGTAAAATACCACATATTATAGCTTATGATTATATTATATACCTGTAATATAGCTTAATGTTCTGTTATAATATCAGTATGTTGCATATTGTATCTTATTATACAATTATAAGCTTATAAATGAATAATTTCATTTATTATATATACTTTTCCAAAAAAAATTGGAAACCTTATTTGTGCCTTACCTCATAATTTTGAGTAAGAACCTTATCTCTGAGGAATCCCTAGGCCCAGCCTTGACCTGTGTCTATGCCATTTTATGGGGCACATTACCTCTGCTGAGCTCAGTAATTGCACAGCCACAATGTAGATCAGGCCGCAGACAGTGCGAGCAGAGAAGTGAAATGCCAGTTAACAGGGTGAGAAATGAATGCAAATGAATTCTCCACTCTCCCAGCAGCCACCGCTCCCGCTTCTTGCCCTTCTTCATCCCCATGCCAGTTCTCAGAGAAAAAGATGAATATCGGGACCAATGTTCACTTCACGTCTCGGTGACCCAGAAAGGAGGATGTGCAGCAAGGCGTGGCGCTGCGCTAATGATGCTCAGCCAGAAAGCGAGAGGTGATGAAAGGGAGGAGAGCGGTGTAATTGAGGGCTGCTTTGACAGCCCCAGTGCGGTCCCCTCTCTGTTTCTTCTCGGGAGCCCAAACCCCTTGGACTGCCTGAAGCTTGACCATAGGCGTGGGTCTTTTCCTCCCTTGCTCCCTCTGCTTAAGAAGACAGACGGTCTTGTCATCATAAAAATCTGTCTCAGTAGAATCAGTTAGCCCAGCATGCTCAAAGTGCTCTGTGATGTGAGCGGTCACTTCTTTGTACCAAAGTTTGATTTTATTTATTTATTTATTTATTTTTAATGACACCATTTCAGTAACCGAGAAGCTAGCAGTAGTCTTCGTCTGCATGGCTCTATTCCGGTGAACAGTGCGAGGGATTTTAGCGGCTGCTCCTGGATCTCATCCAGATCTCTCTCCAGGGCCAATACCTCTGTCCTCCTCCGGCAGCTGCCCAGAACCAGGTGTGGGCCTCCGTCTCCCACTTTAGAATCATTGTGTCTGAAGAGTCAGCTGTGTCTCCCCTATCCCAGTACTAGTGATTGATACAGAGTTACAAGTCTGGGCCAGCCATTCTTTGGACCAAGCCTGTTGGCCACAACAACCTATGCCAGGCAGCTCAAAGCAGCCCCCAGTGGAGACCGCAGCTCATTCGGTACCTTCTTCCAAGTTCTGCAGGTTCTGTGACCCTGCCTTCTCATCTCAGGAACCTGACCTGGGACAGGACCTGTGACATGGGACACTGACGTATTGTCTTCTACGGCTTCACGAAATCCTCAACCTGCATGGCTCACTTCATCATTCTTACATGTTTGGTTGTGAGCCTAGCCTTTAACAGCCGAGCCGTCCCTCCATCCCTCACTGTTTAGTTCTTAGTAAGAAAGGAAGTGAGTCTCGGGAGAAGAGTGAGCTTTCCTTGTAGCCTCCTTAGCTACTCAGGGGTAATGGGACCATCTGATTCCAAGTCCATTTTCCGTCCTGCCAGAAAGTGGATGCTTCACGCTCTCTGTCTCTCTCTCTCTCTGCCAGAAGAAACAGACAACCCCAAAACAATGCTCTATAATCGAGTCCTCACAATTCTCTCCTCCTCTGCTCTTAAAAGGTTGCCCTTGTTTGTTGCCAACACTTGGCCTTGTGTTACCCAGACATTCTGTTGTGGGCCTTCCTCAGGAGACAGGACCCCTGCAAAACTGGCAGGGCTCAGAGCCCTGCTTATTGTCAGTGATCCGGGTGTTGGAGAAGCTTTCTTTATTCTTTTTTCTCTGCCTGCTAATCTGTGTGGGTGTGGCTTCAGCAATGGTGCTGTGGGCCAACAAGAAAGACAGACATGAGGCTTAGCCAAAGTAAAGGGGTCATTAGCTGCCCACAAGACAGGAAGCACGTGGGTTCTCAGAGAGGCATCACCTGCCTTTCTATCTTGTACAGACATGGCTGCAGGATACAGGTCTCCACTTTTGACTGGATGGAGTGAAGATGGCAAGATGGGTGGACCTGCTGGTGAGAGCGCAAACAAAATGCTAGATGGAAGTGAATTATCAAAGAGTTATAGGATCTGAACACATAGCCCCACGAAAAAGTCAATTATTAAATACCTAAACTGTAAAAATTATGTTATTTTATATAAGATGTTCATATGCCCTCCCAATTAGTTTTCTAACAAAGGAAAATTACTAGAGAGATGGCACCAATATTATGATCATCTCGTGTGTGTCTGTTGAAAACGTGCTGGCATTCTCATTACTTCTGGGGCTGCAATCTACCAGCTGGCATACCAAAAGCCCCAGTGTGCTACACGTCTCAGTTGATGGCTCTATCGACACGTCTGTCATCCATCCTCACTTGTAGGTTATTTGGTTGTCACATAGCAGATGCCTCCACCTGACTGTGTTCTATAACAAACAGAATGAGCTCGCTTTAGGTTGACGAATTATTGATTTTCCACACAGTACTGAGCTGTGGCTCAACAGCCTTAACTGGCTCAACTGTGCACACGACGGGCAGGCGCTAACCGCTGCCCACCTCCACCACTGCGTGAGACTGCCTCAAACTTGTGTACACAATTCACTCATGTCCATCATCTCACCAACTCACTCCCAGGTCCCTCAAAGATCCCTTAAGGGACAGTTGTTGAAAAACCTGACAATGTCCGGGACTAAGGAGATGGCTTAGTGGTTAGGAATACTGGCTGCTCTTCTCTAGAAGACCTGGCTTCAAACCCACATGGCAGCTCACAACCATCTGTAACCCCATTCCCAGGAAATCTGTTGCCCTCTTCCGGCCTCTGCAGGCAACTGGTGCACAGACATGCATGCAGGCAAAACACTCATACAAATAGAATAAATAAACAAAATTAAAACTAAAGTGCTAGCGATAGTAAAACAGAGAAAAGCTAATACATTACTCCAGATTGAGGGAGACCAAAGACAAGTGGCAATGAAATACAAAATATGATCCTAGACTGTGGCCTATGTCAAATAAATGGTATGAGGGAGTAGGAATATATAGTTAAACTAGTGTATCAGTGCTAAACTTAGTAAAATTAGCTACCTCACCAGCGGGGTAGGAGATAGCATGTTTTCCCCCATAGAAAACACACACTGAAGTATTACTGAGAAAAAGATTACAATATATTCAACTTATTTTCAAATAGCGTTCTATGTCTTTGTTAGCACCTGAGATATTAAGGAATATACAATCTCTTCCTTGTGTACTCAAGCATTATTCCTATGGTCTAAGTGAGGGCTGGGGTCATAACTCAGGTGATAGGGGACTTGCCTAGCATGCTCAGGACCTGAGGTTCAGGCTTCAGTATTACAAAAAAGAAATCATTTAAGAGGCATCTGTTGATAAATAAATATGAATGTTCATACAGCTGTATACATTGATAAATATGTGAGATACAGAAACAGAAAAAAACAAATGTTACTGATAGGTGATTCTGAATAAAAGACATGCACTGTTCTTTGCACTGTCGCTGTGGGTTTTTTGATGATTTGGAGTTATTTCCAAAATGCAGCTGTGAATGACTGGGTGCCTTTATCTACTTCCTACACACAATATTGAATGCACATTAATACCGAGGTGAGAATTTCATAAGAAGTAAATGGATGGTGGAAAACCCAGGTGAGAATGGCTAATGTTGGGTCTAAGAACAGATTTCCTTCAGTTTATGGGGGTTTGTGGGATTTTGTGACAGTCTCACTCACACAGGCTTGCTAAGCATGGCCCTGGGCTAACAGGCTTGGTGTGGCTTAAAGCAGCATCGGGTTGCACTGAGAGGTATTAACCAGGCGTAGAATAAACGGACATGTGGACGTAAAAGGCTATTCAGAGAATTGAGGCAGCAGATTCCGTGGTTTGGGAGTGATGGTCTTCAAAGTGGACTCATGTTAGAATGTGTCACCATTTGGATGAATTTAGATTAAATCTGTGAAGAAGAAAACATCGAAAGCTAGGGGGGGAAATCAGAAGCAAGTTTGAAGGAAGCAAGAGAAATGGAGACTTACCTTTCAATTTATAAAAATCCACTCCTCCCCATCCTGGCCTCTGTGTCCCTTCTATTAATGACCAGGGCCGTTTAATTTCCCATAGGGAACCCCTTTTCAGAGCTACACATGTTGAATTGAGTCTCCAAAGGAGGCTAGTGAAGGTAACAAATTGAATGTCTATGGGAGGCATTTGGGAACCAAACCCAGATAATGGAAAAATGAAGCTCATGTAACCAAATTCTTTCATGCTCAGAACATGGGTTAGGCCCTTGGTCTATATAAACAGCAACTTCTTGGCCAGGCAAAGCAGCACAGGCCTGTGATCCCAGCACTCAGGAGGCAGAGGCAAGAGAATCTCTGTGAGTTCGAGGCCAGCCTAGTCTGCAAAGTGAGTCCATAACAGCCAAGGCTACACAGAGAAACTCTGTCTCAAAAAACACCAAAGCAAACACACAAACAAACCTTCTCGTAACTTAACAGGGAAGACACCCAATTCACACCAAAATTACACCTCCCTCATATTGTCTCCTGCCTCCATTTTCCACAGTGAACAACTACAATTTTTCAATTTATGTTTGAGAAAATTGTTTGTTTACAGAAGAATACTGTTCATTATCAACTACTTTATTTTATGTAGCATTTATATGCTCCCATAGGTTGTATATTTTACACAAAAACTGCTCAATCCACCACTGAAATATACCACCTCTAAGGGAGACAAAAGAAAGTTAACAAGTAAATGTCCCCCTCCATGCTATTTAATCTTTAGGGTAAATGCAGAACACTATAAGGAATAGAGGAGCTCAAAATAGTTGAGGCTTCACCTTGCAGGCACATTGCCGCATGTTAAGGATGAGGCCTCTGGCCTTCCTAAAAGTGCCATGGGATTCATAATAGCCCAATGTGTTTGCCTTCTCATTTTTACATGTCACTGGGAAGATGGAATGCCAGGAGCACAGCTGGGGTCTAGGCTTAGACTAGCTCAGGGGAAAGAGTACCACGTAGTCAATCACTTCCCACACAAGCAGGATTTCCCCCTAAAGATTAGTCAATGTGCCAGTAAAATATAGGTCCATGTTTCACAGACCATGAGGAGCTCAAGACAAATGGGCTAAACGTTTGTGATGCTGGGGCACATTAGGGGATTGTGGGACATGTGTGCCTAGCGCATAGAAAGGCTCATCTGCCATGACAATTATGGTGGCCTTGACAGGGCCACTGAGGGCAGAGGTCCACAGACCTCATCTAATGCTTCCATTTTCCTCTCAGGGGTTGAAGGTGAATTTGGGGGTTCAGCTCACTAAAAGATTTAAAAGCATAAAGCACCAGACAGCAAGTGTCCAAAGACATACAGAGTTGGTTTGTTGAGGGAGCTGACCCTCAGAATTTATGGGACGTGGAAATGAAAACAAAACCCCTCATTCTTAAGACGGGGATAGTGTATCTAGTGTTCTATGGGAAAGTGTTCCAAGAAATGTATCTTCCGTTGCGGGACACCGTGTGCGCATTTCTATCTGTGTGCACACCCCTCTATTTCCCGTTTTATGCAACCACCACTGGTTCATTTTATTCCTTGTCACATTAGAAAAGAAACCATAATTTGAAGAGTTTGTTAGCAACCCCACTACTGTTTCCTAATGGTTTGTGTAGTTGTTAATGACCAAAGTGCCACACAGGAGGCCTTTGTAACGGAGCTGTGTCACCACAGGGATTGAGCAATGTGAGTGTCACTTAATCACAGCCACCAAAGATGAAAAATGCCGCATTTCTTCAGGAAACCTGCGTGGCTGTAATTCTAAAATGCCACTAATGTACTGCGGAGCATGAGGAGGCTTCCATTTCCAGCCTCTCTTTTATCCCTCCTTTAAATGCTTTTGGCAAAGGTAAAAATGTTTAAATGCCATTTGTAATAGCAGAACATACAGCGATGAGAACCATATTGAATGTGTCATGGAATACGGAAACAGAACCCAGTACGCATTCGGTGAGCAGGAGTGGTCTGGTGTGTGTCAGGGCACAGGGAGGGACCCATGTGCAGAATGGCCATCACCTAGTGGGCTGGCCTGAGTGCTAACAAGAAAAAGATTATAAAATGCCAATTCATAGTCAGTGAGATACAATATGCCGGGGTGTGTATGGTCATTTCTGTCACACAATGAGGTCATGAGATCCAAGCCCTTAATCCCACCTGCTCCGTCTGGCCAGGCCCACCAACTGCTCATTTCTGATGTGGGTTCTACAGAGTCTGTGTTCTTCGGTTGACTTGCTGTGTTTCCTACTGCAGATCAACATCTCTGAGGTCAATCACTGAGCCAATGGTCTAGGAGAAAGACGCTTTGAAGGTGAAGGGGACAGAATAAATACTTTGACATACGGGGAATACATCAGCATACAACACAGGATGGTGTTAGTCTCAGTTTAGCATCAAGATTAGTTAAGATCCTGCTAGGGTTAGGAAGTGTTACATATAGCTGCATATATACCTTGCAGATTTCAGTATATTCATGTGGACTGTATATACACGTGTGCATATGCATAAGTACATGCAGGCATTTGCTCAGACTGCTATGTTTAGCAAAAGTACACAGGGTGCAATTAAATTTTAATTTCAGATAAATTAGTAATTTTGTAATAGGTCATACAGTATCTGAAACATAATTATACTAAAAGAGTATTATTAATCTGAAATGAAAATTTAGTGGAGCATTTTGTGTGTGTATATATATATATATTCTGGCAACCCTGATATATACATATGCATGTATATTTATGCACATATGCATATATGTATATTGTGTCTATATATGTGTTATGTCTATAAATAGGCCTCTATATTTGTATCTATAGGAATATGTATAAGTGTGAGTATCTGTGTTTGTAACCACACACACACACACACACACACACACACACACACACACACACACAGACTCTATCTATTTATCTATCATCGCTATCTCTATCTCTATCTCTCTCTATCTCCACCAAGAACATATCCAAGAGTGAAGAGGAGAAGTACAAGTGTCCAAACACAAGATGTAAGCTAAAGCCTAATCCTTTCCAGTGTCCTCTCTGCTGCTTTTTTCCATGCACATCCCCTCTGAATAGGCAGTAATAGGCACTGGTACCCCCATGTCCTGTATATGGCATCTAGTCTGCAGTTTTCAAATGAGTTGAATTCTCTTTTCTCTCTTCAGCTTCCTTCTTGGCAACCTACCATGAAGCCCCTGTGATATGGAGGGTATCTCCCGATTGCAGGCACTTAGTCTGACAGGATCAGAGGTTCTTGAAGCTTGTTTATGGTTTTAAATTTTCAAATTACTTGCCATATTAACAAACAAACAAAAAAAAAACCCTTCAGCCTGGTGTGGTGGCGCACACCTGTAATCCCAACACTTGGGAGGCAGAGGCAGGCAGACCTCTGAGTTGGAGGACAGCCTGGTCTACAAAGGTAGTCCAGGACAGACAGGGCTACACAGGGAAACCCTATCTTGGAAACCCTGACCACTCAGGATCAGCCATCCAGTTGTGCTAGAGCTGACCTCCCCACTCAGGATCAGCCATCCAGTTGTGCTAGAGCTGACCTCCCCACTCAGGATCAGCCATCCAGTTGTGCTAGAGCTGACCTCCCCACTCAGGATCACCCATCCAGTTGTGCTAGAGCTGACCTCCCCACTCAGGATCACCCATGCAGTTGTTCTAGAGCTGACCTCCCCACTCAGGATCAGCCATCCAGTTGTGCTAGAGCTGACCTCACCACTCAGGATCACCCATCCAGTTGTTCTAGAGCTGACCTCACCACTCAGGATCAGCCATCTAGTTGTGCTAGAGCTGACCTCCCCACTCAGGATCAGCCATCCAGTTGTGCTAGAGCTGACCTCACCACTCAGAATCAGCCCATCTAGTTGTTCTAGACCTGACCTCACCACTCAGGATCAGCCCATCTAGTGCTAGAGCTGACCATCTTAATTCAAGAATCCCCTGCAAAGCAGACATTAAATTGCAGCTACCCAGTGGGGCTGTCTTAAGGAAACATGAGGCACTGCAAGTAAATAGCTCTGTGCAACACTAAAGAGATGTAGCAGGAGCTCAAAGGCTCATGGCATTAAGAACCTGAATACCAGTACACAGCTCCCATGAGCATCTGAGTTGGCCACCATCTGAAGAAGCAATGCACACCTTTTCCACACTTCTGAGGAACATGACTGAGTCCATAGCAAGGAATTTTTAAAAAGAGTTGTGGGTGGCTATGGGCAGCTCTGAAATGCAGGAAGATGTGTCATCCACAGCTGCCATTGTTCAATGAAACTGCTGCTAGAGTAAGTGTGGGCTTTCCTGGGATATGGTCCAAAGCCAAAATCCACTTCATGCTCAAAATGTTTGCTCACTGTGCTGGGAGCATCTTGAGGCTATGAGAATAAATTTTCTCTTTGATGCTGACATGTTAAAATAGATATCCCAAAGTGTTCTTTGTAGTCAAAAGATAGATTGCTTTTGAGATGTCCCATCCCTAGTGAAGCAGATTGTGCTGGTGGGGGACAGGGGCAGAGAGAGAGAGAGAAAGAGAGAGAGAGAGAGAGAGAGAGAGAGGAGACACAGGACTATCCTTCAGACCACAATTAGCTAGAATGACCTTGTCAATTATTTTTAGCTAGCATTTACATTGATGTCTTTTATAAGATGGAAAATTATTTCTTCCAAGTAAAGAATAGTTTTTTTAATTTTTATCTCAGCTGTACAAATCCATTTATAATGCTGCTATATTTTGAAAAACCACAAAATCAAGAGCATGCTATATAATGATATTATATTGCACGTTTCACCTTTACATTTTATCAAATATCATTATTTTATAGCTTCTGAGCAAAAGAGCAGATGTGTATATAAAGGTTAACAGTAGAACACGTTGTTGTGAAATGTGGGTGCTTCTAAGCTCTCAAGGCTGACCTTACCTATCTTCTGCCATATCCACTTCTCCCCAGTACTACAGAAAACTCGTCATGGCAGACTGCTAGTAGGTGTGAGAGTAACTAAAACAAGCTGCAGAATTCTCCTCCCCTCCCCCAACTCCAATCCATCCCCCAGTGATTAGTAGACTTCAAACAACTTGTCAAAACTACTTGGTGCTATGAGTTGGCGTAACAGTGCCAGGTGTTTGTTAAGCAAGCCTTTATTTGGTTCATTTCCTGCATTTGCCCCTTACTACAGCAAAACTGCATTTGACAGGATGGAAACTTCAGTTTCACATCTGAAACCTTAACACAAGTTGAATGAACACTGGGAAATACATACTGTTGGGTAAGGAGACACTTTAATTGACTACCTTGTGCTAATTGCTTTGTGGATTAAGTCTGACGAGTGCCCAGTTTGTCTGATTTCCATATCTCTATTGAGATAAAAAAAAAATAACTGTGAGCTTGTACCATCGTATAACTAATGATGTTGACATCTGGAGCCTTTGGCTCTCAAATTGGAAATCTACAGGAAGAAAGGGAAGAGGGAATGCTGATCCTGGGGAGATGGGGCAGCGTAAGGAAAACTTGTGGTCCCACCACCAACGCCCATCACAGTACTAAGGACACCCCACCACTGATGGGCACCTCCCACTTTCCAGGCCTCAAGGAGCCCCATATTTTTACTTAAGCTCTGCTTCTTTCTCCATTTCCTCAGGTTGTCAGGGTTAGGAACAAAGACGTGGTAACATTATCAGTCAGCTGACGCTGCTGTAACAAAATGCCACAAGTTGTGTGTGACATTTGTAACCTCCAGGAGATCTTATTTCTGGATAGAGTACTCCTCCTGACTTCCAGGAGATTGTTACCTTCCTACTGTACCCTGGAGTAGCTGAGAGATGCCAGCTATCTGCTATCTCTTCTTAGGAGGAGCTAGCCCTGTTGACCTATGGCCCCACTCTTATGACATCAGTTAACAGTGATCATGTCCCAAAGACCCTCTGTTACAATGCACTGCAGGTGGGGTTTCACTGTAGAAATGTTTAGGGGACACAATTCAACCTCTATCCATAACTAGGAATACAGTGGTAATGCATGTTTGAGCCGATTCCTATTGTGACTCGAGTCAATAAATGTTCTTCTGTCACCTGTGACAAATATACATTTAATCAAAAACCTTGAGTGGACTATTTTACCTAGAAATGTAAAATTTTAGTGGTGGTACAAAAAGCCCATTTTCTGTCCAGAAAAGATCTGTGGTTATGCTTCATAGCCAACGTTGGGCATTTTAAATGTTGACTTGCTTTTAAAATGTAGCTTTTTGCTCAGCTGCTATTGCAGGAAGACTAATATTTTGGGTTTAATTGTACCCCGTAAGCCACTAATTCCTGTTTTATGGGAGGATATCTGTCCCTGATCAGATTCTATTTCCCTAAATAGAGTAAATGTAAACATCTGTGTCTGCTATCTTTCCTGAAACGCCACCCTGGATCTAATAGCTTAGACCCAAAAAAAAAAAATCTATAAAGTAATAGTTATTGGTTATGTATAAGGAAGATAAGATAGTGAAGAGTGAAAAGTGAGAGATTCAGGAAAAATTCCTAATATAAGTGATGAATTAAGAAGCTACAGAATTTCTGTGTCCAGCTTCTCTTTTTGCTAGTAAAGATTTTCGGGGGTAGCTAAAAAAGTAAGATTCTTTCATTTAAGGAAATAAAATAGGAAGGAAAATTAGTTGATAAAACTAGGGAACAGCTATCTCTTGAAGACAATGAAAATAAGTTATTAATAAGAAACAACCTTTGGATCATAAGATTAGGTAAAAAAGCCCCCTCACCAAATGAAATCATAGAAGTGAGATTTCGGGGATATGTTCGCTAGCTAAGCCCTATCCTGTCAGAGTAATGAAACCTGGTGGCTCAGGCAGGCTTTCCCCATCCCTGATTAGGGAATGTCTTCAGGGAACTCTCCCTGGGGCAATCTCTGGCCGGAAAAGCATCAGCCTAACACGTATTCTGCAAGCTATTTTCTCTCCTCATCACGGTGTGAGCCACGTAAGGCCACGATGGCACCATGGCGGCTGTTGAACCCACGCTGGAACTGGGGTTTGCTGCATGGCTTGAGTGGGTTCAGATTAAATCTTTGTTCTCCTCACTCTGTCTCTGGCACAGCGGCTTTAAAGACTACCAGCAACAGATGGAGGACCTTCTACATGCAATGATCCATGGGAAATTTCCTTAGGATGCAGACCCGGCAGTGGAGAGTTCAGAGAAGGGATGCGCCAGGCTGGCATAATCATCTAATTTGCGACCTGCTCGTTCAACAGCCTGTGTGCTGGAAGCTACATTAGAAATCTGGGGAGAAGTGCCATGCATGCTTTCCATCCCTTGCCCAGGAAGAGCTTTGCCCAGCCTAATCCATCAGCTGAAATCTGCCCTTCTCTCCTTTACAACAGAGAACAAGAAAGAGAAAGTCAAAGCACACAGTTGAAGAATCCATTCTTTTATTAACTTGGTAAGCCGGGTTGAACTCAGCGGCTATGAAACTCAACTCATGTTTTGATAGAGAGACCACGGCATCACTTTGGCAGAGACAACGGAGGAGACAGTAATGCATATCTCACCTCACAGAGATTATTTACATAATGCCTATGGCCTTGCTTGCCTCATCTGCAAAAGCAGTTATACCTCCACCTCAGAGAAATGCTCACGTTTTCCAGTTTCAGAATCATAGGATCTTGTCAGTTGGTTGACTCTGTAGTGTAAATGGGTGTGATAGAATCAGTGCTTCTATGTTTAGTTGTTTGGGATTTAAATGGATGGATAGCATGTAGCCAAATATTCTGAACAGTGCATTGTACATGGCAAGCAACCCAACGCATGCTTTATGTTACTGATCTTTAGAAGGTTCTAGACATAGGGCTTGCTCTGTAATTTCTCCCTCCTCTTCTCTTTCTTCTCCAGTTGTCTCTGTGAGCACACATACAACTTGAAAGAGGGATTTGCTTTATTAAAGAATGTTCTACGTGTTTCCAGGAGTCTTCCTTTGGACATGTTCCCTGAGAGCTGTAAGGTCAGGGAGAGCTAAAGCAACAGAAAAGAATTTCTACCGTAATGTCTAAACCCTACACGTTCACCAACAGGGTAGCCTTGGGCAAGGCTCTTAAGCTCTCTGTTCTTCACAGGCTAAACTTTAAAATGAAGAATTAAATTATCCCATTTCTAGAATCCCCTTAACCACAGCAACACATGAGTCTGTCATTACCACTGGGTACAATTGTGTGCCTAAGGCCATTAGCTCAGCTGGTGGAAACGCAGCATTGGGACCAAAGCTAAAAATCATGACCAGGCAAATGAGCTGTATTTTGCAAGCCGTGGGCAGCTGAGAATACATAACAGTGGATTATTTTCAAATCACCAGCCACTCAGAGTCCATGCTCTACTGACAACAAGCCGGTAGCTTCATTTTCAGTATACTCAGGAGACAGAACCGAAAGGCTGTTGCAGCGGATGGTGTTGAAAGAAGGTGCTTGAGATGGTTGTTCCGTGTTCTTTGCATTCAGCTCAACCCAGAGTGCCTCAGTGCAAGTAACTGTGCGGTGCTGGAGACTAACACAGCCAAAGCAAGGCAATGCAATTGAAAGAAAGATGTATTTAAGCTTATGTGGCTGGAACAAAGATAACTCAATACATTGAGGGTGTGTTTGGTAATGTCCTAAAAAATCCTGGTGTGGTTTGGCGGTTCTTTTGACTGCAGGTGGAGAATGTCAAAGCAGAAATGGTGTAAGAGCTCAGTGGCAAACGTGGCGAGCATCTCACTCTCCACACTGGGTTTGAAGGAGACACGTGGAAGACATGATGCACGGGAGCAGGGTGAGTGAGCGATGCCTCTACCTTCTGAAGCCTGGGTCCCTGCAATGGCAGGCAAGAGGCAGCTCACAAGAGGCACACACGGGTTGGCATTGAGTGACGCTGTTTCTAGACCAAAGTGATTAACATCAAAGAAATTAAGCCCCCCCTTAGAAAACTGCGACGTGATCGAGGGCTGCCTAGGAGGTGACATCCGTTAGCACGGAGAAATGCGCCCCTCACGGTTCACTTCCTCCTCGAGCAGTGTGTGCTGGCTCTTGGGTTTAGCTCTCAGGTGTGATTTGATCTCCACGCTGCTCACGGGGGACAGAGATATGAAGAAGTCAGGGGTCTGACAGTGATGCATTGCAGGGTAGGGTGCTGAGGCTGATTATGATTCAGGTGACAGCGATGAATCAGCCCTGAATATGCTGACATGGACGGCCGCCAAGGGAGGAGACAGAGCCGGGGCTTTTGCAATGCTGCTTCTAATGCGAAACCGGAAGTCGGCTTTGCCAGTAGCCGCTTAGCCACCTGAGCCTGAGACTGGGTATTTAATAGTGAAGGTAAGCGTCTCACCCTGACCGCTATCTAGTCCAGAGAGCAAAACGCGAGGAAGACAAAAAGTCTCAGCATCTTTACAAGAGATGATTTACATACTGCCTTTTCCATCTCACTCTTCAGATCTTATTATGCATAAACTAAGCAAAGTTACCAGTCACAGCCGTACTTGCTGGTCATTTGCCTACTTGTGTTGGCAGGCTGGTTATAAAGTTAGTCGATTAATAAAGTTATCAAGACGCCAGGTGGATAAAGGCATGACAGAAAGCTGTTCAGTGAATAGTGACCCTCAAAGACTTTCAGGATCAGCTCCCCGTCCCCGCCCGCGTCTGACCCTTACTTATATTACCTTTTATCTCTATTTTTCTGGAACTAGATTCACGCCCCGTCGCCACTCCTCAATTCGATTGTAAATTTCTTCAGAACAGGAGCTGGGTCATTTAAAAAATCTGTATCAGTCAGTGACAGATGTTTCCACACAAAGTCCTTGGCACAGTTTGGCTTGGCGAGAGCTAAATGAAAACATAACGGCATTAACATCACCTGGGCTTGTTGGGGGCGAGAGAGAAGTGGAGCTGCAACAAGGCAAGAAACTGGGCTTCGTTCAGTGGGGAGGCTGAGGAAGGTGACGGGGTGGCTGGCTGTCTGGCTGCTGACTCACACACTGATGGAGCTTATAGAACCCAGAGGGCAAGAGGAGGAGCCTGCGAAGGACCCCAGACGAAGGCTCTCAGAGCAAACATCCTTTCTTAGTGGGATAGGAAATCAAATGAGAACTCTCTGTGAGAGGCAGAAAATAATCCTACTTTCAGCACCTCATGGGAAGCTAACATTAGGGAAAATCACTAGCTTCCTTGATCACACAGCCTCCGGGTCATTCTTTGTGAGCTCTTGTACTTTCAAATGCCCCCTAACTTTACAGATTAAACAGATTTTGTACATGTACAGACGCGGGGGCTCATTAGGAGGGTCTCCGTTTATGGTGCTGGAATTCGTTTTGTTTTGTTTTTAAACAGATCCAGGCTTTAACGGGTCCTGTTTATTCTAAAGTAAAAGAGAACAGCAGTAAGGCCCACAAGCAGCAGCCTGGACGCACACTCATAGCGAAGAGACTCTCCGAGAGGGCGCATTTATATTGCTGCTGGAACGCAATGAGAGGCTTCACAATTACATTACCTCAAATTATTACTTCCTGTTGTTTTCCAGAGTTTGTGAAAAAACAAATGACGTGTCATATTTAATCTCCTTTGTCCTCGGATTCACCGTAATAAATATTAAGGGAGTACATTTATTACAGTGCTCTTCACTTGAAAGACAATACCCATTCATTTTAAACCTTGTGCTGACAGCCCTCCGACACAGCACTGGAATGTTGAGTCTCAATTCTAAATTATTTTTATGCAGAGTTTATCAAGACTAGGTAGGTGAATGCCACACTTACCTACTCTTCTTTACTTACAGAAAAGTCCCAGCTCTTATCTCTAAATTTGTTCTCTCCCATTGTCTCCATTTTTCCTTCTGGAAATTCTATCAAATGATTTTCTGGAGCATCCAATTCATTCTCTGTGCTATACCTGTTCTTACACTTTTTGTAAACACTTATATCCCTCTGCCCCTTTTTCTTTTTAAAAATGTTTTGTTTGCTTGTTTGTTTCTTTCCTGTAATTCCTTGCTCTGAATATATATATATATATTCAACCATTTTAATCAAGGATCTCAACCTAACACTCATTAATCAACATTATTCTTGTAAAGATACACATTTGAATATGTATATGATAAGTCCACACATACAAGACAGTGAAGAAAATACTTGATTTGAGTTTTTTGTTTGTTTGTGTGTATTGTGTGTGTGTGTGTATATGTGTGTGTGTGTGTGTGTGTGTGTGTGGGTGTGTGTCTGTTTTCAAGGGGGAAAATGTGTTTAAGTAACACCTCGAATAAAAAGGAAGAGTGGCAAATTCAGGCAAATCCTCCTACATTCAAAACTCCAGTTTTCTATAATTCATAAATACCTTAAGCTGATAAGCAGAAAGGTTTGCCCCTCTAAACAAAAGACAACTGTGAAAGGAAGGGCCCTTGATCCTCTGGAGGGTTGGGGCCTCCGCTCTGCGCACAGCGCACAGGATAGGGAAGGGATGTATTTTCTTTGTTTTAGAGCGTGAGGTGCTTTAGAGCGCCAACCAAACCCTAGAAACATGCGAGAGGGGTACGTATAAACCAGCAGCCACTTCTGTCTACCCTCATCCTCATGTAATCCACCTTGACGTGGGTGTGCATCATTGGCGATGGAAACAAGCAGACGGTCTCTGCCTTTGCTATTCTAATTAGCTCAGGCTTGCTCTAATTAGCTCAGGCTTGCCTTCATTCGGGGCTCTGCAAAACACTACTAACTCGTATAATAGCTAGGAAAAGAAAACATCCCATAGATTTAAATTTCAAAATCCTCAGATTTGCCATTGATTTCTCAAGCAAACATGACGCTCAGGTATTCCTTTCAATAGCACTGGTTTATTTACCTTCAGTCTTTGAGCCCCCCTTAGCTGGTCAGCAGAGACAGGTCTTATCAATTCTGTCAACAGGAATCAATTATGTTCAAGCATCACGTCCTCTCCTGGCAGCATCTAAGGCCACTGGGCTTAGGCAGTTGTCTTCTTAGGCACTATAACCTCAATGCATGTATCCACTGGATATTTCTTTTATAAATATTTATTTATTACAACACACTCCCTTGCATTTATGAAACACAACATGACTTGGTGAACTAAGAATCCAAAAATAATATAAATCAGAAATTCAGCGCTGTCATTGTTTAAACTCAATAAAACTCAAGTATAGCAATCTTTTCCACAACAGGAATGAACTATTTAGTGGGCGGATAATAAAAAAGACAAATGTAATGTTCTACACGCAAAGCCTTTATGTTGTGCAAACAGTACCTGTTGCCTGTGGTCTTTCATCCTTTATCTGTATTTGTTTTTCTTCTTTGTGCTTACATTTGGTTTCCTAATTTCTCACATACGGTTTTTTAGTTGCTGCCAATCAGAGTCCAACCAACAATCTAGGGCCTCGGGGCTTCACGTCTCATGCCCAGGCATGTGTTCTCACAGTTGTGAACATCTGGGCCAACTGGGCACAACACATCTCAAGTGGTCATCATGGTTTCGGCCCGGCTTTGCGTCCAGTGGTGAAGTGAGTGAACTTGTCTATGCAATCGCCACCTATCTAGTGTAAGAAAGGCTGAGCTATCTTTTTGTTTTGTAAGGTCAAACTAGGGCAAGCGAAGAACTGGAGAAAAGTTTGCAAGTCTCCTTCATCCTTTCCTGACCTAAGCTTGAGGAGGCCTTGTCCTGCCTGGCTGGCATAGAGGCAGCTGTGCGCATGTGATCTGGTTCATGAGAATTCGCGCCAGTCCCTTCTCATAGCTTCTACTGGGGACTGTCTTACACGTGCCACTTACTTCTCTGTGCTTGGTGACTTTATCTTCTCTCAGAAGCTGGAGAAAGTGAGGCAACTTCTCCACCATTAAAGAGTATCTATCCTTAGTCACAGTTGAGTGGAGAGTGGGGTCTGACTTCCACACAAACTCTGGTGCCCCATATTTGACCACGTCCCCTGGATGGGGAGGCCTGGTGGCACTCAGAGGAAGGATAGCAGGCTACCAAGAAGAGACTTGATACCCTCTGAGCATATACAGGGGGAAGAGGCCCCCTCAGTCACAGTCATAGGGGAAGGGAGTAAGGGGAAAATGGGAGGGAGAGAGGAATGGGAGGATACAAGGGATGGGGTAACAATTGAGATATAATATGATTAAATTAATAAAATATATTTTTTAAAAAGGGGTATCCATAGTGTGATTGATGGTGCATGCCTAGAACCTCAGAATTCGACAGCTGAGGCCGGAGGATCTAACGTTTTAGGTCAACCAGGGCTACATAATGAGTTCTAGGCCAGCAAGGGAGACACTGCCTTTAATGAAACAGAAAAAAAAAATATTATTTCAAATACAGATGCCACAGGACTCTCCCAGGCCTCAATGGGTAGAAAGGGAACTTTGCTCTCCAGTGATACCACCAATGGCACACTTCTGCTCGGTGGATTCATGCTGAAAGATTCTTCTTGGGGTCTAGAAGGTAGAGACTAGGAATATAACAAAGTATCCAATCCAGAGAACAGGGGACCAAAAAAAAGTGTCTGGCCTCAAATTCACAGTGAGAAGAGGCCCTCTTACAATCTAAACCTTCAGTCTCACATATTCCCTAGAAATTCATCTTTAAAACAAGAAACAACAAATCATACACACAGAAATCCTGATCAGAAAGATGATTTTTAAGAAGGAAACAGGTTTTCTCACCCTTTCTTTGTGTCTGTAGTCCTTTCTCTTCCTCTTTCAGAGGAAGATGTCCTCTGAAATGTTCAGAGGAAGATTTAGATGTCCTAAATCAAAGTGCTTGGTAGCGGGGAGGGTCGAGTCGGCACCGTCATTTCCAGGAGCATACACTATCCACTATCCAGCAGAAGGAGTTTGAGGGGCAAACATTTGCTCTGCACCTGGGTCTCTGCAGCAGTAGAGGGAGAGCTGGGTGGCTGAGCCTGTTTGCATACCAGCTGCTCAGGAATGGGGGAGGGAACAGTGATCTCTTTAAAGCCTTGCCCCTGTGCCTCCTGTATGGCTGAGATCTAGCTCCTAAATGTTCTCCACTCTCCCAAAATAGGAACACCGGCTGAGGAACAAGGGTTCAAACCATAATCCTATGGTGGCATTAAACATACAAATCATAACAATGGATACATAGTGGTAATTATAAGGCAAATACTTTATATGCTCAGAAGAGAAAGGAGTGTCTATAGCCATACATACATTTTATATGTATATGTAATTTTTTATCTCATGCATATGTTGTTTATAGGCTTGTATAGCAAGTATGTTTGATATATTTTCCACTCTGCATATAATATTTGTTAAAGGCAAATTATTTTCTTTGGGTTTCCTTGTCCTTTCTCAGAAATCTTTTCTTCATCCTGTTTCCTCTCATCTTCCTTCTCAAGCAGGAAGACAAAACAATAGTGTGACTCATGTTGGTTTGGGTCTTTCAAGCAATTTACCCTCTAGTCTCATGGATGCCCCTAGAACTTCATGAGGACGAGCAGGGTTTTCAGCCTTGGCTCATGACTGTTCCCTGGAGCCACGTGAGGAAGAGCCTATGTTATAAATACATAATTATAAACTTGTCAGAAGAGACATTATTTACTCATTTGTCTGCCATGGCTCCCTTCAGTCTACCTCGAAAGTAAATCTATATTTAGCCACAATCATATTGATCTGCAACTAGAGTTGTCTGTAATGGTCCTACAGAAATACACCATTAAAAATGTGATAAGGAAGATTCACTGCAGGTTTCAAGTCTCAGCTCAGCAGAAAACAATGGAAAAAATGGGGGAGGGGGAGGGAAGTGCTTCCTATCCTATCATCATCTTTGCCTTTCTTCATCCAGTTCTGAAACAACCTTACAGAGTATCTGAGCTTTTACAAATACTGTGCATCTTCTAAAACCAAACAGTGGGAGAATTAGTGATGTAATTCTACATAAGCACTGGCTTTGTATGGTCTCCGAGTGTTGATCGTGCTGCTTTTTTGTTGGTGATCTAGTAGGGTCTCTATGTCCTAAGTAATTTTTAGCTGCATTAAGTAGCAGATGAGTCTTTGAGAGCAATTTATTCATAAAGCAGGAAACTGATCAGAATCAGTTTTGTATACACTAGCCAAGATTAAATGCAAAAGAAGTTGTAAATCAAGACCCTCTCAACATTGACTCCACACAAACTGGTGTGCCGGTGTGAAACCTTAAAGAAAAAGAGGGATGGCTGCTGTCTCCTCCCACCGAAATCAAGGGATATTTTCACAATTATAATGGATGAATATTACATTTGTTTAAGGATTTACTTATTGTGGAGTGGGTGGATAACAGTATGCATGTGAAAGGAGAAGATTCACTAGAAAAGGCCCAGTTTGCTAGTGATCACTCATGACCACTTAGGCACCATCCAACATCAATAACAACAGTAAATGACATCATTGCTGATCTAGAGACAAGGGAACTAAACACCTGAAAGTATAAGTGACTTGTCCAGATCAGAGTTAATAACTTCTTAAGTCCATGGCCTAAAGACTGCAGGCTTAGGATCAGTCATTTTCATGGCCCTATTATATACAAACGGTTATGAAAAAAGCCGATGCAATTTCCAGGGAGCTATTTACAATGGAGAGAAGAGTCTAGCCCACTATGACATCTAACTCTGTGCAGGCCTACCTGTGTGAGAAATTTCTCAATATGGTCTTTGTATTTAACACCTAATGGATGTGCACAAACTCTTGGCTCAACGGGATAATCAACTATCGTTTGGCATAAGTATTAAATGCTCCCCCAAACACATCTCTCGACTACAAAATCAATGAGGACTGTATTAACACTCTTTGATATCCAATTCTGCAACTGGGAAAATGTGGTCTGCCTGTTGATGGAACACTGTGGGAAGCCCTTCTTCATATCTTTAAAAAAAAAAAAGGCATTCAATATCATGGACCTGTTAGTCCCACACAGAGATGGACTGGCAAATCACCTTATCTCTTTTTCTTTCTTTATTTAAACATCTCAATCCTTATTTCAAACAAGTCATGATTTTCTTTCTTTCATAAATATGTATAAGGAACTGGGCCTGTTTGGAAGTAGCCTCTGACAGCGAAAGTAATCAACTCCAAGTCAAGAGCACTCAAGGCTTTTTCCCTTTGCTGAGCCGCTCACTAGTACGTAACATGAGAAAGTCACTTCACGTCTTTGCAGCTCGTGTGTTCCTGTAATCCTTGCCACATAACAGTATCATCATCGGTGCTAAGTATGTGAAGCTTTTGAGTTTTCCAACAGTTCCAGGCATGTGTTAAAGGATACAGGAATACTGGGAACGTATGGGTGTGTGGAATCGTTAGGCACTTAAAAATGCTTACAGGTATGGAAAACGTGATTAGATTCGTACTTAACCATTTAAAGCGTGCCTGCTCTTGTCATCCATCTTATGTGACCGTGTGCAATGATGTCAGCCACACTCCTTGACATTAAGGTATTGGGAAGTGCATATTAAAATTTAAGTCATATGTATAAAAGAGGCACACACTATTAGTGAGAAGCATACACCATGCTATGGCCATTTCAGAGGTGAGGTATGGAAGTCAAGGCAGATACAATGGTAACTATTAAGTTGGTGTCGCAACTGTTAGGTGCTAAGGGCTGGAGGTCATGGGTAGAGTGTTCACTTTTCATGCAAAGGGACCTGGGTTTGAGCCCAGGAGCACAGAGATGGGCAAAACTACTTAATGTTGAGCTAGGATTTAAAGTTGCACTCTCAGTATTCACATTTCCCTCTAATATAAGAGTCCTTCTTTATCATGAATGAGACGGAATAACTTAGGTAAGTAAAAAAAGTAAAAGACTTATGACTATCAATGGCCATTCTTGATAAGTCAATTTTAAAAATACCCTGTGATTTAAAAGAAAGAAAGAAAGAAAGAAAGAAAGAAAGAAAGAAAGAAAGCTGGTAACTCTCTTGTGTGCTTATCAATTAGGTGTCGCTATATGACAAAGAGGCTGATGAAAGCTAGCCATTTGCTTATCTGTGACTGTTTATGTCATCCGTCTGGACTAGAATGTGCTCATTGGTTCTGCTAGTGACCCCTAGCACACTTGTGTTTCTTTGCTTGGTGCCAGAGTGTCATTGGAGGTAGCTTGTCCCTGTTTTCCTGTGCTGTGTCACACAAGGCTGGGGCTTGTTCCCATGGAGGGTGCAAATCAAGCTGAGTAGAAATGTCTTAAAACTTATATTTAAAGTTATAGGACATTGTTTCCACTAACTTCTGTTGGCTGAAGCAAGGCATAATATTAGTTTATTTCACACAAAAGTTGAAAATATTCCTAACTTCTAGGCAGGAGACACCACAAATCACACGGCAAGGCACATGCCATGGAAAACAGAGGCCATCCTTGGCTGAATGGATTATTATGGTCAACCTTACCTGTGAAACATACAGCAATAAGTGTTTATAAATTAATTAAATAAAAAAATAAAAATAATCTGTTCAATATGGCGTGAGGGCGATACACTAAGTATTCTTTTAGCATACATGCTTCTGTTATAAGGAGAGACAAAAGTTGTCTGTCTCCTAGGAGTTGGCTATCAAATGTGATTAAAGATCATCCTGAAATAACAATTATTTCAAATTTGACTTACATTTCTCTGTCATGTTACCTTAGGCATTCTCACTGTGGAACCAAATGTGATAGAATTGCGGTTGTGCTGTTCCAAACGGCCTGTGCCTGTGTGGCAGGTTCCCATGAACACGCTGTCTCACTGACTGTCTCACTGAGGCCTCTCCTCCTCCTCTGGGCTACTTATAATTGGGCCATCCACTGTATTAACATTAATTAGCAAATTCATCTTTGAATTTCACTTCCCTGGGGGACAGATTCAGTCAGAGTTGGGTAGGTAGGGAATTTAATTAATCTACCAATGAGCTGGAGTTTTCATTAGGTATTTTGGCCTCCTCTTGCTATCTTTCTCTATATTATATTCTATATATGATATGTATATATGCACATACTTAGATTTTTATATACTTATACATGTATATTTAGATTTTATATACTTAAAGAAAGTTTATTAAAACGACAAAGGATCAAGGCATCTTCCTCCAAAACACTACATGTCTTAAATAATAACATCATTGTTTCCTTTGGGTAATTTTTAAGTATGCCCTTTTAGTATTAAAGTTGTTTTATTCTGGTTTGTTCTGCTTTGTTTTGTTTGCTGTTGTTGTTTTGTTTGCTTTCTTTATTAGATTTAAATTTCATTGTGGCATCACTCTTTTATAGTAGATTTATCAATAGCTAGATGTATAAACACCTGTCACTTATAGCTTAAGAACAAAGGGCATCACTGTGTGCAAGGGCAATTCAATAGAGCTAATCTCAAATGCAATTAATGCTCACATTCTTTATGTGCCCTGTTGTAGTCTTGTTGTCTAAAGAATTTATTGAAATAGATACATTTAATTAAATTCTTTTCAGCACTTGGGCAAAGATACAATTTAAAGTGTGACATTCTACTTAAGGAAAAGAAAGAAAAGCATTGGGTAACTGATTTTTTTCCCCCAGTCTGTTCTCTTGTCCTAAGGATGTGTAAATTTCAGCTGGTAAAGAATATATGGGGACAGTCCTTGTTTTTCAGCTTCCATGTGCAGACCCACACATCACACTAATGTTCTCAAGTGCTTTCTAGTGACGCTGATGGGAAGCTTACAAAGCATCAACGGTTATGCAGAATAAGCACTCAGATTTTTCTCTTGTCATAGTAAAGGGCTGTGTGTTTTTTCCACAACACCACAACTGTCTGTTGCTGTGAATTCTGGACTATGGTTTTTCCATATGCTCTGTCTTGTCTTTTAGATTTCCCAACCTGCACAACCAATGCCTGACAGATGTCCTAAAATAGTAGTTTCCTTGTGTGTAATTTTTCTACATGCTGTGTATTATGTGGCATGCATGGAAATAAGATGGAAGCACACAGTGTATTCCTCCATGGCTCAGGTCAGCACATGTGTGTGTGTGTGTGTGTGTGTGTGTGTGTGTGTGTGTGTGTGTATGTGTACTTTAGAACACTGACCACATCTTACCCATCTTGTTTCTTGCCTTAACTTTAAGTAAATCATATGGGTGAGAGAATTGTAGTCCAAGAGACTAAACATATACTACAATACCCAGAAAGCTTTGAAGGGAGGTTAGTAGTAGCACTGACCCCTAATCTGTGAAAGATACCTGCCCCACTTCTTATCTTCCTTGCGTTCACAGTGGTCAGAACCCCACTTTAAAAGTCAGGTACACTCACACTGAGGCCAAGGCCAGTTTTATTCAACCTCAAATATGCTATAAATGTCTGCTGGAGGGCAAGGTTGTTTTGTCCTACAATAGAAAAGAATTCGGCAGGACATAGAGAGTGCCAGAAAGAGAAACCATTTACTAAGAGAGACTATAGACGTGGAGAAGGATCAGGAAGAACTGAAAGGGCCGTGACTCTTTATGGGTCGTTTGCGTAGTGCCAGCTTTTTCCTGCACTTGCATAACCACAGATGTTTTCTGCACATGCTCTGGGTGACAGCTTTGGTAGAGAAACTTCAAGCCTAGCTCTCTGCAAACTGGTTTGTTTCCCACGACAATCACACAGCTTCTATTTTGTGCTTGTTGGAACTCAAAACTGTTTCAGGTCTTCTCCTTTGTGGTAATGGATGTCTCTTCCAGATAACACAGCAAAGAGCTCAAACTTGAAAACAGAAGTGCTGGGTCTAACCCAGCTGAGTGATATTGCCTAGTCTTCCGGAGTCTCTGTTTTCTCATCAGCTAAATGGAGTTGTCACTCTAGTTTTCAATGTTTTCCTGTCTGTGTTACAGGTTAGGAAGATTAGCAACCTCCCTCACAGACCAGGCTCTCCTTATATTCATAATTTAAGCTTCCAAATTTCCACTGAAGGCAATGCTCAGGATAATTCATGGAGGTACCGCTTGGGAAAACCATATAATCCCATTGTAAGTAGAAGTACAGGTTGCAAACCAGCCAAAGCTACAGCATGTTAGCATAATTTACATAATCTTTATAAAAATCATGCCTAGGTAATTCCATACTTATACAATGAAATATGACAAGGTTTTTATTGTAGATAAGAAAGAGAGCGGCCATAGGCATCCGAGAGACTCTACCTTGTTATCTCTCCAAGACAGAAAGGCAAGGACAGGAGTGGACTACCATCGCCAGTTCTATGGGAGCAGAAAAGATAGCAAAAATGGTGGAAGATCCTGCTGGTTATAAGGCGCTGTGTTGTGGTGGAAGGAGGGCAGGTAGCTGTCACCTGGAACTTGGCAACTAGAGTGGGGCTTTGATCTGCTGAGGCTGTTTGAGTTCACAGAGAACTAGATGCCCTTCCTGGACACTGGAGGCCTAGGAGAGCCAATAGGCAAACAGAAACGCACCTTACAAGGTGTCTGAGGCATACTGAGTGTTTGCCAGGTCAGAGTTCAGGCTGACCTGAACACAGGTTGCCATCTTGGTGGCTTGAGGCCTGACACTATATAACCATAGCCGCTGTGAGTTCCTGGGTACTGCGGCCGTGTCCTGTCCAGAAGACAGCATTCCACATCCTCCTCCTCTTAATGAACATAATCATAGTCTTACTTGCAGAAACATCCCAAACACACATTTCTAACCTTAAATCAGTACCCACAGGCCCATCTGTATGGAAATTACAGCATCAGATATATCTACCTTTGTAGATATAGATACCTTTGTATCTAAAGGTAGGAAAGTAAAAGAGAGAGTGAAAAAACAATAATGAATGCTGTGTGTCCACTGTGTATGTGGAATTCACCTTCCTTCGGAGTCTGGCAAAATCCCAATGACCATCAAGCCGTAAAGACAGTTGGGTGGCAGTGTTTCCAGTGGCCCTGTTATTTAACTGTGTCTCATCAGTGTTAAAGGATACCAGACACTGCATTTGATAAAAGAGTTCACACTGCAATTATGAAAAGCTGCTATCATCTCTCCTACAAAGCAAAAACATCTGCATCCTGTACACTATTAAAAAGAAGCAGGGACAAAGAGGTTGTTATGATCGTCATCCTAGTTTCCCTTCTGTTGCTATGGAAAACTCTGTAATCAATAGTAGCTGGAGGGAGGCTAATACTTCCGGGTCACAGACCATCACTGATGGAAGTCAGGGCAGAAATTCCAGCAGGCTCTAAAGCTGAGCCCCCTCGGAATACTGCTTCATGGCTCATTCCCTGGCAGCTGTGTTTCTCTTCCCTTGTAAACCCCATGACCAAGGGGTGGTGCTAGACCCTTCCATGTCAACCATCAGTCAAGACAACCTCTTAACAAATGTGACAGCAGACCAGTCGGCAATCATTCACTTGTGGGTCCATCCTCTCTGGAACATGGGTTGTGCCAAATTAGTGATAGAAACTGACCAGCTCTGTGGCTAAGAAGGCCATCAAACACTGGCTCTTGTCTGCCTTCTGCCCTTAACTCATTGGCCACCCCAGCACAAACGATATAGTCTACCAGGCCTTGCTCATCTCCTCAAGGTAATGGGCATAACCAAACTTACATAGGGAGTTGTATCAAAACAGAAATGAAATTTGCAGGTGCTGGCCACAACAGCAGACAGCAGATAGGAGGAGCAGTTACCAATGGCCACTATTCAAATCCAAGTTGGTATTTCTGTCTCGCTCTGAGATTGAAACACAATCGTGGGATAATGGCCGTCTATTGAATTTTGACTCTGATTTGGATTCTATCAGGGAACATGAAGTAGACATAAAATTCTCTTATTTCAGTCTGCAGAGATCCCTGAAGCTGCTTCATAAATGGGTCTCCAGTGAACTGAAATTGCTTGATAACATCAGGTAACCCTTCCAACCAACAGAGCCCTTTTCCTCTGATAAAAAGGGAAAAAAAAGTTGTGCATTTTCAGGGAAGCGGTGAGGCTGTCAGATGGCTAAGAAGATGGGAACGCGGTTCTGCTCCTTAACTTCACACAACCCCAATCAAACTCTCCATCCACATTGTGCCCAGTGCCCACCGCAGATAAACGACAAAGAGGCAGCTGCTCCAGGCTGAATCTTTCATGAGGCAGAAAGAGATGAAGATGACAGAATTTGTTTGGGGCTTTCAAGACAACATTTTCTTTCTTTCTTTCTTTTTTCCGTAAAAAGGCAAGAAGAGTCCCAGCTCACTGGTTATTCTGCAGCTAAATTCCAGCGCTGGCCTCTGAAAGGAGCACAGATCTGCTTGTTAAGCTGTTTTTTACAGACTCTACGACTCTTCCTCTATGATGTGAGCCTTGAGAGTGTTGTGTCCTCTTTTTATGACCCCCCTGTATCCCTAGGCCTCCACACCTGCTGCAGCCCATGGTAAAAGCAGAGCTTGGCTGTAAGCTCTACATTTCGAAGCCTATGTGCCAGAGGCAAAAGGCTTCCCTGAGAGACCTTTAGTGCCCTAACCTTTACAGCAGGGGCTCTCAAATTTAATTTGCATAAGAATCACCGCGGGGGATCCTCATTAAAGATTCAGACTCCACAGCCCTCTGCCCCGTTCTGAGTCCTTAAGTTTGAGTGTAGTTTTCTAAGCTTCCCAGCTCTTTGTGCTGCAGGTGGTTGGTCGCTATGGAGGAGCTGGACGAATCCTACTTTTTAACAATACCATTTTATGAACTACGTGATTATGGCAGTATATATACAAAACAAATGGTCCCTAAAAGGGTTCACGAGTGATATCAGAAGCAGTACCATATGTTTGTGTTCTTTGGCATCCTTTACCTAGTATTTTCAGGAGCGATGGGGTGAGAGAGAGAGAGAGAGAGAGAGAGAGAGAGAGAGAGAGAGAGAGAGAGAGAGAGAGAGAGAAAGGATAATAAATAAAAATAAAAATACCTTTTAAAGAATCTATTGCCTTTTAAGTGGTGGTAGAGGCAATAGAGAAGGAATTAAAACATTGGGGAATTAGTGATGACATTTACTGGTTATGCTCTCCTCATTTGCATATGGGATACAGACATAGCGGTAACTCCCAAGAGCCTTTCTCCAGGCCTCGGGTACATGTGAGACATTCATCACTAGTCCTAAACTTTCTGGCCCTGACAGTGTTGTTCTGAAAGGTGCTGTCTCAGTGCAACTTCCAGGAACTCTCCCCCACCTTTTTTCCTGCACTCAACCAACTTAGTGAATATTGATGCCCTAATTCCTCACAGCATGTGATCTCACACTGCTTTCTATCTGAACCTCTGAACCGCTAGTAGGGACTGGAATGGAATTTGCACTATGATTGGAAGGCACATGGAGCCAGCGCTCTCTACTACTGGCTCTCTTACCAACGGGGTAGATCCTGCAAAGGAAGATTGTTCTGGATCATTCTAGAAATAAAGAATACAGACTAATTCTTAGATGGGCTCAGAACAGCCCCTCTTTCTCAACACAGAGCCAAGCAAGCACCGCCATAACCATGAGGTATTCCAAACCTTCCTCAGTTCAAACCACTCATCACAACGAGCTTCTTGTGGCATCATCACACCTGTAGATCATGTGCTTTGCTCATTCCTACTCCCCATTACTGGCTCTCCTCTTTCCGCTCCACTCCTCTTACTCTCCTTTCCCATTCCCCAAACAATAATCTGCAGTCTGAGACAAATTATCTAATATTTTTTTCTTTCCAAGTCTGATTTACTGGAATAACAAGACAATCAATACCTCATTTTTTTTAAACATCGTTCTTAAATTTTACTTTTATTTATGTGTACACATGCCATATATATAAAGATGCCCACAGAGGCCAAAGGAATCAGATCTGCTTGGGAAGAGACTCCCTAACACTGATGAGCCACCTGACATGGGTGCTGGAAACCGGACTAAGCATTCTTCACCACTAAGCCCATAATCTGTTCTTCTTTATGGCCCCACTGAGTACATAAACCAAGTGTTATCTACTATTGAGCTGTGGGTGGACAGCCAGTCAATGTCTTAGCTACTGTGGTGTGCCACAGCTAACACAGCTGTACAGGGATGCTGAGCTGGATTCACTCATGTCTAGAGCCAGGTCTGTCTCAGTGAAAACTCAACTGATTTACCTTCCTGCCAGCAATTATCAGGGCTCACTCCTAGGTGGCACCAGCATTTTGTTCTCTGTTTCCTTAATGCTGGCCTCGTGAGGTAAAATAGAAGCTTAATCAACTTATGATTTGTATGTCCCTGCTGGTTAAGGATGCTGAGCATTTTTCATACATGTATTGACCATCTGTACATTTGCTTTTGAGAACCCTTTGTTTAACTTGCTCATTTATTGATTGGATGATTTGATTCAATGATTTATTGATTGTGTGATTTGCTTTCTAAGTTTTAAAATTATGTATATATTCTACATATTAAACCCTTGTCAGATATATAGTTGGCCATTTTCTTTCAGTTGTGCAAACCATCTCTTTGTTGTGTTCTTTTCTGTGCAGAAATATTTTAATTCATACAATCGCACTGGTCGATTTTTAGAATTGTTTCTGGAATTACTAGAGCTTTTTGCAGAAGGTGTTGCCTATGTGTCCATCTTGAAGGTAATTATGTTAGCATTTTCTGAGTCATGCACCCAGGCCCTTGTTCCCCTGAGATGTGATTTTAGTGCAGAGTGGAAGAGAAGGATCTAGCCTCACTTTTCCACAGATGTATCTGCTTTCCAAGCACCATTTATGGAGGAGACCACCTTTTCTAAAGTGTCTGTTTCTGGCACCTTTTGGGGGGAAAAAGAAAACAGGTGGCTTTCCTTGTGGAAGTTTATTTCTGGGCCTTCTATTTCTTTGGTTCATGTGTGTTTCTGTGCTGCTGCCATATTGGGTTTAGTTTGAAATCCACATTGTGATGCTTCTGTTGCTCTCTCTGCCTCTTGATGGCTTGGCTATCAGGAGCATCTTCACTTGTGTTTTAGTCTAAGGAGATTTTGTTTGTATTTGGTTATGTTTTATTAGTTTCCTATTTTCTGTGGCATATCATTAGTCCCAAAGTACCCTCAGAAAATAACTTGGCTCATCATCGTTTTAAATCAGATTTTAACTTTTTCTCTGCCTTAACTTCTCAATGCCCCAGGATTAGGGTGATCCTCAGTATTGGAGTTGCAGCCCCAATCAGACTCCACTAGGAGTGAAGGGAGTTCTAGATTGATGTCTTAATAGTGTCTGCATCTTCGTGTTCAACAGATACCCCATAATTACACTGACATAAAACCAAGAAATAGCTAATAGAAAGGGGGGTTTAAGTCATCCCGTTCCTTGTGTCATCTACATTTTGAGGCTCTGGCTGCCCTTTTACTTCATCCTGACCACCACCTATGATGAAGCTGACTTCCGACCTGAGCGCATTGCCCCAGTCTCCCCCCACCCACCCCCCATCAGTTACTGTCACTTACCCCTTAACCCCAGCAACAGCTCCGTCTTCTGCCAAGTTAAGACACAGTTTCTCTAACTGGTCAGGTCTCCTTTGCCAAGGACATTAGAAATCTCTCAAAGTGGAACAAATGTAGGACAGGGTTAAAGAAGAATGGTCGTGTTTGATTTCTCACTCGCACTGTGGTTTTTGAATTTTATTTTTTTAAAAATCACTGCAACAGAACATTTTTGTCTTTTTCTATTTTGTATATAGAAGTGGAGGGAATATAGAAGTTTATACCTGCCCTTCAGTATTTACTCATTTTGAACCCTGCTCCCTATGATCCACACATGTTATATATGAAAGTTAAGGGGCATCCTCTTTTGGCAGAGCATTATAAACATCTTCACTCACTGGATAGAAATCCTACTTGATGGTGATAACATGGAGATAGACAGGGGGCTTAATTTTCCAACGGCATCCACACACTAGATGCAGTCTACAAGAATCGTCATTCTATTTTGCATATTTTACAGAACAGACCATTGAATCTCACCAAAGATAACTCGCCTGTGGTCGCACAGCTACAGCTTCCACATAGCTTGGGAGACAGAATCTGTGTATGTGTGCATGCATGCATGCGTGTATGTATATATATGTATATATGTGTGTATATATATATATAGAGAGAGAGAGAGAGAAGCATATGCATCTGTGTACATACATCTGTGTGCGTATGTGAGTGTTTGTTATTTTCCTATTCCACTAAGCTATTTCCTCCTTCTACAATATCTCCGTGCTGCTGATAATAAGCTCATTCTTGACTAAATGTCCCCTATGTACCATGTGCTCACACACAGGTTCACAGGGGCCTCCATTGCTCTAAAAACAGGGCCTGTCATCATTGTATATGGGACAGAACATAAGCTTGGAAGCCTTAGAAAAATTGGTCATGCTAAAAAGTAGCAGAACTAAGATACAAACCCCAGTGCAGCCCATCCTTCTTACTCATGGCTTCTGTATTTGTAGGACGGCAAAGTCTATTACAGTGCATTTGGCATCCCAGCACTGGCGTACAGAGAACTTCTCCAGTGCATGGTAAATGTGTTCAGAGAGTTATCGCTTAGAATCACTCAACACACAGGGTCCCGGCTGAGGTGGCTCAAAGACGCCTCCTGCCTACGACAGCTCTCATGTTATCAACAGGATAGTTTGGCATATTATCAACACTTCTGCCCTCTAGTTGGTGCCATGGGCTTGAGTAGTTGTGCCTCTGTGGGAGATGTCACAGTTTATAATGTCACTATGCATAGGGGTACAATGTAATCTAGTGCTCTCAGATACAAGAAGGCTATGAAGTACCATCTGGAAAAATACATATTTAGAGACACTTTGCTGAGCATGAGTGCTGTTAGCTGGGAGTCCAATTTGAATGAATAAATAAAGAAATAAACGCGTAAGTATGCATATATACACATCATAAGGCATATATATGTCCTACAATATGATCTACTTATTAATATATTTATGAGAATGGAATATACTGTAGCTATGTACTTAGATATTATATGAAAAACTATATAGCTATATGTTTATGAAGACACAGAAAACAAGGCTGTGTTAATCATCTGATGGAGATATTATGAGCAGAAGACTGCAAGAACCTAGCCTGTATCTCTTACGGCCATCACATTGTTCACTCTTCAAATAACTCAGTGTTGACCATGATCTTACAGAACATGCAACACACATACTTTTATAGCCAACAACATTTGCTTCTAGTTCCTTAATTTGTCTACTACCCATGTCCAAATCCTACCCACATTCTGCAAATTCCCAGTGTCCTGTCTTACTGATGCACCTCTGATGTACATGTGCATTTTCCGCAATGATAGATCCCTTCTCCCCAGCTTGCCTCCTCACTGGTCACCACACTCACTCAGACTCACAGCAATGCTACTCTGAAGTCATGCTGAGGCAGGCAACAGTCTCACCATCGCTATGAGGAAAACACAGCGCAGCACACACTAAAGCAAACTCATCAAATATTTACTTAAATTGATTTAGCTTAGAGCAAGTTCATATACATAAGTAATTTGTACTTAGTGAGAGTCAGATTCTGAAATGAACATGGAAAATGTGGGGCAAGATGAAGTGTTTAGGGCTCCTTCCTAAACATCTTCACCTAGTTACTGTGCTCACATTCAAGTGTAGCACACAAATCATTTCACTGTACAACAGGCTCTCACTTCCACCAGGAACCTTCTGAAATTTAGCCCTTTTTCTGTTGGCTATTGCCTCTTATCTACAAGTTTCTCCACTGAGTAAAACAAGGATTACGTTGGTGAGAGTGATGCTTTCCATTTTGCAGAGGGCATTAAAAACTACAGCAAGCCTACAGCATAAGGCCTCTTATGACTCTGACACCCACAAGTTTACTTGTGAGCTCATCGCACTGGCTCCTCTGCAGCCTCTTAGAAAACAGAAGAGGCCACAACTGGGAATCCAAGGACATGGGATACAGCCCAGATTCACCACAAATGGATAGCTCTGAGCATGTCGCAATACCTCCCCAAATCCAAAGTTCTTCATCTAAAAAATGTGGGCTTATCTACGTGTCTACCTACAAAGATGGTAGTCACAAAAGGAGACTGACGCTTGTATGGAGGATTCTTGTGCTTGATAAAACATTGTTCTGTGGGTCATCTTATTGATGCTCACATCCACATCACCAGTTACATATAATTTAGACTCCTCTGAGGAAGCTTTTCCAAACAGAGAGTTACTGTATAAACTCCAGTCTTGTAAAGGCAAATCAGTGGTGTGTGGCTGCAGATACGGCTTGTAGGTACAAGTGCAGGCTGTGTAATCATAAAGACCTGGGGTAGAATGCACAACACCTGCATAAAAGCCAGGCATGGTAGCTAGTCTGTAAGCCCAGCACTGTGGAGAGCAGAGACAGAAGGATTGCTAGGGTGGGCTTCGTGGCAGCCAACCTAGTGTTGGCTTCAGTGAAAGACCTTGTCTCAGGTCAGTAAGGTGCTGAGTGATGACGTGAGATTCTCCACCTCCTTCTCTGGCCTCTGTGTGAGCACACAGGCGTGTACATACACGTGTGTGCGTGTAGTGCACATACAAGCACATGTGCACAAATAAAAATAAGATAAACATAAAATAAGAAATCTATGGTTTTGAAATAACAGGAAAAAAAAAATCTTAGGGCCTGATAGTGGCTACAGCTCAGGCATTCTGGGAAATGAGGCAGGAGAGATGCCATGAATTCAAAGCCAGTTTGTGCTATAATAGAAAACCCATCTCAAATAAAACAAAACAAAATTTAGTGTTTGTTAATAAAACAAAATTTAGCATTTGTTAATCCTTCACAAGAAAGAGAAAATAATACAGTAAAGGCATTAGGCCCAACGTATGTTTGCCTACTTTAAATTAAGTTAAATTAGAGTTGCTGGGTGACTCTAAAGCTCAGGTCATGATCTCTTTAGGAAACATGTTCTAGTGTCAGGATTTAGTCTTAATTATGCAAAACTACTGTTTTGTCCTCTGGGGAACCGAAGTTATTAAGGCATCCCTCCTGATAATAGCAAACGTGTGTGCTCTCATATCTAATGGTCTTTCTCTCTCTTTTTTTTTTTTTAAAAAGTGTTTTTCCCCTCATTCTAGAAAGGCCAGGTGCTGCAACAACAGCAATACAACCCTGAGACCCAGGTAGCTTTTCAGACAAAGGCTTATATTTATATACCCTGTCATATCTCGCTGCCTTCGTTCATGTAGTGAGACTACGCCACTGTCTTGAACATTGCCAGTTCCAAGGCAGTGGGAGGAGAGGGCTCGTGTGGGGTGTTCCCAGCAGGCACACAGCACCTGACTCCCAAACTCTCAACAGCCAAATATAAGAATCCGAGAAACACCAGGGAAAGCATGGCTGAAGATGGGAGAACTAGGATTGTGTCACAGGCGGCACACAGCAAATGGAGAGAACCCTAAGAGGTTATGTGACCATAAACTCCTTAGATGTTCCGTGGGGCCAAAGTTAACAGAAAGGCAAACAGGACTAGATTCCTAGCAGGGCTGGGTCTGTTCCTTCAGGCTGCTGCTGTTGCGTTTATGGTACAAAGCTTTAGGGGATCAGCCATCTCCATCCTCTGCCACACGATGCTCTTCTTAAAAACTGATGAAGATGAAGCCATCTACAATTCTGTGACACCGACTCGTTCCTAATGTATTTTTTTATGATTTGAAACATGTTTGTTATTTTGCACTAATTATGCCATAGCATACTGTAGCGTAACAAAAGATAAACTGTGTCCCAAGAGCTGAGACTTCCCCAGAGGGAAATGTCCTGAAAGGCGAGGAAGCGTGCGCCACGTGCCATGCACCACGCATGTGCACGCACCACACATCTGCACGAACGCTGGCGCATTGTCTCCTCCTGGGAGCCTGCTAGAGTTCAGCTGGGGTTTGCAGGGTACCTTCTCCAACACACAGACGTTCTCTTGGGTTCTAAACAAAGACGTCTAGACAGAAAAGTTTAAAGTATTTCAAACTGCAGTTGCCAAGTTCGGGAGGAGTAAGCAGCCGGGAGTAAGCAAGCAGGAGGAGAAAGCCGGCAGAAGGAGCTACTTTCACATAATTTGCCAAAAACGAGACACGTCTCCAGAAGTGTTTCCCCGATGTATTACTGGAATGCAAAAGCTATATGTGGCGATGAGAAACAGGGTTGAATCTGGTGGGAAATGAAATATGCTTTATTTTACAATCCCACTGAGGGAAAACTATTTTGGCAAGTAGATGAGAGTACAGGAGAGTGGAGATTCATACCAACATCAGAATTCTTCTTGTGGAATTATCTTCATCCCAAACGCGGCACATGCTCAGCACACTGTTACTCAACATCCTTTTAATTATTCCTCTCATTAACTTTTCCTAATTGTTTCTAAGTATTATTTGCCTTTAGTGAAATACTCTTATTTCTATGCTCTCAGACGGGGCAGATGGGGGAATAATTACAGCAGGTATAAGCTGGCTCTGTGTGTATCTTCCAATGCACAGGAAACCTTGGAAAGGCCTGCCTCTGCTTCTCAAAGACTATTTTATGTAGAAACAGCCTGGGAATATTTGTTGGTGTTTCTTTCAGTGTTGCCAGTCAACCCTAAATGTCTTAATTCTCATTTTACAGTTGCTCTGTGAAGCATAATAGCCACTTGAAGCACGTAGCTTGAATAGGAAAGAAACTACAGAAGCCAAGGAGGATTTTAATTACAAACTCCACTTCAGCAAAATTGCCAGTATGGCTGTGTTCAGGTTCAGATGGGGCGGTGTGAGGAAAACAGTTGCAGTTGGGTGAGCCTCTCCCTGCGAAGGGATAACATTAGAAGGACAACGCCCCTGACTTCTGACAAGTAGCCCCCATGCTGGCTTACAATTACATTGTCCTGTAAGAAGCAGAGATAACAGGCTGCTGGTGCCAGGAGGCTAAAGGGAGTGGTAATGGTGACTCAAAGGCAGAGCAGAGTGGCTCTTCAGGCCAGTTTACCTGAACACCAGCCATTCTAGAGATGGGTTGAGAAAACTAGACAACACCAGTATCCTATTGCATATGGTGGCACATAATCTTCAGTGTGCAATGAAATGCATCCACGTCACCATCACAGGGAGCCGCATAGAAAGCCAGGGCAAAGTGAAGACTTACAAAGAGCTCTGGATTTGGACTTGGCAGGGGTAAGGAAGCTGAAGACTCTGAGTTTCTGTCTTGTTAACAGTAAAATTGTTTTGTTTTCTCATTGAGTCTCCGGGAGGAGTTACCCAATACAAAGGCTAAAAACTCTCACTACGGGGACTTGCTCATTTAGATAGAGAAACTCCTAGGACTGGCATCCTTTACTTCACACATCCTCCCTCCAACCCATGACTCCCTCCAATGCCTTCATGAATTTCACACAAAGAAATCGAGACAGAGCAGATTGTATTGAATGGAGCAGATTGCTCCATCTTAGTAAAGAAACTGGGTGTCTGGCACAGAGATCTTTGCTCTCCAAGAAAATACCTTCTCTGCAGTTGTATTAAATTGTTCTTTATTCACCAAAGCTAAAAACTGCCCTTTCCTTGCCAGTGTGTCCAGTACCAATGCAGCCACGAGTTGCCTTCGGATGGTGGATTCTCTCACTGGCTGTGAGTGGTCCTGCCCTTGATTGCAGAAAGCCAGGAAGACTCTTTCTATCACCCCTGGGCTCGTCAAACAATGCCTGGACCATTGCTCCATAAACTATTTCTTCTCATGTGGTCCACTTAGTAGGGAAGTCACACAGAACTGTGGGGGACTTGCCAGAGTCAGAAACGGAAGCCATGAGCTAGCACCGATGCTCTGGGCCCAGTGATCAGCTGCAGCTCCAAGAACTGGTGACAGAATTACAGATAACCAGCTAACATGTCTTCAAAAGTCCACGATAGAGACTGGGATGTAAGTGCAGAGTGGACAGCAAATAGCTTATAGTGACTTCGGGCTCCTTTTAGGGGTAACCTTCACAGCGAACCCTGTAATGGCAAAGCCCATTCAATCCTCACAGTAACACGTTGTTATCCCCGTGGCTCAGTAGAGGAGGCTGTAGCCAGGCCAGGGTCAAAGGTTAAAGGAGAAACAGGTGTGAGGATTTTTCTGAACATTTCCTGGGACTTACGATACCCTAAAGGCGCTTTTAAAAGAGTGAATGGCAGCTAGCTGTGTCCCCAGAGCTATGTTGTTGGAACCGTGGCTGAAATGGTCTCTGTGGTGACTCTTAGAGCCAAGAACAAGGTTCAGTGTGTGCTGAGTATTTGGGAAATTTTCACTCATTTGTTGAGGGAGTGACTGATAATGATCACCATGTGTGTGTTGTTCTGTGGATCCAGTAGGACCACTCCAGGGATCCCCAGGCTGGTGGTCATCAATCACAGAGACTGTTTGCTGAGACAAAAACACCATGGCAGAGACAAGGAGAATTCAGCCCTAAAGAAAGGAAAGCGCTGTTAAGTAGAAAGTTAAAACTGATCATCCTTGCCAGAGGGCTTGGAGGCTTGTTTCTAAAGATGCACATTCAAAGTATGTGTCCCTGCCTCGCTGATAAGCTCTAAGAATGAGGAAGGCCTTTATTTCCTGATTAACTTTCTATAAAAATGTCTCTGTCCACCAACAAGATACAAAGGGCAACTTAATAGGCATACGGTTATTAAAAATTAATCCCAAACGCAGTTATCTGAGGGTTTTCTTATTTTACTGTTATTAAAAATGCACAGGGATTGTGTGAAGTGTTTTCAGCCTGAACAGATCTCAGGAAACAGTTTTCTTATCATTAAAGCGGAAGCTAAGCGATGTGACAGTCAATGCTCTTTTCCTAGGACCAGTTTCTCTTAATCTTGGGTCAGAAAAATAAATGTCAGAGGAAATGGCACTTATTATTTAATAAAGCAAAATAGAGATGAAGTTATCTATAAACACAAAAACTAAGGCATCTTTTTGTAGAGTTTCTATCAGACCTTTTGTTTTAATAACATTTTAAAGTGGCGATTCAAAATGTTTCTCTCTGATCCAAGGAAAGAAAACAACCTACAGGAGAAAGATTTGAAAGGGCCAAATAGGCACTCAGCATCTACACTCAAAGCCCTGGACACTGGCAAGAAAGGGCAGTTTTTAGCTTTGGTGAATAAAGAACAATTTAAAACAACTGCGGAGAAGGTATTTTCTTGGCGAGCAAAGATCTCCGTGGCAGACACCTGCGTTTCTTTACTGAGACGGAGCAATAGCCTGCTTTAGACCTGCAGCTCGTGGTCTGACTAGCCCATTCATTCCTAAAAATACTTCTTTCATAAGCCTATGTTTAGCTGTTCTCCCTTCAAATTTAAACAGGAACCGATAGTACTCCTAGCTGTTTGCTTTCTTCATTTGAATTTCCCCCTTAGGAAAGAGGCTATGCTGCCAGGCCGTGGCACACAGGGGGGCAACACCCAGCATGCACGCCAGGCTTTGCACGAGCTCTGCCACCCACACACTGGCACTGACAGGAGTGGTCACAGGCCCGCTTTGAGAGCTTGTTTGCTTTAGAACCTTATATAAGTTTTTAAATAGCGGAAATGTGCATTTTTGCCAAAATATACCTCCTGTCCTCAGTAGCTTTTCTTGTTTGTTTGATGTTGTTAAGGACTGTTGAGGTCTACACATTGTCTAGAATCCAGTATTGCTAAATCTGTAACTGCCCTGCCTTCCTTTCCTATGTCTTTTTGATAAGTGAAGCACATGGGAAGAGCTAATGCTTTTAATTCAACCACAATACATTTCTTTTGGATTCTGTAATGCCCCATAAATTTGCATTAATGATCACCTGCTCCTAGAGCCTCGGAAATGTGAGACTGGAAGAACATCCGTGTGCTTTGTGGGCCTCCGTGCCTGAGGCTGGTCCAAGGTGGACTCCCAAGAGAAAGAGAACTCCAGTGACTGGTTGCTGCAGGTCTGGGCTCAAGGAGCGGTCAGGACAGGCGCTAAGACCTGCACGGGAGGTTCAGTACAGTCCATGTAAAAGGCTTATATTTAAACCCTATAGGAATTCACAGTAACTCAGGTTTTGTGACTTTTTTATAGTATCAGGAAATCTAGAAATGGCCTGTATAGGAGCTTGAGGCTGGTCAAATTTGTGTCTCCTTTAAATGTTCTATAAAAAACAGCGATGCTTCAGATCTACACAGCCTCTGTCATCTTAAAAACTCAACACGGCTGTGAATCTCGGAGAGCCGGCTCTGGGAAGGACTCTTGTCTGAGTAGAAACAGTTACTGTTGCCCAGCACTGTGGACCTAGGAAGGACTAAGATCTCAGAGCCGTAAGCATGACTGTCAATCAAGCAAATAATGAGCTTTTGCTTTCTCCTTTCTGTATGCTCGCTGTCTTGTGTGCTGCTCCTTCTAAGGGAGGACAGAGACCTTAGAGAGGCTGAAGCACTCCCATTCCTAGGATGGGGGGCTCGGAGGTGGCTCTGTGCGTGGTGTGTGTCTGTGACAGCAGTGATGCCGTATGAGGACTATGACTCATGCGTCCATGTGGACAGGAATCTACAATCGCGTGACGTCGACACGACATTACCTTTACAAACAGGAAACCTGAAGCTCAAAGACAAGTAGCAAACACAAAAACCAGTTTTAAGCCTTTGCCACAGCACTCATATTTCTAAGGCACATCATACAAACTCTGCAGCATTCATGCTTTCTGGTGACACCAGTTGTAACAGGACTGCAATATTAGTAGACAGACAACCGACAGAGAGTCAAGCAGTGCATAAGCGCTTGAAAAAATTAGTTTTCTGCACTTAGTACTCAAGGTAAAAGTTAGTTTGCATCACTGAAAATGTGATTCTTGGGATTTAAGTTATTCTTTCCGAGAAATTTTTTTCATTTCTCTCAAGTGTCATTGATGCTAATTAAATAATACAAAGTAAGGCCTGGTGGTGGTGGCACACACCTTTAATCCCAGCACTTGGGGAAGCTTCTGAGTTTGAGGCCAGCTTGGTCTGCAGAGTGAGTTCCAAGACAGGCAGGGCTACACAGATAAACCCTGTCTCAAAAGATCAAAATTATCATCATCAACAACATCATAAATAATAATACAAAGTAAACTACAAGAACAAAATGTAAATATATCTTGTGGCTTGCAAATGTCTAAGTAGTTTAGACTTCTTTAAGGACATTCTTAGTCTCTAAGCTGGTATCGAATTAGCATTGACCTGGTAACACTCTTATTCCAATGTTTCTGGAAAGTTCCTTTCCCTTCTAGAAAATCAACAGACCATCAACTGGAGGTACAGGATGTCATAGATAAAATGTGGATGAGGTAGAAGAAAATATGTAGATTAAAAGACAACATATTTTATAACATCCAGGATATTATACTAAGTGAAATAAGCCAATCCCAAGAAGAGGAAACACACATGTGGGTACTAAAGTAGTTAGCCTAATGGAAAGAGAGCAGAATTGGTATGGGTAGATGAAAGAAGGAAATGAGTTATTCACTGGATACCGCACTTCAGTGTCACAATATGAGCATTTCTACAGATTACCCATGCAATGTGCATATAGTTACCAATGCTGTGCTTTACACCTAAAACTGTTAGGAGCAAAAGTGTAGCTCTGGTAAGATTTTTTTTCAGCACAATACAATTTCAAAAATGAAACACTATGCCCATTCCTGAGGGTATCCAGGTGCTGAGAACCATGTTCAACTGGACAGCGTGGAACATGGGATAAGCTGCAAAGTATCGCATCCCGTGGTTCTCGGTTCCCAGGACTGTTCTGCCCACTTATATCAGGCAGAATTAGTCAGTGAAGCTGGCTCTCCCATCTCGCACATGCTCAGACAGATATTCTGGACACCTGTTCCATGAGCAACCCCTAAGGAAGCACAGGGCTTCATGGTATTTGAGCAGATGCATAGCATCATCACTTACTTCAGTGGGTCTGATTGGTCCATAAAGACTCAGAAAAAACATATTAAGCCTCATTGCCTGACGTCATGGGGGCAGGAGATACTACTGAGAAATGTTCATTCTTTTCAGAAATTCTGATAGATAGAGAACCCTGGATGTTTCCTGTTGCTGTTTTTTTCTTTGTTGTTGTTGTTGTTGTTGTTGTTCTGAGACAGGCTAGCCTTAAACATTTTATGGAGACCATGATGACCTTGACCTTACAGATATCTGCCTGCTTCTGCTGTGATCTGTTAAGATCAAAAGTGGATCCTCATGATGTTTTTTTTTTAACCTTCTTTTACATTTCTTTCTCTAGGACACCTGATTTTCCATCTCAGTTCCATGGAAATTTCCATACAATAGCCTACTTCCTTGTACGTATATGGAAATCAACACTTGCCCTTCAAGTGTGACTGAAGTGGAACCCAAAGCAAAGCCATTTTAGTGTGTTAGTGGTACACCGTCACATGACAACCCAGGACTGTTCAATTAGTCAAGGAGGTGAGATACTAGGATAGTCTATTGGGATCAAGAGACATTCTTGGGGTCACTTTCCCAATGTCTTCCTTGTCAGGGGTGGGAGGGAACTGGGACTCCCTGAAAGCTCACTTTGTCCAGTATTAATATCAACTGAAGATAAGCAAGTCAGTGTTTATGCTACCCCAACTGTAGAAATCCCTGGCTGTTTCTTATTAAACTATTAGTTTAGCATAAAATTGTTTTGGGTTCCTATTTATGGGTGAGTTTAATAACTGCTATCTTCAGTAATAAGAGATATAATAATGTTTATCCTTTTATTTCCTTTGAGGGTCTTAGACTATGCTTTATCATTAATTAAAGAATCTTCTGAGCCACCCTATTAGATAAATATTATTAACCCCATTTATAAAGGAAATGAAATTCTGAGTAATTAGGAACCAGAGACGCACTATGCCCCCAGTTAATGATTACAGTGGACACTCTGTGACCCCCACAATCTGCAAGAACACTGCTATCCTCCCCATCCCAAGTACTGTAGTCCATGAACTAAAATAAGCTCAACAAGCCGGCGCTGAGCTGTGTCTCTATGTGGGGAACATGTGAGGAGCTTCAGAACAAAGTGTTAAGACCAGTGAGCTTCCAGGTCTAAAAGACAATATGCCCCTAAGATAGTGAGTGTGTCAGAAACAGTTGGTGGAAACTCTGAGATAATTGCCAGAAAGAGTAAAATACTAAGTCTGATTCTTATTATAAAAGACGTGATGTGAGGATTGAAGATAGTAAGAACTAAATCAAGCGAGAGATAGGAAAATATCTTTAAGATGAAAGTAGGTTTGAGCTGGTTCTATAAAGGATAGAAAATATTACAGTGATAAGATATTAAATAAAATTACGTATTTACTCATTCTACAGATACTTTCTGAGCACATAAATAAAGGCCTCTTCTAATCTGAGGCAGAGAAAGTGTGGTGGCGGAGGAACCAAGAGTGGGGGGGGCGGATCTAAGTCTCCAGCATCATGTTCCTTTCCCTAGAATATGCAAAGGAAAGCAAAGGGCCCTTCCCTCTGGCATCTGGGCGTGGAAGCAGCCTCAGGCATGGAAACAGCTAGTGAAGAAGGGAACTTAACAGACAGTGGCAAACATCTTGTTCACGGGCTTTGAAGGAGAAGAGAGACAAATGTATAGGAGGTTAAAAGGAAGGGTTTCCAATCTGAGCATGGGGGCATGCTGCTGCAGTCTCAAATTCAGAAGGATGATACAGGAATATGGTGAGTTCAAGGCCAGCCTAGGCTGCATCATCTATCCAAAAGCAAGCACAAAGCCTTTATGTCAAAAAAATAAAAATAAAAATAAATAAAGTTTTTTAAAATGTAAGGACAGACAACCGGTTCCAGGAGGTGGTGATTGTTGGCTTTGCCTCCTCAGTGACAGGGTGTGTAGCTCCCAGAGAAGGGGGCAGAGCCAGGAGTAAACAGAGGGAGATGACCTCAGAGAAAGTTAAATGCTAGACTGCAGAGCACAAGTAAAAGTATCCAATGGGGCCAGAGATGACTCTTCAGTAAAGAATGTTTTCTGACTTTTCAGAGGATCCACATTTTGTTCCCAGCATCCAGCAGGTGGCTCACCGCTACCTGCAATTCCAGCCTCAGAGAGTTGCCCTCCTCTGACCGCCATGGGTAACCCCAGCACACAGAAACATGAGTTCGTGTACACACACATACACACATGCATGCACACACGAACAAACACAAGTAAGCTCTTAAAGAAAAAGAAAGATATAATGGCTTGTAACTGCTTCTCCCACCTTCCTCCCTCTCTCATTTTCCCTCCTTTCTCTCCCCCCTCCCATTCTTCACCTCTTGTTCCTTAAAAAATGCTTGTGTACGTAAAGAAAGAAAATTTATATGTCAATATAAATAAAACCAAAGATGAAATAAGTGAGAATTTGTATGGAGATTAAAGGGAGCACTAAGGGACATACATGTTTGGGGAGCAGAACATAACAAGAAGATGGAGAAAGGCTTTTTTTTCCCAGAGATCCTTCATTATGCTACATTAACTCTTATGTTTGGTTAAAATAAGGATTGTTTTCACACATTTTACTTCTCTTGAGTTAATAATGTGAATACAAGGCTCTAAACATTTATCACACAGCAGATTTTACAAGTTCACAGTGTTTAAGTGAAAGGCCCAGGAAAGGATGTCACAATAGCTTCGTGCCTGGATTCTTCTTCCACCCTTTTCTTCATTTAGGGGGCCTCTCTTGGTTTAATTGATTAGCTGAGACAATTAGTGGGTCACAGTTCTGCTTAGCAAAGGAGCAATACATTACAGCTTTTCATATTGGAGTTCTAAGCTCTAGGGAAAGGGGAGGAACATTAAAATGGAGCTTGTAAGTTGAGCTTGGTCTGTGAAAGGTTTTGTTGGGCTGTCACAGGAATGAGGAAGAAGAGGGTGAGGACCTGGGACAAGTTCTACAAGCAGCAGTGGGAAGGCCACACAGCAGTTAGAAACATGCCCTCCAGACCAGAGAGCTAAAGGCTTGTTAATAACACAAGCCCAGGGAAGTCAAGCCTGAATTACTTAAACAGAACAAGTGGGTTACAGATGACAAGAGGCGATGTGCTGAAAAGTGGCAAAAGTTTGGGATAAAACAATCAGTCAGGGCAGATACCTGTAAATTCTGAACTAGATGGAGTTAGTTTCAGAAGTTCACAAGAAAACAGGAAGGAACAGGTAGACCTAAGTTGTGTGTGTGTGTGTGTGAGAGAGAGAGAGAGAGAGAGAGAGAGACAGAGACAGAGAGAGAGAGAGAGAGAGAGAGAGAGACAGAGAGAGAGAGAGACAGAGAGACAGAGACAGAGAGAGACAGAGAGACAGAGAGGGAGACAGAGAGAGAGAGAGAGAGAGAGAGAGAGAGAGAGAGAGAGAGAGAGAGAGAAGGGTGGAAGGGTGGGCAGAGGACACCTTAGCTATTATTCTACCATTGCTCACCTTTTTTTCTTTCCATTTTCTTTCCTTTTCCCCTCATTTTTTCTCTTTCCTTTTGACAAAGTTTCTCCATGCTTACAAGCCAAGCACTTTGCTGCTTGAGCTGTCTTCAGCCTTGAGTCAAGGTTCGAGTGCGCATACAGGAGAACTGTAAAGCTGTCTTCTTGGTTTGGACTCCTAGGCGTTGTTTCCTAGTTGCTGGAAGCACTCTCACACTGTAGCTCAGACTGGACTAGAGCTCACTGTGTGACCCACAGTGGTTTTAAAGTTTGTAGAAATCCCCACCTCAGCGTTGAGTGCTGGGGCTGGAGGCATGAACCTCTACTGCCCACTTGGTTTTCGGCTGTTAACTAATGAATTTTCTTTACCTCTTCTACCTTACGTTTGCCAGACTCCTGCAGTTAAACTTAGGACATCTAAGAATTATCTTTTATGACTAAGACACCTGCCAAAGGAAAGGTCATTGATTCTGAAGCCTAAGTAACACAGCCGCAGGCTTTATGTCCACACACAACTGTTTCCATAGCCAGTAAAACATCATGAATTTAGAAGAAAATCCAAGTCAATGAAAAATTTAGAATACCACATACAGGCGACATTTGGGCTAATTTTAATTGATTTGGAAAGCTGAAGGAAATTGAAGATTTAAAAAAAACATTTTAATTTCAGATATGTTTTGAGTCAAAATCCTACATATAGAAAATAGATACTTTCAGATGCTCTACATTAGAGCATTATTAATGAAGTCATTAAAGTGTGTGTTACAAATTCACTCTCGCTAAAGACAGTTCCCTGGGAATTCAGTCTCCAAATTAAGAAGTTAGTAAAGACTAAATTAAGTGCTACCCTGCTACTCCAGAGGGTTGTTTGGGGATTTGCTACAGCATATTAAAGTGAAGAGCCAAGCAGCTTAGGGTTTCAAAGTGAGAGCATTTGGTTATCATCCCCACCCATCTCCTCTCTCAGAAGAAGAGCCGCTATTCAACTTTCGCATGACATTGGTGGTGGGGAGGGGATGTGTTGTGTGAAGGATGCTCCGGGGACCACTGGACCCACTTTTCTATAGAAAGTGATGCCTATGAGCTCACAGATAAAACAGCTCTGGATGGAAAATCAATCTTGAAGGCTGAGAGTTAAGCTGAGTGTTTAGACTGTGGCCTAGAAAGGGACTCACTGGGGCCAGCTGCTATCAGGGAGGTGGGACTCTGAAAACAGCATTTCATGGGAGCTGTGGGGTCCTGAGTTACAGAAAGATACACCTTTCCTCTTTCTCAGCGGGGGTTATGGCTTTAGTGGTCCCTGAGCAGCTGAATTTCCCTCTGCTTATTTCTTTCAGCCACCTCAGCCCAGAATAAGCTGCACAGATAACCAGCAGCTGTCCTGGGCTAGCTGGAAATACATTCTGCAAAGCCTTTGCCTTCCCCAAATTTAGCACATAGTCAGTGTTCACTCTGGTTGTTCATAATAATGCATCTAGTGTAATTTGTCATCCTCGAAGTACATGTTCATAATCAGATGCATGTTTTTACTTGGAGTCCTGAAGTGGGGTGTGATGTGGTATACACTCTGAGGCCCAATGTCCTATAGCTAAGAAATGGCAAAGTGAATAATGGCCATTGAGACATGGATGAAATGGTTGTATTTCTTCATTCATATGTTAAAACTCTAACATGAGATGGCATTGGGGGATGGAGCCATTAAGAGTAGACTCCCATGGTAAGAAGATAAAGAGACTGGTCTATATTCTCTTGGCCCTGTGACAACAGGGGACTTGGCTGCTGCGGTAGTTTGAAAAAGCACGGCACCATGGATTCATAATGTTGAATGCTTGGCCCCAGGTTGGTAGGACTGTGTGAGAAGGTTTAGGAGGTGTGACCTTATTGAAGAAGGTATGTCACTGGCAGGGGGCAGGGGGGAAGATGGGCTTTGAGCCTTCAAAAGCCTAGGCCAACCCCAGTATCTCTCTCTGCCTGTCTCCTGCTTGTGGATCAAATATAAGCTCTCAACTGCTGCTCTCGCCTCATGCCTGCCTTCATGAGCCCCATCATGACCATGGTGGTCACAGACACGCCTTCAGCAACTGTAAGCAAGCCCCCCCACCCCCACTTAAAGGCTTTCTTTCATAAGTTGCCTTGATCCTGGTATCTCTGCACAGCAATAGAACAGTGGCCAAGATACCTGCTAACTAAGTCTGAGGAATCCTCAATCTTTAGAACCTAATGAAGTTCTAGATAAGTAATTGTTTTTGTTAAACCTGAGAAATTGCTGGAATTTCGCTGTTCTGCACCATGTCCCTTGAGGGTGCCTCACCTGCGTATGATTGGGAGATGTTGTGACTTCCACTATGCACATGCCAGAACACTGTGACTGAGATGATCAAGTGAAATCCAGATGAGCATTCAGATGCCAATCATCTATGAGCAGCAGAACGGTGCCCATGGCTTGTCACCTTGCGCATGGGCCTTGGCTCTGTAGGTAGAAATGCTGAGTTTTGTTAATGCTCGGAATAACCATCAAAAACAACTAGAAAACTAAAAAGACAGGTTGGTTGTACCCAGGAGGCAAAGAAGAAGCATGATTCGGATCTTCTTGCACCCACCCCACCCCCATATTTGTTCCAGTTGAAAGTGGGTTTGGGTTTTGTTGCCACCCCTAACTGTGAGTGGGCTACTTGAAACACTCCTCTAAAAGTTAGACAACCCTAATCTAATTTCTGACTCGTTGCCTTTGTCTTTGTCTTTGAAGAAGAGTCAGGACATCTCCCCTTCTGTAGCATGGACAGCATAACCCATGACTGTTCAGGTAGTTTACTGGTCTGGGTTTCTTGACCTAGAGATTTGGTCAAGTCCAGACACTGGGAAGGAGTTCACTGCAAGTGGCCATTTTATAATGCCATGATTCATGTAACACAATTGCATCCGAAACAAAGAGAAAGAGCCCAGAGCTGCTGTCTGAAAGACTTTTCTGGCATTGTTCTCCACAGTCTATTGAATCTGTAGTAAGTTTCCGAGACGCTTCATAAGCCCTACCTGTCTGTGTCACATACCTTTATTTAGCTCCAGAGGAAGTCATAATCCACGCTAACTACATCCAGGGGGAAGCGCTGCACTTGCCGTACCCACACACATTTCAGATGCTGGAGCATTATCGGTTCAGTGGAATGCGTTGTCACATACAGCTGCCGGTGCCAGGACTGCTAGCAGCAGAGCGATGGCTTTGGAAGGGCCTACCTTCATTTTTTTCCAAGGCCTTTTGTCTTACAGTTCCAAATCAATGACCTTTCTCCGAAGCTGCAAACAGACCATATATAAAATAAAACTAGAGTAACTAATGCTAATGAAAAAGCAAAATAAACTCCATTTCTCACTTTCCGTGTGCCCTACATCTACAAATCTAACTGCCGCTAATTTAAAAAATTATGCATGTCCTCAGGGGGGAAACTGAGTAGCAGCGAATTGGAACAAGTCTGAGATGATGCCCTTTGTGTACTGTAACACTTCAAAATCATTGCTTCCAGAAAAAAAAAATCACAGAGGCTTTTAATATTCATAAAGATTAGAAACAGGTGTTTGAACAGAGCTCCAGACACCTTTGACAGGACCACAATGGTTGGTCTGAAAGGGTCTTCATTTCCTCTGTCACTCTCTGGCAGGGCTCAGAACATCAAAACAGTCAGACTCCTGAGCTCTCAGTGCCTGTTTCAAAGGATTACACTTGACATTTCTAATTTTTTTCACAGTCGTTAAACTCTGTCCTCCCCTTTAAAACGCCACGATTTTTGTCAGCAAATCAAAGCAGGCAGAAATACATTAGTGCTTGCTCCATATGGACTCTGGGCTGACCTCACAGCTTTTTATGTCTACCGGTAGACCACACAAACTATTCCTGGCTCATCATTTATCCTGTGCAGACAGAGCTCTCTGCCTGCTTCAGAAGAACGCCAGTTAGCCAAATAGGGGTAAGTAACAACTTGTGGCTTAGATCTGGAAGTTGTGCCATTTAGGGGAACAGAATGCTGTGTCTTTCCCTGCCTCAGTTTCCTTCTCATGCTGCAAAGGCAAAAACAGAAGAACAGACAGTGACTTTCAGAGTGAGAGAAGCCTAAGACCCACAGTGGGTCATGCGGGGAGCAGGCACGTGGCTCCAAGTGCTGTTGTATTGGCCTCAAGTAGACCAGAGGCTTTGGTACAAAAGGAGGATGCTATTACGGCTTGCCTCCTGGTGACTTCTGGACCCTCATTTCCTTCTCATTTAAACGAACCATTTGATTGACATGCCCTAAGTCTCTATCTAGATTTAAACATTTGATACAAAGCAGATCTATGACATCAAAATCAGCAAGAAGGTGTAAGAGATAAAATAGCAGTGAGACCTTATGTGCAGTTAACTGAGTAGGTCTTTAAACCCACCTCTTGCCCCTTTCCATGTGTGTGTGTGTGTGTGTGTGCATTTATGTATATATATATATATGTGTGTGTATTGTGTGTGTATGCATTTGTGTGTGTGTGTGCATGAGTGTGTGCATAAAGTCAGTCATGGAAGGCCCATCCATTCCTATGAGAGATGAGAATAAAGGGGAAAAGAAGCAGAGCTTTGAATGTTGTGGTTGCTGAAAAGATTTTATATGAAGCAGGAGAAGTCCTGGGACATTTTCTCTTTTAGAATGAGATTTCTCTTTTTCCCTAAAAGACAGAAAAGCAGGATAGAGAGGAAGTGGAGAATACAGTTAGCCTGAAACTGCTGGGCTCTTATTTGCAGGAGCCATGCAAGTTGGACTTTTTAAAGTCATTGGTAATGAAATTTATGTTCCCTTCAAAAACTCCCAGCCAGTTTCCTGTCCGGTCTGCCGTGGACAGCGATTCCTCTGTCCTCATCTCCCACTCTGACAGCTACGTCTGCCCTTGGATGAACACTTCCAAATTTGGTGCGATGATTTGGGAGAGATTTTCAAAGCGTGTAAGAACTTTACCCTGACTTGACATTTGAATTGAAGATGGAGCGATATAAAAATTTTAAATAACCAACATCATAGAAACTCATGGCTTTAAGTCACAAGTTTGATTTTTTTTCTAGCCCTGCATAACGTGGTCAAGAAATATAATTTCTTATTATCCTTATTGTGCATTTAAATATAACCCAAGAACCTAAATGCTAGTAATAAGAATGAGGCAACGTCTCAAATATTACACAAAGCGACCTTCTGAAAGGACCCTCCTGGCACCAGAGCAGTTTCCACACAGCTGCTGATATGCCCTTGAGTGCTTTAGTCCTGAAAAGAGAGAGAAAGAGGTGGGCTTAGAAATTATTTTGACTCAAAGCCCCACAGTAGGAACATGCTAACACACACTGCCAGCCTGTTAACTTAGAAGCCAGCCCCTCAGAGCAGAGGGCTGCTGAAGCCCTGTTGGATCCACTTTCCTCTGCTCCCACCTGTGAGCTATAGCTGGTGGGAGCTTTATGATACTGTTGTAAAGGTGATGTGCCTCTTAACCGGCAGCGCACTCGGTTGCTGATGAAATGCATTGCAGACATGCTAGTTTCGGGGTGGTTAGGAGAGCTGACTATGACATATTTTCCATATTGTCAAGGATGCCAACATGCAGATGGCGTTAGGAGCAGTTTTCTTGCAAAGCTGTTTAAAGGTGACATGTGGCCAGTTAGTCACCCTGTTGGAATGAGAGGCCACTGAGGAGCTTTAGGAGAACCACCCAAGGCTGTTTGCTTATGAGCCTTACCAACACCCCCAAGAACAAATGCGGAGTTCTCAGAGCCTCAGACTTTTCACGGTGATTCCTAATTTTCTAACCTGTCGGGTTGGCCCCCACACCTGCTGCTAAGCCTGGTCTGATGACATTGGAGGGTAATGAGAGCCCAGATCACACTCTGAGGAGATCCTTATCCATCTGGTGCCACAAAGACAATCACGGGGACAGGACTCAAGAAGAGAGGCGGGGGAGTATCAGATGCTGGTGTCGCCCATCTGTGACATGCATGGCCTCTGAGATGTCCTTCAGATGAGCTCTGGTTGCAGCAGATGTTCAACGCTCTTCCGGCAATAGGGAGATTTTTATCTAAACCCTAAGGTGGAAAACAAGAGCTGAGGGGACCGGGTGATTCACTCGTTCATCTTAGCTAGTGTTGATGTGAAATTAGGTCTGGAAGTTGAATGTTACCCCCAAGCCTCTTATAGAACCAGGGTTGAGCATGCAGGACCTCTGAATTCAAAGAGCTGACCAGACACACACTGAGCAATATACATAGTTTGTGAAACATTTAAAGCCAGGCAAAAGGATGGGGGTGCAAATCCATGGCAGAGTGCTTTCCAAATGTGTAGAATCCTAGGCTCCAGTATCACTAAATAAATAAAAATATTTGACGAGGTCAATGTCAAAGAGAGACTCTCTTTGCTAAATAATGCCACAGCAAGAATAGAAAATAATTCACATGCTGTACATGTTGAGTCTGTGTCCCTAATCAGTGACCCATTAGCACTGTCTGCCATGGGCACAAGAAGCAGCTAGGGGCAGCATACATGTCAGCTCAGCTTATACTTCAAGAACTATTCATAAACCATTCTTGAATTTTATTGTGAGAATCCTGATTGGCCAATGAATTGACAAGTCTTTGCTGATCTTTAGTAAATACTAAACATTGTATTAGGCATTGTGAATGAACAGAAAGGAGTGTAGAAAATCTCCACCTATATAATTTACAATCTAACCCTGGAAAGAAACAAAATGTGTAGGAAGTCCTTTGGATGTTAATTCTTTGCAATAATTGTAAATACTCTGAAAATTCCTATAGGGGCAAATTGTACATTAAAAGCTGCAGTGAGAATTTCTGATTTCTTAAAAAAAAAAAAAAACCACAGAAATGTTACAGGAATATGTTTTTGTTTTAATCCCAGGTGTGGGATATGGGATTGCTTCAGATTGTCCACAGCAGCTGACTATGATTTTTCTAGTGCGTTAGCAGCAGCATAATTGTGCCAGCTGCAGATAGTTCCTGCAAGCATACGACATTTGGAATTCTTGGGACTCTCGACAGGATAGATAAATGCTAGAGCCCTAAGAGGGGTTGCTGCTGCTTGCTGCTTGCTGCTTGCTGCTTGCTGCTTGCTGCTTGCTGCTTACTGCTTGCTGCTTACTGCTTGCTGCTTGCTGCTTGCTGCTTACTGCTTGCTGCTTGCTGCTTGCTGCTTGCTGCTTGCTGTTTGCTGCTTGCTGCTTGCTGCTTGCTGCTTGCTGCTTACTGCTTGCTGCTTGCTGCTTGCTGCTTGCTGCTTGCTCCTTGCTCCTTGCTGTTTTGGTTTGTCAAGTGGTCGTGGGCAAGAGATGAGAAGGAGAAATTGAAGATGCTGATAGCAAAGATCAAACTTGCCCCAAGGAACTCACTGTCTCTAATCAGCAGGCAGTAGGCTAATGATAATGACACACCTTTCCCTTCTATCTTTCTGTCTCTCCTACCTAGTGCTGGGTGGAGTAAGGGTGGAAGAGAGTAAGGAACCTACAAGGCACTAAAAGAAAAAAAATCCAGTTACGAAGAAGAGCAGGCACATCTTTACGGTACAACGTGGCATCTTTTGAGAGGAAATGCAAACCTCGTATTATCTGAGCCTTCTTGTGCCTTCTTCCATTTATTTCTAAATGAAGAAAGATTTGACAATGATCTGTCAGAGTCCCAAAGAGGTAGAATATATTTTAATAACTTCTGAACTTTATCTAAAAAGTGTGCTTACATGGACGTCTTTAATAATCAGCCTAACTCTGTCATTGATATGGATTTTGCTATAATAAAGATGGATATTAAGTAAGAGAGGCTCTTTTAAAAGACTGTGTTCACATTAGAACCTTAAAAGTAAACTTTCAAAATACACTCCTGGCTCCCTGGATGGCATTTTCTTATCATTCCCTTGCAAGTAAGAATAATCTGGAAGTTAAGTTGCGGAGAGGTCGGCGAGAGGAACATAAGAGATGAGGATACGATGCAGTCTACTGTTCTCTTTACATTTGAAATTTCCTATTTAAAATGTTTACAAGCCCTTCTTTAAAAATGTGAGATCAGGGCTAGGGAGATGGTTTAGCAAGTAAGAGGGTTCGCTGTGCACACACAGGGACCTGAGGTCAGATCCTCAGTATCTACATGAACAGGCAGGGACACCCACAGCTTCAGCATGATAGAGAACAGATTTCTTGATCTTTGTGACTTGGGGGTTGTCATCCTAGCTCTAGGTTCATTAAGAAACTGGAATCAAGAATAAGGAAGAGAGTGGTAAACCGGAATACCTAATGACCATCCTCTGGCCTCTGAGTACACACACTGATACACACACACATGCACACACACGTACACACACACACAGATATGCGCACACGCACACACACACCACACACATGCATGCATGCACACACAGATACACACACAAGCACGCACACAGAGATATGCATGCACACACATAGGCACACACAGATACAAGAGCATGCACACACACATGCACATCTGTGTATCTAACAGAAACAGGCATACAATAAAATAAAATGCATTAAGAGAAAAGAGGAAAAATTAAGATGCCAGAATAATTTGAAATTTTGGTCATGGAGGGATTACTTGATACGATGATAGAATGTAAAGAAAAAACTACTCAAAGCCAACACAAGTAAACTAGAAATAAAGAAAACTGCCCAACCAGGAAGTGCAGAAATTGCACAAATTAGGACACAGAGGAGAAAAACAGCACTAAGAGTTGCTATCTCTCGCGTTTCCCTTTTTCCCACTGCTGATGTCTCATGGGTGTAAATGTATCATTGATTTGGTGTAGCGTCTTCAGATGCTGTAATTTCTCATCTGCTTCCTGCTGCAAACCTATCAGCTATGCCTGTATCCAGGCCGGCATCACAGCTGTGAGACATTAATCGCTGAATGCTTCCCCCACCACTGACCTGGCTGACGCACACTGTCTAGTTAGTTCCCAGCAGGTTCCTGGCTCCTCTCCTGGCACCACTGACAACCATGGCGCTCTTGTAGCTCCAGCAACAGGACTGCCGTGACACTCCTTGGGTGGCTTGGCGTGTCCTGTGCCTAATTGTCTGCACTTCTCAGAACCTGAGAGAGATTTGCCACCTTTGTGTCTGGAATCAAGGCTCTCCTGTGACTTTGTGATGATAAACGTTGTGCTTGAAACAGGCACGTTATTTTTTTTTTTCTGAATGCGTGCTTTGTAAGTTCTCCATGGAGCAGTGTGGACCAGCTGCTAAACAGCCCATCAATTATGATAGTTATGAAAAAAAGAGTCATCGCGCAGCTAGTTCATGCTCAAAGGCCTAATTTCACAGTTCTAGCTATGTCTGGTTTCCCTAGGCCAGTATTCCTGTTTCTTTTCTAGTGGTTAAGAAAGAAAAGGATACTTAAACATGTGCCACCTGCTGCTTGACAAAATTATCAGGAGGATGAGTGTCCTATGCTGTGGAGGGTGGGTTCTCATTGCTCCATGACCACTACAAAGATAGAAGTAAATGGTGTAATTGTGTGCATGTTGTCTTCATTACTAGCCACGGGGATAGCTTAGATGGTTATAAGGCTGCTAAACGTAACGATGTCAGTGAGACTTAAGAGATTACTCAGGAATTAAGAGCACTTGATCCTCTTCAGGATGACCTGGATTCTGTTCCCAGCACCCTATTAAACAGTTCACAACTGCCTGTAACTCCAGTAATGGAGGCTGAAACTCTTCTCTGGTCTCTGCATGCACCACCACCACCCCCCACACACACATATATATAAGTCAGAAATAAAATACAGTGTTAAAGAAACCAAAAGGTACAGACTTTTTCTTTTTCTTCAGACAAGATCACATGGTTGCAAATCTAAGAGGCACAAATGTATGGCCATTGATAGGGAGACAGGGAGAGCTGATAAAAGTGGGGCTTGAGGCTGTGATATGCTCTTGTGTTACCCAAAGACTATAAAGTACCATTGACAACAGTTAAAGCTTTCCAGGGAAGATGGCTGATAAAGGGCACCCAGAAGAAAAGGGGGAAATAGAATTTCCCAAAGGAAATGCATCAGGAATGATGACGTCTGTAAGCCCAGGAGAATCTAGCAATTCTTTCCACCTAAACAAGAGAAAGTTGAGTTTTTCCTATGCCCCTGTTGAGGAATGTAGAAAGGACATATGTGTGACAGTACATTATAACTGTCTATGATGTACATACAACATATAATCTCTGTCTTATCTGCAGAAAAGTCCTCTTTAAAACTAGTGAAATGACAGGCGATTAGGAGGGGCCTCCGTTCCCCAGGCACTCTGTGGGAGAAAAAAAAGTGCTATTAAAATGACCGATAGTGACCATCTTTCTAAATTTCATGTTGTGTCCTCTTCACCACCTGATTTTGCACAAAGTAAGGCAGTCCCTGGCACTACCACCACGGAGAATGACCTGTAATAATACTGCTTTATCTCAACTTTTTTTTTCTAATAAGAAGCAGAAGTATCATGATATCTAAACAATACTTGGTTCACCCAGAGTTGAGAAAATAATGGAGTGGAGAAGGCCATGGTTTTGCTTTGGTTTTTTTTTTTTTTTTTAATGTGGAAGTCTTTTGTGAGTTTCCCATTCGAAGATGAATCTGTGGTCTGGCTACAAACTGCTGAGTGGGTGTATTTCAAATCACAGGAAACTTCTCTTAGGTGTCGAGAGAGACACAGGAGTCTTATTACAACCTGTTCGTCATTTTCATGGTCCAACTTCCAGCACAAAAGAAGCACAGGATTGCATCAGGGCCTGTGAGATGAGCCAATTGGCAGCTTCCTTTTCATGTACTGCATTTGGTCCAGCACCGTGGGTCATTCATCTCTCCTCCCTGTTTGGTGGCAGTAAACACGGAGCACTTTATCTGTTCTTTTTCAATTAGATTGATGTATGTGCATTCCCTGCATTTTAAAGGTCGTTAATTTCCACATTAGCCTCTTGGGTTGGTAGCTCACAGATTGATGTATTGATGATTTGGTCTTTCATTGATTCTATATCATCTTTAGCACCAGTACTCATGGGATCTTTCCCACCCCAACACAATGAGCACAGTGCATGAATATTTACAGAACACAGAACCTAGGTTTTGTCCTTTCTAGAGAATTTTAATGACCCTGTCCATGAAGCCTATTACAAAATTTAGTTATATACTTACAGAGTGCCATTGGTAGATATTGGCCTTTTTCTCAACTGTATTTAATGTCTGCAGTGTCTAATAATGTTATCCAATGACTTCCCAGCAGCATCAATGGATGCTTCAACGTAATTAAGAATTGCCTAAAACTGTTTTCAGAATATTTCATGGGAGAAGGCCGTCCCCTTATTCATTAGGATTTATATCCATTATTAGGCCTTGTAGTTATCATCTCATGTTTAGATACCATGCACCCCATACTGATGTGCCACCAAAAAGACAGCCCAGCACTCCATCTCCATCTGCACAACAGACCACACAACACTGTAAATGTGACAATAATAAAAACAAAGCTTAATCACTAGAGGTGACTGAGATTATTGATCCTGTTAGAATAATTAGAAACAGCTGAAATATCTGCTGATTCAAACAGCTACGCTAGCTGAGCCCAGGGAATAGCTGGCTGAAGAAAGAGGTGTAGTTTGAATCTAAAAACAAGACAATAATAACACATCTTTGTTTTGACAAAAAAAAAAAAGTATAAAATCCTTAGCTCGTATCTTAAAATAAAGTAGGCTATACATAGATGTGTAATATAGTAAACATACATGTTAAAGTGATCAGCTCATGGCCATCGGTAATTATCAGTGTAACATGAAAAAAAAAACTACATTAAAAAAAAAACCCAAAGCAAAACCATGGTCTTCTTAGTGCTTCTTCAGTCTCCTCTACAGAGTAAAGTTAGAGACTAGGAAGCCACATAGAACATCCAGACAGCATTTGAAAGCCAGGAAATGCTATCCAAGGTGCCAGCGTCAATTTTAATCAATGATTGAGGCACACAAAAGAGTCTGAGCTCTTTAGATCCAGGACTACTCAGAACAGGATCACAAGCATCACCAATCAAGTCAGTGATTATTTTGTTAAGCAGTTGAAAGCCTGGCCGTGTCCAGGCTGGAAATGAGGAAGCACTTGGTTGTTTGAGTGCATGCTAAACTACGGCTGGTTGTGATTTTGCAGTGTAATGGGTGAAAGGGCTTATAATCAAGGGTCATTATCATAATCAAAGCTCCTTTCTGTGGTCAACCAAAAACACGAACGTCTCTTATTTAAGAAGAAATGGCTTCCGGATCATTAGAAGGCTGACTTCTTTATAGTGCACTCACTCTTATATGAATCCTGTACCCCATTTGAGCAGTATGATCTTCCACTAACACATGGCATGAACTTTACAATAAGATCTCATGCATGTCACTGTTAAAATGAAGAAATGATGTGTGGGGCCTCTGTCAGCCTGGGCATCTGGAAATATCCCCTTAGTGTCAGCAACCCTGAGCACAGTGTACCCTTTCCCCTGTACTCACTCCTCGCTTCTCTACCTTGTCCCTGCTTCAGAGACTTGTCCCCTGCCTCTGCACTTTTGCCTATGTGTTCAGCTGCTCTGGGAATGTATGCCACTCATGACCTCTGCTATAGACAGGGACAGGGCCCACGTGGAGCAGGAAAGCCAGGAGGTCCCTTGCATACTGCCTGAATGAGACTTTTAGTGACCCAGACCAAAGAGGAAACCAGTTCCTAAGCTTGACTGGGTCAAGCTGAAGAGGAAGGCATTTAGCCCCAGGTTGTTCTTCCTGGCAGTTCTCATACCACTTGGGAACTTGCTGGAAATGCTGTCTCGGGTTCTACCTCAGAACTACTGTCAGAGTCCATCCTATGATGCCATAACACAACTCCAATGATAGATAACTCATAATGCATGGATATTGGTTTGGGTATAGTCTTGGACTTTGTTGCTGCCTCATCCTATAGCTCAGTGCATGGCAGTCAGAGGAAGTTTGAAGGGAGCTAAATTAATCGTCCTGTCGTAAACTTTCCCCAGTGATAAGTGATCCACTCCTACAGTGATGGCCTGAATCCATTCATGAAAATGAAGCCCAATACCCAACATGGATACACTAGAGAGTTTAAATTTCCAAGCCATGAATTAGGAGGACACATCCAAACCCTCATCCCTCCTAAATCAAACCCTGGGCCTGATAACATGCCCATAACGGCTTCAGAGACACTGGGCAAAAGACACCAGCAATGACAGAGTGGAATCCTCACCAGTTAAACAATAGTTGAGGTAGTCATCCTGATCCATGTTGGATTTCACACACTAATCTTGAGGTGGCCTTCCAACTCTGATAGAAATTCATGACGATAAACAAGAAGTAATATATACCATGGAAAATGGTCAGTGTAGGGAAAGTTTGCTTCCTCAGTGGGTGGTGAGGGTCCACTTGTGCAGAAGATCTCGATCTCTATATAGTATTTACTAGATTCTGAAAAGTTAGCTGGGAAGATTGATAGGGACCTCGAAGGACAAATGGTGTCTTTCCCCTGTGCTCATCAGATACAGTAAGGAAGACACATAGAAAAAGCAGTGATTTACAACAAAACACCTACTCTAAAAAACCAGAAGACCACCAGCCAGGGGTCACAGAGGCCAGGCTTACCTACCACTTGCTAATTTTGTATTAGTGTTATCCTCAGCCCCGAGAGTGGCAGTCTACTCCTTTTTCCACATTTCCATCGCAGCCATCCATCAAGGTTCAGTTCACAAGGAAGTGTGCTTCAGGAAGTGTTTTTATTCACAGTAAATCAACCAGCAAACTAAAAGGCGGGTCCTGTATGGTTAACCTCAAGGGTCTCATCACCAGAAACCAGCTTCTGGCATGCTGTGGTCTCCACTCCCGCCCCTTTAAAGCTTTCTTTGCACAGGGGCTTGGTGACTCATTAAGCCACCCACTGTGGAATGCAGGAGAAGTTGGGATGGTTGAAAGATGAAGCTCTTCCTTGGCCTTAACTGCAATGCTCTCTTCCTGTGTCAGTCACACGCTAAAAAGCTCAGGATAGCTCTGGCACAGCCTTTTATCTATTGTCTTTCACGGGTGCTGTTGGGCCTGCAGGTTAAGCCCGCTCCAGGCTTTCTTTTCTAAGCTGAAGGAACCGGAGAATTCTCCTTGCTCAGACAGCTCATTTAAACCTCCCCCCGTCTGTTAACACACAGCTATCCTGAGCCTTAGGGCCGGCCCTTCACTGTGCTCCGTACAGGTCAAAGGCAGTTAGATTAGTCTATAAGCTTTTTGCTCCACTGTCATTCCAGACTACAAAGAATTTGGAAGAAAAATATTAGCAACAAAAATTGTATGAGATCGATCAATGTGAAAGGCACTTTTGAAACAAAATCTTTGCAGCGCACATCATCCTGTGACACAGACACCAGACCACCAGCTCGCTTCGCTGTAATTCTCCACACCATCCATCATCACAAGGCACCTATGGTCAACAACTTGCCCTAATATCAGTGTCCCTTTCAGGACTGTGGTGTGTGTGTGTTTGTGTGTGTGTGTGTTCATGTGAGTATGTGTATGTGCACGCTTGTGGAAGTCAGAGGTCAACCACAGGTGTATTCCTTATGCACCATCCAAACACAAGATAGAGTCTCTCACCACGCTGGAACTCAGCAAGTAGGCTAGGCTGAGTGGCAGGTGCACCCCAGGGACCTATCTATCTCCATATCCCAGTACTGGGATTACAAGCAGATGCTACTATGCCTGGCTTGTTATATGGGTTCTGGGGATCAGACTCATTACCTGCTAAGCTACCCCTCCATCCCTCATCAGCCCTTTTTTTTTTTTGAAGTAATCAGAGCCTGACTTCTATGAAGAGTCCTTGTCCCTCTTGAAATTCCTTGACACCAAACAATTCTGAGGAGTACATCAAACTCCTTGTCCAGCTCTGCAGGCATGGGGGTGCAGAGACCCCTTCGCACAGGGACTTTGCCACCCATGAGGCCAGCCAACTGGGCTTGCCCTAGATTTGCCAGCTGCTACTGCATCCTAAGGCTTTTCTGCCTACTAGCAGCTTCTAAACCACAAAGACACGTCCAAGCTGCTTAGGTCCCGCTGCCCCAAATGCCAACAGCCCTCTTCAATGCTGCGTATACCTTACTGGGTGGCCTCTTCAAGGCTTGGCAAGAAGGATTGTTTCTCTCATAGTGAGAGACACCGAGGCCAAACCAGGGTACGGACAGCCATTTGAGACCTACTGCAGAGTGGCAGATCGTAACCTTAGGTTATCTGTGTATGTAGCAAGTACCCTCCATTCTCAGCATTCAATGTGCGTGTCAACTGAATCCCAACCTATTCATTATTGCAAACAAAGTGGATGCTAATGCTTTTCCGGACCGTAGAGATGACTAGCCAGACCTTGTATTGCATCCCAACACTTGGGAGGTGGAGAGAGGAGGGTTGGGAGTTTAAGCTTGTCTTACAGTACATAGCAAGTTTGAGGCAAGCCTGGGCTATATAGACTATCTCAAAAATAGAGAGAAATTATAAAACTTATGGAAGAGACTGAAATGCTTAAAATTTTATCCACCAGGATTAATGTTGAAAAACATATACAAGCCACTATTTTAAGAATATATTTTGTTGAAGGCTTGACAAATATTTGGGGTTTTTTTTCCAAAATATGTCTTTATGTACAGCAAGTAATGACTGACACAGGCCAACCCCCTAAGGACTGATTGCATTTTTCTGGCCAATGTACAACCCGCCAGGGTAGACAAATATTTTCCCAAAATTAGAAATAATTGGCATTTATTCTGTAGACTTTGTTAAATAAGTATTCTTTGGGCAGAGCCTCTGTTTCATTCATCAGAAGACATTAGTTTAGCTGAACTATAGGAACTTAAGATTTAAGTACCCAGTTCTACATCAAGCACAATAGTCTACACTAAAAGGCAAGTTGGCCTGGGTTCTGGTGAATTCAGTAATGTGCTAATGGTTGCAGGCTTAAATACAGTGTCCTCTCTCCTACTTGTGTAGTGCCTTTTGTGGTTCCCCTAAAGATGTGGAAGCATTCACCCTGTCTTTGTCTATATTGCTAGCTTTTTAGGATGTATACAAATACTTTCATTTGTTCAGAAAACATGATTGGGCTCCTTGCTTTGTGTCAAAGACTGAAAGGGATTGAGGACTCAGCACTGAGCCATTCATTCAGTGTCTGCTGGGATACTGTTAGCTGTAGTAATAATTCCACGAGACATGAAGATTGCTGGACTCAAGATCAATAACTTCAGAGGCTCCATGAGAGCATGAAGACGTAAGCTCATCACCTTCCTTTTCAGATGTTCCTGGGGTTATTGTCCTCACGGCTGTAATATAACTGTTGCTGCTCTGGGCATAACATCGAATTGCAACAAATTCTGGACAGAAGTTTCCAGAATCTCCTGTGATGATTAGTTTTGTCTGCTTGAAACCATCTAGAGTCACCTGAAGAATGATTCTCCAGGAGGGGCCACTGAGACTGGTTGGCCATCGGGCACAGCAATGTGAGAGTCTTGATTGCATTAATTGATACAGGAAGACCCAGCTATAAATTGGCAGCACCACACCCTTGGTTTGGGCCCTGACCTGTATAAGAAGTGGAAAGTGGGCTGAGGACAAGCGCTTATGCTTCTGTTTTCTCTGCTCTTGACTGTGGGTGTAACCAGCTGCTGCCACTTGCCTTCCCCACAGTGATGCTCTGTGACTTGGAATCATGGGCTAAAAGGACCTTCCCTATAGCAGCTTTTGTCAGAGTGTTCCATTGCCAGACAGCTGCAAGCCCAGGACTGAACCATTAACCAGCACGGGGAATTAGATACACAGGGCAGGCTTAGGCACTCAGAGTGTACCTGAACTGCGGCATACTTTGTCACTGGAACACACCACACACACACACACACACACATACACCAGGAATGAGTAGTGAGTAGGTGTGTAGCTTCTAGGGTACTGGGATGGTCAGAGCCTGCAGAGTCTACAGCTCTAGTGCCGAGTCCTTATGTTCTACCATTTTATTTAATGGTATGCTTACTTTCTTTTTCTTCAAGGCTTTTAGGTTATTTTGAATTGCTTACCGTTTTAATAATTTTTAGTTGTACAAAGCTGATCCTACGGTGCTATGTAAATAGAAACCTGGTGAAGTTCATGACAACCACAGATGTGGCAGTGGGCGCTTCAAGGTGCTGGTTTGCATCTTCTTAAGTAAGAAATGAGAAAGTCTGGGCTCTAATTTTTCATCATAGGAAGTAGAGTTGAATAGAAACTCTCATTAACATCTAAGTCTCTGTTTACTCTTAGTCTCCGCATTACAACTTTACTTTGTATTTCTTCCCTCTGTGTCCTCTCTTCCTTTCTGCTCCTAGTCAGAGTTTTATTGTGTAGCTCAAGTCAACTTTGAATTCTCTCTCTCTCTTCCTCCACGTCCTAAATGCTGGGATTGCAGCTGTGTGCCGCCACATTCCTGTCCTTTATATTTCCCAGAATCGCATAAGTGGGATGGTACAGAATTTGTTCTTCATGCCTTTCTAATTCTATTCAGGAAACATTCTTCTGCTTTAACCACACTGTAGCATGGGTCACAATTTCATCTCTTTAAAGGGTGAGATGGTACCTTCTTGTGCCCCCACGTCATATTTTGTTAGCTGCTCATCCACCAGTGGGCGTTTGGTTAGAGTCCGCCTTGCAGATACCAATGGTGCTAGATTCAAACTCTCAAAGTCCTACCTTCTCTAATTAGCCCGGGAGTGGAGACTTTAAAAACCAGGGTCCTTTTGACTACTGTCAAGGACGACCACTGGGGTAGAGATAACTTTGAAAGTGCTCAAAGATAAAGAAAAAAGCTGCTTTTTAATGGGCTAGCAGGTAAGGTTTTAGAAATAAACTGTTCTCTGTGAAGACATAAAATAAGATTTAATAACATTTTACCTCTCCATTGTTCCCACCAAGTTATTAAATTCTGTGTATATAAGAAAGATAAAGCAAAAGATGAATAATTATAAAGAGATTGAGAATAATACTAAAAATACTTTATAATATGCCAGGTATAGGTAATTAAAATTGTTCTCCTCTCTGTCTAGCCATGTGTCTGTTGGAACAACATATAAAAAAAGGAATGGAAAATAATTTCCAAGTACCAATTACTAGGAAAGTATTGCTTTTCTTTCCTCCTAGCTTTTCAGGATCCCACCTTATAGATTTCAAAGTAAGATTCAGAAAGTGCCTTCCTGCGTTTGGGAGAGGGAGGGCAGGATCCCAGGCACTTGGGGTGATGGGAGAAGTGGTCACACTAGTGGGGTTCTCTCCCAACTAGTACATAAACCTGTCCTGGTTAGAAACCAGGACATACCTTGGAAGAGGGACTCTTAGCCAAGCAAGCGCCCCTATCATTTTGGCCAGTGGAGGATTTCTTGATTGGTATAGGAAGGCCAAGCCACTGTGGCCAATGTCATCCCTGGGTAGATGGGCCTGGCCTATATAAGAAAGAGCAAGCCAAGGGAAGTGAGCCAGTCCACAGCATCCATGCATGGTTGGTCTCTGTTTTGGTTTCTTCTCCAGAACCCTACAAAGTTTCTGCTCCTGGCTTCCTTTGATGATAATGGAGTGTAAGCTGTAAGACTTTCTTTCCAGGTGTGTTTGGGCATTTATTACAGCAACAGAAAGCAAACTAGAACAAAGGATTTAGAAAAGAAATCAAAGGATGGGAAGGTGGTTCTCATTTACATATATAAATATTTAAAGCAGCCTCCATTTCCGTCAGCCCTTGTTTACAATTAACCCTTTACTGACATTCACATTCACTTATCCTGCAGTGACCTTTAGAGCAGCATTAGTTGATTAAAAAGGAAAGACAGTCACAGCTGGGAAAACTGCTGTGAAGATCACATCGAAGGTTGTTGTAACCCTGTTCCTCCGATTTCAATCAATTTGCCTTTTCTACCCTAAGAAACGTGGTTAACCAAGCCAGACAGAAGCCGAGAAAATGGTTCCTCCCTTGTGGCTTCGTTGCAATGTCAAAATAATAAATAGGTTACTCACAGCGGTCATTTAGACGTGAGGCATCGCAAACGCGCATGGCCTTGTGGGAGTGCAGCGGCCTTGTCCCAGAGTTGCTGTTGAAGAGTTCTGGCTCATAGCCCAAAGAGAATTCCTGCTGTTACAGTCTCTTTCCTTGGGTGAAGCCAAAGTCTGAGAACCTTGTCTGAGAAGAAAGCCTGCAAGACATCTCTGAGATTAGAGCCTAGCAGTAAGCTTTTTAAGACGCATCAGGCAATTGAGAGACAGCTTTATATTAACAAACGACACTGGTAGGGGATGAAGAGCCACAGTCACCAGCTTTAATGACACCCTACAACTGTATCACTGGTAACTGTATCACTGTCACTTGAAATTGAAACTGTGAAGCCACCACTATGGTTTCCCATAGCAACTTGCCCCTGTCCCCAAGACCTCCATCAAATGTCCCCTCGGTCTTCTGGGAAGAAGATTAGCAGAGGTTAGTCATGGTCCTCCCGTGTTCCAGCATTTACAAAGAGATATCCACCCTGCCTGTTCTCCTCCTGGCGGGTATGACAGAGAAACCAACGCCAGGTAAAGCCAAAGTTTCATTGTGTTCTGCATTGGACTAATTTATTTGATAGTGGTATAAAACTAAAACAACTGAGAACAGAGAGCCGTCTGCTACTGTACAGTCCTGTGTTGAAGAATGAATGAGGGACTGCAGACATGACAGGCAAGGCTACGGGCAGGAGAAGCTCATCTCCCCTCTCACTGTGGAAACACTACACATTTGCTTAGTGCACAAGATATATGGATAGATGAGTCCTTCTCCTCAGCATGTATTTACTATTGAAAATACATGTGCCCTGCCGTGGCCCAGCCCTGGCGCACTGTCTACTCCCCTTTCTCCTGTGCAGGCTGACTTGTGTGTTCTTTCTCTGGCATCCTGCTGCTTTCTGTGCCTACTCACTGCTCACCTTGTATGAACAGTGCCAGGAATGCCTTGTGGCCTTCTTATGGCCTGATACCTGGGATGGCCTCACACAATGCTGCAGAGCCTCCGTCCATGAGCTCATTGCCTGCAGGAGTAAACAAAGCAGAAGTGCATTTTCCGCTGTAAGAGAAGTCAGGGATCTGGGACTTCACATCAGTTAAGTTTCACTAACGACTTCATTACTCCAAAGTTAGATGGACAAAAAAATGGCATGTGTCTGTCCCATTCATTATTTTTAACTATTTTATTTTTATATCATTATACAATTATATTATTTCTCCCTTCCCTGTTCTACCTTTAACACTCCCACATACCTCTCCATGTTCTCTTTCAAATGCATGCCCTCTTTTTCTCACTGACTGTTGTTACATACATGCATGTACATGTATGTGTGTGCGTGTGTCATATATAACCTGCTCAATCTCTATAATACTAATTGTATTTCCAGGCCTGACCGTTTGGCATTGGATAACCTGTTGGTGTGCTCTTCCCTGAGGAAGGCTATTTATCCCACTCACAGCATTTCTTAGTTGCCTACGGTATTTGTGTGGAGTTGAGGTCTCGTGGTCTTTCCCTGTCCATATGGACATTCTACTGTTGTTGTCCGAGTTTGGCTCGTGTCCAGGCAGTTCTGTGGGTAGGGCTTTAACGGGTTTAGCTTCCCACATTCCTAGGACACATAATCTCACAGCAAACTCCTGACCATTTGGCTCTTATAATATTTCCTCCCCTTTCTGAGCCTTAGGTGTGGGAGGTTTTGGGGTTGTTTTCTTTTGTTTGTATAGATATATTCATTGGAACTGGGCAGCACAGCTCTGCATGTTTATTGTTTGTGGTTTCTGTATTAGTCTCTGTCTGTTGCAGAGAAAATTTCCTTGATGAGAGGTGAGAACTATATTCATTACTAGTCATAATGTTGCTCTCCTAAACATTCTCTGATGCCTTTTTAATTTTCTAAATTTTCTACACTAGTATTTATTCACGTCTTATTTTGAAAATAAATCAAGCGGTGGTAATAGAGGGAGCGTATGTGAGCAAACTACATTACATACACATATAGAAATGTCATAATGCTAGGCATTTGTTACATAATTAATATACACCAACAAAATAGTTGTTTGCAAATTAAAAAATCATTATAAAGTCCCCTTCATCTCAACAGCAACAAAAACATTGAAAGTCTAGACCAAGTCTCCTCATGTAGGCGTCTGTGCAGAGGGAGGGGTGCTAACTTGGAGAAGGAGAAAAGATACAGTTTTCAAACGGTATATTTAGTGATAGGGTTCAGGAAGCAGCAGCTCCTGAGACATTTGGCTTGGCTCATTGATGTGGGGACAGCCGAACACAGAGGCCAGCTTAGAGATACGTGGAATGAAGTTGGTGTGTGTTTAGAATGTAATACACTTTTTGAGCAACAGATATCCATTTTTCTGGGTAAAAAGTTTCTAAGATTTCAACATAATCTGTGTAAAAAATTATACACACACACATACACACATAGAGAAGAGAGATTAATGTGTAATATCCACAAAACACACATACCTTTCTACCAAGCAACAGAAGAGGTTTATTTACTGAGGAGCCAGTAGTCCTTCTCAGACTAGTCCAGTCCGTTAGTCTCAAGGTTCTGAGGCAACTTCAAGTGAGTAATTTTATCCTGGCTTCTCACACCCCCCTGCCATGTCCACTCAACACAGAATTCTTCTTCATTCCTGGTTCCATCAAGAAGTACAGCTTCGTGGTGTACCTCTCTAGAGGTTGTGTTTGTTATGTTTGTTATGTTAAGCGCATGGGGGAAGAAGCACTTGTGTTTCTGTAGAGACACAAGGAAATGTTACTCAAGGAACCTTCCTTTCTGGTGTTGCGTGGAGGCATTCTCAAGCGAAAAGGCCTCTTCGCCTGCTGCAGTCTGTTTGTGTGACATATTCAGAACGGACCTATTTTCTGAAGGGACCTGCAGATATGTGCAGAAGAAACACAAAAGACACAAAAATCAGAACCAGACGAAGTTAAGCAGCAAACAGTAGAGGCCAATGAGGTTGCTAAGCTTCAGTTTCCAGCCCAGATCTGAATGCTTAGGCAGAACAGAAGGTGTCTTCCAGCACATCTGCCAACTATGTTCCAAATGGTGCTTTGTGGTTCCAGGAGGCTCACCGGGTAAGCACATGTGTCCTCGCTACAGAATTCAGGGCTACCTAGACGTTAATGAAATCATCGTGTAAATGTATTGACTGTGGTTACATGAAGCACTTAAAGAGTGTCACACAGAAAACAAAGAGCAGTGTATTTCCTAAAGGCACCATCCAGATTTTTTCAAATTAATTTTTTGCTGTCTCTCTGTAGCCCCATATTCACTGTTACCTTGGGTATTTAAATACCCAAAGGTGACTTAAGGTTAGCGCAGGTGAGTTAGTAGAAATCTCACGGCACATGTTTCTAGAAATGAGGAGAGGATATAGCTATAGGAATACACTGGAAATCAATTTTTGGAGTTGATTCTATCATCAAATAATAGATAATGTTATTTTTTTTTCTATTTCTATCAGAAGGTAATCAGCATTCCCGTTATCATTTTAGCCTAAAGTTTGTACGAGGCACACACACACAAATTGGGGTTTTACATGAAACCATCAAGGCCTATGGCACTGCATTTTATTTGACTGACAGGACCAGCACTGACATCACTGAAGGGCGTCTCTCAATAATGCGTAATGGTTTGATTAAGGTGTTGACTTGTTCTGCAAGCATTTCTGTGCTTTTCTACATGGCCACCTGTGCATGGATATTTGAGAATATTTCCAAATGTCTTAAGGCAGAGATATAACATTTAAAAATGTGGACATTTTGGTCTGAGTCAGCTTCTGGCTTTATTATACATAAGGATCAACTGGGATTTGTGGGGCTAGGAATTAACATCATCTCCTGGCTTCAGGAGGGTTAGGCAGACGTTGTCTACTGTGCCCCGCAGTGCCATCAGAAAGGATGGTAGCTGGTGGCCTCTTCACACAAGGGAGCCACATGTTTGCTTTGGAACCTACCAAATGACTTTCAGGCCTGTAGATTGGTTCACCTTCCCCCACACTCTTTTGGCTTTCTCAGGACCCTGCTCAGATGTTTGGCTGAGTGCTTTCTGTACCCCACTTGGCTCTTCTAGATCCTCCATGCTTCTCAGCAGTCACCTGACTTAGGAGTGCTGAGGTATCTATAACTCCAGACGCTTACATTAGCATCTGGGAATGGGCTTCATTGCCATTCACTTAAGCTTGGGTCTGAGCAGTGTCAGGACCTGTAACGTTTGAAATGTGAGGAAAGAACTTGTTTCCAATTCTAGGTTTTCAATGAAATATGGAACATCTACTAAAACAGCTGCCCTGTAAATGTAAGTCTATGAAGAGTCAGTCAAAGACACGGTCTTTCGCCTTCATTCCGATCCCTATTAAAATTCCATATAAAGTGTAAGTTTGAACCTTTCCTGTTTATTAATAAAAATGAGCGCTTACTATACTTAGTTCTTAAATGAATAAATTATGAAATGTAAAGGAATCTATCTTAAGTAGATAATCACGAATAGAGACAGAACAGAGATGGGAAGAATATTTTATACTGGTTCATATCTATGAATCTAAAAAGCATCAATAAAGCAATGAGGTGCCGGCAAGATGGGTTAGTGGATAACGGATCCTGCTGCCCACCTCGGAAGCCTGAGTTTGATCCTTGGAACTTACACAGTAGAAAGAGAGACCCACTTCCAGCAACATGTCCTCCCTGCACACACAATGGCATGTCCTCTAATGTATAATAGAATTAACAGCTAGAAAGGGGTAGCACAAAATATTCATTTATGATAAATGACAGATATTTTATTATCCTCTGTAGCTACTTCTTTCCTTTTTGTATTGCCAAAAGTGTTATAAAACATTTTGAAATTAAAAAGAAATTTCATATGAAAGTCATTACAATTCTCTAAAGTAAACGAAGTTTACGAAGTCATGCCCGGCTTGTGTTCACGTTGCTTCCTCTGCCTGCTGTGCTCTGCTCTGCACTCTGAAGCTGATGGTCTCTGTCTGACCTAGTTACTTCACGTGGGGATGACCCATTTGTCACACCCCCTGCCCTTGGGCTTCCTTGAGCCTCCTGCTCATGTGTTTGGAGTTATCTTTCCTATTGTAGTGGGTGTCACCGATTTGTCCCTTCCCCTGGTTAGAAGCACATTCAAAAGCCAGAATGTAGCGCCACACTTCCATAACCATCAACAGTCAGTCTAGAAGATTCTGAGTAGTGAAAACAAGAGTTGGAAAGTGTAGGCCCACACCATGCACAGTGTGACGGCTGGGGCTGAAGCTCCAGACACGTTTCTTCACTGATGAAGGAGCATGACCAGTGATGTAAAGTTTTGTTCTGTTTTTCAATAACAGGGTTTCCTAGGAAAGCTAAACTGACCTCAGGGTTATGATCCTTCTGCCTCAGGAGTATTGGAATGACATGTGTGTGCTGTTGTGTCCAAGCAGTGAGTTATATGTAGTTTTCTGGAACAGGAGTGACTCCCCTAACTCATCCTAGTTAAGCACACACACAGACACACACACACTCACACACACACACACAGACTCTCATACACACTTACACACACTCACACACACATTCACACACTTACCCAGACACAGAAACACTCTCACACACACTTACACACACTCACACACTTATACAGAGACACACACTCTTACACACACACACACACACACACACACACACACACACACACACACACACACATTCATGCCCACGAACCTGAGACTCAAATCCAGACAGTTCACTGATTTAATGTAGGGTAGCTCTTGCCTGCCCCAAGCAGGGTCCTTGCTAACAATGTCCAGCCAAAGTACTTTAGACAAGTTAGTTCACCTCCAAGGTCTCAGTCTCCACAGCCACTAAGAGAAATGATGGTCGGTTCCTCCTCTGCTGTTCAGTTGGAAAAATCAAATGAGTCTCTATGACCTAAAGCTACTGGGGCATTTGGGGCCCCTTGGAAAAGCTGCGCCTGCACCGAGTGCCTCAGTACTCTTCCGCCTCCCTCTTTCCCTCTCACTGCCCTGACCAGGAAGATATCGTTGTCTCCATATGGGATGTTTTGGAGACGACTTTAAACCAGAGCTATGATGCAGGAAGTAACAAAAGGCATCTTGTCATTCCTCGCACTTATTTTGAGCTGAGGTCACAGCCTCACAAACTGAGTTCGGTTTGGGGTTGTTTTTTTTATTTGTTTGTTTGTTCTCACTGCTTTTAAACCATCCATAGTTTTCTTCGGGGTCTAGTGACCCATGGATACAGGACATAAAACCATTTTTGAAATATTTTTCATTTTGGTTCAAATGGCACAAAGCAACAAAATAATAAAAAAAATAATCTATTTTTTAATAATACAAGCACACCAGAGCAGGAGAAAAGGGTTCCCATTGCTTACTCAATCGCCCACTAATCACTCCGTTTGTGCTCACCGGGGGATTCTGACAGCACACCCGACTTCTCATTTATTTATTTTTTTATTGGCTCTGGGAGAGGCCTGAGGTTTGCTCCTATGCAGGTTGCAAGCACTTGTACTTCTGGAACAAAGGGGCTCTTGGGCTGGTTTGCTTTATTACATTTTGGGACCATGGAGGAAGAAAGAGAAGAATTACATTAAGTGTAGTAGGGGGGCAGAAAGTTGAGACTTTTGAACTTGAGTGACACTTGGAAATGTTTGAACTGGTCCTGTTTTCCTGGTGGCAGACAAAGGGAACAGAAGGGGCCAGTGTGTAGAAGAAGGAACAACGAGAAACCAAGTTAGCAACGTGCCGTGCCCTGCCACTCGTGTGGGGCTTCCGGTGTGTGCGACGTGGCATTGTTCTCCATGTCCTGAAGGCATCAGTTAGACTGTCCTTATTCAGTAGGGTCTTGTGGCTTCAGGAGTGTCCATAAACACAAACCTTCAAAGTTAATTCAGTTGAAAAAGAAACGGTCCTTCTGTCCATGCAGATTCAATAATCAACCTAGTATGGCGGCTCATACCTGGAGCCCAGCACTCAAAAGGCTGAGGCAGGAGTATTGCTGTGACTTTGAGGCTACGCTGGCCAATGTGGTGCACCCTAGTCACTTTACTGCAAAACACGAACAACGAAACAGGAGAGGCAACTGGGTAGCTCACCCCGTAGACTGACTTATGCTGCTGGGTCTCAGGTCTGAGTTTGGTCTGCAGAATCTCCATGGTAGGAGAAGAGCAGGGACCCCCTCAAGTTGTCTTGTGATCCCCACATAGTCCCATGCTGCAAGCAGGCACACATACGCGTGCGATGAATAGATAAATGTCATCTTCATAAACTTAAAAAGTGAAAGTCTCAGGCAAGAAGGTTGTCAAAAGTTCAAGGCCAGCCTGGGCTACAGTGTGAATGCGGGGCCATCCTGAGCTACAGGGCGAAACCCTATCTCGATAAAACCAAGAATGAAGCAAAAGATTGTAATAGTCACAGTATCACAGTCATTTTCTGTGTTCCATGCCAGTGTTGCACCTAATTACCACAGCGGAACAGGGAGCGTCCTCACAAAAGGGAACAGAGAAGAAGCCTAAAGCCCATGACGGGGTAAGAAGTTGCCCAGAGTGACAGGGCCTTTGACTGGTGACACCTGGCCTTAGGCCCCAAACACTTCTCAGAATCACACCTCCTCACAACTGACAACCTCCCTGACATACCGCAGAGCCCACCCAAGGTGCTAAGGATTCACAGAAACCCAAGGGTACCGTACAAAGCCATGTGGCACAAGCAGCAATGTGAGTGTTCAGATAGCCAAGAAAAGATAACGCTGGATCACGATGCCCTCATGGTCACTCCTGAGTCACCAAGAAATACTTAAAAAGAAATGTGATTTTTAACGATGTGTGTGTGTGTGTGTGTGTGTGTGTGTGTGTGTGTGTGTGTGTGTGTGCACATGCGCATGTGTGCACGTGTGTGGCTGTGTGTGTGTGTGTGTGTGTGTGTGTGTGCTGTGCACGCGAGCGCGTATGTGTGTGCACTTGTGTGCGCGTGTCTGTCTGTGTGCACACACTTAGCTAAGATAAAAACAACATCTGTTTATGCTTTTTCTTTCAGTTTTGCCTTTTAAACAAGTGATGCACTTGGGATATAGTCAGTAACTGAAACCCTGGGCACTACTGAGCAGTGTCCCAGGCACTGGAGGATAAAGTGAGAAGTGTGTGTTGGTCCAAGCTCCACTGTTTCCACCAAATGATTCCTTCTTCCCATTCTTCTTTACCAACCAAGACCAATTGCTTGGTCTGAATGAATCGTCCAGAGCTCCAAAGCCTTTTGTCACTCAAGAAACATCCAGATAGACAGCTCTTCTTTCAGAGAGACGTGCACCCCTTAAGTTCTGTGATTCATCCTCAAGGCAGAGACTAATAGGTTGGTGTGAATTATTTGGACGGTTCAAGCTACAAATTACATAACAACTTATTCATATGAAAAATACATCCTAAAAATGTAAATAGAGTCACTGTTAGTAGCGTATATACTTTGATGCCCATCAAGTTAGTGATTTACAAGTCCTATTCTCTGTGGCTCATGATGTAACTAAACGCTTCAAAAATACAAAACAGCAGTGAGACAGTGCTTACATGAATATATTATATCTTTATGAAATACAGTGTGTCATTCTCCTGAAAAGAAACTGCCTGGAAAAGTGTCCTGTGGATTCTAATTCTTGCACTGTCCAAGGACAACTGGTGAATTATTCCTTCCCATGATTTGCATTTTCTTTTCCACCATCAAAGCAAAATAAGCCTCTTGTTTGTGCTGGCTTCAGATTAAATTAGATTTTTCTATTTGTTCTTTCCTCCTCTTCCTGAACTTTGTTTCAAAGTAAACGGTTATTTTCATTAAAATCTCTCTTTTGGCTTCAGTTCTTTAGTTTTGAAATGTTTCTGGGTTGCTCCCTAGTTTGCTGTTGCTGTTGTTGAGTATTGTATCTGCTCAGGGTTCTGAGCTGTATGTAATTGGCTCACTTCCGTTCTTGACTGTTTGCCTCCTTCTGTGCGCCTGTGCGGGTTTTCAGTTAAACCCGACTCCAGTTGGATCTCATCCCTCTTCGATGTATTTTTGACACTGGACTGGCAAGGTAGGATAAGGAGTATTGCCAACTTCCTGTTTACTGACTGCAGACAAATTACAAGTAGGAAACAAACCTGACATTCATCGCAGAAATTATTTTGAAAGTTAATGGCTAAAGTGGGGTCTTTAAAAGCGGCGGAAACAAACTTTTTTGACCCAGCCAAAAATATCCACATTCTTCCTCAGGAGGGGCCGTGGGGTTAACCTAGAAATAACCTCCGACAGAAACAAAACCAGCCCAGCTTTTCAATTTCGAGCCCAAAGAACTAAAAAGTTATTTCCACCTAATAAAAAAAGTACAATATGATTTTAAATTCCCACCCAAACTCTTCATCTATGTTAGAACATATCAAAAGCCACCCAGAGCCCATTTATCCCATAGCCACTGCTAATAAAATTTTACAGGTGTTTGTGGCTGTACACATGAAAGGAGAGTAGGAAAGAAGTCTTACGGTAGGAGGTGGGTAGAAAGGTTTTATTAGGTTTCTAGAAGAAAATACGGAACCATTTTTGAAAGTTTGCTCCGGTACACACCTCTCAGATGCAATAGCCATATCTCTACTCATGGAGTCAAGCTCTAGCATCCCATGGGTGCCATGAGATGCCCAGCATAGCTCTGTCTCTCTACTTATGGGGACAGGCTCCAGGACTCCATGGGTGCCAGACTCTGTAGGTGCTCCAGTCCCTTAAGGAAAACTGTGCATTTGCATGTAACCTACAAACGCCCTCCCTTCCACTGTAAATCACCTCTAATTTACTTACATTATATAATCCAATGTAAATGTTATGCAAATAGTTGTTACACTGTATCACTTAGCAAGTAATGAGAAGGGAAGACAGTCTGCATATGTTGAGAAAGGTGCACATTTTCAAAAAATAGTTCCCATTTGGGATGGGCAAATCTTCAGATGCAGAGCCCACCCAGAGAAGGATGGCCTAATACACTGCTGTAGGTCTTGGGGCTCAGCAGTGAACAAAACAGAGGACAGATGACCTCTCATCTCATTATGGTTTGGGTGTGAAAAGCCCCCAAAGACTTTTGCTTTAAATGCTTGCTTCCCACTTGGTAGCATTATTTAGGAAGTTTATGGAAGCTTTGTGAGGTAGGTTGCTAAAGGCAAGCCTGTAAAGAATGTACCCTGCCCGTGTTTCCTGTCCTGCCTTCTGCTTCCTGGTCTGTCATGTGAGCAGCCCCTACACACACTCCCTCTGCCATGACCTGAAGCTCTCTGTCAGGCCTTCCCCTCCATAACAGGCTGAAACCTCTTGAACCTATGCACCAAAGTAAATTATGGCAAAATCTCTCTCTCTCTCTCTCTCTCTCTCTCTCTCTCTCTCTCTCTCTCTCTCTCACACACACACACACACACACACACACAAAACTTTAAGAACTAAACAAATAAAACAAAAGACAATAATGACCCTACCTTTTTGAAGATGACATGGTGAAGAGAAAAGCTGAGCCAATAACAAATATTCCTGTGATACAGACAGAGATCAGCAGCACATAATGGAAACAGGAGGGTAAGGATGGCGGGGCTTTGTGGAGCTGACAAAGAAACCTCTTTGAGATGCTGCATTTGATAGAGGCCTAGAGAAAGTGGAAAGTGGGGTTGAGGATTTAGCTTAGTGTTTACCGAGCAAGTGCAAGGCCCTGGGCTCTGTTCCCAGCTCTGGGGCCGAAGGGAAGACAGAAGGTAGGATGGTATACTGTGTCATTAACTCCAAGAAAGAAGGAGCACTGAGTACAATAGAGGTGGAGAAGGGTACATAGACTATATTCAATAACAGCAAGATGAAAAACAAATAGAAAAAAGAGTGTAGTCAATTACATTATGGAAGTGAACTGCAAGTGGAAAAAAGCTGTAAAATATGAGAGACCAAGAAAAAAAGTTTTTTAATGATTGACAAATTTGAGTGTACAAAAATATTTGCATATCAAATTAAAGTTAAAAAAAGCTAGGGAAAATTTGAAGATTTCTATCAGAAAAGGTCAGGTTTTCCTCACTTCTTAAAAAGGAAAGTTCTTTATATCAAAAGAAAAAAAAAAAACAAAGAAACACAAAAAAGAAAAATAACTAGCTGAGACTATTAAGAAATGGGGAACAAAACTCAGTAACATGCATGTTACAGGCTACTTAAGATAAAGAAAATTCATGAGAAAGCTGTGCAATGATTAGCAAAAATGCAAATGTTTGAGTTTCACAAATCTAAAGTCTGGGAGTTAAAGGACCACATACTATGTACAGGCAGGCAGAGCATAGGTGCAGTTCTGCATGCTGGCCACTGTGGCTGCATGTGTTTTACATCATGCACAGGCAGGCAGAGCATAGGTGCAGTTCTGCATGCTGGCCGCTGTAGCTGCATGTGTTTTACATCATGCACAGGCAGGCAGAGCATAGGTGCAGCTTCTGCATGCTGGCCACTGTAGCTGCATGTGTTTTACATCATGCACAGGCAGGCAGAGCATGTGTGCAGCTTCTGCATGCAGGCCACTGTGGCTGCATGCGTTGTTACATCATGCACAGGCAGGCAGAGCATGTGTGCAGCTTCTGCATGCTGGCCGCCATAGCGGCATGCGTTGTTACATCATGCACAGGCAGGCAGAGCATGTGTGCGGCTTCTGCATGCTGGCCGCTGCCAGGATGCTGCTACTCTTGACCTGGTTGCTTCCAAGGCTTCATCCAAAAGGCTGACTTGCGCATGTGGTCAATGGATTATATACGGTGTCATCAACAACAGCATTACATATAGCAGGGCCCCCGGGTCATGCTGAGTAGTGGAAGGTGAGACCAGGTGAGACCAGGGCTGGAATCTGGCTGTGCATCTCTTTTTACAAGTGAATGCAGAGACATTGTCAGGGTAGTGCAGCCAACTTTATTCCCACAGAGAAGGGCGGTGGCCTGATCAAGCACCCTCAGAAAGCAGTCCTGTTGGCAACGTGAGAGGAAGAGAGATTAGAAGGCAGCAAAGATAGACATGATTTAAAAATAAAAGGCAGACGTCACATATATTTAATCTCCACAAAGTGTACAGACCTTGTGCGTACATATGTTCTAGCTTTCTTCTCTGCTCTCAGGTTTGCCTGGTTATCTGTCTCCTGTTTGGATTGCCACCACCCTGCTGGGTTTCCAGGCCTTCCTGACAACTCTCCCCACCCCAGACCTCACTGGGCATTTTAATTAATAAGTGTGGGTGAAAGTGAAAGACTTGTGTACCCAGAATGCCTGTCTCCTGTGCGCTGCAATGGAAGTTGAGCTCCTAATTGCATCTGTGCTGTGGGCATGTATCAGCCCACATAAAAACAGGAGAGCTGCTCTTTCCTTTCACTTTATGAAAAGCAATGACTAACTGGATGGCCATGAATGAACTTACCAGGCTTTAAAATTACTTGGCTTGCTTCTGATTATTTCATATGCTGCTCGGTGAGCGGAAGACCAGACCATGGCCAGCTAAGACAGGGGTGGATGAGAGAGAGGGCAAATGTGGCTTCTAAACAAGAGGCTGGTGGGATTCTGGACATGTTAATGTCATGTTCAAAGATAAATTTAGATGCTCTCATGAGATCTTTAAAGTGGTTTCTGTCTTAGTTCAGTTTTCTTGTAAATGAAAGAAACAATTCTGTGTGTCACCATAAATAGCGCTGGTGATGTCAATAATCCATGGTGACAGCTACAGTCAGTCTTTTTCTCCTCCAAAAATACGAGATGGGATTCTTGAGTGTGCAAAGGAATGCCTCTGTTTCTTGTGCCTTTTATTGGTTCTTTTCCTTTGGTTTGGTTTGTCCAATTCCACCATTTGGGTTTTTGTTTCATCTTACTATATATTATTTTATTATTAAAAAAACAAAGCACAAAAAAGCAAGGACTTTTCAGTTCTCATGATTTTTGGTTATTAGATAATTGCTTAGGCTACAAAAAGAATAACATAAATGCTAAATTTGTCAAATACTATTTGACTAGAATTCTGAAGATTTGGTTCCCATCAAACACAGAGATATTACCTGACAATTTCCTAACAAGTATGTAGTAGATTAAGTTAAGCCTATTGAAATCGAATTTTCAGTTTTTAAAGTTTTACTCCATTTATATATTCACATGTGTGTGCTTGTGTGCACTCTTGTGTGTTTGTGTATGTGTGTGTGCGTCTGTGCACTCACATATGTTTGTGCATGTGTGTGTACATGCATGCGTGTGTGTGTGCGCGCATGCGTGCATGTGTGTGTGTGTGTGTGTGTTTGTGTGCGTGCTTATGTGCATATGTGTGTGTATGTGACAGTACACATGCAGGTGTCAGAGGACAAGTTACAGGAGTTATTTCTCTCCTACTACGCAAGTCCTAGGAATGACTCATGACATCTGGCTTTGTGACAAATGCTTTTTACTGCCGAGCATCTTCCTAGCCCCCAGGTTTGCAGATATAAAAATACCCCTGCCCATACCTACTTCAGAAAGACCTAATCACATTCCTCTGTTCCAAACAGTTTGAAAATCTTTTCTCTCCACCTCCAAGCCGGTGGTGACATTGAACAAAGCACCTGACTCCGTCCCCTCTTTAAAGACTATGTCTGCTTCTGTGAAGTCCATGGTATGTGCTTTCCAGAGAGCACACAGCTCCAGGCCCTGCAGTGAGGCTTCTAGTTCAGCGTCCTAAGAGATGACATTCAAAGCCTTTATTCTCAATGAGTCATTACCCAGGCTCACAACAACACGGCTGCCTTCTTCCAAGCCAACCCTTCGCCTCTGTCATGGCACACCTCAGGGAAACAGTTTCTAATCCAAGGTCAGCTGGCCTACAATGTCACCTGAGCATTCTCAAAGTTCCCTTGGCAGAACTGGAGTTTTTCTTGACTACTGCAATACTTGTTTTTAAAAAGTATTTATCACAAGTGTTACATTTGTTTACTGTTATTTGACTTGAGTTCTCAAGATCTAGGTCCTAACAAACACAGGAAAAGCACTTGGGTATCATAAATATTATCATTTGTTCTGGCTTTCTATTCCTGGAAAATAAATTATTGTAATTATTAGAAAACTTCTCAGCTTAACTATTATTATAAGTCAGAGTGCCATGTACCAGGAATAGAGGCACAGCTCAGCTGGCTGATTCCTCTGCTCCATGTGGTGTGGACTGGGGTTGGCATTTAGTAATCAGCTGACAGACTGGTGGCTCTGGAGAGACCAAGATGGCTTCACTAATGTGCTCATACTTTAGCAGGGATTGCTGGAAATCTTGGGCCTGCTGGGACTGCCACCCAGCATAAGCGCATGTGCCCCTCTACTGCTGTGGTCTCAAGGGAGTCTTACAACAGTCTCTTGGGTACGCTGTGAACCAGCATTGTCATTTCTTCCATGTGCTATTCATCACATCAGTCACTGAAGCCATCTAGACTCAAGGGGACACTTGACAAATCCCATCTTTCAGGGGAAAGAATGTTTTAAAAAAACTTTGTAGTTGTGTTTAATTAACTAAGGGCACATCGTAAGAAAATGGTACAGTTTTGTATTTCTCAGTAATGAGATCATCCATCAAAAGGCACCTGTTACCTAAATACTAACTGAACAACAAAGCAGTGCCAGCTGTACATCTTGAGGTCATCCATGTACCCTCATTTCCTTACTGATCACATCAATTCCTGTCAATATGTCACCAAAATATCTCATTAAATGCCCCCTCTCCCTTCAACTTATTCTGGTTGGAGACAATGACTCACAAGAGCTCAGGTCTGTTTGAAGCGAAGGGGGCACCTGCTACCATTTTAATTGTTTTTTAAGTTCTGTCCCACTCCATTGCTCATACCATGATTACTTAATATATCTTGTCATATTTTCCATGTAATAGATGCAAGTAAGGGGACCTTGTGAATTCAGTGACTTGCTTGTAGTTAATTAACCAGTTACCACTCATCTACAATGAACCCTGGGCTCTATCCAATGCCCTCTTTGCTAAGCAGAAAGTCGTGCTTGTTCAAGCAGAATGCCTTGACCTCACAGTACAGCTTTACCTGCAGCCTGGCTGATCTCGCTGCCTCGGTTGGCTGCATCCTGGAGATGCTGCTACACTCCCAGTGTGTTAACAGAGCATCTCCTGGTTTGCAACAGTAACCGATGCCAGCAAACAAGCTCTTTCTAAGCCATCTAGGTTTTGTTTTCCACAGGCAAAGGGCCTTTTAAAAAGAAACGTGTAAGTTAGGCAACCTAGGAGACCTGCACAAAAAGGACCAACTGCTAACCAGCTGAGCACTCAGCGTCTTTGTTTGAGAGGAGAGAACAGCTCCAAAGGAAGAGCTGAGAAGCATATGACAAATATGTCCAAATGTAATGGCACAGAAATAACTAAGATAGCTTGAGACAGTGGCTTTGGGGCAAGCTGAGCCATGTGGGACTTAATTAGCTTTAGAGAAACTTAACTATTACTGCTGTGATGTGACAAAATAGTTTGTGTTTCTCTCACTTGGTCATGAGAGACTGAAGCTGAGGAGGTCCTACCATTCACTACACTTTTATAAAGTCTGGGACTGGACATCTGAGACCTGCCGATGTGACTCTCTCACCTCATGCAATGTCTGACCTGGACCCTGTACAGCAGGCCTGGCAAGCTCTAGAATGCTCTGAATGGCTCTTTCCTCTTTCCATGCACTACATCTCTATAACAAATATGAAGACGGGGGCAAGGATGGTTGCATGGGTTCATGTACATTTTATTTTCATGGTTTTTGACGTCTAATGTGAGCTTTGACTTACAAACAATGTAGTTGCCTCTATTAAACCCAGTCATTCCCTCTTGCCTTTCTTCCTGTTAACTACTTACACACACACACACACACACACACATACACACACACACACACACACACACACACACACACACACACACACCCCTCTTCCGCCGTCTAAAATTCAGGGCTGAGAATATGATACTTCTTAACAAGGTTTTATGTCTTTTTCAGACTCTTTGTTAAGTTCTTAGTGCACAATCCAAAAATCATGTCCTTTTCCTTACAGAGTTTTTTATGAGCAAAATTATTTCTTTACAACCTAACCTACTCATAATAGAAACATATATGGAAACAGCCAACACTCGCTGTATGATGATTTATGCAAGTGTATCTATGAGGCACACAAGTGTCCCATAGCTACCCTTTTCTTCAGTCACATCTTTTGCATGTCTTGTTGTTTCAATGCATTTCCCATACTTCCGGGTTCTTTCAGATTACATCTGTCCCCAGCAGGTGACCCTCACTACAGAGCCAGCTGCAAAGGTCTTCAATGAGGGGTACTATTTGATAAGGACACAGAAACAGATATAAAGACAGAAAAGAAGCAACCGGCTTTCAGACGACATGTAACTGCCCCTCAAACCCAAAGGAGAAAATGGCCTTCACTGTTACCTACTACAGTGAGATAATGTGCATCTTCTCCACAGTGAAATAATGTGCATCTTCTCCCCCACTTAATTGGTAACTAGATCTTGTGAAGTGCCTACTTTGTTACAAAGTTCATGATGTGTACAGATAAATCTGCATGATACAGAAAAGTATCAGGAAAACTTGGAGGGGCCTCCGCATGTGATGTGATTTGTGCATACATCCCTGTGGGTCCATTTACACCTGTGAGAAAAATGTGGGCTGAAGTGTGGAGCTGGGTCCCATAGCAGCAGCTTCTTTCTTATCCACATGCTGCCCTGAATGGTTGACTCTCCCTCACTCTCTAAAGAATTTGGTGGGGACTCTCTTACGAGACCCAGCGGAAGAACATGTGACGACACTAAGAGTTGATGCTGTTTATAAAGCCTGGGGCTCTTTTAAAACATGAATCTTTACTTTCCAGACAGTTTTATATCTTCTATATGAAAAAAGAATCTTCTTAAAAGGTTTCTCACCATCCTAATTCATAGCTGCTTTATAACCCTGGAAATGTTTTGATGTTAGATTTGGGTTGAACATGGTTGAGCATGCAGTAAAAATAAAATTTGGTTTCCTCACATTAGTACTGTAAAACAGCTAACTATAAACAGCATTTTACATTAATAATATATTACATTTAGAAAGCAGATTATATGATATATGCACAGCATATTTCATTGCGTGTTTAAAATATTCATGCGCAAAGAAAAAATAAATAGGGCATCTACCACAGTGATCACAGTATTGTTCTGGGAAGTGGATTATGGGCACATTAGTCTCCCTTTGTTTTCGTTCTCTGTATTTTGTGAACATTGCGTGGTAAGTGTAGATTGTTCTAGAAAGGAGGAAACATTTTTAAGATTCATTTTTAAGAGCTTAAGCAACTGAAAATTTTGAGATCTAATGAGTGCATAGTTAAGACTCTAGCTTATGCAGTTTAATGTGGTGGCTGCTGGCCTGGAATGGTTACCTTAAATCATGTGTAACTAATTAGTTCTTCAGCCACGCTAAGCACAGCCACAATCACACCATCAGGGGAAAAAATGTCATCTACATCCCAGGTAGAAGTGGATTTCCAACCTACGCTCTGGCTACCAAGAATGTAAGCGGGGCCAGTGTTCATTGGCCCTGGAATGGGCACCTCCCTTCACTGCAGATGCTGCGGCCTTTTCAGCCGTCAGCCTGGTGTGCCTCAAGTACGTGTGTCCTTCCAGCTACTTTAGACGGGGAAGGTGGCTCCCAATACATAACTCGTGTCTCCAGGTCACAAGTACCGGCCTCGTTGACCATATTCAGATCAGTTTAACTCGGCGCAATCCCTCAGACATTTTTAAGAGTACACCATGGGGTGTATGTCCGAATCACCCTTAATCTTCCAAACCAAATGAGAGGGGTGCCCTTTACCCCTCTAGAGAATAAATAAGACCCTAAATAAAATGGCATCTTGGGCAGAGGGTTAGCGCAAAGCAAGGACATGACTGCATTCATGGAGTCAAAATCAGACAGACAGCAGTGCTTCGGTTGGTCATGATGTCCGTGTGTCCAAGCTCCACAACTCCACTTCAGTGTTCTTGTTCCCCTGTCTCCAAAGACAAGAACGTGTGTTGGGCACTTTCCCAACACCCAGCAGAAGCAACTTAGGGCGAACTTGTCTCAGCTAGTGGTCGTGGAGGGATCTGGGGTGGGGAAGACGTGTTCACGGGAGCAGCTTTGTGCCTGGCTGCAGGAGCATCGCGCAGACAGTGGCTGAGAACTCAGAGCAGAGGTGGATCTCAGAGTTCCTCCAGGACTCCCGTTCTCCCTAGCCAGGCCTCAAGTCTTAAAGCTTGCAGAGACTAAAATATTTCTGCAAGCTGGGGCCCTGTACCAGTTTCTTTTCTGCTGCTATGATAAAACAGCACAATCAGAAGCAAATTGTAGAAGGAAGAGTGTGTTTGGGATCAACCATTCCAGAGGGCTAGTGTTTAAAGCATAAGCCTCTGTAGATTTCAGAGTCAACCTAGAATGGAGACCAAGACCCGTTTTCGAAATGCAATTCATATCTAACCAAACATTGTTCTTGCTTCATATAGAATTATATATGTTATATCTGTTCAACTTCTTGCATTTGGACTGACTTTCTTGTATGTCATCAGGCATGCATCTACGCATGTGAAATAGTTCTAAATCCTCAAGTGAAATAAAGTATATTGTGACTTTAAGATTTAGCCATCTATTTCATTTTGACCCATAAAGTCTCGTGATTATTTTTTTTTCAGCCAGTTGTCTATAAATGTTTGGATGTAAGTTAAAAAAAAAAAAAAACCTCGGAGGGCCCTGTTCCAAAATAAACACCATCCTTGTATTTTCCCAGATGCGATGCTCTTGGTGGCGGAGAGGCTGGAAGGGCCGTTCAACATCGAGTCAGTCATGGACCCGATAGACGTCAAGATCTCTGAAGCCATCATGAACATGCAAGAAAACAGCATGCAGGTGTCGGCCAAGGTACCTGGTTAATAATCTGGCTCCTAATGTATGCACAGCATACCGCTTTAGTCACCTAAATAAAAATGGAGTGATGAGATATGTGCGCAGGGCTTATAAATTCTAGTCTACCGCCAAGTAGCTTTTTCTGTTGAACCACAAATTTGCTCCTTAATTCAAAATATGTAACAAAATGGCATTGTGAAAGGAAGTAAGTTTTTAGTTCACAGCTACTCAATCATGACAAAATTATTGGCTGCCTAAGAGTTTCAGTGAGCCCCAGGTATGGCTGACTAATCCCGCACATGTGTGAGCAATTTGGGAGGAATTTTTTATTTCGATGTTTGAAATTTCTGTACACCTTCATTTAATCCTCTCTCTCTCTCTCTCTCTCTCTCTCTCTCTCTCTCTCTCTCTCTCTCAAACTGTCTACTGACGTCATCAGCTGTGCACATGAGGCAAGAGCCATATATGCTCAATAGTAAATAATCACACACCACCTTTGACTTCCTTTGAACACAACTGTTTAGTCTTCACTAGTGAGGCTTTGGGGGAAGATGTTTCTTTGTATATAAGAGCTGAAGGCAGAAAGATTCAGAGTCTCATAAATGATGTGAGACAGGGGTCCTGAGTTTGGAGCTGTGGGCACAAACACCAGGCCCCCAGTTCTTGCTTGCACTCACCTAGCTGGTGAGGAGCAAAGTGGGGAGATCTCAGTGGGGCTCCAGCCTAGGATTTCATCACCTCCTTTCCACAACACTGGTGCGTGCGCAAAGACCTTCTCCTCTCCCTACCACCAAGTCCACGTTAAAAATGACGTCATCTATCTCAGCCCTCTAAACGTGATGACAGGGCCATGGCGTTGCCACTGACATGTGCCAAGGGTCCCATAGTTACTTAGCTCATTTGTTAAGTGCTTTGTGAAAGAGATTCC